>NW_027645944.1:0-600000 GCF_951394435.1 Stenella coeruleoalba
GCCTTACTTTAGTCTATTTTTGGACGATAGCTGTCATTTATAACTCTGCAGGTTTGTGAATTACAGTGCCCCTGAGCTCCTTTCTTCAACTCGCTTTCTTGTGACCTGGCCGCAACACCGCAGGATGGCTTCAGGCCCTAATCTGGTTCCGGCACGGCACGCTGAGCCTTTGGTTATTTCCTCTTCCTGGTGGGAAATGAGAGTTAAATTTGCCCGTCCAGATACCTCCAGCTAGTCTCTCATTGGTTCTCGCTATTCCTGTTCATCTTCCGCAGAAATTGCAAACTAGGCCAAACAGGACGTTAAAGGCGCTGACTCTCCAAGAGGGGAGAGTGTTAGTAAAGCGTCTGGAATGTTGCACCCGAGTACCAGGGGAGGAAAACTGAGACATATTTGAACACGTCTCCCGTTCACATGGTTGATCATACTTGGGTTCCACATGCATGTTTTAGCTGAAGGAAGAATACCTTAAACCTGGAGAGTTAAGACCCGTGTAATGGGTACCATGCAATATGACTTCAAAGGGTCTTCATTTGCTCACCGAACCTCTCCAATCCTATCACTGCTGCGTTTATGCCCCTGTACACATGCTTGATTCTCTTTCGGAGACATAGCAATCCATAGGTTTTAAGATACTTACTAGTCAGGTACATTCTTAGGCGTTTAATATGCGGTGTTGAGTCCATTTCGTTGAGCAAGGAGTAGCTCTTGTCTATTCCATATTTGACTTAAGGAACTTTATCTGTGCTCATTTCAATCTCTGGTTTTATGCAGCACCCCAACTCACCTTTACCCTTAAGCAAGCATAAGTTGGTTTTCTAAATTTGAGACCCTGTTCTGTTCTGTAATTCAGTTCCTGTGTAGCCAAGTTTACATTCCGTGTATTACTGATATCTTATGATGTTTCTTTTTCTGTGTGACTTACTTCAGTTAGAATCATCATACCTGAATCCACTCATTGTGCTGCTAAGGGCCTGATGACACAGATTTCATTGCTGAGTGATATTGCTTTGTAAGTAAATACCACAACTTCTTTATCCATTTTTCACTTTCTGCGATGTTGAACTTGTACTGTAAACGAGGTTCTTGTAAACAGAGCCGTTCCAAACTTTGGGGTGGCTGTGTCTTTTTGATTTTAATTTCCCTAAGCTATAGGACCATAAGTGGCAGTGCCCTAGGCTCTGTTGCTTTGTTTTTTAGATGTTTCAGGAAACACCATACACTTCTCCCGAGTGTCTATTGGCAATTTACATCCCGCCCATCAGCATAACAAGGCTCCCAGTTCTCCATGGCCTGTCCTGCCTTTCTGGATTTTACACTTTTTTCAGATGGCCCTTTTGACCGGGGAGAAGTGAGACTTCATTGTAGTGCAGATTTCCTTTGCAAGCTTGCTTGGTTGGCCAAAAAGGGCGTATGCGTTTTTTCCTGAATATATTCAAGAAAAAACGCATACGCCCTTTTTGGCCAAGTGCATCATTGTGGACGTTCTGCCTCTTTTCCTATGCTTGCAATGCAATTCCAGTCTACCTCCTGAAATCGGTTTCCTGCAATTCTGCCCCGCTTTCAAGTCCTCTTGGCAGCCTTACTTCAGTATATTTTTGGACGATAGCTGTCATTTATAACTCTGCAGGTTTGTGAATTACAGTGCCCCTGAGCTCCTTTCTTCAACTCGCTTTCTTGTGACCTGGCCGCAACACCGCAGGATGGCTTCAGGCCCTAATCTGGTTCCGGCCCGGCACGCTGAGCCTTTGGTTAATTCCTCTTCCTGGTGGGAAATGAGAGTTAAATTTGCCCGTCCAGACACCTCCAGCTAGCCTCTCATTGGTTCTCGCTATTCCTGTTCATCTTCCGCAGAAATTGCAAACTGGGCCAAACAGGAGGTTAAAGGGACTGACTCTCCAAGTGGGGAGAGTGTTAGTAAAGCGTCTGGAATGTTGCACCGGAGTACCAGGGGAGGAAAACTGAGACATATTTGAACACGTCTCCCGATCACATGGTTGATCATACTCTAGGTTCCATATGCATGTTTTAGCTGAAGGAAGAATACCTTAAACCTGGGTAGTTGAAACCCGTGGAATGGGTACCATGCAATATGACTTCAAAGGGTCTTCATTTGCTCACCGAACCTCTCCAATCCTATCACTGCTGCGTTTATGCCCCTGTACACATGCTTGATTCTCTTTCGGAGACATAGCAATCCATAGGTTTAACGATACTTACTAGTCAGGTACATTCTTAGGCGTTTAATATGCGGTGTTGAGTCCATTTCGTTGAGCAAGGAGTAGCTCTTGTCTATTCCATATTTGACTTAAGGAACTTTATCTGTGCTCATTTCAATCTCTGGTTTTATGCAGCACCTCAACTCACCTTTACCCTTAAGCAAGCATAAGTTGGTTTTCTAAATTTGAGGCCCTGTTCTGTTCTGTAATTCAGTTCCTGTGTAGCCAAGTTTACATTCCGTGTATTACTGATATCTTATGATGTTTCTTTTTCTGTGTGACTTACTTCAGTTAGAATCATCATACCTGAATCCACTCATTGTGCTGCTAAGGGCCTGATGACACAGATTTCATTGCTGAGTGATATTGCTTTGTAAGTAAATACCACAACTTCTTTATCCATTTTTCACTTTCTGCGATGTTGAACTTGTACTGTAAACGAGGTTCTTGTAAACAGAGGCGTCCCAAACTTTTGGGTGGCTGTGTCTTTTTGATTTTAATTTCCCTAAGCTATAGGACCATAAGTGGCAGTGCCCTAGGCTCTGTTGCTTTGTTTTTTAGATGTTTCAGGAAACACCATACACTTCTCCCGAGTGGTTGTTGGCAATTTACATCCCGCCCTTCAGCATAACAAGGCTCCCAGTTCTCCATGGCCTGTCCTGCCTTTCTGGATTTTACACTTTTTTCAGATGGCCCTTTTGACCGGGGGGAATTGAGACTTCATTGTACTGCAGATTTCCTTTGCAAGCTTGCTTGGTTGGCCATAAACGGCGTATGCGTTTTTTCCTGAATATATTCAGGAAAAAACGCATACGCCCTTTTTGGCCAAGTGCATCATTGTGGACGTTCTGCCTCTTTTCCTATGCTTTCAATGCAATTCCAGTCTACCTCCTGAAATCGGTTTCCTGCAATTCTGCCCCGCTTTCAAGTCCTCTTGGCAGCCTTACTTCAGTCTATTTTTGGACGATAGCTGTCATTTATAACTCTGCAGGTTTGTGAATTACAGTGCCCCTGAGCTCCTTTCTTCAACTCGCTTTCTTGTGACCTGGCCGCAACACCGCAGGATGGCTTCAGGCCCTAATCTGGTTCCGGCACGGCACGCTGAGCCTTTGGTTATTTCCTCTTCCTGGTGGGAAATGAGAGTTAAATTTGCCCGTCCAGACACCTCCAGCTAGTCTCTCATTGGTTCTCGCTATTCCTGTTCATCTTCCGCAGAAATTGCAAACTGGGCCAAACAGGAGGTTAAAGGCGCTGACTCTCCAAGTGGGGAGAGTGTTAGTAAAGCGTCTGGAATGTTGCACCCGAGTACCAGGGGAGGAAAACTGAGACATATTTGAACACGTCTCCCGTTCACATGGTTGATCATACTTGGGTTCCACATGCATGTTTTAGCTGAAGGAAGAATACCTTAAACCTGGAGAGTTAAGACCCGTGTAATGGGTACCATGCAATATGACTTCAAAGGGTCTTCATTTGCTCACCGAACCTCTCCAATCCTATCACTGCTGCGTTTATGCCCCTGTACACATGCTTGATTCTCTTTCGGAGACATAGCAATCCATAGGTTTTAAGATACTTACTAGTCAGGTACATTCTTAGGCGTTTAATATGCGGTGTTGAGTCCATTTCGTTGAGCAAGGAGTAGCTCTTGTCTATTCCATATTTGACTTAAGGAACTTTATCTGTGCTCATTTCAATCTCTGGTTTTATGCAGCACCCCAACTCACCTTTACCCTTAAGCAAGCATAAGTTGGTTTTCTAAATTTGAGACCCTGTTCTGTTCTGTAATTCAGTTCCTGTGTAGCCAAGTTTACATTCCGTGTATTACTGATATCTTATGATGTTTCTTTTTCTGTGTGACTTACTTCAGTTAGAATCATCATACCTGAATCCACTCATTGTGCTGCTAAGGGCCTGATGACACAGATTTCATTGCTGAGTGATATTGCTTTGTAAGTAAATACCACAACTTCTTTATCCATTTTTCACTTTCTGCGATGTTGAACTTGTACTGTAAATGAGGTTCTTGTAAACAGAGCCGTTCCAAACTTTGGGGTGGCTGTGTCTTTTTGATTTTAATTTCCCTAAGCTATAGGACCATAAGTGGCAGTGCCCTAGGCTCTGTTGCTTTGTTTTTTAGATGTTTCAGGAAACACCATACACTTCTCCCGAGTGTCTATTGGCAATTTACATCCCGCCCATCAGCATAACAAGGCTCCCAGTTCTCCATGGCCTGTCCTGCCTTTCTGGATTTTACACTTTTTTCAGATGGCCCTTTTGACCGGGGAGAAGTGAGACTTCATTGTAGTGCAGATTTCCTTTGCAAGCTTGCTGGGTTGGCCAAAAAGGGCGTATGCGTTTTTTCCTGAATATATTCAGGAAAAAACGCATACGCCCTTTTTGGCCAAGTGCATCATTGTGGACGTTCTGCCTCTTTTCCTATGCTTGCAATGCAATTCCAGTCTACCTCCTGAAATCGGTTTCCTGCAATTCTGCCCCGCTTTCAAGTCCTCTTGGCAGCCTTACTTCAGTCTATTTTTGGACGATAGCTGTCATTTATAACTCTGCAGGTTTGTGAATTACAGTGCCCCTGAGCTCCTTTCTTCAACTCGCTTTCTTGTGACCTGGCCGCAACACCGCAGGATGGCTTCAGGCCCTAATCTGGTTCCGGCCCGGCACGCTGAGCCTTTGGTTAATTCCTCTTCCTGGTGGGAAATGAGAGTTAAATTTGCCCGTCCAGACACCTCCAGCTAGCCTCTCATTGGTTCTCGCTATTCCTGTTCATCTTCCGCAGAAATTGCAAACTGGGCCAAACAGGAGGTTAAAGGCGCTGACTCTCCAAGTGGGGAGAGTGTTAGTAAAGCGTCTGGAATGTTGCACCCGAGTACCAGGGGAGGAAACCTGAGACATATTTGAACACGTCTCCCGATCACATGGTTGATCATACTCTAGGTTCCACATGCATGTTTTAGCTGAAGGAAGAATACCTTAAACCTGGGTAGTTGAAACCCGTGGAATGGGTACCATGCAATATGACTTCAAAGGGTCTTCATTTGCTCACCGAACCTCTCCAATCCTATCACTGCTGCGTTTATGCCCCTGTACACATGCTTGATTCTCTTTCGGAGACATAGCAATCCATAGGTTTTAAGATACTTACTACTCAGGTACATTCTTAGGCGTTTAATATGCGGTGTTGAGTCCATTTCGTTGAGCAAGGAGTAGCTCTTGTCTATTCCATATTTGGCTTAAGGAACTTTATCTGTGCTCATTTCAATCTCTGGTTTTATGCAGCACCCCAACTCACCTTTACCCTTAAGCAAGCATAAGTTGGTTTTCTAAATTTGAGTCCCTGTTCTGTTCTGTAATTCATTTCCTTTGTAGCCAAGTTTACATTCCGTGTATTACTGATATCTTATGATGTTTCTTTTTCTGTGTGACTTACTTCAGTTAGAATCATCATACCTGAATCCACTCATTGTGCTGCTAAGGGCCTGATGACACAGATTTCATTGCTGAGTGATATTGCTTTGTAAGTAAATACCACAACTTCTTTATCCATTTTTCACTTTCTGCGATGTTGAACTTGTACTGTAAACGAGGTTCTTGTAAACAGAGCCATTCCAAACTTTGGGGTGGCTGTGTCTTTTTGATTTTAATTTCCCTAAGCTATAGGACCATAAGTGGAAGTGCCCTAGGTTCTGTTGCTTTGTTTTTTAGATGTTTCAGGAAACACCATACACTTCTCCCGAGTGGTTGTTGGCAATTTACATCCCGCCCATCAGCATAAAAAGGCTCCCAGTTCTCCATGGCCTGTCCTGCCTTTCTGGATTTTACACTTTTTTCAGATGGCCCTTTTGACCGGGGGGAAGTGAGACTTCATTGTAGTGCAGATTTCCTTTGCAAGCTTGCTTGGTTGGCCAAAAAGGGCATATGCGTTTTTTCTTGAATATATTCAGGAAAAAACGCATACGCACTTTTTGGCCAAGTGCATCATTGTGGACGTTCTGCCTCTTTTCCTATGCTTTCAATGCAATTCCAGTCTACCTCCTGAAATCGGTTTCCTGCAATTCTGCCCCGCTTTCAAGTCCTCTTGGCAGCCTTACTTCAGTCTATTTTTGGACGATAGCTGTCATTTATAACTCTGCAGGTTTGTGCATTACAGTGCCCCTGAGCTCCTTTCTTCAACTTGCTTTCTTGTGACCTGGCCGCAACACCGCAGGATGGCTTCAGGCCCTAATCTGGTTCCGGTACGGCACGCTGAGCCTTTGGTTATTTCCTTTTCCTGGTGGGAAATGAGAGTTAAATTTGCCCGTCCAGACACCTCCAGCTAGTCTCTCATTGGTTCTCGCTATTCCTGTTCATCTTCCGCAGAAATTGCAAACTGGGCCAATCAGGAGGTTAAAGGCGCTGACTCTCCAAGTGGGGAGAGTGTTAGTAAAGCGTCTGGAATGTTGCACCCGAGTACCAGGGGAGGAAAACTGAGACATATTTGAACACGTCTCCCGTTCACATGGTTGATCATACTTGGGTTCCACATGCATGTTTTAGCTGAAGGAAGAATACCTTAAACCTGGAGAGTTAAGACCCGTGTAATGGGTACCATGCATTATGACTTCAATGGGTCTTCATTTGCTCACCGAACCTCTCCAATCCTATCACTGCTGCGTTTATGCCCCTGTACACACGCTTGATTCTCTTTCGGAGACATAGCAATCCATAGGTTTTTAAGATACTTACTAGTCAGGTACATTCTTAGGCGTTTAATATGCGGTGTTGAGTCCATTTCGTTGAGCAAGGAGTAGCTCTTGTCTATTCCATATTTGACTTAAGGAACTTTATCTGTGCTCATTTCAATCTCTGGTTTTATGCAGCACCCCAACTCACCTTTACCCTTAAGCAAGCATAAGTTGGTTTTCTAAATTTGAGACCCTGTTCTGTTCTGTAATTCAGTTCCTGTGTAGCCAAGTTTACATTCCGTGTATTACTGATATCTTATGATGTTTCTTTTTCTGTGTGACTTACTTCAGTTAGAATCATCATACCTGAATCCACTCATTGTGCTGCTAAGGGCCTGATGACACAGATTTCATTGCTGAGTGATATTGCTTTGTAAGTAAATACCACAACTTCTTTATCCATTTTTCACTTTCTGCGATGTTGAACTTGTACTGTAAACGAGGTTCTTGTAAACAGAGGCGTCCCAAACTTTGGGGTGGCTGTGTCTTTTTGATTTTAATTTCCCTAAGCTATAGGACCATAAGTGGAAGTGCCCTAGGTTCTGTTGCTTTGTTTTATAGATGTTTCAGGAAACACCATACACTTCTCCCGAGTGGTTGTTGGCAATTTACATCCCACCCATCAGCATAACAAGGCTCCCAGTTCTCCATGGCCTGTCCTGCCTTTCTGGATTTTACACTTTTTTCAGATGGCCCTTTTGACCGGGGGGAAGTGAGACTTCATTGTAGTGCAGATTTCCTTTGCAAGCTTGCTTGGTTGGCCAAAAAGGGCGTATGCGTTTTTTCCTGAATATATTCAGGAAAAAACGCATACGCCCTTTTTGGCCAAGTGCATCATTGTGGACGTTCTGCCTCTTTTCCTATGCTTTCAATGCAATTCCAGTCTACCTCCTGAAATCGGTTTCCTGCAATTCTGCCCCGCTTTCAAGTCCTCTTGGCAGCCTTACTTCAGTCTATTTTTGGACGATAGCTGTCATTTATAACTCTGCAGGTTTGTGAATTACAGTGCCCCTGAGCTCCTTTGTTCAACTCGCTTTCTTTTGAGCTGGCCGCAACACCGCAGGATGGCTTCAGGCTCTAATCTGGTTCCGGTACGGCACGCTGAGCCTTTGGTTATTTCCTCTTCCTGGTGGGAAATGAGAGTTAAATTTGCCCGTCCAGACACCTCCAGCTAGCCTCTCATTGGTTCTCGCTATTCCTGTTCATCTTCCGCAGAAATTGCAAACTGGGCCAAACAGGAGGTTAAAGGCGCTGACTCTCCAAGTAGGGAGAGTGTTAGTAAAGCATCTGGAATGTTGCACCCGAGTACCAGGGGAGGAAAACTGAGACATATTTGAACACGTCTCCCGTTCACATGGTTGATCATACTTGGGTTCCACATGCATGTTTTAGCTGAAGGAAGAATACCTAAAACCTGGGTAGTTGAAACCCATGGAATGGGAACCATGCAATATGACTTCAAAGGGTCTTCATTTGCTCACCGAACCTCTCCAATCCTATCACTGCTGCGTTTATGCCCCTGTACACATGCTTGATTCTCTTTCGGAGACATAGCAATCCATAGGTTTTAAGATACTTACTAGTCAGGTACATTCTTAGGCGTTTAATATGCGGTGTTGAGTCCATTTCGTTGAGCAGGGAGTAGCTCTTGTCTATTCCATATTTGGCTTAAGGAACTTTATCTGTGCTCATTTCAATCTCTGGTTTTATGCAGCAACCCAACTCACCTTTCCCCTTAAGCAAGCATAAGTTGGTTTTCTAAATTTGAGACCCTGTTCTGTTTTGGAATTCAGTTCCTGTGTAACCAAGTTTACATTCCGTGTATTAGTGATATCTTATGATGTTTCTTTTTCTGTGTGACTTATTTCAGTTACAATCATCGTACCTGAATCTACTCATTATGCTGCTACGGGCCTGATGACATAGATTTCATTGCTGAGTGATACTGCATTGTACGTAAGTACCACAAGTTCTTTATCCATTTTTCACTTTCTGCGATGTTGAACTTGTACTGTAAACGAGGTTCTTGTAAACAGAGCCGTTCCAAACTTTGGGGTGGCTGTGTCTTTTTGATTTTAATTTCCCTAAGCTATAGGACCATAAGTGGCAGTGCCCTAGGCTCTGTTGCTTTGTTTTTTAGATGTTTCAGGAAACACCATACACTTCTCCCGAGTGGTTGTTGGCAATTTACATCCTGCCCATCAGCATAACAAGGCTCCCAGTTGTCCATGGCCTGTCCTGCCTTTCTGGATTTTACAGTTTTTTCAGATGGCCCTTTTGCCCGGGGGGAAGTGAGACTTCATTGTAGTGCAGATTTCCTTTGCAAGCTTGCTTGGTTGGCCAAAAAGTGCGTATGCGTTTTTTCCTGAATATATTCAGGAAAAAACGCATACGCCCTTTTTGGCCAAGTGCATCATTGTGGACGTTCTGCCTCTTTTCCTATGCTTTCAATGCAATTCCAGTCTACCTCCTGAAATCGGTTTCCTGCAATTCTGCCCCGCTTTCAAGTCCTCTTGGCAGCCTTACTTCAGTCTATTTTTGGACGATAGCTGTCATTTATAACTCTGCAGATTTGTGAATTACAGTGCCCCTGAGCTCCTTTCTTCAACTCGCTTTCTTGTGACCTGGCCGCAACACCGCAGGATGGCTTCAGGCCCTAATCTGGTTCCGGCACGGCACGATGAGCCTTTGGTTAATTCCTCTTCCTGGTGGGAAATGAGAGTTAAATTTGCCCGTCCAGACACCTCCAGCTAGTCTCTCATTGGTTCTCGCTATTCCTGTTCATCTTCCGCAGAAATTGCAAACTGGGCCAAACAGGAGGTTAAAGGGACTGACTCTCCAAGTCGGAAGAGTGTTAGTAAAGCGTCTGGAATGTTGCACCCGAGTACCAGGGGAGGAAAACTGAGACATATTTCAACACGTCTCCCGTTCACATGGTTGATCATACTCTGGGTTCCACATGCATGTTTTAGCTGAAGGAAGAATACCTTAAACCTGGAGAGTTGAGACCCGTGGAATGGGTACCATGCAATATGACTTCAAAGGGTCTTCATTTGCTCACCGAACCTCTCCACTCCTATCACTGCTGCGTTTATGCCCCTGTACACATGCTTGATTCTCTTTCGGAGACATAGCAATCCATAGGTTTTAAGATACTTACTAGTCAGGTACATTCTTAGGCGTTTAATATGCGGTGTTGAGTCCATTTCGTTGAGCAAGGAGTAGCTCTTGTCTATTCCATATTTGGCTTAAGGAACTTTATCTGTGCTCATTTCAATCTCTGGTTTTATGCAGCACCCCAACTCACCTTTACCCTTAAGCAAGCATAAGTTGGTTTTCTAAATTTGAGTCCCTGTTCTGTTCTGTAATTCATTTCCTTTGTAGCCAAGTTTACATTCCGTGTATTACTGATATCTTATGATGTTTCTTTTTCTGTGTGACTTACTTCAGTTAGAATCATCATACCTGAATCCACTCATTGTGCTGCTAAGTGCCTGATGACACAGATTTCATTGCTGAGTGATATTGCTTTGTAAGTAAATACCACAACTTCTTTATCCATTTTTCACTTTCTGCGATGTTGAACTTGTACTGTAAACGAGGTTCTTGTAAACAGAGCCGTTCCAAACTTTGGGGTGGCTGTGTCTTTTTGATTTTAATTTCCCTAAGCTATAGGACCATAAGTGGAAGTGCCCTAGGTTCTGTTGCTTTGTTTTTTAGATGTTTCAGGAAACACCATACACTTCTCCCGAGTGGTTGTTGGCAATTTACATCCCACCCATCAGCATAACAAGGCTCCCAGTTCTCCATGGCCTGTCCTGCCTTTCTGGATTTTACACTTTTTTCAGATGGCTCTTTTGACCGGGGGGAAGTGAGACTTCATTGTAGTGCAGATTTCCTTTGCAAGCTTGCTTGGTTGGCCAAAATGTGCGTATGCGTTTTTTCCTGAATATATTCAGGAAAAAACGCATACGCCCTTTTTGGCCAAGTGCATCATTGTGGACGTTCTGCCTCTTTTCCTATGCTTTCAATGCAATTCCAGTCTACCTCCTGAAATCGGTTTCCTGCAATTCTGCCCCGCTTTCAAGTCCTCTTGGCAGCCTTACTTCAGTCTATTTTTGGACGATAGCTGTCATTTATAACTCTGCAGGTTTGTGAATTACAGTGCCCCTGAGCTCCTTTCTTCAACTCGCTTTCTTGTGACCTGGCCGCAACACCGCAGGATGGCTTCAGGCCCTAATCTGGTTCCGGCACGGCACGCTGAGCCTTTGGTTATTTCCTCTTCCTGGTGGGAAATGAGAGTTAAATTTGCCCGTCCAGACACCTCCAGCTAGTCTCTCATTGGTTCTCGCTATTCCTGTTCATCTTCCGCAGAAATTGCAAACTGGGCCAAACAGGAGGTTAAAGGCGCTGACTCTCCAAGTGGGGAGAGTGTTAGTAAAGCGTCTGGAATGTTGCACCCGAGTACCAGGGGAGGAAAACTGAGACATATTTGAACACGTCTCCCTTTCACATGGTTGATCATACTTGGGTTCCACATGCATGTTTTAGCTGAAGGAAGAATACCTTAAACCTGGAGAGTTGAGACCCGTGTAATGGGTACCATGCAATATGACTTCAAAGGGTCTTCATTTGCTCACCGAACCTCTCCAATCCTATCACTGCTGCGTTTATGCCCCTGTACACATGCTTGATTCTCTTTTGGAGACATAGCTATCCATAGGTTTTAAGATACTTACTAGTCAGGTACATTCTTAGGCGTTTAATATGCGGTGTTGAGTCCATTTCGTTGAGCAAGGAGTAGCTCTTGTCCATTCCATATTTGACTTAAGGAACTTCATCTGTGCTCATTTCAATCTCTGGTTTTATGCAGCACCCCAACTCACCTTTACCCTTAAGCAAGCTTATGTTGGTTTTCTAAATTTGAGACCCTGTTCTGTTCTGTAATTCAGTTCCTGTGTAGCCAAGTTTACATTCCGTGTATTACTGATATCTTATGATGTTTCTTTTTCTGTGTGACTTACTTCAGTTAGAATCATCATACCTGAATCCACTCATTGTGCTGCTAAGGGCCTGATGACACAGATTTCATTGCTGAGTGATATTGCTTTGTAAGTAAATACCACAACTTCTTTATCCATTTTTCACTTTCTGCGATGTTGAACTTGTACTGTAAATGAGGTTCTTGTAAACGGAGCCGTTCCAAACTTTGGGGTGGCTGTGTCTTTTTGATTTTAATTTCCCTAAGCTATAGGACCATAAGTGGCAGTGCCCTAGGCTCTGTTGCTTTGTTTTTTAGATGTTTCAGGAAACACCATACACTTCTCCCGAGTGTCTGTTGGCAATTTACATCCCGCCCATCAGCATAACAAGGCTCCCAGTTCTCCATGGCCTGTCCTGCCTTTCTGGATTTTACACTTTTTTCAGATGGCCCTTTTGACCGGGGGGAAGTGAGACTTCATTGTAGTGCAGATTTCCTTTGCAAGCTTGCTTGGTTGGCCAAAAAGGGCGTATGCGTTTTTTCCTGAATATATTCAGGAAAAAACGCATACGCCCTTTTTGGCCAAGTGCATCATTGTGGACGTTCTGCCTCTTTTCCTATGCTTTCAATGCAATTCCAGTCAACCTCCTGAAATCGGTTTCCTGCAATTCTGCCCCGCTTTCAAGTCCTCTTGGCAGCCTTACTTCAGTCTATTTTTGGACGATAGCTGTCATTTATAACTCTGCAGGTTTGTGAATTACAGTGCCCCTGAGCTCCTTTCTTCAACTCGCTTTCTTTTGACCTGGCCGAAACACCGCAGGATGGCTTCAGGCCCTAAATCGGTTCATGTACGGCACGCTGAGCCTTTGATTATTTCCTCTTCCTGGTGGGAAATGAGAGTTAAATTTGCCCGTCCAGACACCTGCAGCTAGCCTCTCATTGGTTCTCGCTATTCCTGTTCATCTTCCGCAGAAATTGCAAACTGGGCCAAACAGGAGGTTAAAGGCGCTGACTCTCCATGTGGGGAGAGTGTTAGTAAAGCGTCTGGAATGTTGCACCCGAGTACCAGGGGAGGAAAACTGAGACATATTTGAACACGTCTCCCGTTCACATGGTTGATCATACTTGGGTTCCACATGCATGTTTTAGCTGAAGGAAGAATACCTTAAACCTGGAGAGTTGAGACCCGTGTAATGGGTACCATGCAATATGACTTCAAAGGGTCTTCATTTGCTCACCGAACCTCTCCAATCCTATCACTGCTGCGTTTATGCCCCTGTACACACGCTTGATTCTCTTTTGGAGACATAGCAATCCATAGGTTTTAAGATACTTACTAGTCAGGTACATTCTTAGGCGTTTAATATGGGGTGTTGAGTCCATTTCGTTGAGCAAGGAGTAGCTCTTGTCTATTCCATATTTGGCTTAAGGAACTTTATCTGTGCTCATTTCAATCTCTGGTTTTATGCAGCACCCCAACTCACCTTTCCCCTTAAGCAAGCATAAGTTGGTTTTCTAAATATGAGACCCAGTTCTGTTCTGTAATTCAGTTCCTGTGTAGCCAAGTTTACATTCCGTGTATTACTGATATCTTATGATGTTTCTTTTCTGTGTGACTTACTTCAGTTAGAATCATCATACCTGAATCCACTCATTGTGCTGCTAAGGGCCTGATGACACAGATTTCATTGCTGAGTGATATTGCTTTGTAAGTAAATACCACAACTTCTTTATCCATTTTTCACTTTCTGTGATGTTGAACTTGTACTGTAAACGAGGTTCTTGTAAACAGAGCCGTTCCAAACTTTGGGTGGCTGTGTCTTTTTGATTTTAATTTCCCTAAGCTATAGGACCATAAGTGGAAGTGCCCTAGGTTCTGTTGCTTTGTTTTTTAGATGTTTCAGGAAACACCATACACTTCTCCCAAATGGTTGTTGGCAATTTACATCCCGCCCATCAGCATAACAAGGCTCCCAGTTCTCCATGGCCTGTCCTGCCTTTCTGGATTTTACACTTTTTTCAGATGGCCCTTTTGACCGGGGGGAAGTGAGACTTCATTGTAGTGCAGATTTCCTTTGCAAGCTTGCTTGGTTGGCCAAAAAGGGCGTATGCGTTTTTTCCTGAATATATTCAGGAAAAAACGCATACGCCCTTTTTGGCCAAGTGCATCATTGTGGACGTTCTGCCTCTTTTCCTATGCTTTCAATGCAATTCCAGTCTACCTCCTGAAATCGGTTTCCTGCAATTCTGCCCCGCTTTCAAGTCCTCTTGGCAGCCTTACTTCAGTCTATTTTTGGACGATAGCTGTCATTTATAACTCTGCAGGTTTGTGAATTACAGTGCCCCTGAGCTCCTTTCTTCAACTCGCTTTCTTTTGAGCTGGCCGCAACACCGCAGGGTGGCTTCAGGCCCTAATCTGGTTCCGGTACGGCACGCTGAGCCTTTGGTTATTTCCTCTTCCTGGTGGGAAATGAGAGTTAAATTTGCCCGTCCAGATACCTCCAGCTAGCCTCTCATTGGTTCTCGCTATTCCTGTTCATCTTCCGCAGAAATTGCAAACTGGGCCAAACAGGAGGTTAAAGGCGCTGACTCTCCAAGTGGGGAGAGTGTTAGTAAAGCATCTGGAATGTTGCACCCGAGTACCAGGGGAGGAAAACTGAGACATATTTGAACACGTCTCCCGTTCACATGGTTGATCATACTTGGGATCCACATGCATGTTTTAGCTGAAGTAAGAATACCTTAAACCTGGAGAGTTGAGACCCGTGTAATGGGTACCATGCAATATGACTTCAAAGGGTCTTCATTTGCTCACCGAACCTCTCCAATCCTATCACTGCTGCGTTTATGCCCCTGTACACACGCTTGATTCTCTTTTGGAGACATAGCAATCCATAGGTTTTAAGATACTTACTAGTCAGGTACATTCTTAGGCGTTTAATATGGGGTGTTGAGTCCATTTCGTTGAGCAAGGAGTAGCTCTTGTCTATTCCATATTTGGCTTAAGGAACTTTATCTGTGCTCATTTCAATCTCTGGTTTTATGCAGTACCCCAACTCACCTTTCTCCTTAAGCAAGCATAAGTTGGTTTTCTAAATTTTGGACACTGTTCTGTTCTGTAATTCAGTTCCTGTGTAGCCAAGTTTACATTCCGTGTATTACTGATATCTTATGATGTTTCTTTTCTGTGTGACTTACTTCAGTTAGAATCATCATACCTGAATCCACTCATTGTGCTGCTACGGGCCTGATAACACAGATTTCATTGCTGAGTGATATTGCTTTGTAAGTAAATACCACAACTTCTTTATCCATTTTTCACTTTCTGCGATGTTGAACTTGTACTGTAAACGAGGTTCTTGTAAACAGAGCCGTTCCAAACTTTGGGGTGGCTGTGTCTTTTTGATTTTAATTTCCCTAAGCTATAGGACCATAAGTGGAAGTGCCCTAGGCTCTGTTGCTTTGTTTTTTAGATGTTTCAGGAAACACCATACACTTCTCCCGAGTGGTTGTTGGCAATTTACATCCCGCCCATCAGCATAACAAGGCTCCCAGTTCTCCATGGCCTGTCCTGCCTTTCTGGATTTTACACTTTTTTCAGATGGCCCTTTTGACCGGGGGGAAGTGAGACTTCATTGTAGTGCAGATTTCCTTTGCAAGCTTGCTTGGTTGGCCAAAAAGGGCGTATGCGTTTTTTCCTGAATATATTCAGGAAAAAACGCATACGCCCTTTTTGGCCAAGTGCATCATTGTGGACGTTCTGCCTCTTTTCCTATGCTTTCAATGCAATTCCAGTCTACCTCCTGAAATCGGTTTCCTGCAATTCTGCCCCGCTTTCAAGTCCTCTTGGCAGCCTTACTTCAGTCTATTTTTGGACGATAGCTGTCATTTATAACTCTGCAGGTTTGTGAATTACAGTGCCCCTGAGCTCCTTTGTTCAACTCGCTTTCTTTTGAGCTGGCCGCAACACCGCAGGGTGGCTTCAGGCCCTAATCTGGTACCGGTACGGCACGCTGAGCCTTTGGTTATTTCCTCTTCCTGGTGGGAAATGAGAGTAAAATTTGCCCGTCCAGACACCTCCAGCTAGCCTCTCATTGGTTCTCGCTATTCCTGTTCATCTTCCGCAGAAATTGCAAACTGGGCCAAACAGGAGGTTAAAGGCGCTGACTCTCCAAGTGGGGAGAGTGTTAGTAAAGCGTCTGGAATGATGCACCCGAGTACCAGGGGAGGAAAACTGAGACATATTTGAACACGTCTCCCGTTCACATGGTTGATCATACTTGGGTTCCACATGCATGTTTTAGCTGAAGGAAGAATACCTAAAACCTGGGTAGTTGAAACCCGTGGAATGGGTACCATGCAGTATGACTTCAAAGGGTCTTCATTTGCTCACCGAACCTCTCCAATCCTATCACTGCTGCGTTTATGCCCCTGTACACATGCTTGATTCTCTTTCGGAGACATAGCAATACATAGGTTTTAAGATACTTACTAGTCAGGTACATTCTTAGGCGTTTAATATGCGGTGTTGAGTCCATTTCGTTGAGCAAGGAGTAGCTCTTGTCTATTCCATATTTGGCTTAAGGAACTTTATCTGTGCTCATTTCAATCTCTGGTTTTATGCAGCACCACAACTCACCTTTCCCCTTAAGCAAGCATAAGTTGTTTTTCTAAATTTGAGACCCTGTTGTGTTCTGTAATTCAGTTCCTGTGTAGCCAAGTTTACATTCCGTGTATTAGTGATATCTTATGATGTTTCTTTTTCTGTGTGACTTATTTCAGTTAGAATCATCGTACCTGAATCCACTCATTGTGCTGCTAAGGGCCTGATGACATAGATTTCATTGCTGAGTGATATTGCTTTGTAAGTAAATACCACAACTTCTTTATCCATTTTTCACTTTCTGCGATGTTGAACTTGTACTGTAAACGAGGTTCTTGTAAACAGAGCCGTTCCAAACTTTGGGGTGGCTGTGTCTTTTTGATTTTAATTTCCCTAAGCTATAGGACCATAAGTGGAAGTGCCCTAGGTTCTGTTGCTTTGTTTTTTAGATGTTTCAGGAAACACCATACACTTCTCCCGAGTGGTTGTTGGCAATTTACATCCCGCCCATCAGCATAACAAGGCTCCCAGTTCTCCATGGCCTGTCTTGCCTTTCTGGATTTTACACTTTTTTCAGATGGCCCTTTTGACCGGGGGGAAGTGAGACTTCATTGTAGTGCAGATTTCCTTTGCAAGCTTGCTTGGTTGGCCAAAAAGGGCGTATGCGTTTTTTCCTGAATATATTCAGGAAAAAACGCATACGCCCTTTTTGGCCAAGTGCATCATTGTGGACGTTCTGCCTCTTTTCCTATGCTTTCAATGCAATTCCAGTCTACCTCCTGAAATCGGTTTCCTGCAATTCTGCCCCGCTTTCAAGTCCTCTTGGCAGCCTTACTTCAGTCTATTTTTGGACGATAGCTGTCATTTATAACTCTGCAGGTTTGTGAATTACAGTGCCCCTGAGCTCCTTTCTTCAACTCGCTTTCTTTTGAGCTGGCCGCAACACCGCAGGATGGCTTCAGGCCCTAATCTGGTTCCGGTACGGCACGCTGAGCCTTTGGTTATTTCCTCTTCCTGGTGGGAAATGAGAGTTAAATTTGCCCGTCCAGACACCTCCAGCTAGCCTCTCATTGGTTCTCGCTATTCCTGTTCATCTTCCGCAGAAATTGCAAACTGGGCCAAACAGGAGGTTAAAGGGACTGACTCTCCAAGTCGGGAGAGTGTTAGTAAAGCATCTGGAATGTTGCACCTGAGTACCAGGGGAGGAAAACTGAGACATATTTGAACACGTCTCCCGTTCACATGGTTGATCATACTCTGGGTTCCACATGCATGTTTTAGCTGAAGGAAGAATACCTTAAACCTGGAGAGTTGAGACCCGTGTAATGGGTACCATGCAATATGACTTCAAAGGGTCTTCATTTGCTCACCGAACCTCTCCAATCCTATCACTGCTGCGTTTTTTCCCCTGTAGACATGCTTGATTCTCTTTTGGAGACATAGCAATCCATAGGTTTTAAGATACTTACTAGTCAGGTACATTCTTAGGGGTTTAATATGGGGTGTTGAGTCCATTTCGTTGAGCAAGGAGTAGCTCTTGTCTATTACATATTTGGCTTAAGGAACTTTATCTGTGCTAATTTCAATCTCTGGTTTTATGCAGCACCCCAACTCACCTTTCCCCTTAAGCAAGCATAAGTTGGTTTTCTAAATTTGAGACCCTGTTCTGTTCTGGAATGCAGTTCCTGTGTAGCCAAGTTTACATTCCGTGTATTAGTGATATCTTATGATGTTTCTTTTTCTGTGTGACTTATTTCAGTTAGAATCATCATACCTGAATCCACTCACTATGCTGCTACGGGCCTGATGACATAGATTTCATTGCTGAGTGATACTGCATTGTACATAAGTACCACAAGTTCTTTATCCATTTTTCACTTTCTGCGATGTTGAACTTGTACTGTAAACGAGGTTCTTGTAAACAGAGGCGTCCCAAACTTTCGGGTGGCTGTGTCTTTTTGATTTTAATTTCCCTAAGCTATAGGACCATAAGTGGCAGTGCCCTAGGCTCTGTTGCTTTGTTTTTTAGATGTTTCAGGAAACACCATACACTTCTCCCGAGTGTCTGTTGGCAATTTACATCCCGCCCATCAGCATAACAAGGCTCCCAGTTCTCCATGGCCTGTCCTGCCTTTCTGGATTTTACACTTTTTTCAGATGGCCCTTTTGACCGGGGGGAAGTGAGACTTCATTGTAGTGCAGATTTCCTTTGCAAGCTTGCTTGGTTGGCCAAAAAGGGCGTATGCGTTTTTTCCTGAATATATTCAGGAAAAAACGCATACGCCCTTTTTGGCCAAGTGCATCATTGTGGACGTTCTGCCTCTTTTCCTATGCTTTCAATGCAATTCCAGTCTACCTCCTGAAATCGGTTTCCTGCAATTCTGCCCCGCTTTCAAGTCCTCTTGGCAGCCTTACTTCAGTCTATTTTTGGACGATAGCTGTCATTTATAACTCTGCAGGTTTGTGAATTACAGTGCCCCTGAGCTCCTTTCTTCAACTCGCTTTCTTTTGAGCTGGCCGCAACACCGCAGGATGGTTTCAGGCCCTAATCTGGTTCCGGTACGGCACGCTGAGCCTTTGGTTATTTCCTCTTCCTGGTGGGAAATGAGAGTTAAATTTGCCCGTCCAGACACCTCCAGCTAGCCTCTCATTGGTTCTCGCTATTCCTGTTCATCTTCCGCAGAAATTGCAAACTGGGCCAAACAGGAGGTTAAAGGGACTGACTCTCCAAGTCGGGAGAGTGTTAGTAAAGCGTCTGGAATGTTGCACCTGAGTACCAGGGGAGGAAAACTGAGACATATTTGCACACGTCTCCCGTTCACATGGTTGATCATACTCTGGGTTCCACATGCATGTTTTAGCTGAAGGAAGAATACCTTAAACCTGGAGAGTTGAGACCCGTGTAATGGGTACCATGCAATATGACTTCAAAGGGTCTTCATTTGCTCACCGAACCTCTCCAATCCTATCACTGCTGCGTTTATGCCCCTGTACACATGCTTGATTCTCTTTTGGAGACATAGCAATCCATAGGTTTTAAGATACTTACTAGTCAGGTATATTCTTAGGGGTTTAATATGGGGTGTTGAGTCCATTTCGTTGAGCAAGGAGTAGCTCTTGTCTATTACATATTTGGCTTAAGGAACTTTATCTGTGCTCATTTCAATCTCTGGTTTTATGCAGCACCCCAACTCACCTTTCCCCTTAAGCAAGCATAAGTTGGTTTTCTAAATTTGAGACCCTGTTCTGTTCTGGAATGCAGTTCCTGTGTAGCCAAGTTTACATTCCGTGTATTAGTGATATCTTATGATGTTTCTTTTTCTGTGTGACTTATTTCAGTTAGAATCATCATACCTGAATCCACTCATTATGCTGCTACGGGCCTGATGACATAGATTTCATTGCTGAGTGATACTGCATTGTACATAAGTACCACAAGTTCTTTATCCATTTTTCACTTTCTGCGATGTTGAACTTGTACTGTAAACGAGGTTCTTGTAAACAGAGGCGTCCCAAACTTTGGGGTGGCTGTGTCTTTTTGATTTTAATTTCCCTAAGCTATAGGACCATAAGTGGCAGTGCCCTAGGCTCTGTTGCTTTGTTTTTTAGATGTTTCAGGAAACACCATACACTTCTCCCGAGTGTCTGTTGGCAATTTACATCCCGCCCATCAGCATAACAAGGCTCCCAGTTCTCCATGGCCTGTCCTGCCTTTCTGGATTTTACACTTTTTTCAGATGGCCCTTTTGACCGGGGGGAAGTGAGACTTCATTGTAGTGCAGATTTCCTTTGCAAGCTTGCTTGGTTGGCCAAAAAGGGCGTATGCGTTTTTTCCTGAATATATTCAGGAAAAAACGCATACGCCCTTTTTGGCCAAGTGCATCATTGTGGACGTTCTGCCTCTTTTCCTATGCTTTCAATGCAATTCCAGTCTACCTCCTGAAATCGGTTTCCTGCAATTCTGCCCCGCTTTCAAGTCCTCTTGGCAGCCTTACTTCAGTCTATTTTTGGACGATAGCTGTCATTTATAACTCTGCAGGTTTGTGAATTACAGTGCCCCTGAGCTCCTTTCTTCAACTCGCTTTCTTTTGAGCTGGCCGCAACACCGCAGGATGGCTTCAGGCCCTAATCTGGTTCCGGTACGGCACGCTGAGCCTTTGGATATTTCCTCTTCCTGGTGGGAAATGAGAGTTAAATTTACCCGTCCAGACACCTCCAGCTAGCCTCTCATTGGTTCTCGCTATTCCTGTTCATCTTTCGCAGAAATTGCAAACTGGGCCAAACAGGAGGTTAAAGGGACTGACTCTCCAAGTCGGGAGAGTGTTAGTAAAGCGTCTGGAATGTTGCACCCGAGTACCAGGGTACGAAAACTGACATATTTGAACACGTCTCCCGATCACATGGTTGATCATACTCTAGGTTCCACATGCATGTTTTAGCTGAAGGAAGAATACCTTAAACCTGGGTAGTTGAAACCCGTGGAATGGGTACCATGCAATATGACTTCAAAGGGTCTTCATTTGCTCACCGAACCTCTCCAGTCCTATCACTGCTGCGTTTATGCCCCTGTACACATGCTTGATTCTCTTTCGGAGACATAGCAATCCATAGGTTTGAAGATACTTACTAGTCAGGTACATTCTTAGGCGTTTAATATGCGGTGTTGAGTCCATTTCGTTGAGCAAGGAGTAGCTCTTGTCTATTCCATATTTGACTTAAGGAACTTTATCTGTGCTCATTTCAATCTCTGGTTTCATGCAGCACCCCAACTCACTTTTACCCTTAAGCAAGCATAAGTTGGTTTTCTAAATTTGAGTCCCTGTTCTGTTCTGTAATTCAGTTCCTGTGTAGCCAAGTTTACATTCCGTGTATTACTGATATCTTATGATGTTTCTTTTTCTGTGTGACTTACTTCAGTTAGAATCATCATACCTGAATCCACTCATTGTGCTGCTAAGGGCCTGATGACATAGATTTCATTGCTGAGTGATATTGCTTTGTAAGTAAATACCACAACTTCTTTATCCATTTTTCACTTTCTGCGATGTTGAACTTGTACTGTAAACGAGGTTCTTGTAAACAGAGCCGTTCCAAACTTTGGGGTGGCTGTGTCTTTTTGATTTTAATTTCCCTAAGCTATAGGACCATAAGTGGAAGTGCCCTAGGTTCTGTTGCTTTGTTTTTTAGATGTTTCAGGAAACACCATACACTTCTCCCGAGTGGTTGTTGGCAATTTACATCCCGCCCATCAGCATAACAAGGCTCCCAGTTCTCCATGGCCTGTCCTGCCTTTCTGGATTTTACACTTTTTTCAGATGGCCCTTTTGACCGGGGGGAAGTGAGACTTCATTGTAGTGCAGATTTCCTTTGCAAGCTTGCTTGGTTGGCCAAAAAGGGCGTATGCGTTTTTTCCTGAATATATTCAGGAAAAAACGCATACGCCCTTTTTGGCCAAGTGCATCATTGTGGACGTTCTGCCTCTTTTCCTATGCTTTCAATGCAATTCCAGTCTACCTCCTGAAATCGGTTTCCTGCAATTCTGCCCCGCTTTCAAGTCCTCTTGGCAGCCTTACTTCAGTCTATTTTTGGACGATAGCTGTCATTTATAACTCTGCAGGTTTGTGAATTACAGGGCCCCTGAGCTCCTTTCTTCAACTCGCTTTCTTTTGAGCTGGCCGCAACACCGCAGGATGGCTTCAGGCCCTAATCTGGTTCCGGCACGGCACGCTGAGCCTTTGGTTATTTCCTCTTCCTGGTGGGAAATGAGAGTTAAATTTGCCCGTCCAGACACCTCCAGCTAGCCTCTCATTGGTTCTCGCTATTCCTGTTCATCTTCCGCAGAAATTGCAAACTGGGCCAAACAGGAGGTTAAAGGGACTGACTCTCCAAGTCGGGAGAGTGTTAGTAAAGCGTCTGGAATGTTGCACCCGAGTACCAGGGTACGAAAACTGAGACATATTTGAACACGTTTCCCGATCACATGGTTGATCATACTCTAGGTTCCACATGCATGTTTTAGCTGAAGGAAGAATACCTTAAACCTGGAGAGTTGAGACCCGTGTAATGGGTACCATGCAATATGACTTCAAAGGGTCTTCATTTGCTCACCGAACCTCTCCAATCCTATCACTGCTGCGTTTATGCCCCTGTACACATGCTTGATTCTCTTTCGGAGACATAGCAATCCATAGGTTTTAAGATACTTACTAGTCAGGTACATTCTTAGGCGTTTAATAGGCGGTGTTGAGTCCATTTCGTTGAGCAAGGAGTAGCTCTTGTCTATTCCATATTTGGCTTAAGGAACTTTATCTGTGCTCATTTCAATCTCTGGTTTTATGCAGCACCCCAACTCACCTTTCCCCTTAAGCAAGCATAAGTTGGTTTTCTAAATTTGAGACCCTGTTCTGTTCTGGAATGCAGTTCCTGTGTAACCAAGTTTACATTCCGTGTATTACTGATATCTTATGATGTTTCTTTTTCTGTGTGACTTACTTCAGTTAGAATCATCATACCTGAATCCACTCATTGTGCTGCTAAGGGCCTGATGACACAGATTTCATTGCTGAGTGATATTGCTTTGTAAGTAAATACCACAACTTCTTTATCCATTTTTCACTTTCTGCGATGTTGAACTTGTACTGTAAACGAGGTTCTTGTAAACAGAGCCGTTCCAAACTTTGGGGTGGCTGTGTCTTTTTGATTTTAATTTCCCTAAGCTATAGGACCATAAGTGGCAGTGCCCTAGGCTCTGTTGCTTTGTTTTTTAGATGTTTCAGGAAACACCATACACTTCTCCCGAGTGTCTATTGGCAATTTACATCCCGCCCATCAGCATAACAAGGCTCCCAGTTCTCCATGGCCTGTCCTGCCTTTCTGGATTTTACACTTTTTTCAGATGGCCCTTTTGACCGGGGAGAAGTGAGACTTCATTGTAGTGCAGATTTCCTTTGCAAGCTTGCTTGGTTGGCCAAAAAGGGCGTATGCGTTTTTTCCTGAATATATTCAAGAAAAAACGCATACGCCCTTTTTGGCCAAGTGCATCATTGTGGACGTTCTGCCTCTTTTCCTATGCTTGCAATGCAATTCCAGTCTACCTCCTGAAATCGGTTTCCTGCAATTCTGCCCCGCTTTCAAGTCCTCTTGGCAGCCTTACTTCAGTATATTTTTGGACGATAGCTGTCATTTATAACTCTGCAGGTTTGTGAATTACAGTGCCCCTGAGCTCCTTTCTTCAACTCGCTTTCTTGTGACCTGGCCGCAACACCGCAGGATGGCTTCAGGCCCTAATCTGGTTCTGGCCCGGCACGCTGAGCCTTTGGTTAATTCCTCTTCCTGGTGGGAAATGAGAGTTAAATTTGCCCGTCCAGACACCTCCAGCTAGCCTCTCATTGGTTCTCGCTATTCCTGTTCATCTTCCGCAGAAATTGCAAACTGGGCCAAACAGGAGGTTAAAGGGACTGACTCTCCAAGTGGGGAGAGTGTTAGTAAAGCGTCTGGAATGTTGCACCCGAGTACCAGGGGAGGAAAACTGAGACATATTTGAACACGTCTCCCGATCACATGGTTGATCATACTCTAGGTTCCATATGCATGTTTTAGCTGAAGGAAGAATACCTTAAACCTGGGTAGTTGAAACCCGTGGAATGGGTACCATGCAATATGACTTCAAAGGGTCTTCATTTGCTCACCGAACCTCTCCAATCCTATCACTGCTGCGTTTATGCCCCTGTACACATGCTTGATTCTCTTTTGGAGACATAGCAATCCATAGGTTTTACTATACTTACTAGTCAGGTACATTCTTAGGCGTTTAATATGCGGTGTTGAGTCCATTTCGTTGAGCAAGGAGTAGCTCTTGTCTATTCCATATTTGACTTAAGGAACTTTATCTGTGCTCATTTCAATCTCTGGTTTTATGCAGCACCCCAACTCACCTTTACCCTTAAGCAAGCATAAGTTGGTTTTCTAAATTTGAGACCCTGTTCTGTTCTGTAATTCAGTTCCTGTGTAGCCAAGTTTACATTCCGTGTATTACTGATATCTTATGATGTTTCTTTTTCTGTGTGACTTACTTCAGTTAGAATCATCATACCTGAATCCACTCATTGTGCTGCTAAGGGCCTGATGACACAGATTTCATTGCTGAGTGATATTGCTTTGTAAGTAAATACCACAACTTCTTTATCCATTTTTCACTTTCTGCGATGTTGAACTTGTAATGTAAACGAGGTTCTTGTAAACAGAGGCGTCCCAAACTTTGGGGTGGCTGTGTCTTTTTGATTTTAATTTCCCTAAGCTATAGGACCATAAGTGGCAGTGCCCTAGGCTCTGTTGCTTTGTTTTTTAGATGTTTCAGGAAACACCATACACTTCTCCCGAGTGTCTGTTGGCAATTTACATCCCGCCCTTCAGCATAACAAGGCTCCCAGTTCTCCATGGCCTGTCCTGCCTTTCTGGATTTTACACTTTTTTCAGATGGCCCTTTTGACCGGGGGGAATTGAGACTTCATTGTACTGCAGATTTCCTTTGCAAGCTTGCTTGGTTGGCCATAAACGGCGTATGCGTTTTTTCCTGAATATATTCAGGAAAAAACGCATACGCCCTTTTTGGCCAAGTGCATCATTGTGGACGTTCTGCCTCTTTTCCTATGCTTTCAATGCAATTCCAGTCTACCTCCTGAAATCGGTTTCCTGCAATTCTGCCCCGCTTTCAAGTCCTCTTGGCAGCCTTACTTCAGTCTATTTTTGGACGATAGCTGTCATTTATAACTCTGCAGGTTTGTGAATTACAGTGCCCCTGAGCTCCTTTCTTCAACTCGCTTTCTTGTGACCTGGCCGCAACACCGCAGGATGGCTTCAGGCCCTAATCTGGTTCCGGCACGGCACGCTGAGCCTTTGGTTATTTCCTCTTCCTGGTGGGAAATGAGAGTTAAATTTGCCCGTCCAGACACCTCCAGCTAGTCTCTCATTGGTTCTCGCTATTCCTGTTCATCTTCCGCAGAAATTGCAAACTGGGCCAAACAGGAGGTTAAAGGCGCTGACTCTCCAAGTGGGGAGAGTGTTAGTAAAGCGTCTGGAATGTTGCACCCGAGTACCAGGGGAGGAAAACTGAGACATATTTGAACACGTCTCCCGTTCACATGGTTGATCATACTTGGGTTCCACATGCATGTTTTAGCTGAAGGAAGAATACCTTAAACCTGGAGAGTTAAGACCCGTGTAATGGGTACCATGCAATATGACTTCAAAGGGTCTTCATTTGCTCACCGAACCTCTCCAATCCTATCACTGCTGCGTTTATGCCCCTGTACACATGCTTGATTCTCTTTTGGAGACATAGCAATCCATAGGTTTTAAGATACTTACTAGTCAGGTACATTCTTAGGCGTTTAATATGCGGTGTTGAGTCCATTTCGTTGAGCAAGGAGTAGCTCTTGTCTATTCCATATTTGACTTAAGGAACTTTATCTGTGCTCATTTCAATCTCTGGTTTTATGCAGCACCCCAACTCACCTTTACCCTTAAGCAAGCATAAGTTGGTTTTCTAAATTTGAGACCCTGTTCTGTTCTGTAATTCAGTTCCTGTGTAGCCAAGTTTACATTCCGTGTATTACTGATATCTTATGATGTTTCTTTTTCTGTGTGACTTACTTCAGTTAGAATCATCATACCTGAATCCACTCATTGTGCTGCTAAGGGCCTGATGACACAGATTTCATTGCTGAGTGATATTGCTTTGTAAGTAAATACCACAACTTCTTTATCCATTTTTCACTTTCTGCGATGTTGAACTTGTACTGTAAACGAGGTTCTTGTAAACAGAGCCGTTCCAAACTTTGGGGTGGCTGTGTCTTTTTGATTTTAATTTCCCTAAGCTATAGGACCATAAGTGGCAGTGCCCTAGGCTCTGTTGCTTTGTTTTTTAGATGTTTCAGGAAACACCATACACTTCTCCCGAGTGTCTATTGGCAATTTACATCCCGCCCATCAGCATAACAAGGCTCCCAGTTCTCCATGGCCTGTCCTGCCTTTCTGGATTTTACACTTTTTTCAGATGGCCCTTTTGACCGGGGAGAAGTGAGACTTCATTGTAGTGCAGATTTCCTTTGCAAGCTTGCTGGGTTGGCCAAAAAGGGCGTATGCGTTTTTTCCTGAATATATTCAGGAAAAAACGCATACGCCCTTTTTGGCCAAGTGCATCATTGTGGACGTTCTGCCTCTTTTCCTATGCTTGCAATGCAATTCCAGTCTACCTCCTGAAATCGGTTTCCTGCAATTCTGCCCCGCTTTCAAGTCCTCTTGGCAGCCTTACTTCAGTCTATTTTTGGACGATAGCTGTCATTTATAACTCTGCAGGTTTGTGAATTACAGTGCCCCTGAGCTCCTTTCTTCAACTCGCTTTCTTGTGACCTGGCCGCAACACCGCAGGATGGCTTCAGGCCCTAATCTGGTTCCGGCCCGGCACGCTGAGCCTTTGGTTAATTCCTCTTCCTGGTGGGAAATGAGAGTTAAATTTGCCCGTCCAGACACCTCCAGCTAGCCTCTCATTGGTTCTCGCTATTCCTGTTCATCTTCCGCAGAAATTGCAAACTGGGCCAAACAGGAGGTTAAAGGGACTGACTCTCCAAGTGGGGAGAGTGTTAGTAAAGCGTCTGGAATGTTGCACCCGAGTACCAGGGGAGGAAAACTGAGACATATTTGAACACGTCTCCCGATCACATGGTTGATCATACTCTAGGTTCCATATGCATGTTTTAGCTGAAGGAAGAATACCTTAAACCTGGGTAGTTGAAACCCGTGGAATGGGTACCATGCAATATGACTTCAAAGGGTCTTCATTTGCTCACCGAACCTCTCCAATCCTATCACTGCTGCGTTTATGCCCCTGTACACATGCTTGATTCTCTTTTGGAGACATAGCAATCCATAGGTTTTAAGATACTTACTAGTCAGGTACATTCTTAGGCGTTTAATATGCGGTGTTGAGTCCATTTCGTTGAGCAAGGAGTAGCTCTTGTCTATTCCATATTTGACTTAAGGAACTTTATCTGTGCTCATTTCAATCTCTGGTTTTATGCAGCACCCCAACTCACCTTTACCCTTAAGCAAGCATAAGTTGGTTTTCTAAATTTGAGACCCTGTTCTGTTCTGTAATTCAGTTCCTGTGTAGCCAAGTTTACATTCCGTGTATTACTGATATCTTATGATGTTTCTTTTTCTGTGTGACTTACTTCAGTTAGAATCATCATACCTGAATCCACTCATTGTGCTGCTAAGGGCCTGATGACACAGATTTCATTGTTGAGTGATATTGCTTTGTAAGTAAATACCACAACTTCTTTATCCATTTTTCACTTTCTGCGATGTTGAACTTGTACTGTAAACGAGGTTCTTGTAAACAGAGGCGTCCCAAACTTTGGGGTGGCTGTGTCTTTTTGATTTTAATTTCCCTAAGCTATAGGACCATAAGTGGCAGTGCCCTAGGCTCTGTTGCTTTGTTTTTTAGATGTTTCAGGAAACACCATACACTTCTCCCGAGTGTCTGTTGGCAATTTACATCCCGCCCATCAGCATAACAAGGCTCCCAGTTCTCCATGGCCTGTCCTGCCTTTCTGGATTTTACACTTTTTTCAGATGGCCCTTTTGACCGGGGGGAAGTGAGACTTCATTGTAGTGCAGATTTCCTTTGCAAGCTTGCTTGGTTGGCCATAAACGGCGTATGCGTTTTTTCCTGAATATATTCAGGAAAAAACGCATACGCCCTTTTTGGCCAAGTGCATCATTGTGGACGTTCTGCCTCTTTTCCTATGCTTTCAATGCAATTCCAGTCTACCTCCTGAAATCGGTTTCCTGCAATTCTGCCCCGCTTTCAAGTCCTCTTGGCAGCCTTACTTTAGTCTATTTTTGGACGATAGCTGTCATTTATAACTCTGCAGGTTTGTGAATTACAGTGCCCCTGAGCTCCTTTCTTCAACTCGCTTTCTTGTGACCTGGCCGCAACACCGCAGGATGGCTTCAGGCCCTAATCTGGTTCCGGCACGGCACGCTGAGCCTTTGGTTATTTCCTCTTCCTGGTGGGAAATGAGAGTTAAATTTGCCCGTCCAGACACCTCCAGCTAGTCTCTCATTGGTTCTCGCTATTCCTGTTCATCTTCCGCAGAAATTGCAAACTAGGCCAAACAGGACGTTAAAGGCGCTGACTCTCCAAGAGGGGAGAGTGTTAGTAAAGCGTCTGGAATGTTGCACCCGAGTACCAGGGGAGGAAAACTGAGACATATTTGAACACGTCTCCCGTTCACATGGTTGATCATACTTGGGTTCCACATGCATGTTTTAGCTGAAGGAAGAATACCTTAAACCTGGAGAGTTAAGACCCGTGTAATGGGTACCATGCAATATGACTTCAAAGGGTCTTCATTTGCTCACCGAACCTCTCCAATCCTATCACTGCTGCGTTTATGCCCCTGTACACATGCTTGATTCTCTTTCGGAGACATAGCAATCCATAGGTTTTAAGATACTTACTAGTCAGGTACATTCTTAGGCGTTTAATATGCGGTGTTGAGTCCATTTCGTTGAGCAAGGAGTAGCTCTTGTCTATTCCATATTTGACTTAAGGAACTTTATCTGTGCTCATTTCAATCTCTGGTTTTATGCAGCACCCCAACTCACCTTTACCCTTAAGCAAGCATAAGTTGGTTTTCTAAATTTGAGACCCTGTTCTGTTCTGTAATTCAGTTCCTGTGTAGCCAAGTTTACATTCCGTGTATTACTGATATCTTATGATGTTTCTTTTTCTGTGTGACTTACTTCAGTTAGAATCATCATACCTGAATCCACTCATTGTGCTGCTAAGGGCCTGATGACACAGATTTCATTGCTGAGTGATATTGCTTTGTAAGTAAATACCACAACTTCTTTATCCATTTTTCACTTTCTGCGATGTTGAACTTGTACTGTAAACGAGGTTCTTGTAAACAGAGCTGTTCCAAACTTTGGGGTGGCTGTGTCTTTTTGATTTTAATTTCCCTAAGCTATAGGACCATAAGTGGCAGTGCCCTAGGCTCTGTTGCTTTGTTTTTTAGATGTTTCAGGAAACACCATACACTTCTCCCAAGTGTCTATTGGCAATTTACATCCCGCCCATCAGCATAACAAGGCTCCCAGTTCTCCATGGCCTGTCCTGCCTTTCTGGATTTTACACTTTTTTCAGATGGCCCTTTTGACCGGGGAGAAGTGAGACTTCATTGTAGTGCAGATTTCCTTTGCAAGCTTGCTTGGTTGGCCAAAAAGGGCGTATGCGTTTTTTCCTGAATATATTCAAGAAAAAACGCATACGCCCTTTTTGGCCAAGTGCATCATTGTGGACGTTCTGCCTCTTTTCCTATGCTTGCAATGCAATTCCAGTCTACCTCCTGAAATCGGTTTCCTGCAATTCTGCCCCGCTTTCAAGTCCTCTTGGCAGCCTTACTTCAGTATATTTTTGGACGATAGCTGTCATTTATAACTCTGCAGGTTTGTGAATTACAGTGCCCCTGAGCTCCTTTCTTCAACTCGCTTTCTTGTGACCTGGCCGCAACACCGCAGGATGGCTTCAGGCCCTAATCTGGTTCCGGCCCGGCACGCTGAGCCTTTGGTTAATTCCTCTTCCTGGTGGGAAATGAGAGTTAAATTTGCCCGTCCAGACACCTCCAGCTAGCCTCTCATTGGTTCTCGCTATTCCTGTTCATCTTCCGCAGAAATTGCAAACTGGGCCAAACAGGAGGTTAAAGGGACTGACTCTCCAAGTGGGGAGAGTGTTAGTAAAGCGTCTGGAATGTTGCACCCGAGTACCAGGGGAGGAAAACTGAGACATATTTGAACACGTCTCCCGTTCACATGGTTGATCATACTTGGGTTCCACATGCATGTTTTAGCTGAAGGAAGAATACCTTAAACCTGGAGAGTTAAGACCCGTGTAATGGGTACCATGCAATATGACTTCAAAGGGTCTTCATTTGCTCACCGAACCTCTCCAATCCTATCACTGCTGCGTTTATGCCCCTGTACACATGCTTGATTCTCTTTTGGAGACATAGCAATCCATAGGTTTTAAGATACTTACTAGTCAGGTACATTCTTAGGCGTTTAATATGCGGTGTTGAGTCCATTTCGTTGAGCAAGGAGTAGCTCTTGTCTATTCCATATTTGACTTAAGGAACTTTATCTGTGCTCATTTCAATCTCTGGTTTTATGCAGCACCCCAACTCACCTTTACCCTTAAGCAAGCATAAGTTGGTTTTCTAAATTTGAGACCCTGTTCTGTTCTGTAATTCAGTTCCTGTGTAGCCAAGTTTACATTCCGTGTATTACTGATATCTTATGATGTTTCTTTTTCTGTGTGACTTACTTCAGTTAGAATCATCATACCTGAATCCACTCATTGTGCTGCTAAGGGCCTGATGACACAGATTTCATTGCTGAGTGATATTGCTTTGTAAGTAAATACCACAACTTCTTTATCCATTTTTCACTTTCTGCGATGTTGAACTTGTACTGTAAACGAGGTTCTTGTAAACAGAGCCGTTCCAAACTTTGGGGTGGCTGTGTCTTTTTGATTTTAATTTCCCTAAGCTATAGGACCATAAGTGGCAGTGCCCTAGGCTCTGTTGCTTTGTTTTTTAGATGTTTCAGGAAACACCATACACTTCTCCCGAGTGTCTATTGGCAATTTACATCCCGCCCATCAGCATAACAAGGCTCCCAGTTCTCCATGGCCTGTCCTGCCTTTCTGGATTTTACACTTTTTTCAGATGGCCCTTTTGACCGGGGAGAAGTGAGACTTCATTGTAGTGCAGATTTCCTTTGCAAGCTTGCTGGGTTGGCCAAAAAGGGCGTATGCGTTTTTTCCTGAATATATTCAGGAAAAAACGCATACGCCCTTTTTGGCCAAGTGCATCATTGTGGACGTTCTGCCTCTTTTCCTATGCTTGCAATGCAATTCCAGTCTACCTCCTGAAATCGGTTTCCTGCAATTCTGCCCCGCTTTCAAGTCCTCTTGGCAGCCTTACTTCAGTCTATTTTTGGACGATAGCTGTCATTTATAACTCTGCAGGTTTGTGAATTACAGTGCCCCTGAGCTCCTTTCTTCAACTCGCTTTCTTGTGACCTGGCCGCAACACCGCAGGATGGCTTCAGGCCCTAATCTGGTTCCGGCCCGGCACGCTGAGCCTTTGGTTAATTCCTCTTCCTGGTGGGAAATGAGAGTTAAATTTGCCCGTCCAGACACCTCCAGCTAGCCTCTCATTGGTTCTCGCTATTCCTGTTCATCTTCCGCAGAAATTGCAAACTGGGCCAAACAGGAGGTTAAAGGGACTGACTCTCCAAGTGGGGAGAGTGTTAGTAAAGCGTCTGGAATGTTGCACCCGAGTACCAGGGGAGGAAAACTGAGACATATTTGAACACGTCTCCCGTTCACATGGTTGATCATACTTGGGTTCCACATGCATGTTTTAGCTGAAGGAAGAATACCTTAAACCTGGAGAGTTGAGACCCGTGTAATGGGTACCATGCAATATGACTTCAAAGGGTCTTCATTTGCTCACCGAACCTCTCCAATCCTATCACTGCTGCGTTCATGCCCCTGTACACATGCTTGATTCTCTTTTGGAGACATAGCAATCCATAGGTTTTAAGATACTTACTAGTCAGGTACATTCTTAGGCGTTTAATATGCGGTGTTGAGTCCATTTCATTGAGCAAGGAGTAGCTCTTGTCTATTCCATATTTGACTTAAGGAACTTTATCTGTGCTCATTTCAATCTCTGGTTTTATGCAGCACCCCAACTCACCTTTACCCTTAAGCAAGCATAAGTTGGTTTTCTAAATTTGAGACCCTGTTCTGTTCTGTAATTCAGTTCCTGTGTAGCCAAGTTTACATTCCGTGTATTAGTGATATCTTATGATGTTTCTTTTTCTGTGTGACTTACTTCAGTTAGAATCATCATACCTGAATCCACTCATTCTGCTGCTAAGGGCCTGATGACACAGATTTCATTGCTGAGTGATATTGCTTTGTAAGTAAATACCACAACTTCTTTATCCATTTTTCACTTTCTGCGATGTTGAACTTGTACTGTAAACGAGGTTCTTGTAAACAGAGCCGTTCCAAACTTTGGGGTGGCTGTGTCTTTTTGATTTTAATTTCCCTAAGCTATAGGACCATAAGTGGCAGTGCCCTAGGCTCTGTTGCTTTGTTTTTTAGATGTTTCAGGAAACACCATACACTTCTCCCGAGTGTCTATTGGCAATTTACATCCCGCCCATCAGCATAACAAGGCTCCCAGTTCTCCATGGCCTGTCCTGCCTTTCTGGATTTTACACTTTTTTCAGATGGCCCTTTTGACCGGGGAGAAGTGAGACTTCATTGTAGTGCAGATTTCCTTTGCAAGCTTGCTTGGTTGGCCAAAAAGGGCGTATGCGTTTTTTCCTGAATATATTCAAGAAAAAACGCATACGCCCTTTTTGGCCAAGTGCATCATTGTGGACGTTCTGCCTCTTTTCCTATGCTTGCAATGCAATTCCAGTCTACCTCCTGAAATCGGTTTCCTGCAATTCTGCCCCGCTTTCAAGTCCTCTTGGCAGCCTTACTTCAGTATATTTTTGGACGATAGCTGTCATTTATAACTCTGCAGGTTTGTGAATTACAGTGCCCCTGAGCTCCTTTCTTCAACTCGCTTTCTTGTGACCTGGCCGCAACACCGCAGGATGGCTTCAGGCCCTAATCTGGTTCCGGCCCGGCACGCTGAGCCTTTGGTTAATTCCTCTTCCTGGTGGGAAATGAGAGTTAAATTTGCCCGTCCAGACACCTCCAGCTAGCCTCTCATTGGTTCTCGCTATTCCTGTTCATCTTCCGCAGAAATTGCAAACTGGGCCAAACAGGAGGTTAAAGGGACTGACTCTCCAAGTGGGGAGAGTGTTAGTAAAGCGTCTGGAATGTTGCACCCGAGTACCAGGGGAGGAAAACTGAGACATATTTGAACACGTCTCCCGTTCACATGGTTGATCATACTTGGGTTCCACATGCATGTTTTAGCTGAAGGAAGAATACCTTAAACCTGGAGAGTTAAGACCCGTGTAATGGGTACCATGCAATATGACTTCAAAGGGTCTTCATTTGCTCACCGAACCTCTCCAATCCTATCACTGCTGCGTTTATGCCCCTGTACACATGCTTGATTCTCTTTTGGAGACATAGCAATCCATAGGTTTTAAGATACTTACTAGTCAGGTACATTCTTAGGCGTTTAATATGCGGTGTTGAGTCCATTTCGTTGAGCAAGGAGTAGCTCTTGTCTATTCCATATTTGACTTAAGGAACTTTATCTGTGCTCATTTCAATCTCTGGTTTTATGCAGCACCCCAACTCACCTTTACCCTTAAGCAAGCATAAGTTGGTTTTCTAAATTTGAGACCCTGTTCTGTTCTGTAATTCAGTTCCTGTGTAGCCAAGTTTACATTCCGTGTATTACTGATATCTTATGATGTTTCTTTTTCTGTGTGACTTACTTCAGTTAGAATCATCATACCTGAATCCACTCATTGTGCTGCTAAGGGCCTGATGACACAGATTTCATTGCTGAGTGATATTGCTTTGTAAGTAAATACCACAACTTCTTTATCCATTTTTCACTTTCTGCGATGTTGAACTTGTACTGTAAACGAGGTTCTTGTAAACAGAGCCGTTCCAAACTTTGGGGTGGCTGTGTCTTTTTGATTTTAATTTCCCTAAGCTATAGGACCATAAGTGGCAGTGCCCTAGGCTCTGTTGCTTTGTTTTTTAGATGTTTCAGGAAACACCATACACTTCTCCCGAGTGTCTATTGGCAATTTACATCCCGCCCATCAGCATAACAAGGCTCCCAGTTCTCCATGGCCTGTCCTGCCTTTCTGGATTTTACACTTTTTTCAGATGGCCCTTTTGACCGGGGAGAAGTGAGACTTCATTGTAGTGCAGATTTCCTTTGCAAGCTTGCTGGGTTGGCCAAAAAGGGCGTATGCGTTTTTTCCTGAATATATTCAGGAAAAAACGCATACGCCCTTTTTGGCCAAGTGCATCATTGTGGACGTTCTGCCTCTTTTCCTATGCTTGCAATGCAATTCCAGTCTACCTCCTGAAATCGGTTTCCTGCAATTCTGCCCCGCTTTCAAGTCCTCTTGGCAGCCTTACTTCAGTCTATTTTTGGACGATAGCTGTCATTTATAACTCTGCAGGTTTGTGAATTACAGTGCCCCTGAGCTCCTTTCTTCAACTCGCTTTCTTGTGACCTGGCCGCAACACCGCAGGATGGCTTCAGGCCCTAATCTGGTTCCGGCCCGGCACGCTGAGCCTTTGGTTAATTCCTCTTCCTGGTGGGAAATGAGAGTTAAATTTGCCCGTCCAGACACCTCCAGCTAGCCTCTCATTGGTTCTCGCTATTCCTGTTCATCTTCCGCAGAAATTGCAAACTGGGCCAAACAGGAGGTTAAAGGGACTGACTCTCCAAGTGGGGAGAGTGTTAGTAAAGCGTCTGGAATGTTGCACCCGAGTACCAGGGGAGGAAAACTGAGACATATTTGAACACGTCTCCCGATCACATGGTTGATCATACTCTAGGTTCCATATGCATGTTTTAGCTGAAGGAAGAATACCTTAAACCTGGGTAGTTGAAACCCGTGGAATGGGTACCATGCAATATGACTTCAAAGGGTCTTCATTTGCTCACCGAACCTCTCCAATCCTATCACTGCTGCGTTTATGCCCCTGTACACATGCTTGATTCTCTTTTGGAGACATAGCAATCCATAGGTTTTAAGATACTTACTAGTCAGGTACATTCTTAGGCGTTTAATATGCGGTGTTGAGTCCATTTCGTTGAGCAAGGAGTAGCTCTTGTCTATTCCATATTTGACTTAAGGAACTTTATCTGTGCTCATTTCAATCTCTGGTTTTATGCAGCACCCCAACTCACCTTTACCCTTAAGCAAGCATAAGTTGGTTTTCTAAATTTGAGACCCTGTTCTGTTCTGTAATTCAGTTCCTGTGTAGCCAAGTTTACATTCCGTGTATTACTGATATCTTATGATGTTTCTTTTTCTGTGTGACTTACTTCAGTTAGAATCATCATACCTGAATCCACTCATTGTGCTGCTAAGGGCCTGATGACACAGATTTCATTGCTGAGTGATATTGCTTTGTAAGTAAATACCACAACTTCTTTATCCATTTTTCACTTTCTGCGATGTTGAACTTGTACTGTAAACGAGGTTCTTGTAAACAGAGGCGTCCCAAACTTTGGGGTGGCTGTGTCTTTTTGATTTTAATTTCCCTAAGCTATAGGACCATAAGTGGCAGTGCCCTAGGCTCTGTTGCTTTGTTTTTTAGATGTTTCAGGAAACACCATACACTTCTCCCGAGTGTCTGTTGGCAATTTACATCCCGCCCATCAGCATAACAAGGCTCCCAGTTCTCCATGGCCTGTCCTGCCTTTCTGGATTTTACACTTTTTTCAGATGGCCCTTTTGACCGGGGGGAAGTGAGACTTCATTGTAGTGCAGATTTCCTTTGCAAGCTTGCTTGGTTGGCCATAAACGGCGTATGCGTTTTTTCCTGAATATATTCAGGAAAAAACGCATACGCCCTTTTTGGCCAAGTGCATCATTGTGGACGTTCTGCCTCTTTTCCTATGCTTTCAATGCAATTCCAGTCTACCTCCTGAAATCGGTTTCCTGCAATTCTGCCCCGCTTTCAAGTCCTCTTGGCAGCCTTACTTTAGTCTATTTTTGGACGATAGCTGTCATTTATAACTCTGCAGGTTTGTGAATTACAGTGCCCCTGAGCTCCTTTCTTCAACTCGCTTTCTTGTGACCTGGCCGCAACACCGCAGGATGGCTTCAGGCCCTAATCTGGTTCCGGCACGGCACGCTGAGCCTTTGGTTATTTCCTCTTCCTGGTGGGAAATGAGAGTTAAATTTGCCCGTCCAGACACCTCCAGCTAGTCTCTCATTGGTTCTCGCTATTCCTGTTCATCTTCCGCAGAAATTGCAAACTAGGCCAAACAGGACGTTAAAGGCGCTGACTCTCCAAGAGGGGAGAGTGTTAGTAAAGCGTCTGGAATGTTGCACCCGAGTACCAGGGGAGGAAAACTGAGACATATTTGAACACGTCTCCCGTTCACATGGTTGATCATACTTGGGTTCCACATGCATGTTTTAGCTGAAGGAAGAATACCTTAAACCTGGAGAGTTAAGACCCGTGTAATGGGTACCATGCAATATGACTTCAAAGGGTCTTCATTTGCTCACCGAACCTCTCCAATCCTATCACTGCTGCGTTTATGCCCCTGTACACATGCTTGATTCTCTTTCGGAGACATAGCAATCCATAGGTTTTAAGATACTTACTAGTCAGGTACATTCTTAGGCGTTTAATATGCGGTGTTGAGTCCATTTCGTTGAGCAAGGAGTAGCTCTTGTCTATTCCATATTTGACTTAAGGAACTTTATCTGTGCTCATTTCAATCTCTGGTTTTATGCAGCACCCCAACTCACCTTTACCCTTAAGCAAGCATAAGTTGGTTTTCTAAATTTGAGACCCTGTTCTGTTCTGTAATTCAGTTCCTGTGTAGCCAAGTTTACATTCCGTGTATTACTGATATCTTATGATGTTTCTTTTTCTGTGTGACTTACTTCAGTTAGAATCATCATACCTGAATCCACTCATTGTGCTGCTAAGGGCCTGATGACACAGATTTCATTGCTGAGTGATATTGCTTTGTAAGTAAATACCACAACTTCTTTATCCATTTTTCACTTTCTGCGATGTTGAACTTGTACTGTAAACGAGGTTCTTGTAAACAGAGCTGTTCCAAACTTTGGGGTGGCTGTGTCTTTTTGATTTTAATTTCCCTAAGCTATAGGACCATAAGTGGCAGTGCCCTAGGCTCTGTTGCTTTGTTTTTTAGATGTTTCAGGAAACACCATACACTTCTCCCGAGTGTCTATTGGCAATTTACATCCCGCCCATCAGCATAACAAGGCTCCCAGTTCTCCATGGCCTGTCCTGCCTTTCTGGATTTTACACTTTTTTCAGATGGCCCTTTTGACCGGGGAGAAGTGAGACTTCATTGTAGTGCAGATTTCCTTTGCAAGCTTGCTTGGTTGGCCAAAAAGGGCGTATGCGTTTTTTCCTGAATATATTCAAGAAAAAACGCATACGCCCTTTTTGGCCAAGTGCATCATTGTGGACGTTCTGCCTCTTTTCCTATGCTTGCAATGCAATTCCAGTCTACCTCCTGAAATCGGTTTCCTGCAATTCTGCCCCGCTTTCAAGTCCTCTTGGCAGCCTTACTTCAGTCTATTTTTGGACGATAGCTGTCATTTATAACTCTGCAGGTTTGTGAATTACAGTGCCCCTGAGCTCCTTTCTTCAACTCGCTTTCTTGTGACCTGGCCGCAACACCGCAGGATGGCTTCAGGCCCTAATCTGGTTCCGGCCCGGCACGCTGAGCCTTTGGTTAATTCCTCTTCCTGGTGGGAAATGAGAGTTAAATTTGCCCGTCCAGACACCTCCAGCTAGCCTCTCATTGGTTCTCGCTATTCCTGTTCATCTTCCGCAGAAATTGCAAACTGGGCCAAACAGGAGGTTAAAGGGACTGACTCTCCAAGTGGGGAGAGTGTTAGTAAAGCGTCTGGAATGTTGCACCGGAGTACCAGGGGAGGAAAACTGAGACATATTTGAACACGTCTCCCGATCACATGGTTGATCATACTCTAGGTTCCATATGCATGTTTTAGCTGAAGGAAGAATACCTTAAACCTGGGTAGTTGAAACCCGTGGAATGGGTACCATGCAATATGACTTCAAAGGGTCTTCATTTGCTCACCGAACCTCTCCAATCCTATCACTGCTGCGTTTATGCCCCTGTACACATGCTTGATTCTCTTTCGGAGACATAGCAATCCATAGGTTTAACGATACTTACTAGTCAGGTACATTCTTAGGCGTTTAATATGCGGTGATGAGTCCATTTCGTTGAGCAAGGAGTAGCTCTTGTCTATTCCATATTTGACTTAAGGAACTTTATCTGTGCTCATTTCAATCTCTGGTTTTATGCAGCACCCCAACTCACCTTTACCCTTAAGCAAGCATAAGTTGGTTTTCTAAATTTGAGGCCCTGTTCTGTTCTGTAATTCAGTTCCTGTGTAGCCAAGTTTACATTCCGTGTATTACTGATATCTTATGATGTTTCTTTTTCTGTGTGACTTACTTCAGTTAGAATCATCATACCTGAATCCACTCATTGTGCTGCTAAGGGCCTGATGACACAGATTTCATTGCTGAGTGATATTGCTTTGTAAGTAAATACCACAACTTCTTTATCCATTTTTCACTTTCTGCGATGTTGAACTTGTACTGTAAACGAGGTTCTTGTAAACAGAGGCGTCCCAAACTTTTGGGTGGCTGTGTCTTTTTGATTTTAATTTCCCTAAGCTATAGGACCATAAGTGGCAGTGCCCTAGGCTCTGTTGCTTTGTTTTTTAGATGTTTCAGGAAACACCATACACTTCTCCCGAGTGTCTGTTGGCAATTTACATCCCGCCCTTCAGCATAACAAGGCTCCCAGTTCTCCATGGCCTGTCCTGCCTTTCTGGATTTTACACTTTTTTCAGATGGCCCTTTTGACCGGGGGGAATTGAGACTTCATTGTACTGCAGATTTCCTTTGCAAGCTTGCTTGGTTGGCCATAAACGGCGTATGCGTTTTTTCCTGAATATATTCAGGAAAAAACGCATACGCCCTTTTTGGCCAAGTGCATCATTGTGGACGTTCTGCCTCTTTTCCTATGCTTTCAATGCAATTCCAGTCTACCTCCTGAAATCGGTTTCCTGCAATTCTGCCCCGCTTTCAAGTCCTCTTGGCAGCCTTACTTCAGTCTATTTTTGGACGATAGCTGTCATTTATAACTCTGCAGGTTTGTGAATTACAGTGCCCCTGAGCTCCTTTCTTCAACTCGCTTTCTTGTGACCTGGCCGCAACACCGCAGGATGGCTTCAGGCCCTAATCTGGTTCCGGCACGGCACGCTGAGCCTTTGGTTATTTCCTCTTCCTGGTGGGAAATGAGAGTTAAATTTGCCCGTCCAGACACCTCCAGCTAGTCTCTCATTGGTTCTCGCTATTCCTGTTCATCTTCCGCAGAAATTGCAAACTGGGCCAAACAGGAGGTTAAAGGCGCTGACTCTCCAAGTGGGGAGAGTGTTAGTAAAGCGTCTGGAATGTTGCACCCGAGTACCAGGGGAGGAAAACTGAGACATATTTGAACACGTCTCCCGTTCACATGGTTGATCATACTTGGGTTCCACATGCATGTTTTAGCTGAAGGAAGAATACCTTAAACCTGGAGAGTTAAGACCCGTGTAATGGGTACCATGCAATATGACTTCAAAGGGTCTTCATTTGCTCACCGAACCTCTCCAATCCTATCACTGCTGCGTTTATGCCCCTGTACACATGCTTGATTCTCTTTCGGAGACATAGCAATCCATAGGTTTTAAGATACTTACTAGTCAGGTACATTCTTAGGCGTTTAATATGCGGTGTTGAGTCCATTTCGTTGAGCAAGGAGTAGCTCTTGTCTATTCCATATTTGACTTAAGGAACTTTATCTGTGCTCATTTCAATCTCTGGTTTTATGCAGCACCCCAACTCACCTTTACCCTTAAGCAAGCATAAGTTGGTTTTCTAAATTTGAGACCCTGTTCTGTTCTGTAATTCAGTTCCTGTGTAGCCAAGTTTACATTCCGTGTATTACTGATATCTTATGATGTTTCTTTTTCTGTGTGACTTACTTCAGTTAGAATCATCATACCTGAATCCACTCATTGTGCTGCTAAGGGCCTGATGACACAGATTTCATTGCTGAGTGATATTGCTTTGTAAGTAAATACCACAACTTCTTTATCCATTTTTCACTTTCTGCGATGTTGAACTTGTACTGTAAACGAGGTTCTTGTAAACAGAGCCGTTCCAAACTTTGGGGTGGCTGTGTCTTTTTGATTTTAATTTCCCTAAGCTATAGGACCATAAGTGGCAGTGCCCTAGGCTCTGTTGCTTTGTTTTTTAGATGTTTCAGGAAACACCATACACTTCTCCCGAGTGTCTATTGGCAATTTACATCCCGCCCATCAGCATAACAAGGCTCCCAGTTCTCCATGGCCTGTCCTGCCTTTCTGGATTTTACACTTTTTTCAGATGGCCCTTTTGACCGGGGAGAAGTGAGACTTCATTGTAGTGCAGATTTCCTTTGCAAGCTTGCTTGGTTGGCCAAAAAGGGCGTATGCGTTTTTTCCTGAATATATTCAAGAAAAAACGCATACGCCCTTTTTGGCCAAGTGCATCATTGTGGACGTTCTGCCTCTTTTCCTATGCTTGCAATGCAATTCCAGTCTACCTCCTGAAATCGGTTTCCTGCAATTCTGCCCCGCTTTCAAGTCCTCTTGGCAGCCTTACTTCAGTATATTTTTGGACGATAGCTGTCATTTATAACTCTGCAGGTTTGTGAATTACAGTGTCCCTGAGCTCCTTTCTTCAACTCAATTCTTGTGACCTGGCCGCAACACCGCAGGATGGCTTCAGGCCCTAATCTGGTTCCGGCCCGGCACGCTGAGCCTTTGGTTAATTCCTCTTCCTGGTGGGAAATGAGAGTTAAATTTGCCCGTCCAGACACCTCCAGCTAGCCTCTCATTGGTTCTCGCTATTCCTGTTCATCTTCCGCAGAAATTGCAAACTGGGCCAAACAGGAGGTTAAAGGGACTGACTCTCCAAGTGGGGAGAGTGTTAGTAAAGCGTCTGGAATGTTGCACCGGAGTACCAGGGGAGGAAAACTGAGACATATTTGAACACGTCTCCCGATCACATGGTTGATCATACTCTAGGTTCCATATGCATGTTTTAGCTGAAGGAAGAATACCTTAAACCTGGGTAGTTGAAACCCGTGGAATGGGTACCATGCAATATGACTTCAAAGGGTCTTCATTTGCTCACCGAACCTCTCCAATCCTATCACTGCTGCGTTTATGCCCCTGTACACATGCTTGATTCTCTTTCGGAGACATAGCAATCCATAGGTTTAACGATACTTACTAGTCAGGTACATTCTTAGGCGTTTAATATGCGGTGTTGAGTCCATTTCGTTGAGCAAGGAGTAGCTCTTGTCTATTCCATATTTGACTTAAGGAACTTTATCTGTGCTCATTTCAATCTCTGGTTTTATGCAGCACCCCAACTCACCTTTACCCTTAAGCAAGCATAAGTTGGTTTTCTAAATTTGAGGCTCTGTTCTGTTCTGTAATTCAGTTCCTGTGTAGCCAAGTTTACATTCCGTGTATTACTGATATCTTATGATGTTTCTTTTTCTGTGTGACTTACTTCAGTTAGAATCATCATACCTGAATCCACTCATTGTGCTGCTAAGGGCCTGATGACACAGATTTCATTGCTGAGTGATATTGCTTTGTAAGTAAATACCACAACTTCTTTATCCATTTTTCACTTTCTGCGATGTTGAACTTGTACTGTAAACGAGGTTCTTGTAAACAGAGGCGTCCCAAACTTTTGGGTGGCTGTGTCTTTTTGATTTTAATTTCCCTAAGCTATAGGACCATAAGTGGCAGTGCCCTAGGCTCTGTTGCTTTGTTTTTTAGATGTTTCAGGAAACACCATACACTTCTCCCGAGTGTCTGTTGGCAATTTACATCCCGCCCTTCAGCATAACAAGGCTCCCAGTTCTCCATGGCCTGTCCTGCCTTTCTGGATTTTACACTTTTTTCAGATGGCCCTTTTGACCGGGGGGAATTGAGACTTCATTGTACTGCAGATTTCCTTTGCAAGCTTGCTTGGTTGGCCATAAACGGCGTATGCGTTTTTTCCTGAATATATTCAGGAAAAAACGCATACGCCCTTTTTGGCCAAGTGCATCATTGTGGATGTTCTGCCTCTTTTCCTATGCTTTCAATGCAATTCCAGTCTACCTCCTGAAATCGGTTTCCTGCAATTCTGCCCCGCTTTCAAGTCCTCTTGGCAGCCTTACTTCAGTGTATTTTTGGACGATAGCTGTCATTTATAACTCTGCAGGTTTGTGAATTACAGTGCCCCTGAGCTCCTTTCTTCAACTCGCTTTCTTGTGACCTGGCCGCAACACCGCAGGATGGCTTCAGGCCCTAATCTGGTTCCGGCACGGCACGCTGAGCCTTTGGTTATTTCCTCTTCCTGGTGGGAAATGAGAGTTAAATTTGCCCGTCCAGACACCTCCAGCTAGTCTCTCATTGGTTCTCGCTATTCCTGTTCATCTTCCGCAGAAATTGCAAACTGGGCCAAACAGGAGGTTAAAGGCGCTGACTCTCCAAGTGGGGAGAGTGTTAGTAAAGCGTCTGGAATGTTGCACCCGAGTACCAGGGGAGGAAAACTGAGACATATTTGAACACGTCTCCCGTTCACATGGTTGATCATACTTGGGTTCCACATGCATGTTTTAGCTGAAGGAAGAATACCTTAAACCTGGAGAGTTAAGACCCGTGTAATGGGTACCATGCAATATGACTTCAAAGGGTCTTCATTTGCTCACCGAACCTCTCCAATCCTATCACTGCTGCGTTTATGCCCCTGTACACATGCTTGATTCTCTTTCGGAGACATAGCAATCCATAGGTTTTAAGATACTTACTAGTCAGGTACATTCTTAGGCGTTTAATATGCGGTGTTGAGTCCATTTCGTTGAGCAAGGAGTAGCTCTTGTCTATTCCATATTTGACTTAAGGAACTTTATCTGTGCTCATTTCAATCTCTGGTTTTATGCAGCACCCCAACTCACCTTTACCCTTAAGCAAGCATAAGTTGGTTTTCTAAATTTGAGACCCTGTTCTGTTCTGTAATTCAGTTCCTGTGTAGCCAAGTTTACATTCCGTGTATTACTGATATCTTATGATGTTTCTTTTTCTGTGTGACTTACTTCAGTTAGAATCATCATACCTGAATCCACTCATTGTGCTGCTAAGGGCCTGATGACACAGATTTCATTGCTGAGTGATATTGCTTTGTAAGTAAATACCACAACTTCTTTATCCATTTTTCACTTTCTGCGATGTTGAACTTGTACTGTAAACGAGGTTCTTGTAAACAGAGCCGTTCCAAACTTTGGGGTGGCTGTGTCTTTTTTATTTTAATTTCCCTAAGCTATAGGACCATAAGTGGCAGTGCCCTAGGCTCTGTTGCTTTGTTTTTTAGATGTTTCAGGAAACACCATACACTTCTCCCGAGTGTCTATTGGCAATTTACATCCCGCCCATCAGCATAACAAGGCTCCCAGTTCTCCATGGCCTGTCCTGCCTTTCTGGATTTTACACTTTTTTCAGATGGCCCTTTTGACCGGGGAGAAGTGAGACTTCATTGTAGTGCAGATTTCCTTTGCAAGCTTGCTTGGTTGGCCAAAAAGGGCGTATGCGTTTTTTCCTGAATATATTCAGGAAAAAACGCATACGCCCTTTTTGGCCAAGTGCATCATTGTGGACGTTCTGCCTCTTTTCCTATGCTTGCAATGCAATTCCAGTCTACCTCCTGAAATCGGTTTCCTGCAATTCTGCCCCGCTTTCAAGTCCTCTTGGCAGCCTTACTTCAGTATATTTTTGGACGATAGCTGTCATTTATAACTCTGCAGGTTTGTGAATTACAGTGCCCCTGAGCTCCTTTCTTCAACTCGCTTTCTTGTGACCTGGCCGCAACACCGCAGGATGGCTTCAGGCCCTAATCTGGTTCTGGCTCGGCACGCTGAGCCTTTGGTTAATTCCTCTTCCTGGTGGGAAATGAGAGTTAAATTTGCCCGTCCAGACACCTCCAGCTAGCCTCTCATTGGTTCTCGCTATTCCTGTTCATCTTCCGCAGAAATTGCAAACTGGGCCAAACAGGAGGTTAAAGGGACTGACTCTCCAAGTGGGGAGAGTGTTACTAAAGCGTCTGGAATGTTGCACCCGAGTACCAGGGGAGGAAAACTGAGACATATTTGAACACGTCTCCCGATCACATGGTTGATCATACTCTAGGTTCCATATGCATGTTTTAGCTGAAGGAAGAATACCTTAAACCTGGGTAGTTGAAACCCGTGGAATGGGTACCATGCAATATGACTTCAAAGGGTCTTCATTTGCTCACCGAACCTCTCCAATCCTATCACTGCTGCGTTTATGCCCCTGTACACATGCTTGATTCTCTTTCGGAGACATAGCAATCCATAGGTTTTAAGATACTTACAAGTCAGGTACATTCTTAGGCGTTTAATATGCGGTGTTGAGTCCATTTCGTTGAGCAAGGAGTAGCTCTTGTCTATTCCATATTTGGCTTAAGGAACTTTATCTGTGCTCATTTCAATCTCTGGTTTTATGCAGCACCCCAACTCACCTTTACCCTTAAGCAAGCATAAGTTGTTTTTCTAAATTTGAGACCCTGTTCTGTTCTGTAATTCAGTTCCTGTGTAGCCAAGTTTCAATTCCGTGTATTACTGATATCTTATGATGTTTCTTTTTCTGTGTGACTTATTTCAGTTAGAATCATCATACCTGAATCCACTCATTGTGCTGCTAAGGGCCTGATGACATAGATTTCATTGCTGAGTGATATTGCTTTGTAAGTGAATACCACAACTTCTTTATCCATTTTTCACTTTCTGCGATGTTGAACTTGTACTGTAAACGAGGTTCTTGTAAACAGAGCCGTTCCAAACTTTGGGGTGGCTGTGTCTTTTTTATTTTAATTTCCCTAAGCTATAGGACCATAAGTGGAAGTGCCCTAGGCTCTGTTGCTTTGTTTTTTAGATGTTTCAGGAAACACCATACACTTCTCCCGAGTGGTTGTTGGCAATTTACATCCCGCCCATCAGCATAACAAGGCTCCCAGTTCTCAATGGCCTGTTGCCTTTCTGGATTTTACACTTTTTTGAGATGGCCCTTTTGACCGGGGGGAAGTGAGACTTCATTGTAGTGCAGATTTCCTTTGCAAGCTTGCTTGGTTGGCCAAAAAGGGCGTATGCGTTTTTTCCTGAATATATTCAAGAGAAAACGCATACGCCCTTTTCAGCCAAGTGCATCATTGTGGACGTTCTGCCTCTTTTCCTATGCTTTCAATGCAATTCCAGTCTGCCTCCTGAAATCGGTTTCCTGCAATTCTGCCCCGCTTTCAAGTCCTCTTGGCAGCCTTACTTCAGTATATTTTTGGACGATAGCTGTCATTTATAACTCTGCAGGTTTGTGAATTACAGTGCCCCTGAGCTCCTTTCTTCAACTCGCTTTCTTTTGAGCTGGCCGCAACACCGCAGGATGGCTTCAGGCCCTAATCTGGTTCCGGTACGGCACGCTGAGCCTTTGGTTATTTCCTCTTCCTGGTGGGAAATGAGAGTTAAATTTGCCCGTCCAGACACCTCCAGCTAGTCTCTCATTGGTTCTCGCTATTCCTGTTCATCTTCCGCAGAAATTGCAAACTGGGCCAAACAGGAGGTTAAAGGCGCTGACTCTCCAAGTGGGGAGAGTGTTAGTAAAGCGTCTGGAATGTTGCACCCGAGTACCAGGGGAGGAAAACTGAGACATATTTGAACACGTCTCCCGTTCACATGGTTGATCATACTTGGGTTCCACATGCATCTTTTAGCTGAAGGAAGAATACCTTAAACCTGGAGAGTTGAGACCCGTGTAATGGGTACCATGCAATATGACTTCAAAGGGTCTTCATTTGCTCACCGAACCTCTCCAATCCTATCACTGCTGCGTTTATGCCCCTGTACACATGCTTGATTCTCTTTTGGAGACATAGCAATCCATAGGTTTTACGATACTTACTAGTCAGGTACATTCTTAGGCGTTTAATATGCGGTGTTGAGTCCATTTCGTTGAGCAAGGAGTAGCTCTTGTCTATTCCATATTTGACTTAAGGAACTTTATCTGTGCTCATTTCAATCTCTGGTTTTATGCAGCACCCCAACTCACCTTTACCCTTAAGCAAGCATAAGTTGGTTTTCTAAATTTGAGACCCTGTTCTGTTCTGTAATTCAGTTCCTGTGTAGCCAAGTTTACATTCCGTGTATTACTGATATCTTATGATGTTTCTTTTTCTGTGTGACTTACTTCAGTTAGAATCATCATACCTGAATCCACTCATTGTGCTGCTAAGGGCCTGATGACATAGATTTCATTGCTGAGTGATATTGCTTTGTAAGTAAATACCACAACTTCTTTATCCATTTTTCACTTTCTGCGATGTTGAACTTGTACTGTAAACGAGGTTCTTGTAAACAGAGCCGTTCCACACTTTGGGGTGGCTGTGTCTTTTTGATTTTAATTTCCCTAAGCTATAGGACCATAAGTGGAAGTGCCCTAGGCTCTGTTGCTTTGTTTTTTAGATGTTTCAGGAAACACCATACACTTCTCCCGAGTGGTTGTTGGCAATTTACATCCCGCCCATCAGCATAACAAGGCTCCCAGTTCTCAATGGCCTGTTGCCTTTCTGGATTTTACACTTTTTTCAGATGGCCCTTTTGACCGGGGGGAAGTGAGACTTCATTGTAGTGCAGATTTCCTTTGCAAGCTTGCTTGGTTGGCCAAAAAGTGCATATGCGTTTTTTCCTGAATATATTCAAGAAAAAACGCATACGCCCTTTTCAGCCAAGTGCATCATTGTGGACGTTCTGCCTCTTTTCCTATGCTTTCAATGCAATTCCAGTCTGCCTCCTGAAATCGGTTTCCTGCAATTCTGCCCCGCATTCAAGTCCTCTTGGCAGCCTTACTTCAGTATATTTTTGGACGATAGCTGTCATTTATAACTCTGCAGGTTTGTGAATTACAGTGCCCCTGAGCTCCTTTCTTCAACTCGCTTTCTTTTGAGCTGGCCGCAACACCGCAGGATGGCTTCAGGCCCTAATCTGGTTCCGGTACGGCACGCTGAGCCTTTGGTTATTTCCTCTTCCTGGTGGGAAATGAGAGTTAAATTTGCCCGTCCAGACACCTCCAGCTAGTCTCTCATTGGTTCTCGCTATTCCTGTTCATCTTCCGCAGAAATTGCAAACTGGGCCAAACAGGAGGTTAAAGGCGCTGACTCTCCAAGTGGGGAGAGTGTTAGTAAAGCGTCTGGAATGTTGCACCCGAGTACCAGGGGAGGAAAACTGAGACATATTTGAACACGTCTCCCGTTCACATGGTTGATCATACTTGGGTTCCACATGCATGTTTTAGCTGAAGGAAGAATACCTTAAACCTGGAGAGTTGAGACCCGTGTAATGGGTACCATGCAATATGACTTCAAAGGGTCTTCATTTGCTCACCGAACCTCTCCAATCCTATCACTGCTGCGTTTATGCCCCTGTACACATGCTTGATTCTCTTTCGGAGACATAGAAATCCATAGGTTTTAAGATACTTATAGTCAGGTACATTCTTAGGCGTTTAATATGCGGTGTTGAGTCCATTTCGTTGAGCAAGGAGTAGCTCTTGTCTATTCCATATTTGACTTAAGGAAATCTATCTGTGCTCATTTCAATCTCTGGTTTTATGCAGCACCCCAACTCACCTTTACCCTTAAGCAAGCATAAGTTGGTTTTCTAAATTTGAGACCCTGTTCTGTTCTGTAATTCAGTTCCTGTGTAGCCAAGTTTACATTCCGTGTATTACTGATATCTTATGATGTTTCTTTTTCTGTGTGACTTACTTCAGTTAGAATCATCATACCTGAATCCACTCATTGTGCTGCTAAGGGCCTGATGACACAGATTTCATTGCTGAGTGATATTGCTTTGTAAGTAAATACCACAACTTCTTTATCCATTTTTCACTTTCTGCAATGTTCAACTTGTACTGTAAACGAGGTTCTTGTAAACAGAGGCGTCCCAAACTTTGGGGTGGCTGTGTCTTTTTGATTTTAATTTCCCTAAGCTATAGGACCATAAGTGGCAGTGCCCTAGGCTCTGTTGCTTTGTTTTTTAGATGTTTCAGGAAACACCATACACTTCTGCCGAGTGTCTGTTGGCAATTTACATCCCGCCCATCAGCATAACAAGGCTCCCAGTTCTCCATGGCCTGTCCTGCCTTTCTGGATTTTACACTTTTTTCAGATGGCCCTTTTGACCGGGGGGAAGTGAGACTTCATTGTAGTGCAGATTTCCTTTGCAAGCTTGCTTGGTTGGCCATAAACGGCGTATGCGTTTTTTCCTGAATATATACAGGAAAAAAAGCATACGCCCTTTTTGGCCAAGTGCATCATTGTGGACGTTCTGCCTCTTTTCCTATGCTTTCAATGCAATTCCAGTCTACCTCCTGAAATGGGTTCCCTGCAATTCTGCCCCGCTTTCAAGTCCTCTTGGCAGCCTTACTTCAGTCTATTTTTGGACGATAGCTGTCATTTATAACTCTGCAGGTTTGTGAATTACAGTGCCCCTGAGCTCCTTTCTTCAACTCGCTTTCTTGTGACCTGGCCGCAACACCGCAGGATGGCTTCAGGCCCTAATCTGGTTCTGGCATGGCACGCTGAGCCTTTGGTTAATTCCTCTTCCTGGTGGGAAATGAGAGTTAAATTTGCCCGTCCAGACACCTCCAGCTAGTCTCCGTTGGTTCTCGCTATTCCTGTTCATCTTCCGCAGAAATTGCAAACTGGGCCAAACAGGAGGTTAAAGGGACTGACTCTCCAAGTCGGGAGAGTGTTAGTAAAGCATCTGGAATGTTGCACCCGAGTACCAGGGTACGAAAACTGAGACATATTTGAACATGTCTCCCGATCACATGGTTGATCATACTCTAGGTTCCACATGCATGTTTTAGCTGAAGGAAGAATACCTTAAACCTGGGTAGTTGAAACCCGTGGAATGGGTACCATGCAATATGACTTCAAAGGGTCTTCATTTGCTCACCGAACCTCTCCAATCCTATCACTGCTGCGTTTATGCCCCTGTACACATGCTTGATTCTCTTTTGGAGACATAGCAATCCATAGGTTTTAAGATACTTACAAGTCAGGTACATTCTTAGGCGTTTAATATGCGGTGTTGAGTCCATTTCGTTGAGCAAGGAGTAGCTCTTGTCTATTCCATATTTGGCTTAAGGAACTTTATCTGTGCTCATTTCAATCTCTGGTTTTATGCAGCACCCCAACTCACCTTTCCCCTTAAGCAAGCATAAGTTGTTTTTCTAAATTTGAGTCCCTGTTCTGTTCTGTAATTCAGTTCCTGTGTAGCCAAGTTTACATTCCGTGTATTACTGATATCTTATGATGTTTCTTTTTCTGTGTGACTTACTTCAGTTAGAATCATCATACCTGAATCCACTCATTGTGCTGCTAAGGGCCTGATGACACAGATTTCATTGCTGAGTGATATTGCTTTGTAAGTAAATACCACAACTTCTTTATCCATTTTTCACTTTCTGCGATGTTGAACTTGTACTGTAAATGAGGTTCTTGTAAACAGAGGCGTCCCAAACTTTGGGGTGGCTGTGTCTTTTTGATTTTAATTTCCCTAAGCTATAGGACCATAAGTGGAAGTGCCCTAGGTTCTGTTGCTTTGTTTTTTAGATGTTTCAGGAAACACCATACACTTCTCCCAAGTGTCTGTTGGCAAATTACATCCCGCCCATCAGCATAACAAGGCTCCCAGTTCTCCATGGCCTGTCCTGCCTTTCTGGATTTTACACTTTTTTCAGATGGCCCTTTTGACCGGGGGGAAGTGAGACTTCATTGTAGTGCAGATTTCCTTTCCAAGCTTGCTTGGTTGGCCAAAAAGGGCGTATGCGTTTTTTCCTGAATATATTCAGGAAAAAACGCATACGCCCTTTTTGGCCAAGTGCATCATTGTGGACGTTCTGCCTCTTTTCCTATGCTTTCAATGCAATTCCAGTCTACCTCCTGAAATCGGTTTCCTGCAATTCTGCCCCGCTTTCAAGTCCTCTTGGCAGCCTGACTTCAGTATATTTTTGGACGATAGCTGTCATTTATAACTCTGCAGGTTTGTGAATTACAGTGCCCCTGAGCTCCTTTCTTCAACTCGCTTTCTTTTGAGCTGGCCGCAACACCGCAGGATGGCTTCAGGCCCTAATCTGGTTCCGGTACGGCACGCTGAGCCTTTGCTTACTTCCTCTTCCTGGTGGGAAATGAGAGTTAAATTTGCCCCTCCAGACACCTCCAGCTAGCCTCTCATTGGTTCTCGCTATTCCTGTTCATCTTCCGCAGAAATTGCAAACTGGGCCAAACAGGAGGTTAAAGGCGCTGACTCTCCAAGTGGGGAGAGTGTTAGTAAAGCGTCTGGAATGTTGCACCCGAGTACCAGGGGAGGAAAACTGAGACATATTTGAACACGTCTCCCGTTCACATGGTTGATCATACTCTAGGTTCCACATGCATGTTTTAGCTGAAGGAAGAATACCTTAAACCTTGAGAGTTAAGACCCGTGTAATGGGTACCATGCAATATGACTTCAAAGGGTCTTCATTTGCTCACCGAACCTCTCCAATCCTATCACTGCTGCGTTTATGCCCCTGTACACATGCTTGATTCTCTTTCGGAGACATAGCAATCCATAGGTTTTAAGATACTTACTAGTCAGGTACATTCTTAGGCGTTTAATATGCGGTGTTAAGTCCATTTCGTTGAGCAAGGAGTAGCTCTTGTCTATTCCATATTTGACTTAAGGAACTTTATCTGTGCTCATTTCAATCTCTGGTTTTATGCAGCACCCCAACTCACCTTTACCCTTAAGCAAGCATAAGTTGTTTTTCTAAATTTGAGTCCCTGTTCTGTTCTGTAATTCAGTTCCTGTGTAGCCAAGTTTACATTCCGTGTATTACTGATATATTATGATGTTTCTTTTTCTGTGTGACTTACTTCAGTTAGAATCATCATACCTGAATCCACTCATTGTGCTGCTAAGGGCCTGATGACACAGATTTCATTGCTGAGTGATATTGCTTTGTAAGTAAATACCACAACTTCTTTATCCATTTTTCACTTTCTGCGATGTTGAACTTGTACTGTAAACGAGGTTCTTGTAAACAGAGCCGTTCCAAACTTTGGGGTGGCTGTGTTTTTGATTTTAATTTCCCTAAGCTATAGGACCATAAGTGGCAGTGCCCTAGGCTCTGTTGCTTTGTTTTTTAGATGTTTCAGGAAACACCATACACTTCTCCCGAGTGTCTGTTGGCAATTTACATCCCGCCCATCAGCATAACAAGGCTCCCAGTTCTCCATGGCCTGTCCTGCCTTTCTGGATTTTACACTTTTTTGAGATGGCCCTTTTGACCGGGGGGAAGTGAGACTTCATTGTAGTGCAGATTTCCTTTGCAAGCTTGCTTGGTTGGCCAAAAAGGGCGTATGCGTTTTTTCCTGAATATATTCAGGAAAAAACACATACGCCCTTTTTGGCCAAGTGCATCATTGTGGACGTTCTGCCTCTTTTCCTATGCTTTCAATGCAATTCCAGTCTACCTCCTGAAATCGGTTTCCTGCAATTCTGCCCCGCTTTCAAGTCCTCTCGGCAGCCTTACTTCAGTCTATTTTTGGAGGATAGCTGTCATTTATAACTCTGCAGGTTTGTGAATTACAGTGCCCCTGAGCTCCTTTCTTCAACTCGCTTTCTTGTGACCTGGCCGCAACACCGCAGGATGGCTTCAGGCCCTAATCTGGTTCCGGCATGGCACGCTGAGCCTTTGGTTAATTCCTCTTCCTGGTAGGAAATGAGAGTTAAATTTGCCCGTCCAGACACCTCCAGCTAGTCTCCGTTGGTTCTCGCTATTCCTGTTCATCTTCCGCAGAAATTGCAAACTGGGCCAAACAGGAGGTTAAAGGGACTGACTCTCCAAGTCGGGAGAGTGTTAGTAAAGCGTCTGGAATGTTGCACCCGAGTACCAGGGTACGAAAACTGAGACATATTTGAACACGTCTCCCGATCACATGGTTGATCATACTCTAGGTTCCACATGCATGTTTTAGCTGAAGGAAGAATACCTTAAACCTGGGTAGTTGAAACCCGTGGAATGGGGACCATGCAATATGACTTCAAAGGGTCTTCATTTGCTCACCGAACCTCTCCAATCCTATCACTGCTGCGTTTATGCCCCTGTACACATGCTTGATTCTCTTTCGGAGACATAGCAATCCATAGGTTTTAAGATACTTACTAGTCAGGTACATTCTTAGGCGTTTAATATGCGGTGTTGAGTCCATTTCATTGAGCAAGGAGTAGCTCTTGTCTATTCCATATTTGGCTTAAGGAACTTTATCTGTGCTCATTTCAATCTCTGGTTTTATGCAGCACCCCAACTCACCTTTACCCTTAAGCAAGCATAAGTTGTTTTTCTAAATTTGAGTCCCTGTTCTGTTCTGTAATTCAGTTCCTGTGTAGCCAAGTTTACATTCCGTGTATTACTGATATCTTATGATGTTTCTTTTTCTGTGTGACTTACTTCAGTTAGAATCATCATACCTGAATCCACTCATTGTGCTGCTAAGGGCCTGATGACACAGATTTCATTGCTGAGTGATATTGCTTTGTAAGTAAATACCACAACTTCTTTATCCATTTTTCACTTTCTGCAATGTTGAACTTGTACTGTAAACGAGGTTCTTGTAAACAGAGGCGTCCCAAACTTTGGGGTGGCTGTGTCTTTTTGATTTTAATTTCCCTAAGCTATAGGACCATAAGTGGAAGTGCCCTAGGTTCTGTTGCTTTGTTTTTTAGATGTTTCAGGAAACACCATACACTTCTCCCAAGTGTCTGTTGGCAATTTACATCCCGCCCATCAGCATAACAAGGCTCCCAGTTCTCCATGGCCTGTCCTGCCTTTCTGGATTTTACACTTTTTTGAGATGGCCCTTTTGACCGGGGGGAAGTGAGACTTCATTGTAGTGCAGATTTCCTTTGCAAGCTTGCTTGGTTGGCCAAAAAGGGCGTATGCGTTTTTTCCTGAATATATTCAGGAAAAAACGCATACGCCCTTTTTGGCCAAGTGCATCATTGTGGACGTTCTGCCTCTTTTCCTATGCTTTCAATGCAATTCCAGTCTACCTCCTGAAATCGGTTTCCTGCAATTCTGCCCCGCTTTCAAGTCCTCTTGGCAGCCTTACTTCAGTCTATTTTTGGACGATAGCTGTCATTTATAACTCTGCAGGTTTGTGAATTACAGTGCCCCTGAGCTCCTTTCTTCAACTCGCTTTCTTTTGAGCTGGCCGCAACACCGCAGGATGGCTTCAGGCCCTAATCTGGTTCCGGTACGGCACGCTGAGCCTTTGGTTACTTCCTCTTCCTGGTGGGAAATGAGAGTTAAATTTGCCCCTCCAGACACCTCCAGCTAGCCTCTCATTGGTTCTCGCTATTCCTGTTCATCTTCCGCAGAAATTGCAAACTGGGCCAAACAGGAGGTTAAAGGCGCTGACTCTCCAAGTGGGGAGAGTGTTAGTAAAGCGTCTGGAATGTTGCACCCGAGTACCAGGGGAGGAAAACTGAGACATATTTGAACACGTCTCCCGTTCACATGGTTGATCATACTTGGGTTCCACATGCATGTTTTAGCTGAAGGAAGAATACCTTAAACATGGAAAGTTAAGACCCGTGTAATGGGTACCATGCAATATGACTTCAAAGGGTCTTCATTTGCTCACCGAACCTCTCCAATCCTATCACTGCTGCGTTTATGCCCCTGTACACATGCTTGATTCTCTTTCGGAGACATAGCAATCCATAGGTTTTAAGATACTTACTAGTCAGGTACATTCTTAGGCGTTTAATATTCGGTGTTGAGTCCATTTCGTTGAGCAAGGAGTAGCTCTTGTCTATTCCATATTTGACTTAAGGAACTTTATCTGTGCTCATTTCAATCTCTGGTTTTATGCAGCACCCCAACTCACCTTTACCCTTAAGCAAGCATAAGTTGGTTTTCTAAATTTGAGTCCCTGTTCTGTTCTGTAATTCAGTTCCTGTGTAGCCAAGTTTACATTCCGTGTATTACTGATATCTTATGATGTTTCTTTTTCTGTGTGACTTACTTCAGTTAGAATCATCATACCTGAATCCACTCATTGTGCTGCTAAGGGCCTGATGACACAGATTTCATTGCTGAGTGATATTGCTCTGTAAGTAAATACCACAACTTCTTTATCCATTTTTCACTTTCTGCGATGTTGAACTTGTACTGTAAACGAGGTTCTTGTAAACAGAGCCGTTCCAAACTTTGGGGTGGCTGTGTCTTTTTGATTTTAATTTCCCTAAGCTATAGGACCATAAGTGGAAGTGCCCTAGGTTCTGTTGCTTTGTTTTTTAGATGTTTCAGGAAACACTATACACTTCTCCCGAGTGGTTGTTGGCAATTTACATCCCGCCCATCAGCATAACAAGGCTCCCAGTTCTCCATGGCCTGTCCTGCCTTTATGGATTTTACACGTTTTTCAGATGGCCCTTTTGACCGGGGGGAAGTGAGACTTCATTGTAGTGCAGATTTCCTTTGCAAGCTTGCTTGGTTGGCCAAAAAGGGCGTATGCGTTTTTTCCTGAATATATTCAGGAAAAAACGCATACGCCCTTTTTGGCCAAGTGCATCATTGTGGACGTTCTGCCTCTTTTCCTATGCTTTCAATGCAATTCCAGTCTACCTCCTGAAATCGGTTTCCTGCAATTCTGCCCCGCTTTCAAGTCCTCTTGGCAGCCTTACTTCAGTCTATTTTTGGACGATAGCTGTCATTTATAAGTCTGCAGGTTTGTGAATTACAGTGCCCCTGAGCTCCTTTCTTCAACTCGCTTTCTTGTGACCTGGCCGCAACACCGCAGGATGGCTTCAGGCCCTAATCTGGTTCTGGCATGGCACGCTGAGCCTTTGGTTAATTCCTCTTCCTGGTAGGAAATGAGAGTTAAATTTGCCCGTCCAGACACCTCCAGCTAGTCTCCGTTGGTTCTCGCTATTCCTGTTCATCTTCCGCAGAAATTGCAAACTGGGCCAAACAGGAGGTTAAAGGGACTGACTCTCCAAGTCGGGAGAGTGTTAGTAAAGCGTCTGGAATGTTGCACCCGAGTACCAGGGTACGAAAACTGAGACATATTTGAACACGTCTCCCGATCACATCGTTGATCATACTCTAGGTTCCACATGCATGTTTTAGCTGAAGGAAGAATACCTTAAACCTGGGTAGTTGAAACCCGTGGAATGGGTACCATGCAATATGACTTCAAAGGGTCTTCATTTGCTCACCGAACCTCTCCAATCCTATCACTGCTGCGTTTATGCCCCTGTACACATGCTTGATTCTCTTTTGGAGACATAGCAATCCATAGGTTTTAAGATACTTACAAGTCAGGTACATTCTTAGGCGTTTAATATGCGGTGTTGAGTCCATTTCGTTGAGCAAGGAGTAGCTCTTGTCTATTCCATATTTGGCTTAAGGAACTTTATCTGTGCTCATTTCAATCTCTGGTTTTATGCAGCACCCCAACTCACCTTTACCCTTAAGCAAGCATAAGTTGTTTTTCTAAATTTGAGTCCCTGTTCTGTTCTGTAATTCAGTTCCTGTGTAGCCAAGTTTACATTCCGTGTATTACTGATATCTTATGATGTTTCTTTTTCTGTGTGACTTACTTCAGTTAGAATCATCATACCTGAATCCACTCATTGTGCTGCTAAGGGCCTGATGACACAGATTTCATTGCTGAGTGATATTGCTTTGTAAGTAAATACCACAACTTCTTTATCCATTTTTCACTTTCTGCGATGTTGAACTTGTACTGTAAACGAGGTTCTTGTAAACAGAGCCGTTCCAAACTTTGGGGTGGCTGTGTCTTTTTGATTTTAATTTCCCTAAGCTATAGGACCATAAGTGGAAGTGCCCTAGGTTCTGTTGCTTTGTTTTTTAGATGTTTCAGGAAACACCATACACTTCTCCCAAGTGTCTGTTGGCAATTTACATCCCGCCCATCAGCATAACAAGGCTCCCAGTTCTCCATGGCCTGTCCTGCCTTTCTGGATTTTACACTTTTTTGAGATGGCCCTTTTGACCAGGGGGAAGTGAGACTTCATTGTAGTGCAGATTTCCTTTGCAAGCTTGCTTGGTTGGCCAAAAAGGGCGTATGCGTTTTTTCCTGAATATATTCAGGAAAAAACGCATACGCCCTTTTTGGCCAAGTGCATCATTGTGGACGTTCTGCCTCTTTTCCTATGCTTTCAATGCAATTCCAGTCTACCTCCTGAAATCGGTTTCCTGCAATTCTGCCCCGCTTTCAAGTCCTCTTGGCAGCCTTACTTCAGTCTATTTTTGGACGATAGCTGTCATTTATAACTCTGCAGGTTTGTGAATTACAGTGCCCCTGAGCTCCTTTCTTCAACTCGCTTTCTTTTGAGATGGCCGCAACACCGCAGGATGGCTTCAGGCCCTAATCTGGTTCCGGTACGGCACGCTGAGCCTTTGGTTACTTCCTCTTCCTGGTGGGAAATGAGAGTTAAATTTGCCCCTCCAGACACCTCCAGCTAGCCTCTCATTGGTTCTCGCTATTCCTGTTCATCTTCCGCAGAAATTGCAAACTGGGCCAAACAGGAGGTTAAAGGCGCTGACTCTCCAAGTGGGGAGAGTGTTAGTAAAGCGTCTGGAATGTTGCACCCGAGTACCAGGGGAGGAAAACTGAGACATATTTGAACACGTCTCCCGTTCACATGGTTGATCATACTTGGGTTCCACATGCATGTTTTGGCTGAAGGAAGAATACCTTAAACCTGGAAAGTTAAGACCCGTGTAATTGGTACCACGCAATATGATTTCAAAGGGTCTTCATTTGCTCACCGAACCTCTCCAATCCTATCACTGCTGCGTTTATGCCCCTGTACACATGCTTGATTCTCTTTCGGAGACATAGCAATCCATAGGTTTTAAGATACTTACTAGTCAGGTACATTCTTAGGCGTTTAATATGCGGTGTTGAGTCCATTTCGTTGAGCAAGGAGTAGCTCTTGTCTATTCCATATTTGACTTAAGGAACTTTATCTGTGCTCATTTCAATCTCTGGTTTTATGCAGCACCCCAACTCACCTTTACCCTTAAGCAAGCATAAGTTGTTTTTCTAAATTTGAGTCCCTGTTCTGTTCTGTAATTCAGTTCCTGTGTAGCCAAGTTTACATTCCGTGTATTACTGATATCTTATGATGTTTCTTTTTCTGTGTGACTTACTTCAGTTAGAATCATCATACCTGAATCCACTCATTGTGCTGCTAAGGGCCTGATGACACAGATTTCATTGCTGAGTGATATTGCTTTGTAAGTAAATACCACAACTTCTTTATCCATTTTTCACTTTCTGCGATGTTGAACTTGTACTGTAAACGAGGTTCTTGTAAACAGAGCCGTTCCAAACTTTGGGGTGGCTGTGTCTTTTTGATTTTAATTTCCCTAAGCTATAGGACCATAAGTGGAAGTGCCCTAGGTTCTGTTGCTTTGTTTTTTAGATGTTTCAGGAAACACCATACACTTCTCCCGTGTGGTTGTTGGCAATTTACATCCCGCCCATCAGCATAACAAGGCTCCCAGTTCTCCATGGCCTGTCCTGCCTTTCTGGATTTTACACTTTTTTCAGATGGCCCTTTTGACCGGGGGGAAGTGAGACTTCATTGTAGTGCAGATTTCCTTTGCAAGCTTGCTTGGTTGGCCAAAAAGGGCGTATGCGTTTTTTCCTGAATATATTCAGGAAAAAACGCATACGCCCTTTTTGGCCAAGTGCATCATTGTGGACGTTCTGCCTCTTTTCCTATGCTTTCAATGCAATTCCAGTCTACCTCCTGAAATCGGTTTCCTGCAATTCTGCCCCGCTTTCAAGTCCTCTTGGCAGCCTTACTTCAGTCTATTTTTGGACGATAGCTGTCATTTATAAGTCTGCAGGTTTGTGAATTACAGTGCCCCTGAGCTCCTTTCTTCAACTCGCTTTCTTGTGACCTGGCCGCAACACCGCAGGATGGCTTCAGGCCCTAATCTGGTTCTGGCATGGCACGCTGAGCCTTTGGTTAATTCCTCTTCCTGGTAGGAAATGAGAGTTAAATTTGCCCGTCCAGACACCTCCAGCTAGTCTCCGTTGGTTCTCGCTATTCCTGTTCATCTTCCGCAGAAATTGCAAACTGGGCCAAACAGGAGGTTAAAGGGACTGACTCTCCAAGTCGGGAGAGTGTTAGTAAAGCGTCTGGAATGTTGCACCCGAGTACCAGGGTACGAAAACTGAGACATATTTGAACATGTCTCCCGATCACATGGTTGATCATACTCTAGGTTCCACATGCATGTTTTAGCTGAAGGAAGAATACCTTAAACCTGGGTAGTTGAAACCCATGGAATGGGTACCATGCAATATGACTTCAAAGGGTCTTCATTTGCTCACCGAACCTCTCCAATCCTATCACTGCTGCGTTTATGCCCCTGTACACATGCTTGATTCTCTTTTGGAGACATAGCAATCCATAGGTTTTAAGATACTTACAAGTCAGGTACATTCTTAGGCGTTTAATATGCGGTGTTGAGTCCATTTCGTTGAGCAAGGAGTAGCTCTTGTCTATTCCATATTTGGCTTAAGGAACTTTATCTGTGCTCATTTCAATCTCTGGTTTTATGCAGCACCCCAACTCACCCTTACCTTTAAGCAAGAATAAGTTGGTTTTCTAAATTTGAGACCCTGTTCTGTTCTGTAATTCAGTTCCTGTGTAGCCAAGTTTACATTCCGTGTATTACTGATATCTTATGATGTTTCTTTTTCTGTGTGACTTACTTCAGTTAGAATCATCATACCTGAATCCACTCATTGTGCTGCTAAGGGCCTGATGACACAGATTTCATTGCTGAGTGATATTGCTTTGTAAGTAAATACCACAACTTCTTTATCCATTTTTCACTTTCTGCAATGTTGAACTTGTACTGTAAACGAGGTTCTTGTAAACAGAGGCGTCCCAAACTTTGGGGTGGCTGTGTCTTTTTGATTTTAATTTCCCTAAGCTATAGGACCATAAGTGGCAGTGCCCTAGGCTCTGTTGCTTTGTTTTTCAGATGTTTCAGGAAACACCATACACTTCTCCCAAGTGTCTGTTGGCAATTTACATCCCGCCCATCAGCATAACAAGGCTCCCAGTTCTCCATGGCCTGTCCTGCCTTTCTGGATTTTACACTTTTTTCAGATGGCCCTTTTGCCCGGGGGGAAGTGAGACTTCATTGTAGTGCAGATTTCCTTTGCAAGCTTGCTTGGTTGGCCAAAAAGGGCGTATGCGTTTTTTCCTGAATATATTCAGGAAAAAACGCATACGCCCTTTTTGGCCAAATGCATCATTGTGGACGTTCTGCCTCTTTTCCTATGCTTTCAATGCAATTCCAGTCTACCTCCTGAAATCGGTTTCCTGCAATTCTGCCCCGCTTTCAAGTCCTCTTGGCAGCCTTACTTCAGTCTATTTTTGGACGATAGCTGTCATTTATAACTCTGCAGGTTTGTGAATTACAGTGCCCCTGAGCTCCTTTCTTCAACTCGCTTTCTTGTGACCTGGCCGCAACACCGCAGGATGGCTTCAGGCCCTAATCTGGTTCCGGCCCGGCATGCTGAGCCTTTGGTTAATTCCTCTTCCTGGTGGGAAATGAGAGTTAAATTTGCCCGTCCAGACACCTCCAGCTAGCCTCTCATTGGTTCTCGCTATTCCTGTTCATCTTCCGCAGAAATTGCAAACTGGGCCAAACAGGAGGTTAAAGGGACTGACTCTCCAAGTGGGGAGAGTGTTAGTAAAGCATCTGGAATGTTGCACCCGAGTACCAGGGGAGGAAAACTGAGACATATTTGAACACGTCTCCCGATCACATGGTTGATCATACTTGGGTTCCACATGCATGTTTTAGCTGAAGGAAGAATACCTTAAACCTGGGTAGTTGAAACCCGTGGAATGGGTACCATGCAATATGACTTCAAAGGGTCTTCATTTGCTCACCGAACCTCTCCAATCCTATCACTGCTGCGTTTATGCCCCTGTACACATGCTTGATTCTCTTTCGGAGACATAGCAATCCATAGGTTTTAAGATACTTACTAGTCAGGTACATTCTTAGGCGTTTAATATGGGGTGTTGAGTCCATTTCGTTGAGCAAGGAGTAGCTCTTGTCTATTCCATATTTGGCTTAAGGAACTTTATCTGTGCTCATTTCAATCTCTGGTTTTATGCAGCACCCCAACTCACCTTTACCCTTAAGCAAGAATAAGTTGGTTTTTTAAATTTGAGACCCTGTTCTGTTCTGTAATTCAGTTCCTGTGTAGCCAAGTTTACATTCCGTGTATTACTGATATCTTATGATGTTTCTTTTTCTGTGTGACTTATTTCAGTTAGAATCATCATACCTGAATCCACTCATTGTGCTGCTAAGGGCCTGATGACACAGATTTCATTGCTGAGTGATATTGCTTTGTAAGTAAATACCACAAATTCTTTATCCATTTTTCACTTTCTGCAGTGTTGAACTTGTACTGTAAACGAGGTTCTTGTAAACACAGCCGTTCCAAACTTTGGGGTGGCTGTGTCTTTTTGATTTTAATTTCCCTAAGCTATAGGACCATAAGTGGAAGTGCCCTAGGCTCTGTTGCTTTGTTTTTTAGATGTTTCAGGAAATACCATACACTTCTCCCAAGTGTCTGTTGGCAATTTACATCCCGCCCATCAGCATAACAAGGCTCCCAGTTCTCAATGGCCTGTTGCCTTTCTGCATTTTACACTTTTTTCAGATGGCCCTTTTGACCAGGGGGAAGTGAGACTTCATTGTAGTGCAGATTTCCTTTGCAAGCTTGCTTGGTTGGCCAAAAAGGGCGTATGCGTTTTTTCCTGAATATATTCAGGAAAAAACGCATACGCCCTTTTTGGCCAAGTGCATCATTGTGGACGTTCTGCCTCTTTTCCTATGCTTTCAATGCAATTCCAGTCTACCTCCTGAAATCGGTTTCCTGCAATTCTGCCCCGCTTTCAAGTCCTCTTGGCAGCCTTACTTCAGTCTATTTTTGGACGATAGCTGTCATTTATAACTCTGCAGGTTTGTGAATTACAGTGCCCCTGAGCTCCTTTCTTCAACTCGCTTTCTTGTGACCTGGCCGCAACACCGCAGGATGACTTCAGGCCCTAATCTGGTTCCGGCCCGGCATGCTGAGCCTTTGGTTAATTCCTCTTCCTGGTGGGAAATGAGAGTTAAATTTGCCCGTCCAGACACCTCCAACTAGCCTCTCATTGGTTCTCGCTATTCCTGTTCATCTTCCGCAGAAATTGCAAACTGGGCCAAACAGGAGGTTAAAGGCGCTGACTCTCCAAGTGGGGAGAGTGTTAGTAAAGCGTCTGGAATGTTGCACCCGAGTACCAGGGGAGGAAAACTGAGACATATTTGAACACGTCTCCCGTTCACATGGTTGATCATACTTGGGTTCCACATGCATGTTTTAGCTGAAGGAAGAATACCTTAAACCTGGAGAGTTAAGACTCGTGTAATGGGTACCATGCAATATGACTTCAAAGAGTCTTCATTTGCTCACCGAACCTCTCCAATCCTATCACTGCTGCGTTTATGCCCCTGTACACATGCTTGATTCTCTTTCGGAGACATAGCAATCCATAGGTTTTAAGATACTTACTAGTCAGGTACATTCTTAGGCGTTTAATATGCGGTGTTGAGTCCATTTCGTTGAGCAAGGAGTAGCTCTTGTCTATTCCATATTTGACTTAAGGAACTTTATCTGTGCTCATTTCAATGTCTGGTTTTATGCAGCACCCCAACTCACCTTTACCCTTAAGCAAGCATAAGTTGGTTTTCTAAATTTGAGACCCTGTTCTGTTCTATAATTCATTTCCTGTGTAGTCAAGTTTACATTCCGTGTATTACTGATATCTTATGATGTTTCTTTTTCTGTGTGACTTATTTCAGTTAGAATCATCATACCTGAATCCACTCATTGTGCTGCTAAGGGCCTGATGACACAGATTTCATTGCTGAGTGATATTGCTTTGTAAGTGTATACCACAACTTCTTTATCCATTTTTCACTTTCTGCGATGTTGAACTTGTACTGTAAACGAGGTTCTTGTAAACAGAGGCGTCCCAAACTTTGGGGTGGCTGTGTCTTTTTGATTTTAATTTCCCTAAGCTGTAGGACTATAAGTGGCAGTGCCCTAGGCTCTGTTGCTTTGTTTTTTAGATGTTTCAGGAAACACCATACACTTCTCCCGAGTGTCTGTTGGCAATTTACATCCCGCCCATCAGCATAACAAGGCTCCCAGTTCTCTATGGCCTGTCCTGCCTTTCTGGAGTTTACACTTTTTTCAGATGGCCCTTTTGACCGGGGGGAAGTGAGACTTCATTGTAGTGCAGATTTCCTTTGCAAGCTTGCTTGGTTGGCCAAAAAGGGCGTATGCGTTTTTTCCTGAATATATTCAGGAAAAAACGCATACGCCCTTTTTGGCCAAGTGCATCATTGTGGACGTTCTGCCTCTTTTCCTATGCTTTCAATGCAATTCCAGTCTACCTCCTGAAATCGGTTTCCTGCAATTCTGCCCCGCTTTCAAGTCCTCTTGGCAGCCTTACTTCAGTCTATTTTTGGACGATAGCTGTCATTTATAACTCTGCAGGTTTGTGAATTACAGTGCCCCTGAGCTCCTTTCTTCAACTCGCTTTCTTTTGAGATGGCCGCAACACCGCAGGATGGCTTCAGGCCCTAATCTGGTTCCGGTACGGCACGCTGAGCCTTTGGTTACTTCCTCTTCCTGGTGGGAAATGAGAGTTAAATTTGCCCCTCCAGACACCTCCAGCTAGCCTCTCATTGGTTCTCGCTATTCCTGTTCATCTTCCGCAGAAATTGCAAACTGGGCCAAACAGGAGGTTAAAGGCGCTGACTCTCCAAGTGGGGAGAGTGTTAGTAAAGCGTCTGGAATGTTGCACCCGAGTACCAGGGGAGGAAAACTGAGACATATTTGAACACGTCTCCCGTTCACATGGTTGATCATACTTGGGTTCCACATGCATGTTTTGGCTGAAGGAAGAATACCTTAAACCTGGAAAGTTAAGACCCGTGTAATTGGTACCACGCAATATGATTTCAAAGGGTCTTCATTTGCTCACCGAACCTCTCCAATCCTATCACTGCTGCGTTTATGCCCCTGTACACATGCTTGATTCTCTTTCGGAGACATAGCAATCCATAGGTTTTAAGATACTTACTAGTCAGGTACATTCTTAGGCGTTTAATATGCGGTGTTGAGTCCATTTCGTTGAGCAAGGAGTAGCTCTTGTCTATTCCATATTTGACTTAAGGAACTTTATCTGTGCTCATTTCAATCTCTGGTTTTATGCAGCACCCCAACTCACCTTTACCGTTAAGCAAGCATAAGTTGTTTTTCTAAATTTGAGTCCCTGTTCTGTTCTGTAATTCAGTTCCTGTGTAGCCAAGTTTACATTCCGTGTATTACTGATATCTTATGATGTTTCTTTTTCTGTGTGACTTACTTCAGTTAGAATCATCATACCTGAATCCACTCATTGTGCTGCTAAGGGCCTGATGACACAGATTTCATTGCTGAGTGATATTGCTTTGTAAGTAAATACCACAACTTCTTTATCCATTTTTCACTTTCTGCGATGTTGAACTTGTACTGTAAACGAGGTTCTTGTAAACAGAGCCGTTCCAAACTTTGGGGTGGCTGTGTCTTTTTGATTTTAATTTCCCTAAGCTATAGGACCATAAGTGGAAGTGCCCTAGGTTCTGTTGCTTTGTTTTTTAGATGTTTCAGGAAACACCATACACTTCTCCCGTGTGGTTGTTGGCAATTTACATCCCGCCCATCAGCATAACAAGGCTCCCAGTTCTCCATGGCCTGTCCTGCCTTTCTGGATTTTACACTTTTTTCAGATGGCCCTTTTGACCGGGGGGAAGTGAGACTTCATTGTAGTGCAGATTTCCTTTGCAAGCTTGCTTGGTTGGCCAAAAAGGGCGTATGCGTTTTTTCCTGAATATATTCAGGAAAAAACGCATACGCCCTTTTTGGCCAAGTGCATCATTGTGGACGTTCTGCCTCTTTTCCTATGCTTTCAATGCAATTCCAGTCTACCTCCTGAAATCGGTTTCCTGCAATTCTGCCCCGCTTTCAAGTCCTCTTGGCAGCCTTACTTCAGTCTATTTTTGGACGATAGCTGTCATTTATAAGTCTGCAGGTTTGTGAATTACAGTGCCCCTGAGCTCCTTTCTTCACCTCGCTTTCTTGTGACCTGGCCGCAACACCGCAGGATGGCTTCAGGCCCTAATCTGGTTCTGGCATGGCACGCTGAGCCTTTGGTTAATTCCTCTTCCTGGTAGGAAATGAGAGTTAAATTTGCCCGTCCAGACACCTCCAGCTAGTCTCCGTTGGTTCTCGCTATTCCTGTTCATCTTCCGCAGAAATTGCAAACTGGGCCAAACAGGAGGTTAAAGGGACTGACTCTCCAAGTCGGGAGAGTGTTAGTAAAGCGTCTGGAATGTTGCACCCGAGTACCAGGGTATGAAAACTGAGACATATTTGAACATGTCTCCCGATCACATGGTTGATCATACTCTAGGTTCCACATGCATGTTTTAGCTGAAGGAAGAATACCTTAAACCTGGGTAGTTGAAACCCATGGAATGGGTACCATGCAATATGACTTCAAAGGGTCTTCATTTGCTCACCGAACCTCTCCAATCCTATCACTGCTGCGTTTATGCCCCTGTACACATGCTTGATTCTCTTTTGGAGACATAGCAATCCATAGGTTTTAAGATACTTACAAGTCAGGTACATTCTTAGGCGTTTAATATGCGGTGTTGAGTCCATTTCGTTGAGCAAGGAGTAGCTCTTGTCTATTCCATATTTGGCTTAAGGAACTTTATCTGTGCTCATTTCAATCTCTGGTTTTATGCAGCACCCCAACTCACCTTTACCCTTAAGCAAGCATAAGTTGTTTTTCTAAATTTGAGTCCCTGTTCTGTTCTGTAATTCAGTTCCTGTGTAGCCAAGTTTACATTCCGTGTATTACTGACATCTTATGATGTTTCTTTTTCTTTGTGACTTACTTCAGTTAGAATCATCATACCTGAATCCACTCATTGTGCTGCTAAGGGCCTGATGACACAGATTTCATTGCTGAGTGATATTGCTTTGTAAGTAAATACCACAACTTCTTTATCCATTTTTCACTTTCTGCAATGTTGAACTTGTACTGTAAACGAGGTTCTTGTAAACAGAGGCGTCCCAAACTTTGGGGTGGCTGTGTCTTTTTGATTTTAATTTCCCTAAGCTATAGGACCATAAGTGGAAGTGCCCTAGGTTCTGTTGCTTTGTTTTTTAGATGTTTCAGGAAACACCATACACTTCTCCCAAGTGTCTGTTGGCAATTTACATCCCGCCCATCAGCATAACAAGGCTCCCAGTTCTCCATGGCCTGTCCTGCCTTTCTGGATTTTACACTTTTTTCAGATGGCCCTTTTGACCGGGGGGAAGTGAGACTTCATTGTAGTGCAGATTTTCTTTCCAAGCTTGCTTGGTTGGCCAAAAAGGGCGTATGCGTTTTTTCCTGAATATATTCAGGAAAAAACGCATACGCCCTTTTTGGCCAAGTGCATCATTGTGGACGTTCTGCCTCTTTTCCTATGCTTTCAATGCAATTCCAGTCTACCTCCTGAAATCGGTTTCCTGCAATTCTGCCCCGCTTTCAAGTCCTCTTGGCAGCCTTACTTCAGTCTATTTTTGGACGATAGCTGTCATTTATAACTCTGCATGTTTGTGAATTACAGTGCCCCTGAGCTCCTTTCTTCACCTCGCTTTCTTTTGAGCTGGCCGCAACACCGCAGGATGGTTTCAGGCCCTAATCTGGTTCCGGTACGGCATGCTGAGCCTTTGGTTACTTCCTCTTCCTGGTGGGAAATGAGAGTTAAATTTGCCCCTCCAGACACCTCCAGCTAGCCTCTCATTGGTTCTCGCTATTCCTGTTCATCTTCCGCAGAAATTGCAAACTGGGCCAAACAGGAGGTTAAAGGCGCTGACTCTCCAAGTGGGGAGAGTGTTAGTAAAGCGTCTGGAATGTTGCACCCGAGTACCAGGGGAGGAAAACTGAGACATATTTGAACACGTCTCCCGTTCACATGGTTGATCATACTTGGGTTCCACATGCATGTTTTAGCTGAAGGAAGAATACCTTAAACCTGGAGAGTTAAGACTCGTGTAATGGGTACCATGCAATATGACTTCAAAGGGTCTTCATTTGCTCACCGAACCTCTCCAATCCTATCACTGCTGCGTTTATGCCCCTGTTCACATGCTTGATTCTCTTTCGGAGACATAGCAATCCATAGGTTTTAAGATACTTACTAGTCAGGTACATTCTTAGGCGTTTAATATGCGGTGTTAAGTCCATTTCGTTGAGCAAGGAGTAGCTCTTGTCTATTCCATATTTGACTTAAGGAACTTTATCTGTGCTCATTTCAATCTCTGGTTTTATGCAGCACCCCAACTCACCTTTACCCTTAAGCAAGCATAAGTTGTTTTTCTAAATTTGAGTCCCTGTTCTGTTCTGTAATTCAGTTCCTGTGTAGCCAAGTTTACATTCCGTGTATTACTGATATCTTATGATGTTTCTTTTTCTGTGTGACTTACTTCAGTTAGAATCATCATACCTGAATCCACTCATTGTGCTGCTAAGGGCCTGATGACACAGATTTCATTGCTGAGTGATATTGCTTTGTAAGTAAATACCACAACTTCTTTATCCATTTTTCACTTTCTGCGATGTTGAACTTGTACTGTAAACGAGGTTCTTGTAAACAGAGCCGTTCCAAACTTTGGGGTGGCTGTGTCTTTTTGATTTTAATTTCCCTAAGCTATAGGACCATAAGTGGAAGTGCCCTAGGTTCTGTTGCTTTGTTTTTTAGATGTTTCAGGAAACACCATACACTTCTCCCAAGTGTCTGTTGGCAATTTACATCCCGCCCATCAGCATAACAAGGCTCCCAGTTCTCCATGGCCTGTCCTGCCTTTCTGGATTTTACACTTTTTAGAGATGGCCCTTTTGACCGGGGGGAAGTGAGACTTCATTGTAGTGCAGATTTCCTTTGCAAGCTTGCTTGGTTGGCCAAAAAGGGCGTATGCGTTTTTTCCTGAATATATTCAGGAAAAAACGCATACGCCCTTTTTGGCCAAGTGCATCATTGTGGACGTTCTGCCTCTTTTCCTATGCTTTCAATGCAATTCCAGTCTACCTCCTGAAATCGGTTTCCTGCAATTCTGCCCCGCTTTCAAGTCCTCTTGGCAGCCTTACTTCAGTCTATTTTTGGACGATAGCTGTCATTTATAAGTCTGCAGGTTTGTGAATTACAGTGCCCCTGAGCTCCTTTCTTCAACTCGCTTTCTTTTGAGCTGGACGCAACACCGCAGGATGGCTTCAGGCCCTAATCTGGTTCCGGTACGGCACGCTGAGCCTTTTTTTATTTCCTCTTCCTGGTGGGAAATGAGAGTTAAATTTGCCCGTCCAGACACCTTCAGCTAGCCTCTCATTGGTTCTCGCTATTCCTGTTCATCTTCCGCAGAAATTGCAAACTGGGCCAAACAGGAGGTTAAAGGCGCTGACTCTCCAAGTGGGGAGAGTGTTAGTAAAGCGTCTGGAATGTTGCACCCGAGTACCAGGGGAGGAAAACTGAGACATATTTGAACACGTCTCCCGTTCACATGGTTGATCATACTTGAGTTCCACATGCATGTCTTAGCTGAAGGAAGAATACCTTAAACCTGGAGAGTTGAGACCCGTGTAATGGGTACCATGCAATATGACTTCAAAGGGTCTTCATTTGCTCACCGAACCTCTCCAATCCTATCACTGCTGCGTTTATGCCCCTGTACACACGCTTGATTGTCTTTTGGAGACATAGCAATCCATAGGTTTCAAGATACTTACTAGTTAGGTACATTCTTAGGCGTTTAATATGGGGTGTTGAGTCCATTTCGTTGAGCAAGGAGTAGCTCTTGTCTATTCCATATTTGGCTTAAGGAACTTTATCTGTGCTCATTTCAATCTCTGGTTTTATGCAGCACCCCAACTCACCCTTACCTTTAAGCAAGAATAAGTTGGTTTTCTAAATTTGAGACCCTGTTCTGTTCTGTAATTCAGTTCCTGTGTAGCCAAGTTTACATTCCGTGTATTACTGATATCTTATGATGTTTCTTTTTCTGTGTGACTTATTTCAGTTAGAATCATCATACCTGAATCCACTCATTGTGCTGCTAAGGGCCTGATGACACAGATTTCATTGCTGAGTGATATTGCTTTGTAAGTAAATACCACAACTTCTTTATCCATTTTTCACTTTCTGCAGTGTTGAACTTGTACTGTAAACGAGGTTCTTGTAAACACAGCCGTTCCAAACTTTGGGGTGGCTGTGTCTTTTTGATTTTAATTTCCCTAAGCTATAGGACCATAAGTGGAAGTGCCCTAGGCTCTGTTGCTTTGTTTTTTAGATGTTTCAGGAAACACCATACACTTCTCCCAAGTGTCTGTTGGCAATTTACATCCCGCCCATCAGCATAACAAGGCTCCCAGTTCTCAATGGCCTGTTGCCTTTCTGCATTTTACACTTTTTTCAGATGGCCCTTTTGACCAGGGGGAAGTGAGACTTCATTGTAGTGCAGATTTCCTTTGCAAGCTTGCTTGGTTGGCCAAAAAGGGCGTATGCGTTTTTTCCTGAATATATTCAGGAAAAAACGCATACGCCCTTTTTGGCCAAGTGCATCATTGTGGACGTTCTGCCTCTTTTCCTATGCTTTCAATGCAATTCCAGTCTACCTCCTGAAATCGGTTTCCTGCAATTCTGCCCCGCTTTCAAGTCCTCTTGGCAGCCTTACTTCAGTCTATTTTTGGACGATAGCTGTCATTTATAACTCTGCAGGTTTGTGAATTACAGTGCCCCTGAGCTCCTTGTTTCAACTCGCTTTCTTGTGACCTGGCCGCAACACCGCAGGATGACTTCAGGCCCTAATCTGGTTCCGGCCCGGCATGCTGAGCCTTTGGTTAATTCCTCTTCCTGGTGGGAAATGAGAGTTAAATTTGCCCGTCCAGACACCTCCAACTAGCCTCTCATTGGTTCTCGCTATTCCTGTTCATCTTCCGCAGAAATTGCAAACTGGGCCAAACAGGAGGTTAAAGGCGCTGACTCTCCAAGTGGGGAGAGTGTTAGTAAAGCGTCTGGAATGTTGCACCCGAGTACCAGGGGAGGAAAACTGAGACATATTTGAACACGTCTCCCGTTCACATGGTTGATCATACTTGGGTTCCACATGCATGTTTTAGCTGAAGGAAGAATACCTTAAACCTGGAGAGTTAAGACTCGTGTAATGGGTACCATGCAATATGACTTCAAAGAGTCTTCATTTGCTCACCGAACCTCTCCAATCCTATCACTGCTGCGTTTATGCCCCTGTACACATGCTTGATTCTCTTTCGGAGACATAGCAATCCATAGGTTTTAAGATACTTACTAGTCAGGTACATTCTTAGGCGTTTAATATGCGGTGTTGAGTCCATTTCGTTGAGCAAGGAGTAGCTCTTGTCTATTCCATATTTGACTTAAGGAACTTTATCTGTGCTCATTTCAATGTCTGGTTTTATGCAGCACCCCAACTCACCTTTACCCTTAAGCAAGCATAAGTTGGTTTTCTAAATTTGAGACCCTGTTCTGTTCTATAATTCATTTCCTGTGTAGTCAAGTTTACATTCCGTGTATTACTGATATCTTATGATGTTTCTTTTTCTGTGTGACTTATTTCAGTTAGAATCATCATACCTGAATCCACTCATTGTGCTGCTAAGGGCCTGATGACACAGATTTCATTGCTGAGTGATATTGCTTTGTAAGTGTATACCACAACTTCTTTATCCATTTTTCACTTTCTGCGATGTTGAACTTGTACTGTAAACGAGGTTCTTGTAAACAGAGGCGTCCCAAACTTTGGGGTGGCTGTGTCTTTTTGATTTTAATTTCCCTAAGCTGTAGGACTATAAGTGGCAGTGCCCTAGGCTCTGTTGCTTTGTTTTTTAGATGTTTCAGGAAACACCATACACTTCTCCCGAGTGTCTGTTGGCAATTTACATCCCGCCCATCAGCATAACAAGGCTCCCAGTTCTCTATGGCCTGTCCTGCCTTTCTGGAGTTTACACTTTTTTCAGATGGCCCTTTTGACCGGGGGGAAGTGAGACTTCATTGTAGTGCAGATTTCCTTTGCAAGCTTGCTTGGTTGGCCAAAAAGGGCGTATGCGTTTTTTCCTGAATATATTCAGGAAAAAACGCATACGCCCTTTTTGGCCAAGTGCATCATTGTGGACGTTCTGCCTCTTTTCCTATGCTTTCAATGCAATTCCAGTCTACCTCCTGAAATCGGTTTCCTGCAATTCTGCCCCGCTTTCAAGTCCTCTTGGCAGCCTTACTTCAGTCTATTTTTGGACGATAGCTGTCATTTATAACTCTGCAGGTTTGTGAATTACAGTGCCCCTGAGCTCCTTTCTTCAACTCGCTTTCTTGTGACCTGGCCGCAACACCGCAGGATGGCTTCAGGCCCTAATCTGGTTCCGGCCCGGCATGCTGAGCCTTTGGTTAATTCCTCTTCCTGGTGGGAAATGAGAGTTAAATTTGCCCGTCCAGACACCTCCAGCTAGCCTCTCATTGGTTCTCGCTATTCCTGTTCATCTTCCGCAGAAATTGCAAACTGGGCCAAACAGGAGGTTAAAGGCGCTGACTCTCCAAGTGGGGAGAGTGTTAGTAAAGCGTCTGGAATGTTGCACCCGAGTACCAGGGGAGGAAAACTGAGACATATTTGAACACGTCTCCCGTTCACACGGTTCATCATACTTGGGTTCCACATGCATGTTTTAGCTGAAGGAAGAATACCTTAAACCTGGAGAGTTAAGACCCGTGTAATGGGTACCATGCAATATGACTTCAAAGGGTCTTCATTTGCTCACCGAACCTCTCCAATCCTATCACTGCTGCGTTTATGCCCCTGTACACATGCTTGATTCTCTTTCGGAGACATAGCAATCCATAGGTTTTACGATACTTACTAGTCAGGTACATTCTTAGGCGTTTAATATGCGGTGTTGAGTCCATTTCTTTGAGCAAGGAGTAGCTCTTGTCTATTCCATATTTGACTTAAGGAACTTTATCTGTGCTCATTTCAATCTCTGGTTTTATGCAGCACCCCAACTCACCTTTACCCTTAAGCAAGCATAAGTTGGTTTTCTAAATTTGAGACCCTGTTCTGTTCTGTAATTCAGTTCCTGTGTAGCCAAGTTTACATTCCGTGTATTACTGATATCTTATGATGTTTCTTTTTCTGTGTGACTTACTTCAGTTAGAATCATCATACCTGAATCCACTCATTGTGCTGCTAAGGGCCTGATGACACAGATTTCATTGCTGAGTGATATTGCTTTGTAAGTAATTACCACAACTTCTTTATCCATTTTTCACTTTCTGCGATGTTGAACTTGTACTGTAAACGAGGTTCTTGTAAACAGAGCCGTTCCAAACTTTGGGGTGGCTGTGTCTTTTTGATTTTAATTTCCCTAAGCTATAGGACCATAAGTGGAAGTGCCCTAGGTTCTGTTGCTTTCTTTTTTAGATGTTTCAGGAAACACCATACACTTCTCCCGAGTGTCTGTTGGCAATTTACATCCCGCCCATCAGCATAACAAGGCTCCCAGTTCTCCATGACCTGTCCTGCCTTTCTGGATTTTACACTTTTTTCAGATGGCCCTTTTGACCGGGGGGAAGTGAGACTTCATTGTAGTGCAGATTTCCTTTGCAAGCTTGCTTGGTTGGCCAAAAAGGGCGTATGCGTTTTTTCCTGAATATATTCAGGAAAAAACGCATACGCCCTTTTTGGCCAAGTGCATCATTGTGGACGTTCTGCCTCTTTTCCTATGCTTTCAATGCAATTCCAGTCTACCTCCTGAAATCGGTTTCCTGCAATTCTGCCCCGCTTTCAAGTCCTCTTGGCAGCCTTACTTCAGTCTATTTTTGGACGATAGCTGTCATTTATAACTCTGCAGGTTTGTGAATTACAGTGCCCCTGAGCTCCTTTCTTCAACTCGCTTTCTTTTGAGCTGGCCGCAACACCGCAGGATGGCTTCAGGCCCTAATCTGGTTCCGGTACGGCACGCTGAGCCTTTGGTTATTTCCTCTTCCTGGTGGGAAATGAGAGTTAAATTTGCCCGTCCAGACACCTCCAGCTAGCCTCTCATTGGTTCTCGCTATTCCTGTTCATCTTCCGCAGAAATTGCAAACTGGGCCAAACAGGAGGTTAAAGGCGCTGACTCTGCAAGTGGGGAGAGTGTTAGTAAAGCGTCTGGAATGTTGCACCCGAGTACCAGGGGAGGAAAACTGAGACATATTTGAACATGTCTCCCGTTCACATGGTTGATCATACTTGGGTTCCACATGCATGTTTTAGCTGAAGGAAGAATACCTTAAACCTGGGTAGTTGAAACCCGTGGAATGGGTACCATGCAATATGACTTCAAAGGGTCTTCATTTGCTCACCGAACCTCTCCAATCCTATCACTGCTGCGTTTATGCCCCTGTACACATGCTTGATTCTCTTTCGGAGACATAGCAATCCATAGGTTTTAAGATATTTACTAGTCAGGTACATTCTTAGGCGTTTAATATGCGGTGTTGAGTCCATTTCGTTGAGCAAGGAGTAGCTCTTGTCTATTCCATATTTGGCTTAAGGAACTTTATCTGTGCTCATTTCAATCTCTGTTTTTATGCAGCACCCCAACTCACCTTTACCCTTAAGCAAGCATAAGTTGGTTTTCTAAATTTGAGACCCTGTTCTGTTTTGGAATTCAGTTCCTGTGTAGCCAAGTTTCCATTCCGTGTATTACTGATATCTTATGATGTTTCTTTTTCTGTGTGACTTATTTCAGTTAGAATCATCATACCTGAATCCACTCATTGTGCTGCTACGGGCCTGATGACACAGATTTCATTGCTGAGTGATATTGCTTTGTAAGTAAATACCACAACTTCTTTATCCATTTTTCACTTTCTGCGATGTTGAACTTGTACTGTAAACGAGGTTCTTGTAAACAGAGCCGTTCCAAACTTTGGGGTGGCTGTGTCTTTTTGATTTTAATTTCCCTAAGCTATAGGACCATAAGTGGAAGTGCCCTAGGCTCTGTTGCTTTGTTTTTTAGATGTTTCAGGAAACACCATACACTTCTCCCAAATGGTTGTTGGCAATTTACATCCCGCCCATCAGCATAACAAGGCTCCCAGTTCTCAATGGCCTGTTGCCTTTCTGGATTTTACACTTTTTTCAGATGGCCCTTTTGGCCTGGGGGAAGTGAGACTTCATTGTAGTGCAGATTTCCTTTGCAAGCTTGCTTGGTTGGCTAAAAAGGGCGTATGCGTTTTTTCCTGAATATATTCAGGAAAAAACGCATACGCCCTTTTTGGCCAAGTGCATCATTGTGGACGTTCTGCCTCTTTTCCTATGCTTTCAATGCAATTCCAGTCTACCTCCTGAAATCGGTTTCCTGCAATTCTGCCCCGCTTTCAAGTCCTCTTGGCAGCCTTACTTCAGTCTATTTTTGGACGATAGCTGTCATTTATAACTCTGCAGGTTTGTGAATTACAGTGCCCCTGAGCTCCTTTCTTCAACTCGCTTTCTTGTGACCTGGCCGCAACACCGCAGGATGGCTTCAGGCCCTAATCTGGTTCCGGCCCGGCATGCTGAGCCTTTGGTTAATTCCTCTTCCTGGTGGGAAATGAGAGTTAAATTTGCCCGTCCAGACACCTCCAGCTAGCCTCTCATTGGTTCTCGCTATTCCTGTTCATCTTCCGCAGAAATTGCAAACTGGGCCAAACAGGAGGTTAAAGGGACTGACTCTCCAAGTGGGGAGAGTGTTAGTAAAGCGTCTGGAATGTTGCACCCGAGTACCAGGGGAGGAAAACTGAGACATATTTGAACACGTCTCCCGATCACATGGTTGATCATACTCTAGGTTCCACATGCATGTTTTAGCTGAAGGAAGAATACCTTAAACCTCGGTAGTTGAAACCCGTGGAATGGGTACCATGCAATATGACTTCAAAGGGTCTTCATTTGCTCACCGAACCTCTCCAATCCTATCACTGCTGCGTTTATGCCCCTGTACACATGCTTGATTCTCTTTCAGAGACATAGCAATCCATAGGTTTTAAGATACTTACTAGTCAGGTACATTCTTAGGCGTTTAATATGGGGTGTTGAGTCCATTTCGTTGAGCAAGGAGTAGCTCTTGTCTATTCCATATTTGGCTTAAGGAACTTTATCTGTGCTCATTTCAATCTCTGGTTTTATGCAGCACCCCAACTCACCTTTACCCTTAAGCAAGAATAAGTTGGTTTTCTAAATTTGAGACCCTGTTCTGTTCTGTAATTCAGTTCCTGTGTAGCCAAGTTTACATTCCGTGTATTACTGATATCTTATGATGTTTCTTTTTCTGTGTGACTTATTTCAGTTAGAATCATCATACCTGAATCCACTCATTGTGCTGCTAAGGGCCTGATGACACAGATTTCATTGCTGAGTGATATTGCTTTGTAAGTAAATACCACAACTTCTTTATCCATTTTTCACTTTCTGCGATGTTGATCTTGTACTGTAAACGAGGTTCTTGTAAACAGAGCCGTTCCAAACTTTGGGGTGGCTGTGTCTTTTTGATTTTAATTTCCCTAAGCTATAGGACCATAAGTGGCAGTGCCCTAGGCTCTGTTGCTTTGTTTTTTAGATGTTTCAGGAAACACCATACACTCCTCCCGAGTGTCTGTTGTCAATTTACATCCCGCCCATCAGCATAACAAGGCTCCCAGTTGTCCATGGCCTGTCCTGACTTTCTGGATTTTACACTTTTTTCAGATGGCCCTTTTGACCGGGGGGAAGTGAGACTTCATTGTAGTGCAGATTTCCTTTGCAAGCTTGCTTGGTTGGCCAAAAAGTGCGTATGCGTTTTTTCCTGAATATATTCAGGAAAAAACGCATACGCCCTTTTTGGCCAAGTGCATCATTGTGGACGTTCTGCCTCTTTTCCTATGCTTTCAATGCAATTATAGTCTACCTCTTGAAATCGGTGTCCTGCAATTCTGCCCCGCTTTCAAGTCCTCTTGGCAGCCTTACTTCAGTCTATTTTTGGACGATAGCTGTCATTTATAACTCTGCAGGTTTGTGAATTACAGTGCCCCTGAGCTCCTTTCTTCAACTCGCTTTCTTGTGACCTGGCCGCAACACCGCAGGATGGCTTCAGGCCCTAATCTGGTTCCGGCCCGGCATGCTGAGCCTTTGGTTAATTCCTCTTCCTGGTGGGAAATGAGAGTTAAATTTGCCCGTCCAGACACCTCCAGCTAGCCTCTCATTGGTTCTCGCTATTCCTGTTCATCTTCCGCAGAAATTGCAAACTGGGCCAAACAGGAGGTTAAAGGGACTGACTCTCCAAGTGGGGAGAGTGTTAGTAAAGCGTCTGGAATGTTGCACCCGAGTACCAGGGGAGGAAAACTGAGACATATTTAAACACGTCTCCCGATCACATGGTTGATCATACTCTAGGTTCCACATGCATGTTTTAGCTGAAGGAAGAATACCTTAAACCTGGGTAGTTGAAACCCGTGGAATGGGTACCATGCAATATGACTTCAAAGGGTCTTCATTTGCTCACCGAACCTCTCCAATCCTATCACTGCTGCGTTTATGCCCCTGTACACATGCTTGATTCTCTTTCGGAGACATAGCAATCCATAGGTTTTAAGATACTTACTGGTCAGGTACATTCTTAGGCGTTTAATATGCGGTGTTGAGTCCATTTCGTTGAGCAAGGAGTAGCTCTTGTCTATTCCATATTTGGCTTAAGGAACTTTATCTGTGCTCATTTCAATCTCTGTTTTTATGCAGCACCCCAACTCACCTTTACCCTTAAGCAAGAATAAGTTGGTTTTCTAAATTTGAGACCCTGTTCTGTTCTGTAATTCAGTTCCTGTGTAGCCAAGTTTACATTCCGTGTATTACTGATATCTTATGATGTTTCTTTTTCTGTGTGACTTATTTCAGTTAGAACCATCATACCTGAATCCACTCATTGTGCTGCTACGGGCCTGATGACACAGATTTCATTGCTGAGTGATATTGCTTTGTAAGTAAATACCACAACTTCTTTATCCATTTTTCACTTTCTGCGATGTTGAACTTGTACTGTAAACGAGGTTCTTGTAAACAGAGGCGTCCCAAACTTTGGGGTGGCTGTGTCTTTTTGATTTTAATTTCCCTAAGCTATAGGACCATAAGTGGAAGTGCCCTAGGCTCTGTTGCTTTGTTTTTTAGATGTTTCAGGAAACACCATACACTTCTCCCAAGTGTCTGCTGGCAATTTACATCCCGCCCATCAGCATAACAAGGCTCCCAGTTCTCCATGGACTGTTGCCTTTCTGGATTTTACACTTTTTTCAGATGGCCCTTTTGGCCGGGGGGAAGTGAGACTTCATTGTAGTGCAGATTTCCTTTGCAAGCTTGCTTGGTTGGCCAAAAAGGGCGTATGCGTTTTTTCCTGAATATATTCAGGAGAAAACGCATACGCCCTTTTTGGCCAAGTGCATCATTGTGGACGTTCTGCCTCTTTTCCTATGCTTTCAATGCAATTCCAGTCTACCTCCTGAAATCGGTTTCCTGCAATTCTGCCCCGCTTTCAAGTCCTCTTGGCAGCCTTACTTCAGTCTATTTTTGGACGATAGCTGTCATTTATAACTCTGCAGGTTTGTGAATTACAGTGCCCCTGAGCTCCTTTCTTCAACTCGCTTTCTTGTGACCTGGCCGCAACACCGCAGGATGGCTTCAGGCCCTAATCTGGTTCTGGCCCGGCATGCTGAGCCTTTGGTTAATTCCTCTTCCTGGTGGGAAATGAGAGTTAAATTTGCCCGTCCAGACACCTCCAGCTAGCCTCTCATTGGTTCTCGCTATTCCTGTTCATCTTCCGCAGAAATTGCAAACTGGGCCAAACAGGAGGTTAAAGGGACTGACTCTCCAAGTGGGGAGAGTGTTAGTAAAGCGTCTGGAATGTTGCACCCGAGTACCAGGGGAGGAAAACTGAGACATATTTGAACACGTCTCCCGATCACATGGTTGATCATACTCTAGGTTCCACATGCATGTTTTAGCTGAAGGAAGAATACCTTAAACCTGGGTAGTTGAAACCCGTGGAATGGGTACCATGCAATATGACTTCAAAGGGTCTTCATTTGCTCACCGAACCTCTCCAATCCTATCACTGCTGCGTTTATGCCCCTGTACACATGCTTGATTCTCTTTCAGAGACATAGCAATCCATAGGTTTTAAGATACTTACTAGTCAGGTACATTCTTAGGCGTTTAATATGGGGTGTTGAGTCCATTTCGTTGAGCAAGGAGTAGCTCTTGTCTATTCCATATTTGGCTTAAGGAACTTTATCTGTGCTCATTTCAATCTCTGGTTTTATGCAGCACCCCAACTCACCTTTACCCTTAAGCAAGAATAAGTTGGTTTTCTAAATTTGAGACCCTGTTCTGTTCTGTAATTCAGTTCCTGTGTAGCCAAGTTTACATTCCGTGTATTACTGATATCTTATGATGTTTCTTTTTCTGTGTGACTTATTTCAGTTAGAATCATCATACCTGAATCCACTCATTGTGCTGCTAAGGGCCTGATGACACAGATTTCATTGCTGAGTGATATTGCTTTGTAAGTAAATACCACAACTTCTTTATCCATTTTTCACTTTCTGCGATGTTGATCTTGTACTGTAAACGAGGTTCTTGTAAACAGAGCCGTTCCAAACTTTGGGGTGGCTGTGTCTTTTTGATTTTAATTTCCCTAAGCTATAGGACTATAAGTGGCAGTGCCCTAGGCTCTGTTGCTTTGTTTTTTAGATGTTTCAGGAAACACCATACACTCCTCCCGAGTGTCTGTTGGCAATTTACATCCCGCCCATCAGCATAACAAGGCTCCCAGTTGTCCATGGCCTGTCCTGACTTTCTGGATTTTACACTTTTTTCAGATGGCCCTTTTGACCGGGGGGAAGTGAGACTTCATTGTAGTGCAGATTTCCTTTGCAAGCTTGCTTGGTTGGCCAAAAAGGGCGTATGCGTTTTTTCCTGAATATATTCAGGAAAAAACGCATACGCCCTTTTTGGCCAAGTGCATCATTGTGGACGTTCTGCCTCTTTTCCTATGCTTTCAATGCAATTATAGTCTACCTCTTGAAATCGGTGTCCTGCAATTCTGCCCCGCTTTCAAGTCCTCTTGGCAGCCTTACTTCAGTCTATTTTTGGACGATAGCTGTCATTTATAACTCTGCAGGTTTGTGAATTACAGTGCCCCTGAGCTCCTTTCTTCAACTCGCTTTCTTGTGACCTGGCCGCAACACCGCAGGATGGCTTCAGGCCCTAATCTGGTTCCGGCCCGGCATGCTGAGCCTTTGGTTAATTCCTCTTCCTGGTGGGAAATGAGAGTTAAATTTGCCCGTCAAGACACCTCCAGCTAGCCTCTCATTGGTTCTCTCTATTCCTGTTCATCTTCCGCAGAAATTGCAAACTGGGCCAAACAGGAGGTTAAAGGGACTGACTCTCCAAGTGGGGAGAGTGTTAGTAAAGCGTCTGGAATGTTGCACCCGAGTACCAGGGGAGGAAAACTGAGACATATTTAAACACGTCTCCCGATCACATGGTTGATCATACTCTAGGTTCCACATGCATGTTTTAGCTGAAGGAAGAATACCTTAAACCTGGGTAGTTGAAACCCGTGGAATGGGTACCATGCAATATGACTTCAAAGGGTCTTCATTTGCTCACCGAACCTCTCCAATCCTATCACTGCTGCGTTTATGCCCCTGTACACATGCTTGATTCTCTTTCGGAGACATAGCAATCCATAGGTTTTAAGATACTTACTAGTCAGGTACATTCTTAGGCGTTTAATATGCGGTGTTGAGTCCATTTCGTTGAGCAAGGAGTAGCTCTTGTCTATTCCATATTTGGCTTAAGGAACTTTATCTGTGCTCATTTCAATCTCTGTTTTTATGCAGCACCCCAACTCACCTTTACCCTTAAGCAAGAATAAGTTGGTTTTCTAAATTTGAGACCCTGTTCTGTTCTGTAATTCAGTTCCTGTGTAGCCAAGTTTACATTCCGTGTATTACTGATATCTTATGATGTTTCTTTTTCTGTGTGACTTATTTCAGTTAGAATCATCATACCTGAATCCACTCATTGTGCTGCTACGGGCCTGATGACACAGATTTCATTGCTGAGTGATATTGCTTTGTAAGTAAATACCACAACTTCTTTATCCATTTTTCACTTTCTGCGATGTTGAACTTGTACTGTAAACGAGGTTCTTGTAAACAGAGCCGTTCCAAACTTTGGGGTGGCTGTGTCTTTTTGATTTTAATTTCCCTAAGCTATAGGACCATAAGTGGCAGTGCCCTAGGCTCTGTTGCTTTGTTTTTTAGATGTTTCAGGAAACACCATACACTCCTCCCGAGTGTCTGTTGACAATTTACATCCCGCCCATCAGCATAACAAGGCTCCCAGTTGTCCATGGCCTGTCCTGACTTTCTGGATTTTACACTTTTTTCAGATGGCCCTTTTGACCGGGGGGAAGTGAGACTTCATTGTAGTGCAGATTTCCTTTGCAAGCTTGCTTGGTTGGCCAAAAAGTGCGTATGCGTTTTTTCCTGAATATATTCAGGAAAAAACGCATACGCCCTTTTTGGCCAAGTGCATCATTGTGGACGTTCTGCCTCTTTTCCTATGCTTTCAATGCAATTATAGTCTACCTCTTGAAATAGGTGTCCTGCAATTCTGCCCCGCTTTCAAGTCCTCTTGGCAGCCTTACTTCAGTCTATTTTTGGACGATAGCTGTCATTTATAACTCTGCAGGTTTGTGAATTACAGTGCCCCTGAGTTCCTTTCTTCAACTCGCTTTCTTGTGACCTGGCCGCAACACCGCAGGATGGCTTCAGGCCCTAATCTGGTTCCGGCCCGGCATGCTGAGCCTTTGGTTAATTCCTCTTCCTGGTGGGAAATGAGAGTTAAATTTGCCCGTCCAGACACCTCCAGCTAGCCTCTCATTGGTTCTCGCTATTCCTGTTCATCTTCCGCAGAAATTGCAAACTGGGCCAAACAGGAGTTTAAAGGCGCTGACTCTCCAAGTGGGGAGAGTGTTAGTAAAGCGTCTGGAATGTTGCACCCGAGTACCAGGGGAGGAAAACTGAGACATATTTGAACACGTCTCCCGATCACATGGTTGATCATACTCTAGGTTCCACATGCATGTTTTAGCTGAAGGAAGAATACCTTAAACCTGGGTAGTTGAAACCCGTGGAATGGGTACCATGCAATATGACTTCAAAGGGTCTTCATTTGCTCACCGCACCTCTCCAATCCTATCACTGCTGCGTTTATGCCCCTGTACACATGCTTGATTCTCTTTCGGAGACATAGCAATCCATAGGTTTTAAGATACTTACTAGTCAGGTACATTCTTAGGCGTTTAATATGTGGTGTTGAGTCCATTTCGTTGAGCAAGGAGTAGCTCTTGTCTATTCCATATTTGGCTTAAGGAACTTTATCTGTGCTCATTTCAATCTCTGGTTTTATGCAGCACCCCAACTCACCTTTACCCTTAAGCAAGAATAAGTTGGTTTTCTAAATTTGAGACCCTGTTCTGTTCTGTAATTCAGTTCCTGTGTAGCCAAGTTTACATTCCGTGTATTACTGATATCTTATGATGTTTCTTTTTCTGTGTGACTTATTTCAGTTAGAATCATCATACCTGAATCCACTCATTGTGCTGCTAAGGGCCTGATGACACAGATTTCATTGCTGAGTGATATTGCTTTGTAAGTAAATACCACAACTTCTTTATCCATTTTTCACTTTCTGCGATGTTGAACTTGTACTGTAAACGAGGTTCTTGTAAACAGAGCCGTTCCAAACTTTGGGGTGGCTGTGTCTTTCTGATTTTAATTTCCCTAAGTTATAGGACCATAAGTGGCAGTGCCCTAGGCTCTGTTGCTTTGTTTTTTAGATGTTTCAGGAAACACCATACACTCCTCCCGAGTGTCTGTTGGCAATTTACATCCCGCCCATCAGCATAACAAGGCTCCCAGTTGTCCATGGCCTGTCCTGACTTTCTGGATTTTACACTTTTTTCAGATGGCCCTTTTGACCAGGGGGAAGTGAGACTTCATTGTAGTGCAGATTTCCTTTGCAAGCTTGCTTGGTTGGCCAAAAAGTGCGTATGCGTTTTTTCCTGAATATATTCAGGAAAAAACGCATACGCCCTTTTTGGCCAAGTGCATCATTGTGGACGTTCTGCCTCTTTTCCTATGCTTTCAATGCAATTATAGTCTACCTCTTGAAATCGGTGTCCTGCAATTCTGCCCCGCTTTCAAGTCCTCTTGGCAGCCTTACTTCAGTCTATTTTTGGACGATAGCTGTCATTTATAACTCTGCAGGTTTGTGAATTACAGTGCCCCTGAGCTCCTTTCTTCAACTCGCTTTCTTGTGACCTGGCCGCAACACCGCAGGATGGCTTCAGGCCCTAATCTGGTTCCGGCCCGGCATGCTGAGCCTTTGGTTAATTCCTCTTCCTGGTGGGAAATGAGAGTTAAATTTGCCCGTCCAGACACCTCCAGCTAGCCTCTCATTGGTTCTCGCTATTCCTGTTCATCTTCCGCAGAAATTGCAAACTGGGCCAAACAGGAGGTTAAAGGGACTGACTCTCCAAGTGGGGAGAGTGTTAGTAAAGCGTCTGGAATGTTGCACCCGAGTACCAGGGGAGGAAAACTGAGACATATTTAAACACGTCTCCCGATCACATGGTTGATCATACTCTAGGTTCCACATGCATGTTTTAGCTGAAGGAAGAATACCTTAAACCTGGGTAGTTGAAACCCGTGGAATGGGTACCATGCAATATGACTTCAAAGGGTCTTCATTTGCTCACCGAACCTCTCCAATCCTATCACTGCTGCGTTTATGCCCCTGTACACATGCTTGATTCTCTTTCGGAGACATAGCAATCCATAGGTTTTAAGATACTTACTAGTCAGGTACATTCTTAGGCGTTTAATATGGGGTGTTGAGTCCATTTCGTTGAGCAAGGAGTAGCTCTTGTCTATTCCATATTTGGCTTAAGGAACTTTATCTGTGCTCATTTCAATCTCTGGTTTTATGCAGCACCCCAACTCACCTTTACCCTTAAGCAAGAATAAGTTGGTTTTCTAAATTTGAGACCCTGTTCTGTTCTGTAATTCAGTTCCTGTGTAGCCAAGTTTACATTCCGTGTATTACTGATATCTTATGATGTTTCTTTTTCTGTGTGACTTATTTCAGTTAGAATCATCATACCTGAATCCACTCATTGTGCTGCTAAGGGCCTGATGACACAGATTTCATTGCTGAGTGATATTGCTTTGTAAGTAAATACCACAACTTCTTTATCCATTTTTCACTTTCTGCGATGTTGAACTTGTACTGTAAACGAGGTTCTTGTAAAGAGAGCCGTTCCAAACTTTGGGGTGGCTGTGTCTTTTTGATTTTAATTTCCCTAAGCTATAGGACCATAAGTGGCAGTGCCCTAGGCTCTGTTGCTTTGTTTTTTAGATGTTTCAGGAAACACCATACACTTCTCCCAAGTGTCTGTTGGCAATTTACATCCCGCCCATCAGCATAACGAGGCTCCCAGTTCTCCATGGCCTGTCCTGCCTTTCTGGATTTTACACTTTTTTCAGATGGCCCTTTTGACCGGGGGGAAGTGAGACTTCATTGTAGTGCAGATTTCCTTTGCAAGCTTGCTTGGTTGGCCAAAAAGGGCGTATGCGTTTTTTCCTGAATATATTCAGGAAAAAACGCATACGCCCTTTTTGGCCAAGTGCATCATTGTGGACGTTCTGCCTCTTTTCCTATGCTTGAAATGCAATTCCAGTCTACCTCCTGAAATCGGTTTCCTGCAATTCTGCCCCGCTTTCAAGTCCTCTTGGCAGCCTTACTTCAGTCTATTTTTGGACGATAGCTGTCATTTATAACTCTGCAGGTTTGTGAATTACAGTGCCCCTGAGCTCCTTTCTTCAACTCGCTTTCTTGTGACCTGGCCGCAACACCGCAGGATGGCTTCAGGCCCTAATCTGGTTCCGGCCCGGCATGCTGAGCCTTTGGTTAATTCCTCTTCCTGGTGGGAAATGAGAGTTAAATTTGCCCGTCCAGACACCTCCAGCTAGCCTCTCATTGGTTCTCGCTATTCCTGTTCATCTTCCGCAGAAATTGCAAACTGGGCCAAACAGGAGGTTAAAGGGACTGACTCTCCAAGTGGGGAGAGTGTTAGTAAAGCGTCTGGAATGTTGCACCCGAGTACCAGGGGAGGAAAACTGAGACATATTTGAACACGTCTCCCGATCACATGGTTGATCATACTCTAGGTTCCACATGCATGTTTTAGCTGAAGGAAGAATACCTTAAACCTGGGTAGTTGAAACCCGTGGAATGGGTACCATGCAATATGACTTCAAAGGGTCTTCATTTGCTCACCGCACCTCTCCAATCCTATCACTGCTGCGTTTATGCCCCTGTACACATGCTTGATTCTCTTTCGGAGACATAGCAATCCATAGGTTTTAAGATACTTACTAGTCAGGTACATTCTTAGGCGTTTAATATGGGGTGTTGAGTCCATTTCGTTGAGCAAGGAGTAGCTCTTGTCTATTCCATATTTGGCTTAAGGAACTTTATCTGTGCTCATTTCAATCTCTGGTTTGATGCAGCACCCCAACTCACCTTTACCCTTAAGCAAGCATAAGTTGGTTTTCTAAATTTGAGACCCTGTTCTGTTCTGTAATTCAGTTCCTGTGTAGCCAAGTTTCCATTCCGTGTATTACTGATATCTTATGATGTTTCTTTTTCTGTGTGACTTATTTCAGTTAGAATCATCATACCTGAATCCATTCATTGTGCTGCTACGGGCCTGATGACACAGATTTCATTGCTGAGTGATATTGCTTTGTAAGTAAATACCACAACTTCTTTATCCATTTTTCACTTTCTGCGATGTTGAACTTGTACTGTAAACGAGGTTCTTGTAAACAGAGCCGTTCCAAACTTTGGGGTGGCTGTGTCTTTTTGATTTTAATTTCCCTAAGCTATAGGACCATAAGTGGAAGTGCCCTAGGCTCTGTTGCTTTGTTTTTTAGATGTTTCAGGAAACACCATACACTTCTCCCAAGTGTCTGTTGGCAGTTTACATCCCGCCCATCAGCATAACAAGGCTCCCAGTTCTCAATGGCCTGTTGCCTTTCTGGATTTTACACTTTTTTCAGATGGCCCTTTTGGCCGGGGGGAAGTGAGACTTCATTGTAGTGCAGATTTCCTTTGCAAGCTTGCTTGGTTGGCCAAAAAGGGCGTATGCGTTTTTTCCTGAATATATTCAGGAGAAAACGCATACGCCCTTTTTGGCCAAGTGCATCATTGTGGACGTTCTGCCTCTTTTCCTATGCTTTCAATGCAATTCCAGTCTACCTCCTGAAATCGGTTTCCTGCAATTCTGCCCCGCTTTCAAGTCCTCTTGGCAGCCTTACTTCAGTCTATTTTTGGACGATAGCTGTCATTTATAACTCTGCAGGTTTGTGAATTACAGTGCCCCTGAGCTCCTTTCTTCAACTCGCTTTCTTGTGACCTGGCCGCAACACCGCAGGATGGCTTCAGGCCCTAATCTGGTTCCGGCCCACCATGCTGAGCCTTTGGTTAATTCCTCTTCCTGGTGGGAAATGAGAGTTAAATTTGCCCGTCCAGACACCTCCAGCTAGCCTCTCATTGGTTCTCGCTATTCCTGTTCATCTTCCGCAGAAATTGCAAACTGGGCCAAACAGGAGGTTAAAGGGACTGACTCTCCAAGTGGGGAGAGTGTTAGTAAAGCGTCTGGAATGTTGCACCCGAGTACCAGGGGAGGAAAACTGAGACATATTTGAACACGTCTCCCGATCACATGGTTGATCATACTCTAGGTTCCACATGCATGTTTTAGCTGAAGGAAGAATACCTTAAACCTGGGTAGTTGAAACCCGTGGAATGGGTACCATGCAATATGACTTCAAAGGGTCTTCATTTGCTCACCGAACCTCTCCAATCCTATCACTGCTGCGTTTATGCCCCTGTACACATGCTTGATTCTCTTTCGGAGACATAGCAATCCATAGGTTTTAAGATACTTACTAGTCAGGTACATTCTTAGGCGTTTAATATGGGGTGTTGAGTCCATTTCGTTGAGCAAGGAGTAGCTCTTGTCTATTCCATATTTGGCTTAAGGAACTTTATCTGTGCTCATTTCAATCTCTGGTTTTATGCAGCACCCCAACTCACCTTTACCCTTAAGCAAGAATAAGTTGGTTTTCTAAATTTGAGACCCTGTTCTGTTCTGTAATTCAGTTCCTGTGTAGCCAAGTTTCCATTCCGTGTATTACTGATATCTTATGATGTTTCTTTTTCTGTGTGACTTATTTCAGTTAGAATCATCATACCTGAATCCACTCATTGTGCTGCTAAGGGCCTGATGACACAGATTTCATTGCTGAGTGATATTGCTTTGTAAGTAAATACCACAACTTCTTTATCCATTTTTCACTTTCTGCGATGTTGAACTTGTACTGTAAACGAGGTTCTTGTAAACAGAGCCGTTCCAAACTTTGGGGTGGCTGTGTCTTTTTGATTTTAATTTCCCTAAGCTATAGGACCATAAGTGGAGGTGTCATAGGCTCTGTTGCTTTGTTTTTTAGATGTTTCAGGAAACACCATACACTTCTCCCGAGTGTCTGTTGGCAATTTACATCCCGCCCATCAGCATAACAAGGCTCCCAGTTCTCCATGGCCTGTCCTGCCTTTCTGGATTTTACACTTTATTCAGATGGCCCTTTTGACCGGGGGGAAGTGAGACTTCATTGTAGTGCAGATTTCCTTTGCAAGCTTGCTTGGTTGGCCAAAAAGGGCGTATGCGTTTTTTCCTGAATATATTCAGGAAAAAATGCATACGCCCTTTTTGGCCAAGTGCATCATTGTGGACGTTCTGCCTCTTTTCCTATGCTTTCAATGCAATTCCAGTCTACCTCCTGAAATCGGTTTCCTGCAATTCTGCCCCGCTTTCAAGTCCTCTTGGCAGCCTTCCTTCAGTCTATTTTTGGACGATAGCTGTCATTTATAACTCTGCAGGTTTGTGAATTACAGTGCCCCTGAGCTCCTTTCTTCAACTCGCTTTCTTGTGACCTGGCCGCAACACCGCAGGATGGCTTCAGGCCCTAATCTGGTTCCGGCCCGGCATGCTGAGCCTTTGGTTAATTCCTCTTCCTGGTGGGAAATGAGAGTTAAATTTGCCCGTCCAGACACCTCCAGCTAGCCTCTCATTGGTTCTCGCTATTCCTGTTCATCTTCCGCAGAAATTGCAAACTGGGCCAAACAGGAGGTTAAAGGGACTGACTCTCCAAGTGGGGAGAGTGTTAGTAAAGCGTCTGGAATGTTGCACCCGAGTACCAGGGGAGGAAAACTGAGACATATTTGAACACGTCTCCCGATCACATGGTTGATCATACTCTAGGTTCCACATGCATGTTTTAGCTGAAGGAAGAATACCTTAAACCTGGGTAGTTGAAACCCGTGGAATGGGTACCATGCAATATGACTTCAAAGGGTCTTCATTTGCTCACCGAACCTCTCCAATCCTATCACTGCTCCGTTTATGCCCCTGTACACATGCTTGATTCTCTTTCGGAGACATAGCAATCCATAGGTTTTAAGATACTTACTAGTCAGGTACATTCTTAGGCGTTTAATATGGGGTGTTGAGTCCATTTCGTTGAGCAAGGAGTAGCTCTTGTCTATTCCATATTTGGCTTAAGGAACTTTATCTGTGCTCATTTCAATCTCTGGTTTTATGCAGCACCCCAACTCACCTTTACCCTTAAGCAAGAATAAGTTGGTTTTCTAAATTTGAGACCCTGTTCTGTTCTGTAATTCAGTTCCTGTGTAGCTAAGTTTACATTCCGTGTATTAGTGATATCTTATGATGTTTCTTTTTCTGTGTGACTTATTTCAGTTAGAATCATCATACCTGAATCCACTCATTGTGCTGCTAAGGGCCTGATGACACAGATTTCATTGCTGAGTGATATTGCTTTGTAAGTAAATACCACAACTTCTTTATCCATTTTTCACTTTCTGCGATGTTGAACTTGTACTGTAAACGCGGTTCTTGTAAACAGAGCCGTTCCAAACTTTGGGGTGGCTGTGTCTTTTTGATTTTAATTTCCCTAAGCTATAGGACCATAAGTGGAAGTGCCCTAGGCTCTGTTGCTTTGTTTTTTAGATATTTCAGGAAACACCATACACTTCTCCCGAGTGGTTGTTGGCAATTTACATCCCGCCCAGCAGCATAACAAGGCTCCCAGTTCTCCATGGCCTGTCCTGCCTTTCTGGATTTTACACTTTTTTCAGATGGCCCTTTTGACCGGGGGGAAGTGAGACTTCATTGTAGTGCAGATTTCCTTTGCAAGCTTGCTTGGTTGGCCAAAAAGGGCGTATGCGTTTTTTCCTGAATATATTCAGGAAAAAACGCATACGCCCTTTTTGGCCAAGTGCATCATTGTGGACGTTCTGCCTCTTTTCCTATGCTTTCAATGCAATTCCAGTCTACCTCCTGAAATCGGTTTCCTGCAATTCTGCCCCGCTTTCAAGTCCTCTTGGCAGCCTTACTTCAGTCTATTTTTGGACGATAGCTGTCATTTATAACTCTGCAGGTTTGTGAATTACAGTGCCCCTGAGCTCCTTTCTTCAACTCGATTTCTTTTGAGCTGGCCGCAACACCGCAGGATGGCTTCAGGCCCTAATCTGGTTCCGGTACGGCACGCTGAGCCTTTGGTTATTTCCTCTTCCTGGTGGGAAATGAGAGTTAAATTTGCCCGTCCAGACACCTCCAGCTAGTCTCTCATTGGTTCTCGCTATTCCTGTTCATCTTCCGCAGAAATTGCAAACTGGGCCAAACAGGAGGTTAAAGGCGCTGACTCTCCAAGTGGGGAGAGTGTTAGTAAAGCGTCTGGAATGTTGCACCCGAGTACCAGGGGAGGAAAACTGAGACATATTTGAACACGTCTCCCGATCACATGGTTGATCATACTCTAGGTTCCACATGCATGTTTTAGCTGAAGGAAGAATACCTTAAACCTGGGTAGTTGAAACCCGTGGAATGGGTACCATGCAATATGACTTCAAAGGGTCTTCATTTGCTCACTGAACCTCTCCAATCCTATCACTGCTGCGTTTATGCCCCTGTACACATGCTTGATTCTCTTTTGGAGACATAGCAATCCATAGGTTTTACGATACTTACTAGTCAGGTACATTCTTAGGCGTTTAATATGCGGTGTTGAGTCCATTTCGTTGAGCAAGGAGTAGCTCTTGTCTATTCCATATTTGACTTAAGGAACTTTATCTGTGCTCATTTCAATCTCTGGTTTTATGCAGCAACCCAACTCACCTTTACCCTTAAGCAAGCATAAGTTGGTTTTCTAAATTTGAGACCCTGTTCTGTTCTGTAATTCAGTTCCTGTGTAGCCAAGTTTACATTCCGTGTATTACTGATATCTTATGATGTTTCTTTTTCTGTGTGACTTATTTCAGTTACAATCATCATACCTGAATCCACTCATTGTGATGCTAAGGGCCTGATGACATAGATTTCATTGCTGAGTGATATTGCTTTGTAAGTAAATACCACAACTTCTTTATCCATTTTTCACTTTCTGCGATGTTGAACTTGTACTGTAAACGAGGTTCTTGTAAACAGAGGTGTCCCAAACTTTGGGGTGGCTGTGTTTTTTTGATTTTAATTTCCCTAAGCTATAGGACCATAAGTGGCAGTGCCCTAGGCTCTGTTGCTTTGTTTTTTAGATGTTTCAGGAAACACCATACACTTCTCCCGAGTGTCTGTTGGCAATTTACATCCCGCCTATCAACATAACAAGGCTCCCAGTTCTCCATGGCCTGTCCTGCCTTTCTGGATTTTACACTTTTTTCAGATGGCCCTTTTGACCGGGGGGAAGTGAGACTTCATTGTAGTGCAGATTTCCTTTGCAAGCTTGCTTGGTTGGCCAAAAAGTGCGTATGAGTTTTTTCCTGAATATATTCAGGAAAAAACGCATACGCCCTTTTTGGCCAAGTGCATCATTGTGGACGTTCTGCCTCTTTTCCTATGCTTTCAATGCAATTCCAGTCTACCTCCTGAAATCGGTTTCCTGCAATTCTGCCCCACTTTCAAGTCCTCTTGGCAGCCTTACTTCAGTCTATTTTTGGACGATAGCTGTCATTTATAACTCTGCAGGTTTGTGAATTACAGTGCCCCTGAGCTCCTTTCTTCAACTCGCTTTCTTGTGACCTGGCCGCAACACCGCAGGATGGCTTCTGGCCCTAATCTGGTTCTGGCACGGCAGGCTAAGCCTTTGGTTATTTCCTCCTCCTGGTGGGAAATGAGAGTTAAATTTGCCCGTCCAGACACCTCCAGCTAGCCTCTCATTGGTTCTCGCTATTCCTGTTCATCTTCCGCAGAAATTGCAAACTGGGCCAAACAGGAGGTTAAAGGCGATGATTCTCCAAGTGTGGAGAGTGATAGTTAAGCGTCTGGAATGTTGCACCCGAGTACCAGGGGAGGAAAACTGAGACATATTTGAACACGTCTCCCGATCACATGGTTGATCATACTCTGGGTTCCACATGCATGTTTTAGCTGAAGGAAGAATACCTAAAACCTGGGTAGTTGAAACCCGTGGAATGGGTACCATGCAATATGACTTCAAAGGGTCTTCATTTGCTCACCGAACCTCTCCAATCCTATCACTGCTGCGTTTATGCCCCTGTACACATGCTTGATTCTCTTTCGGAGACATAGCAATCCATAGGTTTTAAGATACTTACTAGTCAGGTACATTCTTAGGCGTTTAATATGCGGTGTTGAGTCCATTTCGTTGAGCAAGGAGTAGCTATTGTCTATTCCATATTTGGCTTAAGGAACTTTATCTGTGCTCATTTCAATCTCTGGTTTTATGCAGCAACCCAACTCACCTTTCCCCTTAAGCAAGCATAAGTTGGTTTTCTAAATTTGAGAACCTGTTCTGTTTTGGAATTCAGTTCCTGTGTAGCCAAGTTTACATTCCGTGTATTACTGATATCTTATGATGTTTCTTTTTCTGTGTGACTTATTTCAGTTAGAATCATCATACCTGAATGTACTCATTATGCTGCTACGGGCCTGATGACATAGATTTCATTGCTGAGTGATACTGCATTGTACGTAAGTACCACAAGTACTTTATCGATTTTTCACTTTCTGCGATGTTGAACTTGTACTGTAAACGAGGTTTTAAACAGAGCCATTCCAAACTTTTGGGTGGCTGTGTCTTTTTGATTTTAATTTCCCTAAGCTATAGGACCATAAGTGGAAGTGCCCTAGGCTCTGTTGCTTTGTTTTTTAGATGTTTCAGGAAACACCATACACTTCTCCCAAGTGTCTGTTGGCAATTTACATCCCGCCCATCAGCATAACAAGGCTCCCAGTTCTCAATGGCCTGTTGCCTTTCTGGATTTTACACTTTTTTCAGATGGCCCTTTTGACCGGGGGGAAGTGAGACTTCATTGTAGTGCAGATTTCCTTTGCAAGCTTGCTTGGTTGGCCAAAAAGGGCGTATGCGTTTTTTCCTGAATATATTCAGGAAAAAACGCATACGCCCTTTTTGGCCAAGTGCATCATTGTGGACGTTCTGCCTCTTTTCCTATGCTTTCAATGCAATTCCAGTCTACCTCCTGAAATCGGTTTCCTGCAATTCTTCCCCGCTTTCAAGTCCTCTTGGCAGCCTTACTTCAGTCTATTTTTGGACGATAGCTGTCATTTATAACTCTGCAGGTTTGTGAATTACAGTGCCCCTGAGCTCCTTTCTTCAACTTGCTTTCTTGTGACCTGGCCGCAACACCGCAGGATGGCTTCAGGCCCTAATCTGGTTCCGGCACGGCACGCTGAGCCTTTGGTTATTTCCTTTTCCTGGTGGGAAATGAGAGTTAAATTTGCCCGTCCAGACACCTCCAGCTAGTCTCTCATTGGTTTTCGCTATTCCTGTTCATCTTCCGCAGAAATTGCAAACTGGGCCAAACAGGAGGTTAAAGACGCTGACTCTCCAAGTGGGGAGAGTGTTAGTAAAGCGTCTGGAATGTTGCACCCGAGTACCAGGGGAGGAAAACTGAGACATATTTGAACACGTCTCCCGTTCACATGGTTGATCATACTTGGGTTCCACATGCATGTTTTAGCTGAAGGAAGAATACCTTAAACCTGGAGAGTTGAGACCCGTGTAATGGGTACCATGCAATATGACTTCAAAGGGTCTTCATTTGCTCACCGAACCTCTCCAATCCTATCACTGCTGCGTTTATGCCCCTGTACACATGCTTGATTCTCTTTCGGAGACATAGCAATCCATAGGTTTTAAGATACTTACTAGTCAGGTACATTCTTAGGCGTTTAATATGGGGTGTTGAGTCCATTTCGTTGAGCAAGGAGTAGCTCTTGTCTATTCCATATTTGGCTTAAGGAACTTTATCTGTGCTCATTTCAATCTCTGGTTTTATGCAGCACCCCAACTCACCTTTCCCCTTAAGCAAGCATAAGTTGGTTTTCTAAATTTGAGACCCTGTTCTGTTCTGTAATTCAGTTCCTGTGTAGCCAAGTTTACATTCCGTGTATTACTGATATCTTATGATGTTTCTTTTTCTGTGTGACTTATTTCAGTTAGAATCATCATACCTGAATCCACTCATTGTGCTGCTAAGGGCCTGATGACACAGATTTCATTGCTGAGTGATATTGCTTTGTAAGTAAATACCACAACTTCTTTATCCATTTTTCACTTTCTGCGATGTTGAACTTGTACTGTAAACGAGGTTCTTGTAAACAGAGCCGTTCCAAACTTTGGGGTGGCTGTGTCTTTTTGATTTTAATTTCCCTAAGCTATAGGACCATAAGTGGAGGTGTCATAGGCTCTGTTGCTTTGTTTTTTAGATGTTTCAGGAAACACCATACACTTCTCCCGAGTGTCTGTTGGCAATTTACATCCCGCCCATCAGCATAACAAGGCTCCCAGTTCTCCATGGCCTGTCCTGCCTTTCTGGATTTTACACTTTTTTCAGATGGCCCTTTTGACCGGGGGGAAGTGAGACTTCATTGTAGTGCAGATTTCCTTTGCAAGCTTGCTTGGTTGGCCAAAAAGGGCGTATGCGTTTTTTCCTGAATATATTCAGGAAAAAATGCATACGCCCTTTTTGGCCAAGTGCATCATTGTGGACGTTCTGCCTCTTTTCCTATGCTTTCAATGCAATTCCAGTCTACCTCCTGAAATCGGTTTCCTGCAATTCTGCCCCGCTTTCAAGTCCTCTTGGCAGCCTTCCTTCAGTCTATTTTTGGACGATAGCTGTCATTTATAACTCTGCAGGTTTGTGAATTACAGTGCCCCTGAGCTCCTTTCTTCAACTCGCTTTCTTGTGACCTGGCCGCAACACCGCAGGATGGCTTCAGGCCCTAATCTGGTTCCGGCCCGGCATGCTGAGCCTTTGGTTAATTCCTCTTCCTGGTGGGAAATGAGAGTTAAATTTGCCCGTCCAGACACCTCCAGCTAGCCTCTCATTGGTTCTCGCTATTCCTGTTCATCTTCCGCAGAAATTGCAAACTGGGCCAAACAGGAGGTTAAAGGGACTGACTCTCCAAGTGGGGAGAGTGTTAGTAAAGCGTCTGGAATGTTGCACCCGAGTACCAGGGGAGGAAAACTGAGACATATTTGAACACGTCTCCCGATCACATGGTTGATCATACTCTAGGTTCCACATGCATGTTTTAGCTGAAGGAAGAATACCTTAAACCTGGGTAGTTGAAACCCGTGGAATGGGTACCATGCAATATGACTTCAAAGGGTCTTCATTTGCTCACCGAACCTCTCCAATCCTATCACTGCTCCGTTTATGCCCCTGTACACATGCTTGATTCTCTTTCGGAGACATAGCAATCCATAGGTTTTAAGATACTTACTAGTCAGGTACATTCTTAGGCGTTTAATATGGGGTGTTGAGTCCATTTCGTTGAGCAAGGAGTAGCTCTTGTCTATTCCATATTTGGCTTAAGGAACTTTATCTGTGCTCATTTCAATCTCTGGTTTTATGCAGCACCCCAACTCACCTTTACCCTTAAGCAAGAATAAGTTGGTTTTCTAAATTTGAGACCCTGTTCTGTTCTGTAATTTAGTTCCTGTGTAGCTAAGTTTACATTCCGTGTATTAGTGATATCTTATGATGTTTCTTTTTCTGTGTGACTTATTTCAGTTAGAATCATCATACCTGAATCCACTCATTGTGCTGCTAAGGGCCTGATGACACAGATTTCATTGCTGAGTGATATTGCTTTGTAAGTAAATACCACAACTTCTTTATCCATTTTTCACTTTCTGCGATGTTGAACTTGTACTGTAAACGCGGTTCTTGTAAACAGAGCCGTTCCAAACTTTGGGGTGGCTGTGTCTTTTTGATTTTAATTTCCCTAAGCTATAGGACCATAAGTGGAAGTGCCCTAGGCTCTGTTGCTTTGTTTTTTAGATATTTCAGGAAACACCATACACTTCTCCCGAGTGGTTGTTGGCAATTTACATCCCGCCCAGCAGCATAACAAGGCTCCCAGTTCTCCATGGCCTGTCCTGCCTTTCTGGATTTTACACTTTTTTCAGATGGCCCTTTTGACCGGGGGGAAGTGAGACTTCATTGTAGTGCAGATTTCCTTTGCAAGCTTGCTTGGTTGGCCAAAAAGGGCGTATGCGTTTTTTCCTGAATATATTCAGGAAAAAACGCATACGCCCTTTTTGGCCAAGTGCATCATTGTGGACGTTCTGCCTCTTTTCCTATGCTTTCAATGCAATTCCAGTCTACCTCCTGAAATCGGTTTCCTGCAATTCTGCCCCGCTTTCAAGTCCTCTTGGCAGCCTTACTTCAGTCTATTTTTGGACGATAGCTGTCATTTATAACTCTGCAGGTTTGTGAATTACAGTGCCCCTGAGCTCCTTTCTTCAACTCGCTTTCTTTTGAGCTGGCCGCAACACCGCAGGATGGCTTCAGGCCCTAATCTGGTTCCGGTACGGCACGCTGAGCCTTTGGTTAATTCCTCTTCCTGGTGGGAAATGAGAGTTAAATTTGCCCGTCCAGACACCTCCAGCTAGTCTCTCATTGGTTCTCGCTATTCCTGTTCATCTTCCGCAGAAATTGCAAACTGGGCCAAACAGGAGGTTAAAGGCGCTGACTCTCCAAGTGGGGAGAGTGTTAGTAAAGCGTCTGGAATGTTGCACCCGAGTACCAGGGGAGGAAAACTGAGACATATTTGAACACGTCTCCCGATCACATGGTTGATCATACTCTAGGTTCCACATGCATGTTTTAGCTGAAGGAAGAATACCTTAAACCTGGGTAGTTGAAACCCGTGGAATGGGTACCATGCAATATGACTTCAAAGGGTCTTCATTTGCTCACTGAACCTCTCCAATCCTATCACTGCTGCGTTTATGCCCCTGTACACATGCTTGATTCTCTTTTGGAGACATAGCAATCCATAGGTTTTACGATACTTACTAGTCAGGTACATTCTTAGGCGTTTAATATGCGGTGTTGAGTCCATTTCGTTGAGCAAGGAGTAGCTCTTGTCTATTCCATATTTGACTTAAGGAACTTTATCTGTGCTCATTTCAATCTCTGGTTTTATGCAGCAACCCAACTCACCTTTACCCTTAAGCAAGCATAAGTTGGTTTTCTAAATTTGAGACCCTGTTCTGTTCTGTAATTCAGTTCCTGTGTAGCCAAGTTTACATTCCGTGTATTACTGATATCTTATGATGTTTCTTTTTCTGTGTGACTTATTTCAGTTACAATCATCATACCTGAATCCACTCATTGTGATGCTAAGGGCCTGATGACATAGATTTCATTGCTGAGTGATATTGCTTTGTAAGTAAATACCACAACTTCTTTATCCATTTTTCACTTTCTGCGATGTTGAACTTGTACTGTAAACGAGGTTCTTGTAAACAGAGGTGTCCCAAACTTTGGGGTGGCTGTGTTTTTTTGATTTTAATTTCCCTAAGCTATAGGACCATAAGTGGCAGTGCCCTAGGCTCTGTTGCTTTGTTTTTTAGATGTTTCAGGAAACACCATACACTTCTCCCGAGTGTCTGTTGGCAATTTACATCCCGCCTATCAACATAACAAGGCTCCCAGTTCTCCATGGCCTGTCCTGCCTTTCTGGATTTTACACTTTTTTCAGATGGCCCTTTTGACCGGGGGGAAGTGAGACTTCATTGTAGTGCAGATTTCCTTTGCAAGCTTGCTTGGTTGGCCAAAAAGTGCGTATGAGTTTTTTCCTGAATATATTCAGGAAAAAACGCATACGCCCTTTTTGGCCAAGTGCATCATTGTGGACGTTCTGCCTCTTTTCCTATGCTTTCAATGCAATTCCAGTCTACCTCCTGAAATCGGTTTCCTGCAATTCTGCCCCGCTTTCAAGTCCTCTTGGCAGCCTTACTTCAGTCTATTTTTGGACGATAGCTGTCATTTATAACTCTGCAGGTTTGTGAATTACAGTGCCCCTGAGCTCCTTTCTTCAACTCGCTTTCTTGTGACCTGGCCGCAACACCGCAGGATGGCTTCTGGCCCTAATCTGGTTCTGGCACGGCAGGCTAAGCCTTTGGTTATTTCCTCCTCCTGGTGGGAAATGAGAGTTAAATTTGCCCGTCCAGACACCTCCAGCTAGCCTCTCATTGGTTCTCGCTATTCCTGTTCATCTTCCGCAGAAATTGCAAACTGGGCCAAACAGGAGGTTAAAGGCGATGATTCTCCAAGTGTGGAGAGTGATAGTTAAGCGTCTGGAATGTTGCACCCGAGTACCAGGGGAGGAAAACTGAGACATATTTGAACACGTCTCCCGATCACATGGTTGATCATACTCTGGGTTCCACATGCATGTTTTAGCTGAAGGAAGAATACCTAAAACCTGGGTAGTTGAAACCCGTGGAATGGGTACCATGCAATATGACTTCAAAGGGTATTCATTTGCTCACCGAACCTCTCCAATCCTATCACTGCTGCGTTTATGCCCCTGTACACATGCTTCATTCTCTTTCGGAGACATAGCAATCCATAGGTTTTAAGATACTTACTAGTCAGGTACATTCTTAGGCGTTTAATATGCGGTGTTGAGTCCATTTCGTTGAGCAAGGAGTAGCTATTGTCTATTCCATATTTGGCTTAAGGAACTTTATCTGTGCTCATTTCAATCTCTGGTTTTATGCAGCAACCCAACTCACCTTTCCCCTTAAGCAAGCATAAGTTGGTTTTCTAAATTTGAGAACCTGTTCTGTTTTGGAATTCAGTTCCTGTGTAGCCAAGTTTACATTCCGTGTATTACTGATATCTTATGATGTTTCTTTTTCTGTGTGACTTATTTCAGTTAGAATCATCATACCTGAATGTACTCATTATGCTGCTACGGGCCTGATGACATAGATTTCATTGCTGAGTGATACTGCATTGTACGTAAGTACCACAAGTACTTTATCGATTTTTCACTTTCTGCGATGTTGAACTTGTACTGTAAACGAGGTTTTAAACAGAGCCATTCCAAACTTTTGGGTGGCTGTGTCTTTTTGATTTTAATTTCCCTAAGCTATAGGACCATAAGTGGAAGTGCCCTAGGCTCTGTTGCTTTGTTTTTTAGATGTTTCAGGAAACACCATACACTTCTCCCAAGTGTCTGTTGGCAATTTACATCCCGCCCATCAGCATAACAAGGCTCCCAGTTCTCAATGGCCTGTTGCCTTTCTGGATTTTACACTTTTTTCAGATGGCCCTTTTGACCGGGGGGAAGTGAGACTTCATTGTAGTGCAGATTTCCTTTGCAAGCTTGCTTGGTTGGCCAAAAAGGGCGTATGCGTTTTTTCCTGAATATATTCAGGAAAAAACGCATACGCCCTTTTTGGCCAAGTGCATCATTGTGGACGTTCTGCCTCTTTTCCTATGCTTTCAATGCAATTCCAGTCTACCTCCTGAAATCGGTTTCCTGCAATTCTTCCCCGCTTTCAAGTCCTCTTGGCAGCCTTACTTCAGTCTATTTTTGGACGATAGCTGTCATTTATAACTCTGCAGGTTTGTGAATTACAGTGCCCCTGAGCTCCTTTCTTCAACTTGCTTTCTTGTGACCTGGCCGCAACACCGCAGGATGGCTTCAGGCCCTAATCTGGTTCCGGCACGGCACGCTGAGCCTTTGGTTATTTCCTTTTCCTGGTGGGAAATGAGAGTTAAATTTGCCCGTCCAGACACCTCCAGCTAGTCTCTCATTGGTTTTCGCTATTCCTGTTCATCTTCCGCAGAAATTGCAAACTGGGCCAAACAGGAGGTTAAAGGCGCTGACTCTCCAAGTGGGGAGAGTGTTAGTAAAGCGTCTGGAATGTTGCACCCGAGTACCAGGGGAGGAAAACTGAGACATATTTGAACACGTCTCCCGTTCACATGGTTGATCATACTTGGGTTCCACATGCATGTTTTAGCTGAAGGAAGAATACCTTAAACCTGGAGAGTTGAGACCCGTGTAATGGGTACCATGCAATATGACTTCAAAGGGTCTTCATTTGCTCACCGAACCTCTCCAATCCTATCACTGCTGCGTTTATGCCCCTGTACACATGCTTGATTCTCTTTCGGAGACATAGCAATCCATAGGTTTTAAGATACTTACTAGTCAGGTACATTCTTAGGCGTTTAATATGGGGTGTTGAGTCCATTTCGTTGAGCAAGGAGTAGCTCTTGTCTATTCCATATTTGGCTTAAGGAACTTTATCTGTGCTCATTTCAATCTCTGGTTTTATGCAGCACCCCAACTCACCTTTCCCCTTAAGCAAGCATAAGTTGGTTTTCTAAATTTGAGACCCTGTTCTGTTCTGTAATTCAGTTCCTGTGTAGCCAAGTTTACATTCCGTGTATTACTGATATCTTATGATGTTTCTTTTTCTGTGTGACTTATTTCAGTTAGAATCATCATACCTGAATCCACTCATTGTGCTGCTAAGGGCCTGATGACACAGATTTCATTGCTGAGTGATATTGCTTTGTAAGTAAATACCACAACTTCTTTATCCATTTTTCACTTTCTGCGATGTTGAACTTGTACTGTAAACGAGGTTCTTGTAAACAGAGCCGTTCCAAACTTTGGGGTGGCTGTGTCTTTTTGATTTTAATTTCCCTAAGCTATAGGACCATAAGTGGAAGTGCCCTAGGTTCTGTTGCTTTCTTTTTTAGATGTTTCAGGAAACACCATACACTTCTCCCGAGTGGTTGTTGGCAATTTACATCCCGCCCATCAGCATAACAAGGCTCCCAGTTCTCCATGGCCTGTCCTGCCTTTCTGGATTTTACACTTTTTTCAGATGGCCCTTTTGACCGGGGGGAAGTGAGACTTCATTGTAGTGCAGATTTCCTTTGCAAGCTTGCTTGGTTGGCCAAAAAGGGCATATGCGTTTTTTCCTGAATATATTCAGGAAAAAACGCATACGCCCTTTTTGGCCAAGTGCATCATTGTGGACGTTCTGCCTCTTTTCCTATGCTTTCAATGCAATTCCAGTCTACCTCCTGAAATCGGTTTCCTGCAATTCTGCCCCGCTTTCAAGTCCTCTTGGCAGCCTTACTTCAGTCTATTTTTGGACGATAGCTGTCATTTATAACTCTGCAGGTTTGTGAATTACAGTGCCCCTGAGCTCCTTTCTTCAACTCGCTTTCTTGTGACCTGGCCGCAACACCGCAGGATGGCTTCAGGCCCTAATCTGGTTCCGGCACGGCACGCTGAGCCTTTGGTTATTTCCTTTTCCTGGTGGGAAATGAGAGTTAAATTTGCCCGTCCAGACACCTCCAGCTAGTCTCTCATTGGTTCTCGCTATTCCTGTTCATCTTCCGCAGAAATTTCAAAGCTGGGCCAAACAGGAGGTTAAAGGCGCTGACTCTACAAGTGGGGAGAGTGTTAGTAAAGCGTCTGGAATGTTGCACCCGAGTACCAGCGGAGGAAAACTGAGACATATTTGAACACGTCTCCCGTTCACATGGTTGATCATACTTGGGTTCCACATGCATGTTTTAGCTGAAGGAAGAATACCTTAAACCTGGAGAGTTAAGACCCGTGTAATGGGTACCATGCAATATGACTTCAAAGGGTCTTCATTTGCTCACCGAACCTCTCCAATCCTATCACTGCTGCGTTTATGCCCCTGTACACATGCTTGATTCTCTTTCGGAGACATAGCAATCCATAGGTTTTAAGATACTTACTAGTCAGGTACATTCTTAGGCGTTTAATATGCGGTGTTGAGTCCATTTTGTTGAGCAAGGAGTAGCTCTTGTCTATTCCATATTTGACTTAAGGAACTTTATCTGTGCTCATTTCAATCTCTGGTTTTATGCAGCACCCCAACTCACCTTTCCCCTTAAGCAAGCATAAGTTGTTTTTCTAAATTTGAGACCCTGTTCTGTTCTGTAATTCAGTTCCTGTGTAGCCAAGTTTACATTCCGTGTATTACTGATATCTTATGATGTTTCTTTTTCTGTGTGACTTACTTCAGTTAGAATCATCATACCTGAATCCACTCATTGTGCTGCTAAGGGCCTGATGACACAGATTTCATTGCTGAGTGATATTGCTTTGTAAGTAAATACCACAACTTCTTTATCCATTTTTCACTTTCTGCGATGTTGAACTTGTACTGTAAACGAGGTTCTTGTAAACAGAGGCGTCCCAAACTTTGGGGTGGCTGTGTCTTTTTGATTTTAATTTCCCTAATCTATAGGACCATAAGTGGCAGTGCCCTAGGCTCTGTTGCTTTGTTTTTTAGATGTTTCAGGAAACACCATACACTTCTCCAGAGTGTCTGTTGGCAATTTACATCCCGCCCATCAGCATAACAAGGCTCCCAGTTCTCCATGGCCTGTCCTGCCTTTCTGGATTTTACACTTTTTTCAGATGGCCCTTTTGACCGGGGGGAAGTGAGACTTCATTGTAGTGCAGATTTCCTTTGCAAGCTTGCTTGGTTGGCCAAAAAGGGCGTATGCGTTTTTTCCTGAATATATTCAGGAAAAAACGCATACGCCCTTTTTGGCCAAGTGCATCATTGTGGACGTTCTGCCTCTTTTCCTATGCTTTCAATGCAATTCCAGTCTACCTCCTGAAATCGGTTTCCTGCAATTCTGCCCCGCTTTCAAGTCCTCTTGGCAGCCTTACTTCAGTCTATTTTTGGACGATAGCTGTCATTTATAACTCTGCAGGTTTGTGAATTACAGTGCCCCTGAGCTCCTTTCTTCAACTCGCTTTCTTGTGACCTGGCCGCAACACCGCAGGATGGCTTCAGTCCCTAATCTGGTTCCGGCCCGGCACGCTGAGCCTTTGGTTAATTCCTCTTGCAGGTGGGAAATGAGAGTTAAATTTGCCCGTCCAGACACCTCCAGCTAGCCTCTCATTGGTTCTCGCTATTCCTGTTCATGTTCCGCAGAAATTGCAAACTGGGCCAAACAGGAGGTTAAAGGGACTGACTCTCCAAGTGGGGAGAGTGTTAGTAAAGCGTCTGGAATGTTGCACCCGAGTACCAGGGGAGGAAAACTGAGACATATTTGAACACGTCTCCCGATCAAATGGTTGATCATACTCTAGGTTCCATATGCATGTTTTAGCTGAAGGAAGAATACCTTAAACCTGGGAGTTGAAACCCGTGGAATGGGGACCATGCAATATGACTTCAAAGGGTCTTCATTTGCTCACCGAACCTCTCCAATCCTATCACTGCTGCGTTTATGCCCCTGTACACATGCTTGATTCTCTTTCGGAGACATAGCAATCCATAGGTTTTAAGATACTTACAAGTCAGGTACATTCTTAGGCGTTTAATATGGGGTGTTGAGTCCATTTCGTTGAGCAAGGAGTAGCTCTTGTCTATTCCATATTTGGCTTAAGGAACTTTATCTGTGCTCATTTCAATCTCTGGTTTTATGCAGCACCCCAACTCACCTTTACCCTTAAGCAAGCATAAGTTGTTTTTCTAAATTTGAGACCCTGTTCTGTTCTGTAATTCAGTTCCTGTGTAGCCCAGTTTCCATTCCGTGTATTACTGATATCTTATGATGTTTCTTTTTCTGTGTGACTTATTTCAGTTAGAATCATCATACCTGAATCCACTCATTGTGCTGCTAAGGGCCTGATGACATAGATTTCATTGCTGAGTGATATTGCTTTGTAAGTAAATACCACAACTTCTTTATCCATTTTTCACTTTCTGCGATGTTGAACTTGTACTGTAAACGAGGTTCCTGTAAACAGAGGCGTCCCAAACTTTGGGGTGGCTGTGTCTTTTTGATTTTAATTTCCCTAAGCTATAGGACCATAAGTGGCAGTGCCCTAGGCTCTGTTGCTTTGTTTTTTAGATGTTTCAGGAAACACCATACACTTCTCCCGAGTGTCGGTTGGCAATTTACATCCCGCCCATCAGCATAACAAGGCTCCCAGTTCTCCATGGCCTGTCCTGCCTTTCTGGATTTTACACTTTTTTCAGATGGCCCTTTTCACCGGGGGGAAGTGAGACTTCATTGTAGTGCAGATTTCCTTTGCAAGCTTGCTTGGATGGCCAAAAAGGGCGTATGCGTTTTTTCCTGAATATATTCAGGAAAAAACGCATACGCCCTTTTTGGCCAAGTGCATCATTGTGGACGTTCTGCCTCTTTTCCTATGCTTTCAATGCAATTCCAGTCTACCTCCTGAAATCGGTTTCCTGCAATTCTGCCCCGCTTTCAAGTCCTCTTGGCAGCCTTACTTCAGTCTATTTTTGGACGATAGCTGTCATTTATAACTCTGCAGGTTTGTGAATTACAGTGCCCCTGAGCTCCTTTCTTCAACTCGCTTTCTTGTGACCTGGCCGCAACACCGCAGGATGGCTTCAGGCCCTAATCTGGTTCCGGCCAGGCACGCTGAGCCTTTGGTTAATTCCTCTTCCTGGTGGGAAATGAGAGTTAAATTTGCCCGTCCAGACACCTCCAGCTAGCCTCTCATTGGTTCTCGCTATTCCTGTTCATCTTCCGCAGAAATTGCAAACTGGGCCAAACAGGAGGTTAAAGGCGCTGACTCTCCAAGTGGGGAGAGTGTTAGTAAAGCGTCTGGAATGTTGCACCCGAGTACCAGGGGAGGAAAACTGAGACATATTTGAACACGTCTCCCGATCACATGGTTGATCATACTCTAGGTTCCACATGCATGTTTTAGCTGAAGGAAGAATACCTTAAACCTGGGTAGTTGAAACCCGTGGAATGGGTACCATGCAATATGACTTCAAAGGGTCTTCATTTGCTCACCGAACCTCTCCAATCCTATCACTGCTGCGTTTATGCCCCTGTACACATGCTTGATTCTCTTTCAGAGACATAGCAATCCATAGGTTTTAAGATACTTACTAGTCAGGTACATTCTTAGGCGTTTAATATGGGGTGTTGAGTCCATTTCGTTGAGCAAGGAGTAGCTCTTGTCTATTCCATATTTGGCTTAAGGAACTTTATCTGTGCTCATTTCAATCTCTGGTTTTATGCAGCACCCCAACTCACCTTTACCCTTAAGCAAGCATAAGTTGGTTTTCTAAATTTGAGACCCTGTTCTGTTCTGTAATTCAGTTCCTGTGTAGCCAAGTTTACATTCCGTGTATTACTGATATCTTATGATGTTTCTTTTTCTGTGTGACTTATTTCAGTTAGAATCATCATACCTGAATCCACTCATTGTGCTGCTAAGCGCCTGATGACACAGATTTCATTGCTGAGTGATATTGCTTTGTAAGTAAATACCACAACTTCTTTATCCATTTTTCACTTTCTGCGATGTTGAACTTGTACTGTAAACGAGGTTCTTGTAAACAGAGCCATTCCAAACTTTGGGGTGGCTGTGTCTTTTTTATTTTAATTTCCCTAAGCTATAGGACCATAAGTGGAAGTGCCCTAGGTTCTGTTGCTTTGTTTTTTAGATGTTTCAGGAAACACCATACACTTCTCCCAAGTGTCTGTTGGCAATTTACATCCCGCCCATCAGCATAACAAGGCTCCCAGTTCTCCATGGCCTGTCCTGCCTTTCTGGATTTTACACCTTTTTCAGATGGCCCTTTTGACCGGGGGGAAGTGAGACTTCATTGTAGTGCAGATTTCCTTTGCAAGCTTGCTTGGTTGGCCAAAAAGGGCGTATGCGTTTTTTCCTGAATATATTCAGGAAAAAACGCATACGCCCTTTTTGGCCAAGTGCATCATTGTGGACGTTCTGCCTCTTTTCCTATGCTTTCAATGCAATTCCAGTCTACCTCCTGAAATCGGTTTCCTGAAATTCTGCCCCGCTTTCAAGTCCTCTTGGCAGCCTTACTTCAGTCTATTTTTGGACGATAGCTGTCATTTATAACTCTGCAGGTTTGTGAATTACAGTGCCCCTGAGCTCCTTTCTTCAACTCGCTTTCTTTTGAGCTGGCCGCAACACCGCAGGATGGCTTCAGGCCCTAATCTGGTTCCGGTACGGCACGCTGAGCCTTTGGTTATTTCCTCTTCCTGGTGGGAAATGAGAGTTAAATTTGCCCGTCCAGACACCTCCAGCTAGTCTCTCATTGGTTCTCGCTATTCCTGTTCATCTTCCGCAGAAATTGCAAACTGGGCCAAACAGGAGGTTAAAGGCGCTGACTCTCCAAGTGGGGAGAGTGTTACGAAAGCGTCTGGAATGTTGCACCCGAGTACCAGGGGAGGAAAACTGAGACATATTTGAACACGTCTCCCGATCACATGGTTGATCGTACTCTAGGTTCCACATGCATGTTTTAGCTGAAGGAAGAATACCTTAAACCTGGGTAGTTGAAACCCGTGGAATGGGTACCATGCAATATGACTTCAAAGGGTCTTCATTTGCTCACCGAACCTCTCCAATCCTATCACTGCTGCGTTTATGCCCCTGTACACATGCTTGATTCTCTTTCGGAGACATAGCAATCCATAGGTTTTAAGATACTTACTAGTCAGGTACATTCTTAGGCGTTTAATATGGGGTGTTGAGTCCATTTCGTTGAGCAAGGAGTAGCTCTTGTCTATTCCATATTTGGCTTAAGGAACTTTATCTGTGCTCATTTCAATCTCTGGTTTTATGCAGCACCCCAACTCACCTTTACCCTTAAGCAAGAATAAGTTGGTTTTCTAAATTTGAGACCCTGTTCTGTTCTGTAATTCAGTTCCTGTGTAGCCAAGTTTACATTCCGTGTATTACTGATATCTTATGATGTTTCTTTTTCTGTGTGACCTATTTCAGTTAGAATCATCATACCTGAATCCACTCATTGTGCTGCTAAGGGCCTGATGACACAGATTTCATTGCTGAGTGATATTGCTTTGTAAGTAAATACCACAACTTCTTTATCCATTTTTCACTTTCTGCGATGTTGAACTTGTACTGTAAACGAGGTTCTTGTAAACAGAGGCGTCCCAAACTTTGGGGTGGCTGTGTCTTTTTGATTTTAATTTCCCTAAGCTATAGGACCATAAGTGGAAGTGCCCTAGGTTCTGTTGCTTTGTTTTTTAGATGTTTCAGGAAACACCATACACTTCTCCCGAGTGGTTGTTGGCAATTTACATCCCGCCCATCAGCATAACAAGGCTCCCAGTTCTCCATGGCCTGTCCTGCCTTTCTGGATTTTACACTTTTTTCAGATGGCCCTTTTGACCGGGGGGAAGTGAGACTTCATTGTAGTGCAGATTTCCTTTGCAAGCTTGCTTGGTTGGCCAAAAAGGGCGTATGCGTTTTTTCCTGAATATATTCAGGAAAAAACGCATACGCCCTTTTTGGCCAAGTGCATCATTGTGGACGTTCTGCCTCTTTTCCTATGCTTTCAATGCAATTCCAGTCTACCTCCTGAAATCGGTTTCCTGCAATTCTGCCCCGCTTTCAAGTCCTCTTGGCAGCCTTACTTCAGTCTATTTTTGGACGATAGCTGTCATTTATAACTCTGCAGGTTTGTGAATTACAGTGCCCCTGAGCTCCTTTCTTCAACTCGCTTTCTTTTGAGCTGGCCGCAACACCGCAGGGTGGCTTCAGGCCCTAATCTGGTTCCGGTACGGCACGCTGAGCCTTTGGTTATTTCCTCTTCCTGGTGGGAAATGAGAGTTAAATTTGCCCGTCCAGACACCTCCAGCTAGCCTCTCATTGGTTCTCGCTATTCCTGTTCATCTTCCGCAGAAATTGCAAACTGGGCCAAACAGGAGGTTAAAGGCGCTGACTCTCCAAGTGGGGAGAGTGTTAGTAAAGCGTCTGGAATGTTGCACCCGAGTACCAGGGGAGGAAAACTGAGACATATTTGAACACGTCTCCCATTCACATGGTTGATCATACTTGGGTTCCACATGCATGTTTTAGCTGAAGGAAGAATACCTTAAACCTGGAGAGTTGAGACCCGTGTAATGGGTACCATGCAATATGACTTCAAAGGGTCTTCATTTGCTCACCGAACCTCTCCAATCCTATCACTGCTGCGTTTATGCCCCTGTACACATGCTTGATTCTCTTTTGGAGACATAGCAATCCATAGGTTTTACGATACTTACTAGTCAGGTACATTCTTAGGCGTTTAATATGCGGTGTTGAGTCCATTTCGTTGAGCAAGGAGTAGCTCTTGTCTATTCCATATTTGACTTAAGGAACTTAATCTGTGCTCATTTCAATCTCTGGTTTTATGCAGCACCCCAACTCACCTTTACCCTTAAGCAAGCATAAGTTGGTTTTCTAAATTTGAGACCCTGTTCTGTTCTGTAATTCAGTTCCTGTGTAGCCAAGTTTACATTCCGTGTATTACTGATATCTTATGATGTTTCTTTTTCTGTGTGACTTATTTCAGTTAGAATCATCATACCTGAATCCACTCATTGTGATGCTAAGGGCCTGATGACATAGATTTCATTGCTGAGTGATATTGCTTTGTAAGTAAATACCACAACTTCTTTATCCATTTTTCACTTTCTGCGATGTTGAACTTGTACTGTAAACGAGGTTCTTCTAAACAGAGGTGTCCCAAACTTTGGGGTGGCTGTGTCTTTTTGATTTTAATTTCCCTAAGCTATAGGACCATAAGTGGCAGTGCCCTAGGCTCTGTTGCTTTGTTTTATAGATGTTTCAGGAAACACCATACACTTCTCCCGAGTGTCTATTGGCAATTTACATCCCGCCCATCAGCATAACAAGGCTCCCAGTTCTCCATGGCCTGTCCTGCCTTTCTGGATTTTACACTTTTTTCAGATGGCCCTTTTGACCGGGGGGAAGTGAGACTTCATTGTAGTGCAGATTTCCTTTGCAAGCTTGCTTGGTTGGCCAAAAAGGGCGTATGCGTTTTTTCCTGAATATATTCAGGAAAAAACGCATACGCCCTTTTTGGCCAAGTGCATCATTGTGGACGTTCTGCCTCTTTTCCTATGCTTTCAATGCAATTCCAGTCTACCTCCTGAAATCGGTTTCCTGCAATTCTGCCCCGCTTTCAAGTCCTCTTGGCAGCCTTACTTCAGTCTATTTTTGGACGATAGCTGTCATTTATAACTCTGCAGGTTTGTGAATTACAGTGCCCCTGAGCTCCTTTCTTCAACTCGCTTTCTTTTGAGCTGGCCGCAACACCGCAGGATGGCTTCAGGCCCTAATCTGGTTCCGGTATGGCACGCTGAGCCTTTGGTTATTTCCTCTTCCTGGTGGGAAATGAGAGTTAAATTTGCCCGTCCAGACACCTCCAGCTAGCCTCTCATTGGTTCTCGCTATTCCTGTTCATCTTCCGCAGAAATTGCAAACTGGGCCAAACAGGAGGTTAAAGGCGCTGACTCTCCAAGTGGGGAGAGTGTTAGTAAAGCGTCTGGAATGTTGCACCCGAGTACCAGGGGAGGAAAACTGAGACATATTTGAGCACGTCTCCCGTTCACATGGTTGATCATACTTGGGTTCCACATGCATGTTTTAGCTGAAGGAAGAATACCTTAAACCTGGGTAGTTGAAACCCGTGGAATGGGTACCATGCAATATGACTTCAAAGGGTCTTCATTTGCTCACCGAACCTCTCCAATCCTATCACTGCTGCGTTTATGCCCCTGTACACATGCTTGATTCTCTTTCGGAGACATAGCAATTCTTAGGTTTTAAGATACTTACAAGTCAGGTACATTCTTAGGCGTTTAATATGCGGTGTTGAGTCCATTTCGTTGAGCAAGGAGTAGCTCTTGTCTATTCCATATTTGGCTTAAGGAACTTTATCTGTGCTCATTTCAATCTCTGGTTTTATGCAGCACCCCAACTCACCTTTACCCTTAAGCAAGCATAAGTTGGTTTTCTAAATTTGAGACCCTGTTCTGTTCTGTAATTCAGTTCCTGTGTAGCCAAGTTTACATTCCGTGTATTACTGATATCTTATGATGTTTCTTTTTCTGTGTGACTTATTTCAGTTAGAATCATCATACCTGAATCCACTCATTGTGCTGCTAAGGGCCTGATGACATAGATTTCATTGCTGAATGATATTGCTTTGTAAGTGAATACCACAACTTCTTTATCCATTTTTCACTTTCTGCGATGTTGAACTTGTACTGTAAACGAGGTTCTTGTAAACAGAGCCGTTCCAAACTTTGGGGTGGCTGTGTCTTTTTGATTTTAATTTCCCTAAGCTATAGGACCATAAGTGGAAGTGCCCTAGGCTCTGTTGCTTTGTTTTTTAGATGTTTCAGGAAACACCATACACTTCTCCCAAGTGTCTGTTGGCAATTTACATCCCGCCCATCAGCATAACAAGGCTCCCAGTTCTCAATGGCCTGTTGCCTTTCTGGATTTTACACTTTTTTCAGATGGCCCTTTTGGCTGGGGGGAAGTGAGACTTCATTGTAGTGCAGATTTCCTTTGCAAGCTTGCTTGGTTGGCCAAAAAGGGCGTATGCGTTTTTTCCTGAATATATTCAGGAAAAAACGCATACGCCCTTTTTGGCCAAGTGCATCATTTTGGACGTTCTGCCTCTTTTCCTATGCTTTCAATGCAATTCCAGTCTACCTCCTGAAATCGGTTTCCTGCAATTCTGCCCCGCTTTCAAGTCCTTTTGGCAGCCTAACTTCAGTATATTTTTGGACGATAGCTGTCATTTATAACTCTGCAGGTTTGTGAATTACAGTGCCCCTGAGCTCCTTTCTTCAACTCGCTTTCTTTTGAGCTGGCCGCAACACCGCAGGGTGGCTTCAGGCCCTAATCTGGTTCCGGTACGGCACGCTGAGCCTTTGGTTATTTCCTCTTCCTGGTGGGAAATGAGAGTTAAATTTGCCCGTCCAGACACCTCCAGCTAGCCTCTCATTGGTTCTCGCTATTCCTGTTCATCTTCCGCAGAAATTGCAAACTGGGCCAAACAGGAGGTTAAAGGCGCTGACTCTCCAAGTGGGGAGAGTGTTAGTAAAGCGTCTGGAATGTTGCACCCGAGTACCAGGGGAGGAAAACTGAGACATATTTGAACACGTCTCCCATTCACATGGTTGATCATACTTGGGTTCCACATGCATGTTTTAGCTGAAGGAAGAATACCTTAAACCTGGAGAGTTGAGACCCGTGTAATGGGTACCATGCAATATGACTTCAAAGGGTCTTCATTTGCTCACCGAACCTCTCCAATCCTATCACTGCTGCGTTTATGCCCCTGTACACATGCTTGATTCTCTTTTGGAGACATAGCAATCCATAGGTTTTACGATACTTACTAGTCAGGTACATTCTTAGGCGTTTAATATGCGGTGTTGAGTCCATTTCGTTGAGCAAGGAGTAGCTCTTGTCTATTCCATATTTGACTTAAGGAACTTAATCTGTGCTCATTTCAATCTCTGGTTTTATGCAGCACCCCAACTCACCTTTACCCTTAAGCAAGCATAAGTTGGTTTTCTAAATTTGAGACCCTGTTCTGTTCTGTAATTCAGTTCCTGTGTAGCCAAGTTTACATTCCGTGTATTACTGATATCTTATGATGTTTCTTTTTCTGTGTGACTTATTTCAGTTAGAATCATCATACCTGAATCCACTCATTGTGATGCTAAGGGCCTGATGACATAGATTTCATTGCTGAGTGATATTGCTTTGTAAGTAAATACCACAACTTCTTTATCCATTTTTCACTTTCTGCGATGTTGAACTTGTACTGTAAACGAGGTTCTTCTAAACAGAGGTGTCCCAAACTTTGGGGTGGCTGTGTCTTTTTGATTTTAATTTCCCTAAGCTATAGGACCATAAGTGGCAGTGCCCTAGGCTCTGTTGCTTTGTTTTATAGATGTTTCAGGAAACACCATACACTTCTCCCGAGTGTCTATTGGCAATTTACATCCCGCCCATCAGCATAACAAGGCTCCCAGTTCTCCATGGCCTGTCCTGCCTTTCTGGATTTTACACTTTTTTCAGATGGCCCTTTTGACCGGGGGGAAGTGAGACTTCATTGTAGTGCAGATTTCCTTTGCAAGCTTGCTTGGTTGGCCAAAAAGGGCGTATGCGTTTTTTCCTGAATATATTCAGGAAAAAACGCATACGCCCTTTTTGGCCAAGTGCATCATTGTGGACGTTCTGCCTCTTTTCCTATGCTTTCAATGCAATTCCAGTCTACCTCCTGAAATCGGTTTCCTGCAATTCTGCCCCGCTTTCAAGTCCTCTTGGCAGCCTTACTTCAGTCTATTTTTGGACGATAGCTGTCATTTATAACTCTGCAGGTTTGTGAATTACAGTGCCCCTGAGCTCCTTTCTTCAACTCGCTTTCTTTTGAGCTGGCCGCAACACCGCAGGATGGCTTCAGGCCCTAATCTGGTTCCGGTATGGCACGCTGAGCCTTTGGTTATTTCCTCTTCCTGGTGGGAAATGAGAGTTAAATTTGCCCGTCCAGACACCTCCAGCTAGCCTCTCATTGGTTCTCGCTATTCCTGTTCATCTTCCGCAGAAATTGCAAACTGGGCCAAACAGGAGGTTAAAGGCGCTGACTCTCCAAGTGGGGAGAGTGTTAGTAAAGCGTCTGGAATGTTGCACCCGAGTACCAGGGGAGGAAAACTGAGACATATTTGAGCACGTCTCCCGTTCACATGGTTGATCATACTTGGGTTCCACATGCATGTTTTAGCTGAAGGAAGAATACCTTAAACCTGGGTAGTTGAAACCCGTGGAATGGGTACCATGCAATATGACTTCAAAGGGTCTTCATTTGCTCACCGAACCTCTCCAATCCTATCACTGCTGCGTTTATGCCCCTGTACACATGCTTGATTCTCTTTCGGAGACATAGCAATTCTTAGGTTTTAAGATACTTACAAGTCAGGTACATTCTTAGGCGTTTAATATGCGGTGTTGAGTCCATTTCGTTGAGCAAGGAGTAGCTCTTGTCTATTCCATATTTGGCTTAAGGAACTTTATCTGTGCTCATTTCAATCTCTGGTTTTATGCAGCACCCCAACTCACCTTTACCCTTAAGCAAGCATAAGTTGGTTTTCTAAATTTGAGACCCTGTTCTGTTCTGTAATTCAGTTCCTGTGTAGCCAAGTTTACATTCCGTGTATTACTGATATCTTATGATGTTTCTTTTTCTGTGTGACTTATTTCAGTTAGAATCATCATACCTGAATCCACTCATTGTGCTGCTAAGGGCCTGATGACATAGATTTCATTGCTGAATGATATTGCTTTGTAAGTGAATACCACAACTTCTTTATCCATTTTTCACTTTCTGCGATGTTGAACTTGTACTGTAAACGAGGTTCTTGTAAACAGAGCCGTTCCAAACTTTGGGGTGGCTGTGTCTTTTTGATTTTAATTTCCCTAAGCTATAGGACCATAAGTGGAAGTGCCCTAGGCTCTGTTGCTTTGTTTTTTAGATGTTTCAGGAAACACCATACACTTCTCCCAAGTGTCTGTTGGCAATTTACATCCCGCCCATCAGCATAACAAGGCTCCCAGTTCTCAATGGCCTGTTGCCTTTCTGGATTTTACACTTTTTTCAGATGGCCCTTTTGGCTGGGGGGAAGTGAGACTTCATTGTAGTGCAGATTTCCTTTGCAAGCTTGCTTGGTTGGCCAAAAAGGGCGTATGCGTTTTTTCCTGAATATATTCAGGAAAAAACGCATACGCCCTTTTTGGCCAAGTGCATCATTTTGGACGTTCTGCCTCTTTTCCTATGCTTTCAATGCAATTCCAGTCTACCTCCTGAAATCGGTTTCCTGCAATTCTGCCCCGCTTTCAAGTCCTTTTGGCAGCCTAACTTCAGTATATTTTTGGACGATAGCTGTCATTTATAACTCTGCAGGTTTGTGAATTACAGTGCCCCTGAGCTCCTTTCTTCAACTCGCTTTCTTGTGACCTGGCCGCAACACCGCAGGATGGCTTCAGGTCCTAATCTGTTTCCGGCACGGCACGCTGAGCCTTTGGTTATTTCCTCTTCCTGGTGGGAAATGAGAGTTAAATGCCCGTCCAGACACCTCCAGCTAGTCTCTCATTGGTTCTCGCTATTCCTGTTCATCTTCCGCAGAAATTGCAAACTGGGTCAAACAGGAGGTTAAAGGCGCTGACTCTCCAAGTGGGGAGAGTGTTAGTAAAGTGTCTGAAATGTTGCACCCGAGTACCAGGGGAGGAAAACTGAGACATATTTGAACACGTTTCCCGTTCACATGGTTGATCATACTTGGGTTCCACATGCATGTTTTAGCTGAAGGAAGAATACCTTAAACCTGGAGAGTTAAGACCCGTGTAATGGGTACCATGCAATATGACTTCAAAGGGTCTTCATTTGCTCACCGAACCTCTCCAATCCTATCACTGCTGCGTTTATGCCCCTGTACACATGCTTGATTCTCTTTCGGAGACATAGCAATCCATAGGTTTTAAGATACTTACTAGTCAGGTACATTCTTAGGCGTTTAATATGCGGTGTTGAGTCCATTTCGTTGAGCAAGGAGTAGCTCTTGTCTATTCCATATTTGGCTTAAGGGACTTTATCTGTGCTCATTTCAATCTCTGGTTTTATGCAGCACCCCAACTCACCTTTCCCCTTAAGCAAGCATAAGTTGGTTTTCTAAATTTGAGACCCTGTTCTGTTTTGGAATGCAGTTCCTGTGTAGCCAAGTTTACATTCCGTGTATTAGTGATATCTTATGATGTTTCTTTTTCTGTGTGACTTATTTCAGTTAGAATCATCGTACCTGAATCCACTCATTATGCTTCTATGGGCCTGATGACATAGATTTCATTGCTGAGTGATACTGCATTGTACGTAAGTACCACAAGTTCTTTATCCATTTTTCACTTTCTGTGATATTGAACTTGTACGGTAAACGCGGTTCTTGTAAACGGAGGCGTCCCAAACTTTGGGGTGGCTGTGTCTTGTTGATTTTAATTTCCCTAAGCTATAGGACCATAAGTGGAAGTGCCCTAGGCTCTGTTGCTTTGTTTTTTAGATGTTTCAGGAAACACCATACACTTCTCCTGAGTGTCTGTTGGCAATTTACATCCCGCCCATCAGCATAACAAGGCTCCCAGTTCTCCATGGCCTGTCCTGCCTTTCTGGATTTTACACTTTTTTCAGATGGACCTTTTGACCGGGGAGAAGTGAGACTTCATTGTAGTGCAGATTTCCTTTGCAAGTTTGCATGGTTGGCCAAAAAGGGCGTATGCGTTTTTTCCTGAATATATTCAGGAAAAAACGCATACGCCCTTTTTGGCCAAGTGCATCATTGTGGACGTTCTGCCTCTTTTCCTATGCTTTCAATGCAATTCCAGTCTACCTCCTGAAATCGGTTTCCTGCAATTCTGCCCCGCTTTCAAGTCCTCTTGGCAGCCTTACTTCAGTCTATTTTTGGACGATAGCTGTCATTTATAACTCTGCAGGTTTGTGAATTACAGTGCCCCTGAGCTCCTTTCTTCAACTCGCTTTCTTTTGAGCTGGCCACAGCACCGCAGAATGTCTTCAGGCTCTAATCTGGTTCTGGCACGGCATGCTGAGCCTTTGGTTAATTCCTCTTCCTGGTGAGAAATGAGAGTTAAATTTGCCCATCCAGACACCTCCAGCTAGTTTCTCATTGGTTCTCGCTATTCCTGTTCATCTTCCGCAGAAATTGCAAACTGGGCCAAACAGGAGGTTAAAGGGACTGACTCTCCAAGTGGGGAGAGTGTTAGTAAAGCGTCTGGAATGTTGCACCCGAGTACCAGGGTACGAAAACTGAGACATATTTGAACACGTCTCCCGATCACATGGTTGATCATACTCTGGGTTCCACATGCATGTTTTAGCTGAAGGAAGAATACCTTAAACCTGGGTAGTTGAAACCCGTGGAATGGGTACCATGCAATATGACTTCAAAGGGTCTTCATTTGCTCACCGAACCTCTCCAATCCTATCACTGCTGCGTTTATGCCCCTGTACACATGCTTGATTCTCTTTCGGAGACATAGCAATCCATAGGTTTTAAGATACTTACTAGTCAGGTACATTCTTAGGCGTTTAATATGGGGTGTTGAGTCCATTTCGTTGAGCAAGGAGTAGCTCTTGTCTATTCCATATTTGGCTTAAGGAACTTTATCTGTGCTCATTTCAATCTCTGGTTTTATGCAGCACCCCAACTCACCTTTACCCTTAAGCAAGAATAAGTTGGTTTTCTAAATTTGAGACCCTGTTCTGTTCTGTAATTCAGTTCCTGTGTAGCCAAGTTTCCATTTCGTGTATTACTGATATCTTATGATGTTTCTTTTTCTGTGTGACTTATTTCAGTTAGAATCATCATACCTGAATCCACTCATTGTGCTGCTAAGGGCCTGATGACACAGATTTCATTGCTGAGTGATATTGCTTTGTAAGTAAATACCACAACTTCTTTATCCATTTTTCACTTTCTGCGATGTTGAACTTGTACTGTAAACGAGGTTCTTGTAAACAGAGCCGTTCCAAACTTTGGGGTGGCTGTGTCTTTTTGATTTTAATTTCCCTAAGCTATAGGACCATAAGTGGAAGTGCCCTAGGTTCTGTTGCTTTGGTTTTTAGATGTTTCAGGAAACACCATACACTTCTCCCGAGTGGTTGTTGGCAATTTACATCCCGCCCATCAGCATAACAAAGCTCCCAGTTCTCCATGACCTGTCCTGCCTTTATGGATTTTACACTTTTTTCAGATGGCCCTTTTGACCGGGGGGAAGTGAGACTTCATTGTAGTTCAGATTTCCTTTGCAAGCTTGCTTGGTTGGCCAAAAAGGGCGTATGCGTTTTTTCCTGAATATATTCAGGAAAAAACGCATACGCCCTTTTTGGCCAAGTGCATCATTGTGGACGTTCTGCCTCTTTTCCTATGCTTTCAATGCAATTCCAGTCTACCTCCTGAAATCGGTTTCCTGCAATTCTGCCCCGCTTTCAAGTCCTCTTGGCAGCCTTACTTCAGTCTATTTTTGGACGATAGCTGTCATTTATAACTCTGCAGGTTTGTGAATTACAGTGCCCCCAAGCTCCTTTGTTCAACTCGCTTTCTTTTGAGCTGGCCGCAACATCGCAGGATGGCTTCAGGCCCTAATCTGGTTCCGGTACGGCACGCTGAGCCTTTGGTTATTTCCTCTTCCTGGTGGGAAATGAGAGTTAAATTTGCCCGTCCAGACACCTCCAGCTAGCCTCTCATTGGTTTTCGCTATTCCTGTTCATCTTCCGCAGAAATTGCAAACTGGGCCAAACAGGAGGTTAAAGGGACTGACTCTCCAAGTGGGGAGAGTGTTACGAAAGCGTCTGGAATGTTGCACCCGAGTACCAGGGGAGGAAAACTGAGACATATTTGAACACGTCTCCCTATCACATGGTTGATCATACTCTAGGTTCCACAGGCATGTTTTAGCTGAAGGAAGAATACCTTAAACCTGGGTAGTTGAAACCCGTGGAATGGGTACCATGCAATATGACTTCAAAGGGTCTTCATTTGCTCACCGAACCTCTCCAATCCTATCACTGCTGCGTTTATGCCCCTGTACACATGCTTGATTCTCTTTCGGAGACATAGCAATCCATAGGTTTTAAGATACTTACTAGTCAGGTACATTCTTAGGCGTTTAATATGGGGTGTTGAGTCCATTTCGTTGAGCAAGGAGTAGCTCTTGTCTATTCCATATTTGGCTTAAGGAACTTTATCTGTGCTCATTTCAATCTCTGGTTTTATGCAGCACCCCAACTCACCTTTACCCTTAAGCAAGAATAAGTTGGTTTTCTAAATTTGAGACCCTGTTCTGTTCTGTAATTCAGTTCCTGTGTAGCCAAGTTTACATTCCGTGTATTACTGATATCTTATGATGTTTCATTTTCTGTGTGACTTATTTCAGTTAGAATCATCATACCTGAATCCACTCATTGTGCTGCTAAGGGCCTGATGACACAGATTTCATTGCTGAGTGATATTGCTTTGTAAGTAAATACCACAACTTCTTTATCCATTTTTCACTTTCTGCGATGTTGAACTTGTACTGTAAACGAGGTTCTTGTAAACAGAGCCGTTCCAAACTTTGGGGTGGCTGTGTCTTTTTGATTTTAATTTCCCTAAGCTATAGGACCATAAGTGGAAGTGCCCTAGGCTCTGTTGCTTTGTTTTTTAGATGTTTCAGGAAACACCATACACTTCTCCCAAGTGTCTGTTGGCAATTTACATCCCGCCCATCAGCATAACAAGGCTCCCAGTTCTCCATGGCCTGTCCTGCCTTTCTGGATTTTACACTTTATTCAGATGGCCCTTTTGACCGGGGGGAAGTGAGACTTCATTGTAGTGCAGATTTCCTTTGCAAGCTTGCTTGGTTGGCCAAAAAGGGCGTATGCGTTTTTTCCTGAATATATTCAGGAGAAAACGCATACGCCCTTTTTGACCAAGTGCATCATTGTGGACGTTCTGCCTCTTTTCCTATGCTTTCAATGCAATTCCAGTCTACCTCCTGAAATCGGTTTCCTGCAATTCTGCCCCGCTTTCAAGTCCTCTTGGCAGCCTTACTTCAGTCTATTTTTGGACGATAGCTGTCATTTATAACTCTGCATGTTTGTGAATTACAGTGCCCCTGAGCTCCTTTCTTCAACTCGCTTTCTTGTGACCTGGCCGCAACACCGCAGGATGGCTTCAGGCCCTAATCTGGTTCCGGCCCGGCATGCTGAGCCTTTGGTTAATTCCTCTTCCTGGTGGGAAATGAGAGTTAAATTTGCCCGTCCAGACACCTCCAGCTAGCCTCTCATTGGTTCTCGCTATTCCTGTTCATCTTCCGCAGAAATTGCAAACTGGGCCAAACAGGAGGTTAAAGGGACTGACTCTCCAAGTGGGGAGAGTGTTAGTAAAGCGTCTGGAATGTTGCACCCGAGTACCAGGGGAGGAAAACTGAGACATATTTGAACACGTCTCCCGATCACATGGTTGATCATACTCTAGGTTCCACATGCATGTTTTAGCTGAAGGAAGAATACCTTAAACCTGGGTAGTTGAAACCCGTGGAATGGGTACCATGCAATATGACTTCAAAGGGTCTTCATTTGCTCACCGAACCTCTCCAATCCTATCACTGCTGCGTTTATGCCCCTGTACACATGCTTGATTCTCTTTCGGAGACATAGCAATCCATAGGTTTTAAGATACATACTAGTCAGGTACATTCTTAGGCGTTTAATATGGGGTGTTGAGTCCATTTCGTTGAGCAAGGAGTAGCTCTTGTCTATTCCATATTTGGCTTAAGGAACTTTATCTGTGCTCATTTCAATCTCTGGTTTTATGCAGCACCCCAACTCACCTTTACCCTAAGCAAGAATAAGTTGGTTTTCTAAATTTGAGACCCTGTTCTGTTCTGTAATTCAGTTCCTCTGTAGCCAAGTTTACATTCCGTGTATTACTGATATCTTATGATGTTTCTTTTTCTGTGTGACTTATTTCAGTTAGAATCATCATACCTGAATCCACTCATTGTGCTGCTAAGGGCCTGATGACACAGATTTCATTGCTGAGTGATATTGCTTTGTAAGTAAATACCACAACTTCTTTATCCATTTTTCACTTTCTGCGATGTTGAACTTGTACTGTAAACGAGGTTCTTGTAAACAGAGCCGTTCCAAACTTTGGGGTGGCTGTGTCTTTTTGATTTTAATTTCCCTAAGCTATAGGACCATAAGTGGCAGTGCCCTAGGCTCTGTTGCTTTGTTTTTTAGATGTTTCAGGAAACACCATACACTTCTCCCGAGTGTCTGTTGGCAATTTACATCCCGCCCATCAGCATAACAAGGCTCCCAGTTCTCCATGGCCTGTCCTGCCTTTCTGGATTTTACACTTTTTTCAGATGGCCCTTTTGACCGGGGGGAAGTGAGACTTCATTGTAGTGCAGATTTCCTTTGCAAGCTTGCTTGGTTGGCCAAAAAGGGCGTATGCGTTTTTTCCTGAATATATTCAGGAAAAAACGCATACGCCCTTTTTGGCCAAGTGCATCATTGTGGACGTTCTGCCTCTTTTCCTATGCTTTCAATGCAATTCCAGTCTACCTCCTGAAATCGGTTTCCTGCAATTCTGCCCCGCTTTCAAGTCCTCTTGGCAGCCTTACTTCAGTCTATTTTTGGACGATAGCTGTCATTTATAACTCTGCAGGTTTGTGAATTACAGTGCCCCTGAGCTCCTTTCTTAAACTCGCTTTCTTGTGACCTGGCCGCAACACCGCAGGATGGCTTCAGGCCCTAATCTGGTTCCGGCCCGGCATGCTGAGCCTTTGGTTAATTCCTCTTCCTGGTGGGAAATGAGAGTTAAATTTGCCCGTCCAGACACCTCCAGCTAGCCTCTCATTGGTTCTCGCTATTCCTGTTCATCTTCCGCAGAAATTGCAAACTGGGCCAAACAGGAGGTTAAAGGGACTGACTCTCCAAGTGGGGAGAGTGTTAGTAAAGCGTCTGGAATGTTGCACCCGAGTACCAGGGGAGGAAAACTGAGACATATTTGAACACGTCTCCCGATCACATGGTTGATCATACTCTAGGTTCCACATGCATGTTTTAGCTGAAGGAAGAATACCTTAAACCTGGGTAGTTGAAACCCGTGGAATGGGTACCATGCAATATGACTTCAAAGGGTCTTCATTTGCTCACCGAACCTCTCCAATCCTATCACTGCTGCGTTTATGCCCCTGTACACATGCTTGATTCTCTTTCGGAGACATAGCAATCCATAGGTTTTAAGATACTTACTAGTCAGGTACATTCTTAGGCGTTTAATATGGGGTGTTGAGTCCATTTCGTTGAGCAAGGAGTAGCTCTTGTCTATTCCATATTTGGCTTAAGGAACTTTATCTGTGCTCATTTCAATCTCTGGTTTTATGCAGCACCCCAACTCACCTTTACCCTTAAGCAAGAATAAGTTGGTTTTCTAAATTTGAGACCCTGTTCTGTTCTGTAATTCAGTTCCTGTGTAGCCAAGTTTCCATTCCGTGTATTACTGATATCTTATGATATTTCTTTTTCTGTGTGACTTATTTCAGTTAGAATCATCATACATGAATCCACTCATTGTGCTGCTAAGGGCCTGATGACACAGATTTCATTGCTGAGTGATATTGCTTTGTAAGTAAATACCACAACTTCTTTATCCATTTTTCACTTTCTGCGATGTTGAACTTGTACTGTAAACGAGGTTCTTGTAAACAGAGCCGTTCCAAACTTTGGGGTGGCTGTGTCTTTTTGATTTTAATTTCCCTAAGCTATAGGACCATAAGTGGCAGTGCCCTAGGCTCTGTTGCTTTGTTTTTTAGATGTTTCAGGAAACACCATACACTTCTCCCAAGTGTCTGTTGGCAATTTACATCCCGCCCATCAGCATAACAAGGCTCCCAGTTCTCCATGGCCTGTCCTGCCTTTCTGGATTTTACACTTTTTTCAGATGGCCCTTTTGACCGGGGGGAAGTGAGAGTTCATTGTAGTGCAGATTTCCTTTGCAAGCTTGCTTGGTTGGCCAAAAAGGGCGTATGCGTTTTTTCCTGAATATATTCAGGAGAAAACGCATACGCCCTTTTTGGCCAAGTGCATCATTGTGGACGTTCTGCCTCTTTTCCTATGCTTTCAATGCAATTCCAGTCTACCTCCTGAAATCGGTTTCCTGCAATTCTGCCCCGCTTTCAAGTCCTCTTGGCAGCCTTACTTCAGTCTATTTTTGGACGATAGCTGTCATTTATAACTCTGCAGGTTTGTGAATTACAGTGCCCCTGAGCTCCTTTCTTCAACTCGCTTTCTTTTGAGCTGGCCGCAACACCGCAGGGTGGCTTCAGGCCCTAATCTGGTTCCGGTACGGCACGCTGAGCCTTTGGTTATTTCCTCTTCCTGGTGGGAAATGAGAGTTAAATTTGCCCGTCCAGACACCTCCAGCTAGCCTCTCATTGGTTCTCACTATTCCTGTTCATCTTCCGCAGAAATTGCAAACTGGGCCAAACAGGAGGTTAAAGGCGCTGACTCTCCAAGTGGGGAGAGTGTTAGTAAAGCGTCTGGAATGTTGCACCCGAGTACCAGGGGAGGAAAACTGAGACATATTTGAACACGTCTCCCATTCACATGGTTGATCATACTTGGGTTCCACATGCATGTTTTAGCTGAAGGAAGAATACCTTAAACCTGGAGAGTTGAGACCCGTGTAATGGGTACCATGCAATATGACTTCAAAGGGTCTTCATTTGCTCACCGAACCTCTCCAATCCTATCACTGCTGCGTTTATGCCCCTGTACACATGCTTGATTCTCTTTTGGAGACATAGCAATCCATAGGTTTTACGATACTTACTAGTCAGGTACATTCTTAGGCGTTTAATATGCGGTGTTGAGTCCATTTCGTTGAGCAAGGAGTAGCTCTTGTCTATTCCATATTTGACTTAAGGAACTTAATCTGTGCTCATTTCAATCTCTGGTTTTATGCAGCACCCCAACTCACCTTTACCCTTAAGCAAGCATAAGTTGGTTTTCTAAATTTGAGACCCTGTTCTGTTCTGTAATTCAGTTCCTGTGTAGCCAAGTTTACATTCCGTGTATTACTGATATCTTATGATGTTTCTTTTTCTGTGTGACTTATTTCAGTTAGAATCATCATACCTGAATCCACTCATTGTGATGCTAAGGGCCTGATGACATAGATTTCATTGCTGAGTGATATTGCTTTGTAAGTAAATACCACAACTTCTTTATCCATTTTTCACTTTCTGCGATGTTGAACTTGTACTGTAAACGAGGTTCTTCTAAACAGAGGTGTCCCAAACTTTGGGGTGGCTGTGTCTTTTTGATTTTAATTTCCCTAAGCTATAGGACCATAAGTGGCAGTGCCCTAGGCTCTGTTGCTTTGTTTTTTAGATGTTTCAGGAAACACCATACACTTCTCCCGAGTGTCTATTGGCAATTTACATCCCGCCCATCAGCATAACAAGGCTCCCAGTTCTCCATGGCCTGTCCTGCCTTTCTGGATTTTACACTTTTTTCAGATGGCCCTTTTGACCGGGGGGAAGTGAGACTTCATTGTAGTGCAGATTTCCTTTGCAAGCTTGCTTGGTTGGCCAAAAAGGGCGTATGCGTTTTTTCCTGAATATATTCAGGAAAAAACGCATACGCCCTTTTTGGCCAAGTGCATCATTGTGGACGTTCTGCCTCTTTTCCTATGCTTTCAATGCAATTCCAGTCTACCTCCTGAAATCGGTTTCCTGCAATTCTGCCCCGCTTTCAAGTCCTCTTGGCAGCCTTACTTCAGTCTATTTTTGGACGATAGCTGTCATTTATAACTCTGCAGGTTTGTGCATTACAGTGCCCCTGAGCTCCTTTCTTCAACTCGCTTTCTTTTGAGCTGGCCGCAACACCGCAGGATGGCTTCAGGCCCTAATCTGGTTCCGGTATGGCACGCTGAGCCTTTGGTTATTTCCTCTTCCTGGTGGGAAATGAGAGTTAAATTTGCCCGTCCAGACACCTCCAGCTAGCCTCTCATTGGTTCTCGCTATTCCTGTTCATCTTCCGCAGAAATTGCAAACTGGGCCAAACAGGAGGTTAAAGGCGCTGACTCTCCAAGTGGGGAGAGTGTTAGTAAAGCGTCTGGAATGTTGCACCCGAGTACCAGGGGAGGAAAACTGAGACATATTTGAGCACGTCTCCCGTTCACATGGTTGATCATACTTGGGTTCCACATGCATGTTTTAGCTGAAGGAAGAATACCTTAAACCTGGGTAGTTGAAACCCGTGGAATGGGTACCATGCAATATGACTTCAAAGGGTCTTCATTTGCTCACCGAACCTCTCCAATCCTATCACTGCTGCGTTTATGCCCCTGTACACATGCTTGATTCTCTTTCGGAGACATAGCAATTCTTAGGTTTTAAGATACTTACAAGTCAGGTACATTCTTAGGCGTTTAATATGCGGTGTTGAGTCCATTTCGTTGAGCAAGGAGTAGCTCTTGTCTATTCCATATTTGGCTTAAGGAACTTTATCTGTGCTCATTTCAATCTCTGGTTTTATGCAGCACCCCAACTCACCTTTACCCTTAAGCAAGCATAAGTTGGTTTTCTAAATTTGAGACCCTGTTCTGTTCTGTAATTCAGTTCCTGTGTAGCCAAGTTTACATTCCGTGTATTACTGATATCTTATGATGTTTCTTTTTCTGTGTGACTTATTTCAGTTAGAATCATCATACCTGAATCCACTCATTGTGCTGCTAAGGGCCTGATGACATAGATTTCATTGCTGAATGATATTGCTTTGTAAGTGAATACCACAACTTCTTTATCCATTTTTCACTTTCTGCGATGTTGAACTTGTACTGTAAACGAGGTTCTTGTAAACAGAGCCGTTCCAAACTTTGGGGTGGCTGTGTCTTTTTGATTTTAATTTCCCTAAGCTATAGGACCATAAGTGGCAGTGCCCTAGGCTCTGTTGCTTTGTTTTTTAGATGTTTCAGGAAACACCATACACTTCTCCCAAGTGTCTGTTGGCAATTTACATCCCGCCCATCAGCATAACAAGGCTCCCAGTTCTCCATGGCCTGTCCTGCCTTTCTGGATTTTACACTTTTTTCAGATGGCCCTTTTGACCGGGGGGAAGTGAGAGTTCATTGTAGTGCAGATTTCCTTTGCAAGCTTGCTTGGTTGGCCAAAAAGGGCGTATGCGTTTTTTCCTGAATATATTCAGGAGAAAACGCATACGCCCTTTTTGGCCAAGTGCATCATTGTGGACGTTCTGCCTCTTTTCCTATGCTTTCAATGCAATTCCAGTCTACCTCCTGAAATCGGTTTCCTGCAATTCTGCCCCGCTTTCAAGTCCTCTTGGCAGCCTTACTTCAGTCTATTTTTGGACGATAGCTGTCATTTATAACTCTGCAGGTTTGTGAATTACAGTGCCCCTGAGCTCCTTTCTTCAACTCGCTTTCTTTTGAGCTGGCCGCAACACCGCAGGGTGGCTTCAGGCCCTAATCTGGTTCCGGTACGGCACGCTGAGCCTTTGGTTATTTCCTCTTCCTGGTGGGAAATGAGAGTTAAATTTGCCCGTCCAGACACCTCCAGCTAGCCTCTCATTGGTTCTCGCTATTCCTGTTCATCTTCCGCAGAAATTGCAAACTGGGCCAAACAGGAGGTTAAAGGCGCTGACTCTCCAAGTGGGGAGAGTGTTAGTAAAGCGTCTGGAATGTTGCACCCGAGTACCAGGGGAGGAAAACTGAGACATATTTGAACACGTCTGCCATTCACATGGTTGATCATACTTGGGTTCCACATGCATGTTTTAGCTGAAGGAAGAATACCTTAAACCTGGAGAGTTGAGACCCGTGTAATGGGTACCATGCAATATGACTTCAAAGGGTCTTCATTTGCTCACCGAACCTCTCCAATCCTATCACTGCTGCGTTTATGCCCCTGTACACATGCTTGATTCTCTTTTGGAGACATAGCAATCCATAGGTTTTACGATACTTACTAGTCAGGTACATTCTTAGGCGTTTAATATGCGGTGTTGAGTCCATTTCGTTGAGCAAGGAGTAGCTCTTGTCTATTCCATATTTGACTTAAGGAACTTAATCTGTGCTCATTTCAATCTCTGGTTTTATGCAGCACCCCAACTCACCTTTACCCTTAAGCAAGCATAAGTTGGTTTTCTAAATTTGAGACCCTGTTCTGTTCTGTAATTCAGTTCCTGTGTAGCCAAGTTTACATTCCGTGTATTACTGATATCTTATGATGTTTCTTTTTCTGTGTGACTTATTTCAGTTAGAATCATCATACCTGAATCCACTCATTGTGATGCTAAGGGCCTGATGACATAGATTTCATTGCTGAGTGATATTGCTTTGTAAGTAAATACCACAACTTCTTTATCCATTTTTCACTTTCTGCGATGTTGAACTTGTACTGTAAACGAGGTTCTTCTAAACAGAGGTGTCCCAAACTTTGGGGTGGCTGTGTCTTTTTGATTTTAATTTCCCTAAGCTATAGGACCATAAGTGGCAGTGCCCTAGGCTCTGTTGCTTTGTTTTTTAGATGTTTCAGGAAACACCATACACTTCTCCCGAGTGTCTATTGGCAATTTACATCCCGCCCATCAGCATAACAAGGCTCCCAGTTCTCCATGGCCTGTCCTGCCTTTCTGGATTTTACACTTTTTTCAGATGGCCCTTTTGACCGGGGGGAAGTGAGACTTCATTGTAGTGCAGATTTCCTTTGCAAGCTTGCTTGGTTGGCCAAAAAGGGCGTATGCGTTTTTTCCTGAATATATTCAGGAAAAAACGCATACGCCCTTTTTGGCCAAGTGCATCATTGTGGACGTTCTGCCTCTTTTCCTATGCTTTCAATGCAATTCCAGTCTACCTCCTGAAATCGGTTTCCTGCAATTCTGCCCCGCTTTCAAGTCCTCTTGGCAGCCTTACTTCAGTCTATTTTTGGACGATAGCTGTCATTTATAACTCTGCAGGTTTGTGCATTACAGTGCCCCTGAGCTCCTTTCTTCAACTCGCTTTCTTTTGAGCTGGCCGCAACACCGCTGGATGGCTTCAGGCCCTAATCTGGTTCCGGTATGGCACGCTGAGCCTTTGGTTATTTCCTCTTCCTGGTGGGAAATGAGAGTTAAATTTGCCCGTCCAGACACCTCCAGCTAGCCTCTCATTGGTTCTCGCTATTCCTGTTCATCTTCCGCAGAAATTGCAAACTGGGCCAAACAGGAGGTTAAAGGCGCTGACTCTCCAAGTGGGGAGAGTGTTAGTAAAGCGTCTGGAATGTTGCACCCGAGTACCAGGGGAGGAAAACTGAGACATATTTGAGCACGTCTCCCGTTCACATGGTTGATCATACTTGGGTTCCACATGCATGTTTTAGCTGAAGGAAGAATACCTTAAACCTGGGTAGTTGAAACCCGTGGAATGGGTACCATGCAATATGACTTCAAAGGGTCTTCATTTGCTCACCGAACCTCTCCAATCCTATCACTGCTGCGTTTATGCCCCTGTACACATGCTTGATTCTCTTTCGGAGACATAGCAATTCTTAGGTTTTAAGATACTTACAAGTCAGGTACATTCTTAGGCGTTTAATATGCGGTGTTGAGTCCATTTCGTTGCGCAAGGAGTAGCTCTTGTCTATTCCATATTTGGCTTAAGGAACTTTATCTGTGCTCATTTCAATCTCTGGTTTTATGCAGCACCCCAACTCACCTTTACCCTTAAGCAAGCATAAGTTGGTTTTCTAAATTTGAGACCCTGTTCTGTTCTGTAATTCAGTTCCTGTGTAGCCAAGTTTACATTCCGTGTATTACTGATATCTTATGATGTTTCTTTTTCTGTGTGACTTATTTCAGTTAGAATCATCATACCTGAATCCACTCATTGTGCTGCTAAGGGCCTGATGACATAGATTTCATTGCTGAATGATATTGCTTTGTAAGTGAATACCACAACTTCTTTATCCATTTTTCACTTTCTGCGATGTTGAACTTGTACTGTAAACGAGGTTCTTGTAAACAGAGCCGTTCCAAACTTTGGGGTGGCTGTGTCTTTTTGATTTTAATTTCCCTAAGCTATAGGACCATAAGTGGAAGTGCCCTAGGCTCTGTTGCTTTGTTTTTTAGATGTTTCAGGAAACACCATACACTTCTCCCAAGTGTCTGTTGGCAATTTACATCCCGCCCATCAGCATAACAAGGCTCCCAGTTCTCAATGGCCTGTTGCCTTTCTGGATTTTACACTTTTTTCAGATGGCCCTTTTGGCTGGGGGGAAGTGAGACTTCATTGTAGTGCAGATTTCCTTTGCAAGCTTGCTTGGTTGGCCAAAAAGGGCGTATGCGTTTTTTCCTGAATATATTCAGGAAAAAACGCATACGCCCTTTTTGGCCAAGTGCATCATTTTGGACGTTCTGCCTCTTTTCCTATGCTTTCAATGCAATTCCAGTCTACCTCCTGAAATCGGTTTCCTGCAATTCTGCCCCGCTTTCAAGTCCTTTTGGCAGCCTAACTTCAGTATATTTTTGGACGATAGCTGTCATTTATAACTCTGCAGGTTTGTGAATTACAGTGCCCCTGAGCTCCTTTCTTCAACTCGCTTTCTTGTGACCTGGCCGCAACACCGCAGGATGGCTTCAGGTCCTAATCTGTTTCCGGCACGGCACGCTGAGCCTTTGGTTATTTCCTCTTCCTGGTGGGAAATGAGAGTTAAATGCCCGTCCAGACACCTCCAGCTAGTCTCTCATTGGTTCTCGCTATTCCTGTTCATCTTCCGCAGAAATTGCAAACTGGGTCAAACAGGAGGTTAAAGGCGCTGACTCTCCAAGTGGGGAGAGTGTTAGTAAAGTGTCTGAAATGTTGCACCCGAGTACCAGGGGAGGAAAACTGAGACATATTTGAACACGTTTCCCGTTCACATGGTTGATCATACTTGGGTTCCACATGCATGTTTTAGCTGAAGGAAGAATACCTTAAACCTGGAGAGTTAAGACCCGTGTAATGGGTACCATGCAATATGACTTCAAAGGGTCTTCATTTGCTCACCGAACCTCTCCAATCCTATCACTGCTGCGTTTATGCCCCTGTACACATGCTTGATTCTCTTTCGGAGACATAGCAATCCATAGGTTTTAAGATACTTACTAGTCAGGTACATTCTTAGGCGTTTAATATGCGGTGTTGAGTCCATTTCGTTGAGCAAGGAGTAGCTCTTGTCTATTCCATATTTGGCTTAAGGGACTTTATCTGTGCTCATTTCAATCTCTGGTTTTATGCAGCACCCCAACTCACCTTTCCCCTTAAGCAAGCATAAGTTGGTTTTCTAAATTTGAGACCCTGTTCTGTTTTGGAATGCAGTTCCTGTGTAGCCAAGTTTACATTCCGTGTATTAGTGATATCTTATGATGTTTCTTTTTCTGTGTGACTTATTTCAGTTAGAATCATCGTACCTGAATCCACTCATTATGCTTCTATGGGCCTGATGACATAGATTTCATTGCTGAGTGATACTGCATTGTACGTAAGTACCACAAGTTCTTTATCCATTTTTCACTTTCTGTGATATTGAACTTGTACGGTAAACGCGGTTCTTGTAAACGGAGGCGTCCCAAACTTTGGGGTGGCTGTGTCTTGTTGATTTTAATTTCCCTAAGCTATAGGACCATAAGTGGAAGTGCCCTAGGCTCTGTTGCTTTGTTTTTTAGATGTTTCAGGAAACACCATACACTTCTCCTGAGTGTCTGTTGGCAATTTACATCCCGCCCATCAGCATAACAAGGCTCCCAGTTCTCCATGGCCTGTCCTGCCTTTCTGGATTTTACACTTTTTTCAGATGGACCTTTTGACCGGGGAGAAGTGAGACTTCATTGTAGTGCAGATTTCCTTTGCAAGTTTGCATGGTTGGCCAAAAAGGGCGTATGCGTTTTTTCCTGAATATATTCAGGAAAAAACGCATACGCCCTTTTTGGCCAAGTGCATCATTGTGGACGTTCTGCCTCTTTTCCTATGCTTTCAATGCAATTCCAGTCTACCTCCTGAAATCGGTTTCCTGCAATTCTGCCCCGCTTTCAAGTCCTCTTGGCAGCCTTACTTCAGTCTATTTTTGGACGATAGCTGTCATTTATAACTCTGCAGGTTTGTGAATTACAGTGCCCCTGAGCTCCTTTCTTCAACTCGCTTTCTTTTGAGCTGGCCACAGCACCGCAGAATGTCTTCAGGCTCTAATCTGGTTCTGGCACGGCATGCTGAGCCTTTGGTTAATTCCTCTTCCTGGTGAGAAATGAGAGTTAAATTTGCCCATCCAGACACCTCCAGCTAGTTTCTCATTGGTTCTCGCTATTCCTGTTCATCTTCCGCAGAAATTGCAAACTGGGCCAAACAGGAGGTTAAAGGGACTGACTCTCCAAGTGGGGAGAGTGTTAGTAAAGCGTCTGGAATGTTGCACCCGAGTACCAGGGTACGAAAACTGAGACATATTTGAACACGTCTCCCGATCACATGGTTGATCATACTCTGGGTTCCACATGCATGTTTTAGCTGAAGGAAGAATACCTTAAACCTGGGTAGTTGAAACCCGTGGAATGGGTACCATGCAATATGACTTCAAAGGGTCTTCATTTGCTCACCGAACCTCTCCAATCCTATCACTGCTGCGTTTATGCCCCTGTACACATGCTTGATTCTCTTTCGGAGACATAGCAATCCATAGGTTTTAAGATACTTACTAGTCAGGTACATTCTTAGGCGTTTAATATGGGGTGTTGAGTCCATTTCGTTGAGCAAGGAGTAGCTCTTGTCTATTCCATATTTGGCTTAAGGAACTTTATCTGTGCTCATTTCAATCTCTGGTTTTATGCAGCACCCCAACTCACCTTTACCCTTAAGCAAGAATAAGTTGGTTTTCTAAATTTGAGACCCTGTTCTGTTCTGTAATTCAGTTCCTGTGTAGCCAAGTTTCCATTTCGTGTATTACTGATATCTTATGATGTTTCTTTTTCTGTGTGACTTATTTCAGTTAGAATCATCATACCTGAATCCACTCATTGTGCTGCTAAGGGCCTGATGACACAGATTTCATTGCTGAGTGATATTGCTTTGTAAGTAAATACCACAACTTCTTTATCCATTTTTCACTTTCTGCGATGTTGAACTTGTACTGTAAACGAGGTTCTTGTAAACAGAGCCGTTCCAAACTTTGGGGTGGCTGTGTCTTTTTGATTTTAATTTCCCTAAGCTATAGGACCATAAGTGGAAGTGCCCTAGGTTCTGTTGCTTTGGTTTTTAGATGTTTCAGGAAACACCATACACTTCTCCCGAGTGGTTGTTGGCAATTTACATCCCGCCCATCAGCATAACAAAGCTCCCAGTTCTCCATGACCTGTCCTGCCTTTATGGATTTTACACTTTTTTCAGATGGCCCTTTTGACCGGGGGGAAGTGAGACTTCATTGTAGTTCAGATTTCCTTTGCAAGCTTGCTTGGTTGGCCAAAAAGGGCGTATGCGTTTTTTCCTGAATATATTCAGGAAAAAACGCATACGCCCTTTTTGGCCAAGTGCATCATTGTGGACGTTCTGCCTCTTTTCCTATGCTTTCAATGCAATTCCAGTCTACCTCCTGAAATCGGTTTCCTGCAATTCTGCCCCGCTTTCAAGTCCTCTTGGCAGCCTTACTTCAGTCTATTTTTGGACGATAGCTGTCATTTATAACTCTGCCGGTTTGTGAATTACAGTGCCCCCGAGCTCCTTTGTTCAACTCGCTTTCTTTTGAGCTGGCCGCAACATCGCAGGATGGCTTCAGGCCCTAATCTGGTTCCGGTACGGCACGCTGAGCCTTTGGTTATTTCCTCTTCCTGGTGGGAAATGAGAGTTAAATTTGCCCGTCCAGACACCTCCAGCTAGCCTCTCATTGGTTTTCGCTATTCCTGTTCATCTTCCGCAGAAATTGCAAACTGGGCCAAACAGGAGGTTAAAGGGACTGACTCTCCAAGTGGGGAGAGTGTTACGAAAGCGTCTGGAATGTTGCACCCGAGTACCAGGGGAGGAAAACTGAGCCATATTTGAACACGTCTCCCTATCACATGGTTGATCATACTCTAGGTTCCACAGGCATGTTTTAGCTGAAGGAAGAATACCTTAAACCTGGGTAGTTGAAACCCGTGGAATGGGTACCATGCAATATGACTTCAAAGGGTCTTCATTTGCTCACCGAACCTCTCCAATCCTATCACTGCTGCGTTTATGCCCCTGTACACATGCTTGATTCTCTTTCGGAGACATAGCAATCCATAGGTTTTAAGATACTTACTAGTCAGGTACATTCTTAGGCGTTTAATATGGGGTGTTGAGTCCATTTCGTTGAGCAAGGAGTAGCTCTTGTCTATTCCATATTTGGCTTAAGGAACTTTATCTGTGCTCATTTCAATCTCTGGTTTTATGCAGCACCCCAACTCACCTTTACCCTTAAGCAAGAATAAGTTGGTTTTCTAAATTTGAGACCCTGTTCTGTTCTGTAATTCAGTTCCTGTGTAGCCAAGTTTACATTCCGTGTATTACTGATATCTTATGATGTTTCATTTTCTGTGTGACTTATTTCAGTTAGAATCATCATACCTGAATCCACTCATTGTGCTGCTAAGGGCCTGATGACACAGATTTCATTGCTGAGTGATATTGCTTTGTAAGTAAATACCACAACTTCTTTATCCATTTTTCACTTTCTGCGATGTTGAACTTGTACTGTAAACGAGGTTCTTGTAAACAGAGCCGTTCCAAACTTTGGGGTGGCTGTGTCTTTTTGATTTTAATTTCCCTAAGCTATAGGACCATAAGTGGAAGTGCCCTAGGCTCTGTTGCTTTGTTTTTTAGATGTTTCAGGAAACACCATACACTTCTCCCAAGTGTCTGTTGGCAATTTACATCCCGCCCATCAGCATAACAAGGCTCCCAGTTCTCCATGGCCTGTCCTGCCTTTCTGGATTTTACACTTTATTCAGATGGCCCTTTTGACCGGGGGGAAGTGAGACTTCATTGTAGTGCAGATTTCCTTTGCAAGCTTGCTTGGTTGGCCAAAAAGGGCGTATGCGTTTTTTCCTGAATATATTCAGGAGAAAACGCATACGCCCTTTTTGACCAAGTGCATCATTGTGGACGTTCTGCCTCTTTTCCTATGCTTTCAATGCAATTCCAGTCTACCTCCTGAAATCGGTTTCCTGCAATTCTGCCCCGCTTTCAAGTCCTCTTGGCAGCCTTACTTCAGTCTATTTTTGGACGATAGCTGTCATTTATAACTCTGCATGTTTGTGAATTACAGTGCCCCTGAGCTCCTTTCTTCAACTCGCTTTCTTGTGACCTGGCCGCAACACCGCAGGATGGCTTCAGGCCCTAATCTTGTTCCGGCCCGGCATGCTGAGCCTTTGGTTAATTCCTCTTCCTGGTGGGAAATGAGAGTTAAATTTGCCCGTCCAGACACCTCCAGCTAGCCTCTCATTGGTTCTCGCTATTCCTGTTCATCTTCCGCAGAAATTGCAAACTGGGCCAAACAGGAGGTTAAAGGGACTGACTCTCCAAGTGGGGAGAGTGTTAGTAAAGCGTCTGGAATGTTGCACCCGAGTACCAGGGGAGGAAAACTGAGACATATTTGAACACGTCTCCCGATCACATGGTTGATCATACTCTAGGTTCCACATGCATGTTTTAGCTGAAGGAAGAATACCTTAAACCTGGGTAGTTGAAACCCGTGGAATGGGTACCATGCAATATGACTTCAAAGGGTCTTCATTTGCTCACCGAACCTCTCCAATCCTATCACTGCTGCGTTTATGCCCCTGTACACATGCTTGATTCTCTTTCGGAGACATAGCAATCCATAGGTTTTAAGATACATACTAGTCAGGTACATTCTTAGGCGTTTAATATGGGGTGTTGAGTCCATTTCGTTGAGCAAGGAGTAGCTCTTGTCTATTCCATATTTGGCTTAAGGAACTTTATCTGTGCTCATTTCAATCTCTGGTTTTATGCAGCACCCCAACTCACCTTTACCCTAAGCAAGAATAAGTTGGTTTTCTAAATTTGAGACCCTGTTCTGTTCTGTAATTCAGTTCCTCTGTAGCCAAGTTTACATTCCGTGTATTACTGATATCTTATGATGTTTCTTTTTCTGTGTGACTTATTTCAGTTAGAATCATCATACCTGAATCCACTCATTGTGCTGCTAAGGGCCTGATGACACAGATTTCATTGCTGAGTGATATTGCTTTGTAAGTAAATACCACAACTTCTTTATCCATTTTTCACTTTCTGCGATGTTGAACTTGTACTGTAAACGAGGTTCTTGTAAACAGAGCCGTTCCAAACTTTGGGGTGGCTGTGTCTTTTTGATTTTAATTTCCCTAAGCTATAGGACCATAAGTGGCAGTGCCCTAGGCTCTGTTGCTTTGTTTTTTAGATGTTTCAGGAAACACCATACACTTCTCCCGAGTGTCTGTTGGCAATTTACATCCCGCCCATCAGCATAACAAGGCTCCCAGTTCTCCATGGCCTGTCCTGCCTTTCTGGATTTTACACTTTTTTCAGATGGCCCTTTTGACCGGGGGGAAGTGAGACTTCATTGTAGTGCAGATTTCCTTTGCAAGCTTGCTTGGTTGGCCAAAAAGGGCGTATGCGTTTTTTCCTGAATATATTCAGGAAAAAACGCATACGCCCTTTTTGGCCAAGTGCATCATTGTGGACGTTCTGCCTCTTTTCCTATGCTTTCAATGCAATTCCAGTCTACCTCCTGAAATCGGTTTCCTGCAATTCTGCCCCGCTTTCAAGTCCTCTTGGCAGCCTTACTTCAGTCTATTTTTGGACGATAGCTGTCATTTATAACTCTGCAGGTTTGTGAATTACAGTGCCCCTGAGCTCCTTTCTTAAACTCGCTTTCTTGTGACCTGGCCGCAACACCGCAGGATGGCTTCAGGCCCTAATCTGGTTCCGGCCCGGCATGCTGAGCCTTTGGTTAATTCCTCTTCCTGGTGGGAAATGAGAGTTAAATTTGCCCGTCCAGACACCTCCAGCTAGCCTCTCATTGGTTCTCGCTATTCCTGTTCATCTTCCGCAGAAATTGCAAACTGGGCCAAACAGGAGGTTAAAGGGACTGACTCTCCAAGTGGGGAGAGTGTTAGTAAAGCGTCTGGAATGTTGCACCCGAGTACCAGGGGAGGAAAACTGAGACATATTTGAACACGTCTCCCGATCACATGGTTGATCATACTCTAGGTTCCACATGCATGTTTTAGCTGAAGGAAGAATACCTTAAACCTGGGTAGTTGAAACCCGTGGAATGGGTACCATGCAATATGACTTCAAAGGGTCTTCATTTGCTCACCGAACCTCTCCAATCCTATCACTGCTGCGTTTATGCCCCTGTACACATGCTTGATTCTCTTTCGGAGACATAGCAATCCATAGGTTTTAAGATACTTACTAGTCAGGTACATTCTTAGGCGTTTAATATGGGGTGTTGAGTCCATTTCGTTGAGCAAGGAGTAGCTCTTGTCTATTCCATATTTGGCTTAAGGAACTTTATCTGTGCTCATTTCAATCTCTGGTTTTATGCAGCACCCCAACTCACCTTTACCCTTAAGCAAGAATAAGTTGGTTTTCTAAATTTGAGACCCTGTTCTGTTCTGTAATTCAGTTCCTGTGTAGCCAAGTTTCCATTCCGTGTATTACTGATATCTTATGATATTTCTTTTTCTGTGTGACTTATTTCAGTTAGAATCATCATACCTGAATCCACTCATTGTGCTGCTAAGGGCCTGATGACACAGATTTCATTGCTGAGTGATATTGCTTTGTAAGTAAATACCACAACTTCTTTATCCATTTTTCACTTTCTGCGATGTTGAACTTGTACTGTAAACGAGGTTCTTGTAAACAGAGCCGTTCCAAACTTTGGGGTGGCTGTGTCTTTTTGATTTTAATTTCCCTAAGCTATAGGACCATAAGTGGCAGTGCCCTAGGCTCTGTTGCTTTGTTTTTTAGATGTTTCAGGAAACACCATACACTTCTCCCAAGTGTCTGTTGGCAATTTACATCCCGCCCATCAGCATAACAAGGCTCCCAGTTCTCCATGGCCTGTCCTGCCTTTCTGGATTTTACACTTTTTTCAGATGGCCCTTTTGACCGGGGGGAAGTGAGAGTTCATTGTAGTGCAGATTTCCTTTGCAAGCTTGCTTGGTTGGCCAAAAAGGGCGTATGCGTTTTTTCCTGAATATATTCAGGAGAAAACGCATACGCCCTTTTTGGCCAAGTGCATCATTGTGGACGTTCTGCCTCTTTTCCTATGCTTTCAATGCAATTCCAGTCTACCTCCTGAAATCGGTTTCCTGCAATTCTGCCCCGCTTTCAAGTCCTCTTGGCAGCCTTACTTCAGTCTATTTTTGGACGATAGCTGTCATTTATAACTCTGCAGGTTTGTGAATTACAGTGCCCCTGAGCTCCTTTCTTCAACTTGCTTTCTTGTGACCTGGCCGCAACACCGCAGGATGGCTTCAGGCCCTAATCTGGTTCCGGCCCGGCATGCTGAGCCTTTGGTTAATTCCTCTTCCTGGTGGGAAATGAGAGTTAAATTTGCCCGTCCAGACACCTCCAGCTAGCCTCTCATTGGTTCTCGCTATTCCTGTTCATCTTCCGCAGAAATTGCAAACTGGGCCAAACAGGAGGTTAAAGGGACTGACTCTCCAAGTGGGGAGAGTGTTAGTAAAGCGTCTGGAATGTTGCACCCGAGTACCAGGGGAGGAAAACTGAGACATATTTGAACACGTCTCCCGATCACATGGTTGATCATACTCTAGGTTCCACATGCATGTTTTAGCTGAAGGAAGAATACCTTAAACCTGGGTAGTTGAAACCCGTGGAATGGGTACCATGCAATATGACTTCAAAGGGTCTTCATTTGCTCACCGAACCTCTCCAATCCTATCACTGCTGCGTTTATGCCCCTGTACACATGCTTGATTCTCTTTCGGAGACATAGCAATCCATAGGTTTTAAGATACTTACTAGTCAGGTACATTCTTAGGCGTTTAATATGGGGTGTTGAGTCCATTTCGTTGAGCAAGGAGTAGCTCTTGTCTATTCCATATTTGGCTTAAGGAACTTTATCTGTGCTCATTTCAATCTCTGGTTTTATGCAGCACCCCAACTCACCTTTACCCTTAAGCAAGAATAAGTTGGTTTTCTAAATTTGAGACCCTGTTCTGTTCTGTAATTCAGTTCCTGTGTAGCCAAGTTTACATTCCGTGTATTACTGATATCTTATGATGTTTCTTTTTCTGTGTGACTTATTTCAGTTAGAATCATCATACCTGAATCCACTCATTGTGCTGCTAAGGGCCTGATGACACAGATTTCATTGCTGAGTGATATTGCTTTGTAAGTAAATACCACAACTTCTTTATCCATTTTTCACTTTCTGCGATGTTGAACTTGTACTGTAAACGAGGTTCTTGTAAACAGAGCCGTTCCAAACTTTGGGGTGGCTGTGTCTTTTTGATTTTAATTTCCCTAAGCTATAGGACCATAAGTGGCAGTGCCCTAGGCTCTGTTGCTTTGTTTTTTAGATGTTTCAGGAAACACCATACACTTCTCCCAAGTGTCTGTTGGCAATTTAGATCCCGCCCATCAGCATAACAAGGCTCCCAGTTCTCCATGGCCTGTCCTGCCTTTCTGGATTTTACACTTTATTCAGATGGCCCTTTTGACCGGGGGGAAGTGAGACTTCATTGTAGTGCAGATTTCCTTTGCAAGCTTGCTTGGTTGGCCAAAAAGGGCGTATGCGTTTTTTCCTGAATATATTCAGGAGAAAACGCATACGCCCTTTTTGGCCAAGTGCATCATTGTGGACGTTCTGCCTCTTTTCCTATGCTTTCAATGCAATTCCAGTCTACCTCCTGAAATCGGTTTCCTGCAATTCTGCCCCGCTTTCAAGTCCTCTTGGCAGCCTTACTTCAGTCTATTTTTGGACGATAGCTGTCATTTATAACTCTGCATGTTTGTGAATTACAGTGCCCCTGAGCTCCTTTCTTCAACTCGCTTTCTTGTGACCTGGCCGCAACACCGCAGGATGGCTTCAGGCCCTAATCTGGTTCCGGCCCGGCATGCTGAGCCTTTGGTTAATTCCTCTTCCTGGTGGGAAATGAGAGTTAAATTTGCCCGTCCAGACACCTCCAGCTAGCCTCTCATTGGTTCTCGCTATTCCTGTTCATCTTCCGCAGAAATTGCAAACTGGGCCAAACAGGAGGTTAAAGGGACTGACTCTCCAAGTGGGGAGAGTGTTAGTAAAGCGTCTGGAATGTTGCACCCGAGTACCAGGGGAGGAAAACTGAGACATATTTGAACACGTCTCCCGATCACATGGTTGATCATACTCTAGGTTCCACATGCATGTTTTAGCTGAAGGAAGAATACCTTAAACCTGGGTAGTTGAAACCCGTGGAATGGGTACCATGCAATATGACTTCAAAGGGTCTTCATTTGCTCACCGAACCTCTCCAATCCTATCACTGCTGCGTTTATGCCCCTGTACACATGCTTGATTCTCTTTCGGAGACATAGCAATCCATAGGTTTTAAGATACATACTAGTCAGGTACATTCTTAGGCGTTTAATATGGGGTGTTGAGTCCATTTCGTTGAGCAAGGAGTAGCTCTTGTCTATTCCATATTTGGCTTAAGGAACTTTATCTGTGCTCATTTCAATCTCTGGTTTTATGCAGCACCCCAACTCACCTTTACCCTAAGCAAGAATAAGTTGGTTTTCTAAATTTGAGACCCTGTTCTGTTCTGTAATTCAGTTCCTCTGTAGCCAAGTTTACATTCCGTGTATTACTGATATCTTATGATGTTTCTTTTTCTGTGTGACTTATTTCAGTTAGAATCATCATACCTGAATCCACTCATTGTGCTGCTAAGGGCCTGATGACACAGATTTCATTGCTGAGTGATATTGCTTTGTAAGTAAATACCACAACTTCTTTATCCATTTTTCACTTTCTGCGATGTTGAACTTGTACTGTAAACGAGGTTCTTGTAAACAGAGCCGTTCCAAACTTTGGGGTGGCTGTGTCTTTTTGATTTTAATTTCCCTAAGCTATAGGACCATAAGTGGCAGTGCCCTAGGCTCTGTTGCTTTGTTTTTTAGATGTTTCAGGAAACACCATACACTTCTCCCGAGTGTCTGTTGGCAATTTACATCCCGCCCATCAGCATAACAAGGCTCCCAGTTCTCCATGGCCTGTCCTGCCTTTCTGGATTTTACACTTTTTTCAGATGGCCCTTTTGACCGGGGGGAAGTGAGAGTTCATTGTAGTGCAGATTTCCTTTGCAAGCTTGCTTGGTTGGCCAAAAAGGGCGTATGCGTTTTTTCCTGAATATATTCAGGAGAAAACGCATACGCCCTTTTTGGCCAAGTGCATCATTGTGGACGTTCTGCCTCTTTTCCTATGCTTTCAATGCAATTCCAGTCTACCTCCTGAAATCGGTTTCCTGCAATTCTGCCCCGCTTTCAAGTCCTCTTGGCAGCCTTACTTCAGTCTATTTTTGGACGATAGCTGTCATTTATAACTCTGCAGGTTTGTGAATTACAGTGCCCCTGAGCTCCTTTCTTCAACTCGCTTTCTTGTGACCTGGCCGCAACACCGCAGGATGGCTTCAGGCCCTAATCTGGTTCCGGCCCGGCATGCTGAGCCTTTGGTTAATTCCTCTTCCTGGTGGGAAATGAGAGTTAAATTTGCCCGTCCAGACACCTCCAGCTAGCCTCTCATTGGTTCTCGCTATTCCTGTTCATCTTCCGCAGAAATTGCAAACTGGGCCAAACAGGAGGTTAAAGGGACTGACTCTCCAAGTGGGGAGAGTGTTAGTAAAGCGTCTGGAATGTTGCACCCGAGTACCAGGGGAGGAAAACTGAGACATATTTGAACACGTCTCCCGATCACATGGTTGATCATACTCTAGGTTCCACATGCATGTTTTAGCTGAAGGAAGAATACCTTAAACCTGGGTAGTTGAAACCCGTGGAATGGGTACCATGCAATATGACTTCAAAGGGTCTTCATTTGCTCACCGAACCTCTCCAATCCTATCACTGCTGCGTTTATGCCCCTGTACACATGCTTGATTCTCTTTCGGAGACATAGCAATCCATAGGTTTTAAGATACTTACTAGTCAGGTACATTCTTAGGCGTTTAATATGGGGTGTTGAGTCCATTTCGTTGAGCAAGGAGTAGCTCTTGTCTATTCCATATTTGGCTTAAGGAACTTTATCTGTGCTCATTTCAATCTCTGGTTTTATGCAGCACCCCAACTCACCTTTACCCTAAGCAAGAATAAGTTGGTTTTCTAAATTTGAGACCCTGTTCTGTTCTGTAATTCAGTTCCTCTGTAGCCAAGTTTACATTCCGTGTATTACTGATATCTTATGATGTTTCTTTTTCTGTGTGACTTATTTCAGTTAGAATCATCATACCTGAATCCACTCATTGTGCTGCTAAGGGCCTGATGACACAGATTTCATTGCTGAGTGATATTGCTTTGTAAGTAAATACCACAACTTCTTTATCCATTTTTCACTTTCTGCGATGTTGAACTTGTACTGTAAACGAGGTTCTTGTAAACAGAGCCGTTCCAAACTTTGGGGTGGCTGTGTCTTTTTGATTTTAATTTCCCTAAGCTATAGGACCATAAGTGGCAGTGCCCTAGGCTCTGTTGCTTTGTTTTTTAGATGTTTCAGGAAACACCATACACTTCTCCCGAGTGTCTGTTGGCAATTTACATCCCGCCCATCAGCATAACAAGGCTCCCAGTTCTCCATGGCCTGTCCTGCCTTTCTGGATTTTACACTTTTTTCAGATGGCCCTTTTGACCGGGGGGAAGTGAGAGTTCATTGTAGTGCAGATTTCCTTTGCAAGCTTGCTTGGTTGGCCAAAAAGGGCGTATGCGTTTTTTCCTGAATATATTCAGGAGAAAACGCATACGCCCTTTTTGGCCAAGTGCATCATTGTGGACGTTCTGCCTCTTTTCCTATGCTTTCAATGCAATTCCAGTCTACCTCCTGAAATCGGTTTCCTGCAATTCTGCCCCGCTTTCAAGTCCTCTTGGCAGCCTTACTTCAGTCTATTTTTGGACGATAGCTGTCATTTATAACTCTGCAGGTTTGTGAATTACAGTGCCCCTGAGCTCCTTTCTTCAACTCGCTTTCTTGTGACCTGGCCGCAACACCGCAGGATGGCTTCAGGCCCTAATCTGGTTCCGGCCCGGCATGCTGAGCCTTTGGTTAATTCCTCTTCCTGGTGGGAAATGAGAGTTAAATTTGCCCGTCCAGACACCTCCAGCTAGCCTCTCATTGGTTCTCGCTATTCCTGTTCATCTTCCGCAGAAATTGCAAACTGGGCCAAACAGGAGGTTAAAGGGACTGACTCTCCAAGTGGGGAGAGTGTTAGTAAAGCGTCTGGAATGTTGCACCCGAGTACCAGGGGAGGAAAACTGAGACATATTTGAACACGTCTCCCGATCACATGGTTGATCATACTCTAGGTTCCACATGCATGTTTTAGCTGAAGGAAGAATACCTTAAACCTGGGTAGTTGAAACCCGTGGAATGGGTACCATGCAATATGACTTCAAAGGGTCTTCATTTGCTCACCGAACCTCTCCAATCCTATCACTGCTGCGTTTATGCCCCTGTACACATGCTTGATTCTCTTTCGGAGACATAGCAATCCATAGGTTTTAAGATACTTACTAGTCAGGTACATTCTTAGGCGTTTAATATGGGGTGTTGAGTCCATTTCGTTGAGCAAGGAGTAGCTCTTGTCTATTCCATATTTGACTTAAGGAACTTTATCTGTGCTCATTTCAATCTCTGGTTTTATGCAGCACCCCAACTCACCTTTACCCTTAAGCAAGAATAAGTTGGTTTTCTAAATTTGAGACCCTGTTCTGTTCTGTAATTCAGTTCCTGTGTAGCCAAGTTTACATTCCGTGTATTACTGATATCTTATGATGTTTCTTTTTCTGTGTGACTTATTTCAGTTAGAATCATCATACCTGAATCCACTCATTGTGCTGCTAAGGGCCTGATGACACAGATTTCATTGCTGAGTGATATTGCTTTGTAAGTAAATACCACAACTTCTTTATCCATTTTTCACTTTCTGCGATGTTGAACTTGTACTGTAAACGAGGTTCTTGTAAACAGAGCCGTTCCAAACTTTGGGGTGGCTGTGTCTTTTTGATTTTAATTTCCCTAAGCTATAGGACCATAAGTGGCAGTGCCCTAGGCTCTGTTGCTTTGTTTTTTAGATGTTTCAGGAAACACCATACACTTCTCCCGAGTGTCTGTTGGCAATTTACATCCCGCCCATCAGCATAACAAGGCTCCCAGTTCTCCATGGCCTGTCCTGCCTTTCTGGATTTTACACTTTTTTCAGATGGCCCTTTTGACCGAGGGGAAGTGAGACTTCATTGTACTGCAGATTTCCTTTGCAAGCTTGCTTGGTTGGCCAAAAAGGGCGTATGCGTTTTTTCCTGAATATATTCAGGAGAAAACGCATACGCCCTTTTTGGCCAAGTGCATCATTGTGGACGTTCTGCCTCTTTTCCTATGCTTTCAATGCAATTCCAGTCTACCTCCTGAAATCGGTTTCCTGCAATTCTGCCCCGCTTTCAAGTCCTCTTGGCAGCCTTACTTCAGTCTATTTTTGGACGATAGCTGTCATTTATAACTCTGCAGATTTGTGAATTACAGTGCCCCTGAGCTCCTTTCTTCAACTCGCTTTCTTGTGACCTGGCCGCAACATCGCAAGATGGCTTCAGGCCCTAATCTGGTTCCGGTACGGCACGCTGAGCCTTTGGTTATTTCCTCTTCCTGGTGGGAAATGAGAGTTAAATTTGCCCGTCCAGACACCTCCAGCTAGCCTCTCATTGGTTCTCGCTATTCCTGTTCATCTTCCGCAGAAATTGCAAACTGGGCCAAACAGGAGGTTAAAGGGACTGACTCTCCAAGTGGGGAGAGTGTTAGTAAAGCGTCTGGAATGTTGCACCCGAGTACCAGGGGAGGAAAACTGAGACATATTTGAACACGTCTCCCTATCACATGGTTGATCATACTCTAGGTTCCACAGGCATGTTTTAGCTGAAGGAAGAATACCTTAAACCTGGGTAGTTGAAACCCGTGGAATGGGTACCATGCAATATGACTTCAAAGGGTCTTCATTTGCTCACCGAACCTCTCCAATCCTATCACTGCTGCATTTATGCCCCTGTACACATGCTTGATTCTCTTTCGGAGACATAGCAATCCATAGGTTTTAAAATACTTACTTGTCAGGTACATTCTTAGGCTTTTAATATGGGGTGTTGAGTCCATTTCGTTGAGCAAGGAGTAGCTCTTGTCTATTCCATATTTCGCTTAAGGAACTTTATCTGTGCTCATTTCAATCTCTGGTTTTATGCAGCACCCCAACTCACCTTTACCCTTAAGCAAGAATAAGTTGGTTTTCTAAATTTGAGACCCTGTTCTGTTCTGTAATTCAGTTCCTGTGTAGCCAAGTTTACATTCCGTGTATTACTGATATCTTATGATGTTTCTTTTTCTGTGTGACTTATTTCAGTTAGAATCATCATACCTGAATCCACTCATTGTGCTGCTAAGGGCCTGATGACACAGATTTCATTGCTGAGTGATATTGCTTTGTAAGTAAATACCACAACTTCTTTATCCATTTTTCACTTTCTGCGATGTTGAACTTGTACTGTAAACGAGGTTCTTGTAAACAGAGCCGTTCCAAACTTTGGGGTGGCTGTGTCTTTTTGATTTTAATTTCCCTAAGCTATAGGACCATAAGTGGCAGTGCCCTAGCCTCTGTTGCTTTGTTTTTTAGATGTTTCAGGAAACACCATACACTTCTCCCAAGTGTCTGTTGGCAATTTAGATCCCGCCCATCAGCATAACAAGGCTCCCAGTTCTCCATGGCCTGTCCTGCCTTTCTGGATTTTACACTTTATTCAGATGGCCCTTTTGACCGGGGGGAAGTGAGACTTCATTGTAGTGCAGATTTCCTTTGCAAGCTTGCTTGGTTGGCCAAAAAGGGCGTATGCGTTTTTTCCTGAATATATTCAGGAAAAAACGCATACGCCCTTTTTGGCCAAGTGCATCATTGTGGACGTTCTGCCTCTTTTCCTATGCTTTCAATGCAATTCCAGTCTACCTCCTGAAATCGGTTTCCTGCAATTCTGCCCCGCTTTCAAGTCCTCTTGGCAGCCTTACTTCAGTCTATTTTTGGACGATAGCTGTCATTTATAACTCTGCATGTTTGTGAATTACAGTGCCCCTCAGCTCCTTTCTTCAACTCGCTTTCTTGTGACCTGGCCGCAACACCGCAGGATGGCTTCAAGCCCTAATCTGGTTCCGGCCCGGCATGCTGAGCCTTTGGTTAATTCCTCTTCCTGGTGGGAAATGAGAGTTAAATTTGCCCGTCCAGACACCTCCAGCTAGCCTCTCATTGGTTCTCGCTATTCCTGTTCATCTTCCGCAGAAATTGCAAACTGGGCCAAACAGGAGGTTAAAGGGACTGACTCTCCAAGTGGGGAGAGTGTTACGAAAGCATCTGGAATGTTGCACCCGAGTACCAGGGGAGGAAAACTGAGACATATTTGAACACGTCTCCCGATCACATGGTTGATCATACTCTAGGTTCCACATGCATGTTTTAGCTGAAGGAAGAATACCTTAAACCTGGGTAGTTGAAACCCGTGGAATGGGTACCATGCAATATGACTTCAAAGGGTCTTCATTTGCTCACCGAACCTCTCCAATCCTATCACTGCTGCGTTTATGCCCCTGTACACATGCTTGATTCTCTTTCGGAGACATAGCAATCCATAGGTTTTAAGATACATACTAGTCAGGTACATTCTTAGGCGTTTAATATGGGGTGTTGAGTCCATTTCGTTGAGCAAGGAGTAGCTCTTGTCTATTCCATATTTGGCTTAAGGAACTTTATCTGTGCTCATTTCAATCTCTGGTTTTATGCAGCACCCCAACTCACCTTTACCCTAAGCAAGAATAAGTTGGTTTTCTAAATTTGAGACCCTGTTCTGTTCTGTAATTCAGTTCCTCTGTAGCCAAGTTTACATTCCGTGTATTACTGATATTTTATGATGTTTCATTTTCTGTGTGACTTATTTCAGTTAGAATCATCATACCTGAATCCACTCATTGTGCTGCTAAGGGCCTGATGACACAGATTTCATTGCTGAGTGATATTGCTTTGTAAGTAAATACCACAACTTCTTTATCCATTTTTCACTTTCTGCGATGTTGAACTTGTACTGTAAACGAGGTTCTTGTAAACAGAGCCGTTCCAAACTTTGGGGTGGCTGTGTCTTTTTGATTTTAATTTCCCTAAGCTATAGGACCATAAGTGGCAGTGCCCTAGGCTCTGTTGCTTTGTTTTTTAGATGTTTCAGGAAACACCATACACTTCTCCCGAGTGTCTGTTGGCAATTTACATCCCGCCCATCAGCATAACAAGGCTCCCAGTTCTCCATGGCCTGTCCTGCCTTTCTGGATTTTACACTTTTTTCAGATGGCCCTTTTGACCGAGGGGAAGTGAGACTTCATTGTAGTGCAGATTTCCTTTGCAAGCTTGCTTGGTTGGCCAAAAAGGGCGTATGCGTTTTTTCCTGAATATATTCAGGAGAAAACGCATACGCCCTTTTTGGCCAAGTGCATCATTGTGGACGTTCTGCCTCTTTTCCTATGCTTTCAATGCAATTCCAGTCTACCTCCTGAAATCGGTTTCCTGCAATTCTGCCCCGCTTTCAAGTCCTCTTGGCAGCCTTACTTCAGTCTATTTTTGGACGATAGCTGTCATTTATAACTCTGCAGATTTGTGAATTACAGTGCCCCTGAGCTCCTTTCTTCAACTCGCTTTCTTGTGACCTGGCCGCAACATCGCAAGATGGCTTCAGGCCCTAATCTGGTTCCGGTACGGCACGCTGAGCCTTTGGTTATTTCCTCTTCCTGGTGGGAAATGAGAGTTAAATTTGCCCGTCCAGACACCTCCAGCTAGCCTCTCATTGGTTCTCGCTATTCCTGTTCATCTTCCGCAGAAATTGCAAACTGGGCCAAACAGGAGGTTAAAGGGACTGACTCTCCAAGTGGGGAGAGTGTTAGTAAAGCGTCTGGAATGTTGCACCCGAGTACCAGGGGAGGAAAACTGAGACATATTTGAACACGTCTCCCTATCACATGGTTGATCATACTCTAGGTTCCACAGGCATGTTTTAGCTGAAGGAAGAATACCTTAAACCTGGGTAGTTGAAACCCGTGGAATGGGTACCATGCAATATGACTTCAAAGGGTCTTCATTTGCTCACCGAACCTCTCCAATCCTATCACTGCTGCATTTATGCCCCTGTACACATGCTTGATTCTCTTTCGGAGACATAGCAATCCATAGGTTTTAAAATACTTACTTGTCAGGTACATTCTTAGGCTTTTAATATGGGGTGTTGAGTCCATTTCGTTGAGCAAGGAGTAGCTCTTGTCTATTCCATATTTCGCTTAAGGAACTTTATCTGTGCTCATTTCAATCTCTGGTTTTATGCAGCACCCCAACTCACCTTTACCCTTAAGCAAGAATAAGTTGGTTTTCTAAATTTGAGACCCTGTTCTGTTCTGTAATTCAGTTCCTGTGTAGCCAAGTTTACATTCCGTGTATTACTGATATCTTATGATGTTTCTTTTTCTGTGTGACTTATTTCAGTTAGAATCATCATACCTGAATCCACTCATTGTGCTGCTAAGGGCCTGATGACACAGATTTCATTGCTGAGTGATATTGCTTTGTAAGTAAATACCACAACTTCTTTATCCATTTTTCACTTTCTGCGATGTTGAACTTGTACTGTAAACGAGGTTCTTGTAAACAGAGCCGTTCCAAACTTTGGGGTGGCTGTGTCTTTTTGATTTTAATTTCCCTAAGCTATAGGACCATAAGTGGCAGTGCCCTAGCCTCTGTTGCTTTGTTTTTTAGATGTTTCAGGAAACACCATACACTTCTCCCAAGTGTCTGTTGGCAATTTAGATCCCGCCCATCAGCATAACAAGGCTCCCAGTTCTCCATGGCCTGTCCTGCCTTTCTGGATTTTACACTTTATTCAGATGGCCCTTTTGACCGGGGGGAAGTGAGACTTCATTGTAGTGCAGATTTCCTTTGCAAGCTTGCTTGGTTGGCCAAAAAGGGCGTATGCGTTTTTTCCTGAATATATTCAGGAAAAAACGCATACGCCCTTTTTGGCCAAGTGCATCATTGTGGACGTTCTGCCTCTTTTCCTATGCTTTCAATGCAATTCCAGTCTACCTCCTGAAATCGGTTTCCTGCAATTCTGCCCCGCTTTCAAGTCCTCTTGGCAGCCTTACTTCAGTCTATTTTTGGACGATAGCTGTCATTTATAACTCTGCATGTTTGTGAATTACAGTGCCCCTCAGCTCCTTTCTTCAACTCGCTTTCTTGTGACCTGGCCGCAACACCGCAGGATGGCTTCAAGCCCTAATCTGGTTCCGGCCCGGCATGCTGAGCCTTTGGTTAATTCCTCTTCCTGGTGGGAAATGAGAGTTAAATTTGCCCGTCCAGACACCTCCAGCTAGCCTCTCATTGGTTCTCGCTATTCCTGTTCATCTTCCGCAGAAATTGCAAACTGGGCCAAACAGGAGGTTAAAGGGACTGACTCTCCAAGTGGGGAGAGTGTTACGAAAGCATCTGGAATGTTGCACCCGAGTACCAGGGGAGGAAAACTGAGACATATTTGAACACGTCTCCCGATCACATGGTTGATCATACTCTAGGTTCCACATGCATGTTTTAGCTGAAGGAAGAATACCTTAAACCTGGGTAGTTGAAACCCGTGGAATGGGTACCATGCAATATGACTTCAAAGGGTCTTCATTTGCTCACCGAACCTCTCCAATCCTATCACTGCTGCGTTTATGCCCCTGTACACATGCTTGATTCTCTTTCGGAGACATAGCAATCCATAGGTTTTAAGATACATACTAGTCAGGTACATTCTTAGGCGTTTAATATGGGGTGTTGAGTCCATTTCGTTGAGCAAGGAGTAGCTCTTGTCTATTCCATATTTGGCTTAAGGAACTTTATCTGTGCTCATTTCAATCTCTGGTTTTATGCAGCACCCCAACTCACCTTTACCCTAAGCAAGAATAAGTTGGTTTTCTAAATTTGAGACCCTGTTCTGTTCTGTAATTCAGTTCCTCTGTAGCCAAGTTTACATTCCGTGTATTACTGATATTTTATGATGTTTCATTTTCTGTGTGACTTATTTCAGTTAGAATCATCATACCTGAATCCACTCATTGTGCTGCTAAGGGCCTGATGACACAGATTTCATTGCTCAGTGATATTGCTTTGTAAGTAAATACCACAACTTCTTTATCCATTTTTCACTTTCTGCGATGTTGAACTTGTACTGTAAACGAGGTTCTTGTAAACAGAGCCGTTCCAAACTTTGGGGTGGCTGTGTCTTTTTGATTTTAATTTCCCTAAGCTATAGGACCATAAGTGGCAGTGCCCTAGGCTCTGTTGCTTTGTTTTTTAGATGTTTCAGGAAACACCATACACTTCTCCCGAGTGTCTGTTGGCAATTTACATCCCGCCCATCAGCATAACAAGGCTCCCAGTTCTCCATGGCCTGTCCTGCCTTTCTGGATTTTACACTTTTTTCAGATGGCCCTTTTGACCGAGGGGAAGTGAGACTTCATTGTAGTGCAGATTTCCTTTGCAAGCTTGCTTGGTTGGCCAAAAAGGGCGTATGCGTTTTTTCCTGAATATATTCAGGAGAAAACGCATACGCCCTTTTTGGCCAAGTGCATCATTGTGGACGTTCTGCCTCTTTTCCTATGCTTTCAATGCAATTCCAGTCTACCTCCTGAAATCGGTTTCCTGCAATTCTGCCCCGCTTTCAAGTCCTCTTGGCAGCCTTACTTCAGTCTATTTTTGGACGATAGCTGTCATTTATAACTCTGCAGGTTTGTGAATTACAGTGCCCCTGAGCTCCTTTGTTCAACTCGCTTTCTTTTGAGCTGGCCGCAACATCGCAGGATGGCTTCAGGCCCTAATCTGGTTCCGGTACGGCACGCTGAGCCTTTGGTTATTTCCTCTTCCTGGTGGGAAATGAGAGTTAAATTTGCCCGTCCAGACACCTCCAGCTAGCCTCTCATTGGTTTTCGCTATTCCTGTTCATCTTCCGCAGAAATTGCAAACTGGGCCAAACAGGAGGTTAAAGGGACTGACTCTCCAAGTGGGGAGAGTGTTACGAAAGCGTCTGGAATGTTGCACCCGAGTACCAGGGGAGGAAAACTGAGACATATTTGAACACGTCTCCCTATCACATGGTTGATCATACTCTAGGTTCCACAGGCATGTTTTAGCTGAAGGAAGAATACCTTAAACCTGGGTAGTTGAAACCCGTGGAATGGGTACCATGCAATATGACTTCAAAGGGTCTTCATTTGCTCACCGAACCTCTCCAATCCTATCACTGCTGCGTTTATGCCCCTGTACACATGCTTGATTCTCTTTCGGAGACATAGCAATCCATAGGTTTTAAGATACTTACTAGTCATGTACATTCTTAGGCGTTTAATATGGGGTGTTGAGTCCATTTCGTTGAGCAAGGAGTAGCTCTTGTCTATTCCATATTTGGCTTAAGGAACTTTATCTGTGCTCATTTCAATCTCTGGTTTTATGCAGCACCCCAACTCACCTTTACCCTTAAGCAAGAATAAGTTGGTTTTCTAAATTTGAGACCCTGTTCTGTTCTGTAATTCAGTTCCTGTGTAGCCAAGTTTACATTCCGTGTATTACTGATATCTTATGATGTTTCTTTTTCTGTGTGACTTATTTCAGTTAGAATCATCATACCTGAATCCACTCATTGTGCTGCTAAGGGCCTGATGACACAGATTTCATTGCTGAGTGATATTGCTTTGTAAGTAAATACCACAACTTCTTTCTCCATTTTTCACTTTCTGCGATGTTGAACTTGTACTGTAAACGAGGTTCTTGTAAACAGAGCCGTTCCAAACTTTGGGGTGGCTGTGTCTTTTTGATTTTAATTTCCCTAAGCTATAGGACCATAAGTGGAAGTGCCCTAGGTTCTGTTGCTTTGTTTTTTAGATGTTTCAGGAAACACCATACACTTCTCCCGAGTGGTTGTTGGCAATTTACATCCCGCCCATCAGCATAACAAAGCTCCCAGTTCTCCATGACCTGTCCTGCCTTTCTGGATTTTACACTTTTTTCAGATGGCCCTTTTGACCGGGGGGAAGTGAGACTTCATTGTAGTTCAGATTTCCTTTGCAAGCTTGCTTGGTTGGCCAAAAAGGGCGTATGCGTTTTTTCCTGAATATATTCAGGAAAAAACGCATACGCCGTTTTTGGCCAAGTGCATCATTGTGGACGTTCTGCCTCTTTTCCTATGCTTTCAATGCAATTCCAGTCTACCTCCTGAAATCGGTTTCCTGCAATTCTGCCCCGCTTTCAAGTCCTCTTGGCAGCCTTACTTCAGTCTATTTTTGGATGATAGCTGTCATTTATAACTCTGCAGGTTTGTGAATTACAGTGCCCCTGAGCTCCTTTGTTCAACTCGCTTTCTTTTGAGCTGGCCGCAACATCGCAGGATGGCTTCAGGCCCTAATCTGGTTCCGGTACGGCACGCTGAGCCTTTGGTTATTTCCTCTTCCTGGTGGGAAATGAGAGTTAAATTTGCCCGTCCAGACACCTCCAGCTAGCCTCTCATTGGTTTTCGCTATTCCTGTTCATCTTCCGCAGAAATTGCAAACTGGGCCAAACAGGAGGTTACAGGGACTGACTCTCCAAGTGGGGAGAGTGTTACGAAAGCGTCTGGAATGTTGCACCCGAGTACCAGGGGAGGAAAACTGAGACATATTTGAACACGTCTCCCTATCACATGGTTGATCATACTCTAGGTTCCACAGGCATGTTTTAGCTGAAGGAAGAATACCTTAAACCTGGGTAGTTGAAACCCGTGGAATGGGTACCATGCAATATGACTTCAAAGGGTCTTCATTTGCTCACCGAACCTCTCCAATCCTATCACTGCTGCGTTTATGCCCCTGTACACATGCTTGATTCTCTTTCGGAGACATAGCAATCCATAGGTTTTAAGATACTTACTAGTCAGGTACATTCTTAGGCGTTTAATATGGGGTGTTGAGTCCATTTCGTTGAGCAAGGAGTAGCTCTTGTCTATTCCATATTTGGCTTAAGGAACTTTATCTGTGCTCATTTCAATCTCTGGTTTTATGCAGCACCCCAACTCACCTTTACCCTTAAGCAAGAATAAGTTGGTTTTCTAAATTTGAGACCCTGTTCTGTTCTGTAATTCAGTTCCTGTGTAGCCAAGTTTACATTCCGTGTATTACTGATATCTTATGATGTTTCTTTTTCTGTGTGACTTATTTCAGTTAGAATCATCATACCTGAATCCACTCATTGTGCTGCTAAGGGCCTGATGACACAGATTTCATTGCTGAGTGATATTGCTTTGTAAGTAAATACCACAACTTCTTTATCCATTTTTCACTTTCTGCGATGTTGAACTTGTACTGTAAACGAGGTTCTTGTAAACAGAGCCGTTCCAAACTTTGGGGTGGCTGTGTCTTTTTGATTTTAATTTCCCTAAGCTATAGGACCATAAGTGGAAGTGCCCTAGGCTCTGTTGCTTTGTTTTTTAGATGTTTCAGGAAACACCATACACTTCTCCCAAGTGTCTGTTGGCAATTTACATCCCGCCCATCAGCATAACAAGGCTCCCAGTTCTCCATGGCCTGTCCTGCCTTTCTGGATTTTACACTTTATTCAGATGGCCCTTTTGACCGGGGGGAAGTGAGACTTCATTGTAGTGCAGATTTCCTTTGCAAGCTTGCTTGGTTGGCCAAAAAGGGCGTATGTGTTTTTTCCTGAATATATTCAGGAGAAAACGCATACGCCCTTTTTGGCCAAGTGCATCATTGTGGACGTTCTGCCTCTTTTCCTATGCTTTCAATGCAATTCCAGTCTACCTCCTGAAATCGGTTTCCTGCAATTCTGCCCCGCTTTCAAGTCCTCTTGGCAGCCTTACTTCAGTCTATTTTTGGACGATAGCTGTCATTTATAACTCTGCATGTTTGTGAATTACAGTGCCCCTGAGCTCCTTTCTTCAACTCGCTTTCTTGTGACCTGGCCGCAACACCGCAGGATGGCTTCAGGCCCTAATCTGGTTCCGGCCCGGCATGCTGAGCCTTTAGTTAATTCCTCTTCCTGGTGGGAAATGAGAGTTAAATTTGCCCGTCCAGACACCTCCAGCTAGCCTCTCATTGGTTCTCGCTATTCCTGTTCATCTTCCGCAGAAATTGCAAACTGGGCCAAACAGGAGGTTAAAGGGACTGACTCTCCAAGTGGGGAGAGTGTTAGTAAAGCGTCTGGAATGTTGCACCCGAGTACCAGGGGAGGAAAACTGAGACATATTTGAACACGTCTCCCGATCACATGGTTGATCATACTCTAGGTTCCACATGCATGTTTTAGCTGAAGGAAGAATACCTTAAACCTGGGTAGTTGAAACCCGTGGAATGGGTACCATGCAATATGACTTCAAAGGGTCTTCATTTGCTCACCGAACCTCTCCAATCCTATCACTGCTGCGTTTATGCCCCTGTACACATGATTGATTCTCTTTCGGAGACATAGCAATCCATAGGTTTTAAGATACATACTAGTCAGGTACATTCTTAGGCGTTTAATATGGGGTGTTGAGTCCATTTCGTTGAGCAAGGAGTAGCTCTTGTCTATTCCATATTTGGCTTAAGAAACTTTATCTGTGCTCATTTCAATCTCTGGTTTTATGTGGCAACCCAACTCACCATTACCCTAAGCAAGAATAAGTTGGTTTTCTAAATTTGAGACCCTGTTCTGTTCTGTAATTCAGTTCCTGTGTAGCCAAGTTTACATTCCGTGTATTACTGATATCTTATGATGTTTCTTTTTCTGTGTGACTTATTTCAGTTAGAATCATCATACCTGAATCCACTCATTGTGCTGCTAAGGGCCTGATGACACAGATTTCATTGCTGAGTGATATTGCTTTGTAAGTAAATACCACAACTTCTTTATCCATTTTTCACTTTCTGCGATGTTGAACTTGTACTGTAAACGAGGTTCTTGTAAACAGAGCCATTCCAAACTTTGGGGTGGCTGTGTCTTTTTGATTTTAATTTCCCTAAGCTATAGGACCATAAGTGGCAGTGCCCTAGGCTCTGTTGCTTTGTTTTTTAGATGTTTCAGGAAACACCATACACTTCTCCCGAGTGTCTGTTGGCAATTTACATCCCGCCCATCAGCATAACAAGGCTCCCAGTTCTCCATGGCCTGTCCTGCCTTTCTGGATTTTACACTTTTTTCAGATGGCCCTTTTGACCGGGGGGAAGTGAGACTTCATTGTAGTGCAGATTTCCTTTGCAAGCTTGCTTGGTTGGCCAAAAAGGGCGTATGCGTTTTTTCCTGAATATATTCAGGAAAAAACGCATACGCCCTTTTTGGCCAAGTGCATCATTGTGGACGTTCTGCCTCTTTTCCTATGCTTTCAATGCAATTCCAGTCTACCTCCTGAAATCGGTTTCCTGCAATTCTGCCCCGCTTTCAAGTCCTCTTGGCAGCCTTACTTCAGTCTATTTTTGGACGATAGCTGTCATTTATAACTCTGCATGTTTGTGAATTACAGTGCCCCTGAGCTCCTTTCTTCAACTCGCTTTCTTGTGACCTGGCCGCAACACCGCAGGATGGCTTCAGGCCCTAATCTGGTTCCGGCCCGGCATGCTGAGCCTTTGGTTAATTCCTCTTCCTGGTGGGAAATGAGAGTTAAATTTGCCCGTCCAGACACCTCCAGCTAGCCTCTCATTGGTTCTCGCTATTCCTGTTCATCTTCCGCAGAAATTGCAAACTGGGCCAAACAGGAGGTTAAAGGGACTGACTCTCCAAGTGGGGAGAGTGTTAGTAAAGCGTCTGGAATGTTGCACCCGAGTACCAGGGGAGGAAAACTGAGACATATTTGAACACGTCTCCCGATCACATGGTTGATCATACTCTAGGTTCCACATGCATGTTTTAGCTGAAGGAAGAATACCTTAAACCTGGGTAGTTGAAACCCGTGGAATGGGTACCATGCAATATGACTTCAAAGGGTCTTCATTTGCTCACCGAACCTCTCCAATCCTATCACTGCTGCGTTTATGCCCCTGTACACATGCTTGATTCTCTTTCGGAGACATAGCAATCCATAGGTTTTAAGATACTTACTAGTCAGGTACATTCTTAGGCGTTTAATATGGGGTGTTGAGTCCATTTCGTTGAGCAAGGAGTAGCTCTTGTCTATTCCATATTTGGCTTAAGGAACTTTATCTGTGCTCATTTCAATCTCTGGTTTTATGCAGTACCCCAACTCACCTTTACCCTTAAGCAAGAATAAGTTAGTTTTCTAAATTTGAGACCCTGTTCTGTTCTGTAATTCAGTTCCTGTGTAGCCAAGTTTCCATTCCGTGTATTACTGATATCTTATGATATTTCTTTTTCTGTGTGACTTATTTCAGTTAGAATCATCATACCTGAATCCACTCATTGTGCTGCTAAGGGCCTGATGACACAGATTTCATTGCTGAGTGATATTGCTTTGTAAGTAAATACCACAACTTCTTTATCCATTTTTCACTTTCTGCGATGTTGAACTTGTACTGTAAACGAGGTTCTTGTAAACAGAGCCGTTCCAAACTTTGGGGTGGCTGTGTCTTTTTGATTTTAATTTCCCTAAGCTATAGGACCATAAGTGGCAGTGCCCTAGCCTCTGTTGCTTTGTTTTTTAGATGTTTCAGGAAACACCATACACTTCTCCCGAGTGTCTGTTGGCAATTTACATCCCGCCCATCAGCATAACAAGGCTCCCAGTTCTCCATGGCCTGTCCTGCCTTTCTGGATTTTACACTTTTTTCAGATGGCCCTTTTGACCGGGGGGAAGTGAGACTTCATTGTAGTGCAGATTTCCTTTGCAAGCTTGCTTGGTTGGCCAAAAAGGGCGTATGCGTTTTTTCCTGAATATATTCAGGAGAAAACACATACGCCCTTTTTGGCCAAGTGCATCATTGTGGACGTTCTGCCTCTTTTCCTATGCTTTCAATGCAATTCCAGTCTACCTCCTGAAATCGGTTTCCTGCAATTCTGCCCCGCTTTCAAGTCCTCTTGGCAGCCTTACTTCAGTCTATTTTTGGACGATAGCTGTCATTTATAACTCTGCAGGTTTGTGAATTACAGTGCCCCTGAGCTCCTTTGTTCAACTCGCTTTCTTTTGAGCTGGCCGCAACATCGCAGGATGGCTTCAGGCCCTAATCTGGTTCCGGTACGGCACGCTGAGCCTTTGGTTATTTCCTCTTCCTGGTGGGAAATGAGAGTTAAATTTGCCCGTCCAGACACCTCCAGCTAGCCTCTCATTGGTTTTCGCTATTCCTGTTCATCTTCCGCAGAAATTGCAAACTGGGCCAAACAGGAGGTTACAGGGACTGACTCTCCAAGTGGGGAGAGTGTTACGAAAGCGTCTGGAATGTTGCACCCGAGTACCAGGGGAGGAAAACTGAGACATATTTGAACACGTCTCCCTATCACATGGTTGATCATACTCTAGGTTCCACAGGCATGTTTTAGCTGAAGGAAGAATACCTTAAACCTGGGTAGTTGAAACCCGTGGAATGGGTACCATGCAATATGACTTCAAAGGGTCTTCATTTGCTCACCGAACCTCTCCAATCCTATCACTGCTGCGTTTATGCCCCTGTACACATGCTTGATTCTCTTTCGGAGACATAGCAATCCATAGGTTTTAAGATACTTACTAGTCAGGTACATTCTTAGGCGTTTAATATGGGGTGTTGAGTCCATTTCGTTGAGCAAGGAGTAGCTCTTGTCTATTCCATATTTGGCTTAAGGAACTTTATCTGTGCTCATTTCAATCTCTGGTTTTATGCAGCACCCCAACTCACCTTTACCCTTAAGCAAGAATAAGTTGGTTTTCTAAATTTGAGACCCTGTTCTGTTCTGTAATTCAGTTCCTGTGTAGCCAAGTTTACATTCCGTGTATTACTGATATCTTATGATGTTTCTTTTTCTGTGTGACTTATTTCAGTTAGAATCATCATACCTGAATCCACTCATTGTGCTGCTAAGGGCCTGATGACACAGATTTCATTGCTGAGTGATATTGCTTTGTAAGTAAATACCACAACTTCTTTATCCATTTTTCACTTTCTGCGATGTTGAACTTGTACTGTAAACGAGGTTCTTGTAAACAGAGCCGTTCCAAACTTTGGGGTGGCTGTGTCTTTTTGATTTTAATTTCCCTAAGCTATAGGACCATAAGTGGAAGTGCCCTAGGCTCTGTTGCTTTGTTTTTTAGATGTTTCAGGAAACACCATACACTTCTCCCAAGTGTCTGTTGGCAATTTACATCCCGCCCATCAGCATAACAAGGCTCCCAGTTCTCCATGGCCTGTCCTGCCTTTCTGGATTTTACACTTTATTCAGATGGCCCTTTTGACCGGGGGGAAGTGAGACTTCATTGTAGTGCAGATTTCCTTTGCAAGCTTGCTTGGTTGGCCAAAAAGGGCGTATGCGTTTTTTCCTGAATATATTCAGGAGAAAACGCATACGCCCTTTTTGGCCAAGTGCATCATTGTGGACGTTCTGCCTCTTTTCCTATGCTTTCAATGCAATTCCAGTCTACCTCCTGAAATCGGTTTCCTGCAATTCTGCCCCGCTTTCAAGTCCTCTTGGCAGCCTTACTTCAGTCTATTTTTGGACGATAGCTGTCATTTATAACTCTGCATGTTTGTGAATTACAGTGCCCCTGAGCTCCTTTCTTCAACTCGCTTTCTTGTGACCTGGCCGCAACACCGCAGGATGGCTTCAGGCCCTAATCTGGTTCCGGCCCGGCATGCTGAGCCTTTGGTTAATTCCTCTTCCTGGTGGGAAATGAGAGTTAAATTTGCCCGTCCAGACACCTCCAGCTAGCCTCTCATTGGTTCTCGCTATTCCTGTTCATCTTCCGCAGAAATTGCAAACTGGGCCAAACAGGAGGTTAAAGGGACTGACTCTCCAAGTGGGGAGAGTGTTAGTAAAGCGTCTGGAATGTTGCACCCGAGTACCAGGGGAGGAAAACTGAGACATATTTGAACACGTCTCCCGATCACATGGTTGATCATACTCTAGGTTCCACAGGCATGTTTTAGCTGAAGGAAGAATACCTTAAACCTGGGTAGTTGAAACCCGTGGAATGGGTACCATGCAATATGACTTCAAAGGGTCTTCATTTGCTCACCGAACCTCTCCAATCCTATCACTGCTGTGTTTATGCCCCTGTACACATGCTTGATTCTCTTTCGGAGACATAGCAATCCATAGGTTTTAAGATACTTACTAGTCAGGTACATTCTTAGGCGTTTAATATGGGGTGTTGAGTCCATTTCGTTGAGCAAGGAGTAGCTCTTGTCTATTCCATATTTGGCTTAAGGAACTTTATCTGTGCTCATTTCAATCTCTGGTTTTATGCAGTACCCCAACTCACCTTTACCCTTAAGCAAGAATAAGTTGGTTTTCTAAATTTGAGACCCTGTTCTGTTCTGTAATTCAGTTCCTGTGTAGCCAAGTTTCCATTCCGTGTATTACTGATATCTTATGATATTTCTTTTTCTGTGTGACTTATTTCAGTTAGAATCATCATACCTGAATCCACTCATTGTGCTGCTAAGGGCCTGATGACACAGATTTCATTGCTGAGTGATATTGCTTTGTAAGTAAATACCACAACTTCTTTATCCATTTTTCACTTTCTGCGATGTTGAACTTGTACTGTAAACGAGGTTCTTGTAAACAGAGCCGTTCCAAACTTTGGGGTGGCTGTGTCTTTTTGATTTTAATTTCCCTAAGCTATAGGACCATAAGTGGCAGTGCCCTAGCCTCTGTTGCTTTGTTTTTTAGATGTTTCAGGAAACACCATACACTTCTCCCAAGTGTCTGTTGGCAATTTACATCCCGCCCATCAGCATAACAAGGCTCCCAGTTCTCCATGGCCTGTCCTGCCTTTCTGGATTTTACACTTTTTTCAGATGGCCCTTTTGACCGGGGGGAAGTGAGACTTCATTGTAGTGCAGATTTCCTTTGCAAGCTTGCTTGGTTGGCCAAAAAGGGCGTATGCGTTTTTTCCTGAATATATTCAGGAGAAAACGCATACGCCCTTTTTGGCCAAGTGCATCATTGTGGACGTTCTGCCTCTTTTCCTATGCTTTCAATGCAATTCCAGTCTACCTCCTGAAATCGGTTTCCTGCAATTCTGCCCCGCTTTCAAGTCCTCTTGGCAGCCTTACTTCAGTCTATTTTTGGACGATAGCTGTCATTTATAACTCTGCAGGTTTGTGAATTACAGTGCCCCTGAGCTCCTTTGTTCAACTCGCTTTCTTTTGAGCTGGCCGCAACATCGCAGGATGGCTTCAGGCCCTAATCTGGTTCCGGTACGGCACGCTGAGCCTTTGGTTATTTCCTCTTCCTGGTGGGAAATGAGAGTTAAATTTGCCCGTCCAGACACCTCCAGCTAGCCTCTCATTGGTTTTCGCTATTCCTGTTCATCTTCCGCAGAAATTGCAAACTGGGCCAAACAGGAGGTTACAGGGACTGACTCTCCAAGTGGGGAGAGTGTTACGAAAGCGTCTGGAATGTTGCACCCGAGTACCAGGGGAGGAAAACTGAGACATATTTGAACACGTCTCCCTATCACATGGTTGATCATACTCTAGGTTCCACAGGCATGTTTTAGCTGAAGGAAGAATACCTTAAACCTGGGTAGTTGAAACCCGTGGAATGGGTACCATGCAATATGACTTCAAAGGGTCTTCATTTGCTCACCGAACCTCTCCAATCCTATCACTGCTGCGTTTATGCCCCTGTACACATGCTTGATTCTCTTTCGGAGACATAGCAATCCATAGGTTTTAAGATACTTACTAGTCAGGTACATTCTTAGGCGTTTAATATGGGGTGTTGAGTCCATTTCGTTGAGCAAGGAGTAGCTCTTGTCTATTCCATATTTGGCTTAAGGAACTTTATCTGTGCTCATTTCAATCTCTGGTTTTATGCAGCACCCCAACTCACCTTTACCCTTAAGCAAGAATAAGTTGGTTTTCTAAATTTGAGACCCTGTTCTGTTCTGTAATTCAGTTCCTGTGTAGCCAAGTTTACATTCCGTGTATTACTGATATCTTATGATGTTTCTTTTTCTGTGTGACTTATTTCAGTTAGAATCATCATACCTGAATCCACTCATTGTGCTGCTAAGGGCCTGATGACACAGATTTCATTGCTGAGTGATATTGCTTTGTAAGTAAATACCACAACTTCTTTATCCATTTTTCACTTTCTGCGATGTTGAACTTGTACTGTAAACGAGGTTCTTGTAAACAGAGCCGTTCCAAACTTTGGGGTGGCTGTGTCTTTTTGATTTTAATTTCCCTAAGCTATAGGACCATAAGTGGAAGTGCCCTAGGCTCTGTTGCTTTGTTTTTTAGATGTTTCAGGAAACACCATACACTTCTCCCAAGTGTCTGTTGGCAATTTACATCCCGCCCATCAGCATAACAAGGCTCCCAGTTCTCCATGGCCTGTCCTGCCTTTCTGGATTTTACACTTTATTCAGATGGCCCTTTTGACCGGGGGGAAGTGAGACTTCATTGTAGTGCAGATTTCCTTTGCAAGCTTGCTTGGTTGGCCAAAAAGGGCGTATGCGTTTTTTCCTGAATATATTCAGGAGAAAACGCATACGCCCTTTTTGGCCAAGTGCATCATTGTGGACGTTCTGCCTCTTTTCCTATGCTTTCAATGCAATTCCAGTCTACCTCCTGAAATCGGTTTCCTGCAATTCTGCCCCGCTTTCAAGTCCTCTTGGCAGCCTTACTTCAGTCTATTTTTGGACGATAGCTGTCATTTATAACTCTGCATGTTTGTGAATTACAGTGCCCCTGAGCTCCTTTCTTCAACTCGCTTTCTTGTGACCTGGCCGCAACACCGCAGGATGGCTTCAGGCCCTAATCTGGTTCCGGCCCGGCATGCTGAGCCTTTGGTTAATTCCTCTTCCTGGTGGGAAATGAGAGTTAAATTTGCCCGTCCAGACACCTCCAGCTAGCCTCTCATTGGTTCTCGCTATTCCTGTTCATCTTCCGCAGAAATTGCAAACTGGGCCAAACAGGAGGTTAAAGGGACTGACTCTCCAAGTGGGGAGAGTGTTAGTAAAGCGTCTGGAATGTTGCACCCGAGTACCAGGGGAGGAAAACTGAGACATATTTGAACACGTCTCCCGATCACATGGTTGATCATACTCTAGGTTCCACATGCATGTTTTAGCTGAAGGAAGAATACCTTAAACCTGGGTAGTTGAAACCCGTGGAATGGGTACCATGCAATATGACTTCAAAGGGTCTTCATTTGCTCACCGAACCTCTCCAATCCTATCACTGCTGCGTTTATGCCCCTGTACACATGCTTGATTCTCTTTCGGAGACATAGCAATCCATAGGTTTTAAGATACATACTAGTCAGGTACATTCTTAGGCGTTTAATATGGGGTGTTGAGTCCATTTCGTTGAGCAAGGAGTAGCTCTTGTCTATTCCATATTTGGCTTAAGGAACTTTATCTGTGCTCATTTCAATCTCTGGTTTTATGCAGCACCCCAACTCACCTTTACCCTAAGCAAGCATAAGTTGGTTTTCTAAATTTGAGACCCTGTTCTGTTTTGAAATGCAGTTCCTCTGTAGCCAAGTTTACATTCCGTGTATTAGTGATATCTTATGATGTTTCTTTTTCTGTGTGACTTATTTCAGTTAGAATCATCATACCTGAATCCACTCATTGTGCTGCTAAGGGCCTGATGACACAGATTTCATTGCTGAGTGATATTGCTTTGTAAGTAAATACCACAACTTCTTTATCCATTTTTCACTTTCTGCGATGTTGAACTTGTACTGTAAACGAGGTTCTTGTAAACAGAGCCGTTCCAAACTTTGGGGTGGCTGTGTCTTTTTTATTTTAATTTCCCTAAGCTATAGGACCATAAGTGGCAGTGCCCTAGGCTCTGTTGCTTTGTTTTTTAGATGTTTCAGGAAACACCATACACTTCTCCCAAGTGTCTGTTGGCAATTTACATCCCGCCCATCAGCATAACAAGGCTCCCAGTTCTCCATGGCCTGTCCTGCCTTTCTGGATTTTACACTTTATTCAGATGGCCCTTTTGACCGGGGGGAAGTGAGACTTCATTGTAGTGCAGATTTCCTTTGCAAGCTTGCTTGGTTGGCCAAAAAGGGCGTATGCGTTTTTTCCTGAATATATTCAGGAAAAAACGCATACGCCCTTTTTGGCCAAGTGCATCATTGTGGACGTTCTGCCTCTTTTCCTATGCTTTCAATGCAATTCCAGTCTACCTCCTGAAATCGGTTTCCTGCAATTCTGCCCCGCTTTCAAGTCCTCTTGGCAGCCTTACTTCAGTCTATTTTTGGACGATAGCTGTCATTTATAACTCTGCATGTTTGTGAATTACAGTGCCCCTGAGCTCCTTTCTTCAACTCGCTTTCTTGTGACCTGGCCGCAACACCGCAGGATGGCTTCAGGCCCTAATCTGGTTCCGGCCCGGCATGCTGAGCCTTTGGTTAATTCCTCTTCCTGGTGGGAAATGAGAGTTAAATTTGCCCGTCCAGACACCTCCAGCTAGCCTCTCATTGGTTCTCGCTATTCCTGTTCATCTTCCGCAGAAATTGCAAACTGGGCCAAACAGGAGGTTAAAGGGACTGACTCTCCAAGTGGGGAGAGTGTTAGTAAAGCGTCTGGAATGTTGCACCCGAGTACCAGGGGAGGAAAACTGAGACATATTTGAACACGTCTCCCGATCACATGGTTGATCATACTCTAGGTTCCACATGCATGTTTTAGCTGAAGGAAGAATACCTTAAACCTGGGTAGTTGAAACCCGTGGAATGGGTACCATGCAATATGACTTCAAAGGGTCTTCATTTGCTCACCGAACCTCTCCAATCCTATCACTGCTGCGTTTATGCCCCTGTACACATGCTTGATTCTCTTTCGGAGACATAGCAATCCATAGGCTTTAAGATACTTACTAGTCAGGTACATTCTTAGGCGTTTAATATGGGGTGTTGAGTCCATTTCGTTGAGCAAGGAGTAGCTCTTGTCTATTCCATATTTGGCTTAAGGAACTTTATCTGTGCTCATTTCAATCTCTGGTTTTATGCAGCACCCCAACTCACCTTTACCCTAAGCAAGAATAAGTTGGTTTTCTAAATTTGAGACCCTGTTCTGTTCTGTAATTCAGTTCCTCTGTAGCCAAGTTTACATTCCGTGTATTACTGATATCTTATGATGTTTCTTTTTCTGTGTGACTTATTTCAGTTAGAATCATCATACCTGAATCCACTCATTGTGCTGCTAAGGGCCTGATGACACAGATTTCATTGCTGAGTGATATTGCTTTGTAAGTAAATACCACAACTTCTTTATCCATTTTTCACTTTCTGCGATGTTGAACTTGTACTGTAAACGAGGTTCTTGTAAACAGAGCCGTTCCAAACTTTGGGGTGGCTGTGTCTTTTTGATTTTAATTTCCCTAAGCTATAGGACCATAAGTGGAAGTGCCCTAGGCTCTGTTGCTTTGTTTTTTAGATGTTTCAGGAAACACCATACACTTCTCCCGAGTGTCTGTTGGCAATTTACATCCCGCCCATCAGCATAACAAGGCTCCCAGTTCTCCATGGCCTGTCCTGCCTTTCTGGATTTTACACTTTTTTCAGATGGCCCTTTTGACCGGGGGGAAGTGAGACTTCATTGTAGTGCAGATTTCCTTTGCAAGCTTGCTTGGTTGGCCAAAAAGGGCGTATGCGTTTTTTCCTGAATATATTCAGGAAAAAACGCATACACCCTTTTTGGCCAAGTGCATCATTGTGGACGTTCTGCCTCTTTTCCTATGCTTTCAATGCAATTCCAGTCTACCTCCTGAAATCGGTTTCCTGCAATTCTGCCCCGCTTTCAAGTCCTCTTGGCAGCCTTACTTCAGTCTATTTTTGGACGATAGCTGTCATTTATAACTCTGCAGGTTTGTGAATTACAGTGCCCCTGAGCTCCTTTCTTCAACTCGCTTTCTTGTGACCTGGCCGCAACACCGCAGGATGGCTTCAGGCCCTAATCTGGTTCCGGCCCGGCATGCTGAGCCTTTGGTTAATTCCTCTTCCTGGTGGGAAATGAGAGTTAAATTTGCCCGTCCAGACACCTCCAGCTAGCCTCTCATTGGTTCTCGCTATTCCTGTTCATCTTCCGCAGAAATTGCAAACTGGGCCAAACAGGAGGTTAAAGGGACTGACTCTCCAAGTGGGGAGAGTGTTAGTAAAGCGTCTGGAATGTTGCACCCGAGTACCAGGGGAGGAAAACTGAGACATATTTGAACACGTCTCCCGATCACATGGTTGATCATACTCTAGGTTCCACATGCATGTTTTAGCTGAAGGAAGAATACCTTAAACCTGGGTAGTTGAAACCCGTGGAATGGGTACCATGCAATATGACTTCAAAGGGTCTTCATTTGCTCACCGAACCTCTCCAATCCTATCACTGCTGCGTTTATGCCCCTGTACACATGCTTGATTCTCTTTCGGAGACATAGCAATCCATAGGTTTTAAGATACTTACTAGTCAGGTACATTCTTAGGCGTTTAATATGGGGTGTTGAGTCCATTTCATTGAGCAAGGAGTAGCTCTTGTCTATTCCATATTTGGCTTAAGGAACTTTATCTGTGCTCATTTCAATCTCTGGTTTTATGCAGTACCCCAACTCACCTTTACCCTTAAGCAAGAATAAGTTGGTTTTCTAAATTTGAGACCCTGTTCTGTTCTGTAATTCAGTTCCTGTGTAGCCAAGTTTCCATTCCGTGTATTACTGATATCTTATGATATTTCTTTTTCTGTGTGACTTATTTCAGTTAGAATCATCATACCTGAATCCACTCATTGTGCTGCTAAGGGCCTGATGACACAGATTTCATTGCTGAGTGATATTGCTTTGTAAGTAAATACCACAACTTCTTTATCCATTTTTCACTTTCTGCGATGTTGAACTTGTACTGTAAACGAGGTTCTTGTAAACAGAGCCGTTCCAAACTTTGGGGTGGCTGTGTCTTTTTGATTTTAATTTCCCTAAGCTATAGGACCATAAGTGGCAGTGCCCTAGCCTCTGTTGCTTTGTTTTTTAGATGTTTCAGGAAACACCATACACTTCTCCCGAGTGTCTGTTGGCAATTTACATCCCGCCCATCAGCATAACAAGGCTCCCAGTTCTCCATGGCCTGTCCTGCCTTTCTGGATTTTACACTTTTTTCAGATGGCCCTTTTGACCGGGGGGAAGTGAGACTTCATTGTAGTGCAGATTTCCTTTGCAAGCTTGCTTGGTTGGCCAAAAAGGGCGTATGCGTTTTTTCCTGAATATATTCAGGAGAAAACGCATACGCCCTTTTTGGCCAAGTGCATCATTGTGGACGTTCTGCCTCTTTTCCTATGCTTTCAATGCAATTCCAGTCTACCTCCTGAAATCGGTTTCCTGCAATTCTGCCCCGCTTTCAAGTCCTCTTGGCAGCCTTACTTCAGTCTATTTTTGGACGATAGCTGTCATTTATAACTCTGCAGGTTTGTGAATTACAGTGCCCCTGAGCTCCTTTGTTCAACTCGCTTTCTTTTGAGCTGGCCGTAACATCGCAGGATGGCTTCAGGCCCTAATCTGGTTCCGGTACGGCACGCTGAGCCTTTGGTTATTTCCTCTTCCTGGTGGGAAATGAGAGTTAAATTTGCCCGTCCAGACACCTCCAGCTAGCCTCTCATTGGTTCTCGCTATTCCTGTTCATCTTCCGCAGAAATTGCAAACTGGGCCAAACAGGAGGTTAAAGGGACTGACTCTCCAAGTGGGGAGAGTGTTACGAAAGCGTCTGGAATGTTGCACCCGAGTACCAGGGGAGGAAAACTGAGACATATTTGAACACGTCTCCCTATCACATGGTTGATCATACTCTAGGTTCCACAGGCATGTTTTAGCTGAAGGAAGAATACCTTAAACCTGGGTAGTTGAAACCCGTGGAATGGGTACCATGCAATATGACTTCAAAGGGTCTTCATTTGCTCACCGAACCTCTCCAATCCTATCACTGCTGCGTTTATGCCCCTGTACACATGCTTGATTCTCTTTCGGAGACATAGCAATCCATAGGTTTTAAGATACTTACTAGTCAGGTACATTCTTAGGCGTTTAATATGGGGTGTTGAGTCCATTTCGTTGAGCAAGGAGTAGCTCTTGTCTATTCCATATTTGGCTTAAGGAACTTTATCTGTGCTCATTTCAATCTCTGGTTTTATGCAGCACCCCAACTCACCTTTACCCTTAAGCAAGAATAAGTTGGTTTTCTAAATTTGAGACCCTGTTCTGTTCTGTAATTCAGTTCCTGTGTAGCCAAGTTTACATTCCGTGTATTACTGATATCTTATGATGTTTCTTTTTCTGTGTGACTTATTTCAGTTAGAATCATCATACCTGAATCCACTCATTGTGCTGCTAAGGGCCTGATGACACAGATTTCATTGCTGAGTGATATTGCTTTGTAAGTAAATACCACAACTTCTTTATCCATTTTTCACTTTCTGCGATGTTGAACTTGTACTGTAAACGAGGTTCTTGTAAACAGAGCCGTTCCAAACTTTGGGGTGGCTGTGTCTTTTTGATTTTAATTTCCCTAAGCTATAGGACCATAAGTGGAAGTGCCCTAGGCTCTGTTGCTTTGTTTTTTAGATGTTTCAGGAAACACCATACACTTCTCCCAAGTGTCTGTTGGCAATTTACATCCCGCCCATCAGCATAACAAGGCTCCCAGTTCTCCATGGCCTGTCCTGCCTTTCTGGATTTTACACTTTATTCAGATGGCCCTTTTGACCGGGGGGAAGTGAGACTTCATTGTAGTGCAGATTTCCTTTGCAAGCTTGCTTGGTTGGCCAAAAAGGGCGTATGCGTTTTTTCCTGAATATATTCAGGAAAAAACGCATACGCCCTTTTTGGCCAAGTGCATCATTGTGGACGTTCTGCCTCTTTTCCTATGCTTTCAATGCAATTCCAGTCTACCTCCTGAAATCGGTTTCCTGCAATTCTGCCCCGCTTTCAAGTCCTCTTGGCAGCCTTACTTCAGTCTATTTTTGGACGATAGCTGTCATTTATAACTCTGCATGTTTGTGAATTACAGTGCCCCTGAGCTCCTTTCTTCAACTCGCTTTCTTGTGACCTGGCTGCAACACCGCAGGATGGCTTCAGGCCCTAATCTGGTTCCGGCCTGGCATACTGAGCCTTTGGTTAATTCCTCTTCCTGGTGGGAAATGAGAGTTAAATTTGCCCGTCCAGACACCTCCAGCTAGCCTCTCATTGGTTCTCGCTATTCCTGTTCATCTTCCGCAGAAATTGCAAACTGGGCCAAACAGGAGGTTAAAGGGACTGACTCTCCAAGTGGGGAGAGTGTTAGTAAAGCGTCTGGAATGTTGCACCCGAGTACCAGGGGAGGAAAACTGAGACATATTTGAACACGTCTCCTGATCACATGGTTGATCATACTCTAGGTTCCACATGCATGTTTTAGCTGAAGGAAGAATACCTTAAACCTGGGTAGTTGAAACCCGTGGAATGGGTACCATGCAATATGACTTCAAAGGGTCTTCATTTGCTCACCGAACCTCTCCAATCCTATCACTGCTGCGTTTATGCCCCTGTACACATGCTTGATTCTCTTTCGGAGACATAGCAATCCATAGGTTTTAAGATACTTACTAGTCAGGTACATTCTTAGGCGTTTAATATGGGGTGTTGAGTCCATTTCGTTGAGCAAGGAGTAGCTCTTGTCTATTCCATATTTGGCTTAAGGAACTTTATCTGTGCTCATTTCAATCTCTGGTTTTATGCAGCACCCCAACTCACCTTTACCCTTAAGCAAGAATAAGTTGGTTTTCTAAATTTGAGACCCTGTTCTGTTCTGTAATTCAGTTCCTGTGTAGCCAAGTTTACATTCCGTGTATTACTGATATCTTATGATGTTTCTTTTTCTGTGTGACTTATTTCAGTTAGAATCATCATACCTGAATCCACTCATTGTGCTGCTAAGGGCCTGATGACACAGATTTCATTGCTGAGTGATATTGCTTTGTAAGTAAATACCACAACTTCTTTATCCATTTTTCACTTTCTGCGATGTTGAACTTGTACTGTAAACGAGGTTCTTGTAAACAGAGCCGTTCCAAACTTTGGGGTGGCTGTGTCTTTTTGATTTTAATTTCCCTAAGCTATAGGACCATAAGTGGAAGTGCCCTAGGCTCTGTTGCTTTGTTTTTTAGATGTTTCAGGAAACACCATACACTTCTCCCAAGTGTCTGTTGGCAATTTACATCCCGCCCATCAGCATAACAAGGCTCCCAGTTCTCCATGGCCTGTCCTGCCTTTCTGGATTTTACACTTTATTCAGATGGCCCTTTTGACCGGGGGGAAGTGAGACTTCATTGTAGTGCAGATTTCCTTTGCAAGCTTGCTTGGTTGGCCAAAAAGGGCGTATGCGTTTTTTCCTGAATATATTCAGGAAAAAACGCATACGCCCTTTTTGGCCAAGTGCATCATTGTGGACGTTCTGCCTCTTTTCCTATGCTTTCAATGCAATTCCAGTCTACCTCCTGAAATCGGTTTCCTGCAATTCTGCCCCGCTTTCAAGTCCTCTTGGCAGCCTTACTTCAGTCTATTTTTGGACGATAGCTGTCATTTATAACTCTGCATGTTTGTGAATTACAGTGCCCCTGAGCTCCTTTCTTCAACTCGCTTTCTTGTGACCTGGCTGCAACACCGCAGGATGGCTTCAGGCCCTAATCTGGTTCCGGCCTGGCATACTGAGCCTTTGGTTAATTCCTCTTCCTGGTGGGAAATGAGAGTTAAATTTGCCCGTCCAGACACCTCCAGCTAGCCTCTCATTGGTTCTCGCTATTCCTGTTCATCTTCCGCAGAAATTGCAAACTGGGCCAAACAGGAGGTTAAAGGGACTGACTCTCCAAGTGGGGAGAGTGTTAGTAAAGCGTCTGGAATGTTGCACCCGAGTACCAGGGGAGGAAAACTGAGACATATTTGAACACGTCTCCCGATCACATGGTTGATCATACTCTAGGTTCCACATGCATGTTTTAGCTGAAGGAAGAATACCTTAAACCTGGGTAGTTGAAACCCGTGGAATGGGTACCATGCAATATGACTTCAAAGGGTCTTCATTTGCTCACCGAACCTCTCCAATCCTATCACTGCTGCGTTTATGCCCCTGTACACATGCTTGATTCTCTTTCGGAGACATAGCAATCCATAGGTTTTAAGATACTTACTAGTCAGGTACATTCTTAGGCGTTTAATATGGGGTGTTGAGTCCATTTCGTTGAGCAAGGAGTAGCTCTTGTCTATTCCATATTTGGCTTAAGGAACTTTATCTGTGCTCATTTCAATCTCTGGTTTTATGCAGCACCCCAACTCACCTTTACCCTTAAGCAAGAATAAGTTGGTTTTCTAAATTTGAGACCCTGTTCTGTTCTGTAATTCAGTTCCTGTGTAGCCAAGTTTCCATTCCGTGTATTACTGATATCTTATGATATTTCTTTTTCTGTGTGACTTATTTCAGTTAGAATCATCATACCTGAATCCACTCATTGTGCTGCTAAGGGCCTGATGACACAGATTTCATTGCTGCGTGATATTGCTTTGTAAGTAAATACCACAACTTCTTTATCCATTTTTCACTTTCTGCGATGTTGAACTTGTACTGTAAACGAGGTTCTTGTAAACAGAGCCGTTCCAAACTTTGGGGTGGCTGTGTCTTTTTGATTTTAATTTCCCTAAGCTATAGGACCATAAGTGGCAGTGCCCAAGCCTCTGTTGCTTTGTTTTTTAGATGTTTCAGGAAACACCATACACTTCTCCCAAGTGTCTGTTGGCAATTTACATCCCGCCCATCAGCATAACAAGGCTCCCAGTTCTCCATGGCCTGTCCTGCCTTTCTGGATTTTACACTTTATTCAGATGGCCCTTTTGACCGGGGGGAAGTGAGACTTCATTGTAGTGCAGATTTCCTTTGCAAGCTTGCTTGGTTGGCCAAAAAGGGCGTATGCGTTTTTTCCTGAATATATTCAGGAGAAAACGCATACGCCCTTTTTGGCCAAGTGCATCATTGTGGACGTTCTGCCTCTTTTCCTATGCTTTCAATGCAATTCCAGTCTACCTCCTGAAATCGGTTTCCTGCAATTCTGCCCCGCTTTCAAGTCCTCTTGGCAGCCTTACTTCAGTCTATTTTTGGACGATAGCTGTCATTTATAACTCTGCAGGTTTGTGAATTACAGTGCCCCTGAGCTCCTTTCCTCAACTCGCTTTCTTGTGACCTGGCCGCAACACCGCAGGATGGCTTCAGGCCCTAATCTGGTTCCGGCCCGGCATGCTGAGCCTTTGGTTAATTCCTCTTCCTGGTGGGAAATGAGAGTTAAATTTGCCCGTCCAGACACCTCCAGCTAGCCTCTCATTGGTTCTCGCTATTCCTGTTCATCTTCCGCAGAAATTGCAAACTGGGCCAAACAGGAGGTTAAAGGGACTGACTCTCCAAGTGGGGAGAGTGTTAGTAAAGCGTCTGGAATGTTGCACCCGAGTACCAGGGGAGGAAAACTGAGACATATTTGAACACGTCTCCCGATCACATGGTTGATCATACTCTAGGTTCCACATGCATGTTTTAGCTGAAGGAAGAATACCTTAAACCTGGGTAGTTGAAACCCGTGGAATGGGTACCATGCAATATGACTTCAAAGGGTCTTCATTTGCTCACCGAACCTCTCCAATCCTATCACTGCTGCGTTTATGCCCCTGTACACATGCTTGATTCTCTTTCGGAGACATAGCAATCCATAGGTTTTAAGATACTTACTAGTCAGGTACATTCTTAGGCGTTTAATATGGGGTGTTGAGTCCATTTCGTCGAGCAAGGAGTAGCTCTTGTCTATTCCATATTTGGCTTAAGGAACTTTATCTGTGCTCATTTCAATCTCTGGTTTTATGCAGCACCCCAACTCACCTTTACCCTTAAGCAAGAATAAGTTGGTTTTCTAAATTTGAGACCCTGTTCTGTTCTGTAATTCAGTTCCTGTGTAGCCAAGTTTACATTCCGTGTATTACTGATATCTTATGATGTTTCTTTTTCTGTGTGACTTATTTCAGTTAGAATCATCATACCTGAATCCACTCATTGTGCTGCTAAGGGCCTGATGACACAGATTTCATTGCTGAGTGATATTGCTTTGTAAGTAAATACCACAACTTCTTTATCCATTTTTCACTTTCTGCGATGTTGAAGTTGTACTGTAAACGAGGTTCTTGTAAACAGAGCCGTTCCAAACTTTGGGGTGGCTGTGTCTTTTTGATTTTAATTTCCCTAAGCTATAGGACCATAAGTGGCAGTGCCCTAGGCTCTGTTGCTTTGTTTTTTAGATGTTTCAGGAAACACCATACACTTCTCCCGAGTGTCTGTTGGCAATTTACATCCCTCCCATCAGCATAACAAGGCTCCCAGTTCTCCATGGCCTGTCCTGCCTTTCTGGATTTTACACTTTTTTCAGATGGCCCTTTTGACCGGGGGGAAGTGAGACTTCATTGTAGTGCAGATTTCCTTTGCAAGCTTGCTTGGTTGGCCAAAAAGGGCGTATGCGTTTTCTCCTGAATATATTCAGGAGAAAACGCATACGCCCTTTTTGGCCAAGTGCATCATTGTGGACGTTCTGCCTCTTTTCCTATGCTTTCAATGCAATTCCAGTCTACCTCCTGAAATCGGTTTCCTGCAATTCTGCCCCGCTTTCAAGTCCTCTTGGCAGCCTTACTTCAGTCTATTTTTGGACGATAGCTGTCATTTATAACTCTGCAGGTTTGTGAATTACAGTGCCCCTGAGCTCCTTTCCTCAACTCGCTTTCTTGTGACCTGGCCGCAACACCGCAGGATGGCTTCAGGCGCTAATGTGGTTCCGGCCCGGCATGCTGAGCCTTTGGTTAATTCCTCTTCCTGGTGGGAAATGAGAGTTAAATTTGCCCGTCCAGACACCTCCAGCTAGCCTCTCATTGGTTCTCACTATTCCTGTTCATCTTCCGCAGAAATTGCAAACTGGGCCAAACAGGAGGTTAAAGGGACTGACTCTCCAAGTGGGGAGAGTGTTAGTAAAGCGTCTGGAATGTTGCACCCGAGTACCAGGGGAGGAAAACTGAGACATATTTGAACACGTCTCCCGATCACATGGTTGATCATACTCTAGGTTCCACATGCATGTTTTAGCTGAAGGAAGAATACCTTAAACCTGGGTAGTTGAAACCCGTGGAATGGGTACCATGCAATATGACTTCAAAGGGTCTTCATTTGCTCACCGAACCTCTCCAATCCTATCACTGCTGCGTTTATGCCCCTGTACACATGCTTGATTCTCTTTCGGAGACATAGCAATCCATAGGTTTTAAGATACTTACTAGTCAGGTACATTCTTAGGCGTTTAATATGGGGTGTTGAGTCCATTTCGTTGAGCAAGGAGTAGCTCTTGTCTATTCCATATTTGGCTTAAGGAACTTTATCTGTGCTCATTTCAATCTCTGGTTTTATGCAGCACCCCAACTCACCTTTACCCTTAAGCAAGAATAAGTTGGTTTTCTAAATTTGAGACCCTGTTCTGTTCTGTAATTCAGTTCCTGTGTAGCCAAGTTTACATTCCGTGTATTACTGATATCTTATGATGTTTCTTTTTCTGTGTGACTTATTTCAGTTAGAATCATCATACCTGAATCCACTCATTGTGCTGCTAAGGGCCTGATGACACAGATTTCATTGCTGAGTGATATTGCTTTGTAAGTAAATACCACAACTTCTTTATCCATTTTTCACTTTCTGCGATGTTGAACTTGTACTGTAAACGAGGTTCTTGTAAACAGAGCCGTTCCAAACTTTGGGGTGGCTGTGTCTTTTTGATTTTAATTTCCCTAAGCTATAGGACCATAAGTGGCAGTGCCCTAGGCTCTGTTGCTTTGTTTTTTAGATGTTTCAGGAAACACCATACACTTCTCCCGAGTGTCTGTTGGCAATTTACATCCCGCCCATCAGCATAACAAGGCTCCCAGTTCTCCATGGCCTGTCCTGCCTTTCTGGATTTTACACTTTTTTCAGATGGCCCTTTTGACCGGGGGGAAGTGAGACTTCATTGTAGTGCAGATTTCCTTTGCAAGCTTGCTTGGTTGGCCAAAAAGGGCGTATGCGTTTTTTCCTGAATATATTCAGGAAAAAACGCATACGCCCTTTTTGGCCAAGTGCATCATTGTGGACGTTCTGCCTCTTTTCCTATGCTTTCAATGCAATTCCAGTCTACCTCCTGAAATCGGTTTCCTGCAATTCTGCCCCGCTTTCAAGTCCTCTTGGCAGCCTTACTTCAGTCTATTTTTGGACGATAGCTGTCATTTATAACTCTGCAGGTTTGTGAATTACAGTGCCCCTGAACTCCTTTCTTCAACTCGCTTTCTTGTGACCTGGCCGCAACACCGCAGGATGGCTTCAGGCCCTAATCTGGTTCCGGCCCGGCATGCTGAGCCTTTGGTTAATTCCTCTTCCTGGTGGGAAATGAGAGTTAAATTTGCCCGTCCAGACACCTCCAGCTAGCCTCTCATTGGTTCTCGCTATTCCTGTTCATCTTCCGCAGAAATTGCAAACTGGGCCAAACAGGAGGTTAAAGGGACTGACTCTCCAAGTGGGGAGAGTGTTAGTAAAGCGTCTGGAATGTTGCACCCGAGTACCAGGGGAGGAAAACTGAGACATATTTGAACACGTCTCCCAATCACATGGTTGATCATACTCTAGGTTCCACAGGCATGTTTTAGCTGAAGGAAGAATACCTTAAACCTGGGTAGTTGAAACCCGTGGAATGGGTACCATGCAATATGACTTCAAAGGGTCTTCATTTGCTCACCGAACCTCTCCAATCCTATCACTGCTGCGTTTATGCCCCTGTACACATGCTTGATTCTCTTTCAGAGACATAGCAATCCATAGGTTTTAAGACACTTACCAGTCAGGTACATTCTTAGGCGTTTAATATGCGGTGTTGAGTCCATTTCGTTGAGCAAGGAGTAGCTCTTGTCTATTCCATATTTGGCTTAAGGAACTTTATCTGTGCTCATTTCAATCTCTGGTTTTATGCAGCACCCCAACTCACCTTTACCCTTAAGCAAGAATAAGTTGATTTTCTAAATTTGAGACCCTGTTCTGTTCTGTAATTCAGTTCCTGTGTAGTCAAGTTTCCATTCCGTGTATTACTGATATCTTATGATGTTTCTTTTTCTGTGTGACTTATTTCAGTTAGAATCATCATACCTGAATCCACTCTTTGTGCTGCTAAGGGCCTGATGACACAGATTTCATTGCTGAGTGATATTGCTTTGTCAGTAAATACCACAACTTCTTTATCCATTTTTCACTTTCTGCAATGTTGAACTTGTACTGTAAACGAGGTTCTTGTAAACAGAGGCGTCCCAAACTTTGGGGTGGCTGTGTTTTTGATTTTAATTTCCCTAAGCTATAGGACCATAAGTGGCAGTGCCCTAGGCTCTGTTGCTTTGTTTTTTAGATGTTTCAGGAAACACCATACACTTCTCCCGAGTGGTTGTTGGCAATTTACATCCCGCCCATCAGCATAACAAGGCTCCCAGTTCTCCATGGCCTGTTCTGCCTTTCTGGATTTTACACTTTTTTCAGATGGCCCTTTTGACCAGGGGCAAGTGAGACTTCATTGTAGTGCAGATTTCCTTTGCAAGCTTGCTTGGTTGGCCAAAAAGGGCGTATGCGTTTTTTCCTGAATATATTCAGGAGAAAACGCATACGCCCTTTTTGGCCAAGTGCATCATTGTGGACGTTCTGCCTCTTTTCCTATGCTTTCAATGCAATTCCAGTCTACCTCCTGAAATCGGTTTCCTGCAATTCTGCCCCGCTTTCAAGTCCTCTTGGCAGCCTTACTTCAGTCTATTTTTGGACGATAGCTGTCATTTATAACTCTGCAGGTTTGTGAATTACAGTGCCCCTGAGCTCCTTTCTTCAACTTGCTTTCTTGTGACCTGGCCGCAACACCGCAGGATGGCTTCAGGCCCTAATCTGGTTCCGGTACGGCATGCTGAGCCTTTGGTTATTTCCTCTTCCTGGTGGGAAATGAGAGTTAAATTTGCCCGTCCAGACACCTCCAGCTAGCCTCTCATTGGTTCTCGCTATTCCTGTTCATCTTCCGCAGAAATTGCAAACTGGGCCAAACAGGAGGTTAAAGGCGCTGACTCTCCAAGTGGTGGGAGTGTTAGGAAAGCGTCTGGAATGTTGCACCCGAGTACCAGGGGAGGAAAACTGAGACATATTTGAACACGTCTCCCGTTCACATGGTTGATCATACTTGGGTTCCACATGCATGTTTTAGCTGAAGGAAGAATACCTTAAACCTGGAGAGTTGAGACCCGTGTAATGGGTACCATGCAATATGACTTCAAAGGGTCTTCATTTGCTCACCGAACCTCTCCAATCCTATCACTGCTGCGTTTATGTCCCTGTACACATGCTTGATTCTCTTTTGGAGACATAGCAATCCATAGGTTTTACGATACTTACTAGTCAGGTACATTCTTAGGCGTTTAATATGCGGTGTTGAGTCCATTTCGTTGAGCAAGGAGTAGCTCTTGTCTATTCCATATTTGACTTAAGGAACTTTATCTGTGCTCATTTCAATCTCTGGTTTTATGCAGCACCCCAACTCACCTTTACCCTTAAGCAAGCATAAGTTGGTTTTCTAAATTTGAGACCCTGTTCTGTTCTGTAATTCAGTTCCTGTGTAGCCAAGTTTACATTCCGTGTATTACTGATATCTTATGATGTTTCTTTTTCTGTGTGACTTATTTCAGTTAGAATCATCATACCTGAATCCACTCATTGTGCTGCTAAGGGCCTGATGACATAGATTTCATTGCTGAGTGATATTGCTTTGTAAGTAAATACCACAACTTCTTTATCCATTTTTCACTTTCTGTGATGTTGAACTTGTACTGTAAGCGAGGTTCTTGTAAACAGAGGCGTCCCAAACTTTGGGGTGGCTGTGTCTTTTTGATTTTAATTTCCCTAAGCTATAGGACCATAAGTGGCAGTGCCCTAGGCTCTGTTGCTTTGTTTTTTAGATGTTTCAGGAAACACCATACACTTCTCCCGAGTGTCTGTTGGCAATTTACATCCCACCCATCAGCATAACAAGGCTCCCAGTTCTCCATGGCCTGTCCTGCCTTTCTGGATTTTACACTTTTTTCAGATGGCCCTTTTGACCGGGGGGAAGTGAGACTTCATTGTAGTGCAGATTTCCTTTGCAAGCTTGCTTGGTTGGCCAAAAAGGGCGTATGCGTTTTTTCCTGAATATATTCAGGAAAAAACGCATACGCCCTTTTTGGCCAAGTGCATCATTGTGGACGTTCTGCCTCTTTTCCTATGCTTTCAATGCAATTCCAGTCTACCTCCTGAAATCGGTTTCCTGCAATTCTGCCCCGCTTTCAAGTCCTCTTGGCAGCCTTACTTCAGTCTATTTTTGGACGATAGCTGTCATTTATAACTCTGCAGGTTTGTGAATTACAGTGCCCCTGAGCTCCTTTCTTCAACTCGCTTTCTTGTGACCTGGCCGCAACAACGCAGGATGGCTTCAGGCCCTAATCTGGTTCCGGCCCGGCATGCTGAGCCTTTGGTTAATTCCTCTTCCTGGTGGGAAATGAGAGTTAAATTTGCCCGTCCAGACACCTCCAGCTAGCCTCTCATTGGTTCTCGCTATTCCTGTTCATCTTCCGCAGAAATTGCAAACTGGGCCAAACAGGAGGTTAAAGGGACTGACTCTCCAAGTGGGGAGAGTGTTAGTAAAGCGTCTGGAATGTTGCACCCGAGTACCAGGGGAGGAAAACTGAGACATATTTGAACACGTCTCCCAATCACATGGTTGATCATACTCTAGGTTCCACAGGCATGTTTTAGCTGAAGGAAGAATACCTTAAACCTGGGTAGTTGAAACCCGTGGAATGGGTACCATGCAATATGACTTCAAAGGGTCTTCATTTGCTCACCGAACCTCTCCAATCCTATCACTGCTGCGTTTATGCCCCTGTACACATGCTTGATTCTCTTTCAGAGACATAGCAATCCATAGGTTTTAAGACACTTACTAGTCAGGTACATTCTTAGGCGTTTAATATGCGGTGTTGAGTCCATTTCGTTGAGCAAGGAGTAGCTCTTGTCTATTCCATATTTGGCTTAAGGAACTTTATCTGTGCTCATTTCAATCTCTGGTTTTATGCAGCACCCCAACTCACCTTTACCCTTAAGCAAGAATAAGTTGATTTTCTAAATTTGAGACCCTGTTCTGTTCTGTAATTCAGTTCCTGTGTAGTCAAGTTTACATTCCGTGTATTACTGATATCTTATGATGTTTCTTTTTCTGTGTGACTTATTTCAGTTAGAATCATCATACCTGAATCCACTCTTTGTGCTGCTAAGGGCCTGATGACATAGATTTCATTGCTGAGTGATATTGCTTTGTCAGTAAATACCACAACTTCTTTATCCATTTTTAACTTTCTGCAATGTTGAACTTGTACTGTAAACGAGGTTCTTGTAAACAGAGGCGTCCCAAACTTTGGGGTGGCTGTGTTTTTGATTTTAATTTCCCTAAGCTATAGGACCATAAGTGGCAGTGCCCTAGGCTCTGTTGCTTTGTTTTTTAGATGTTTCAGGAAACACCATACACTTCTCCCGAGTGGTTGTTGGCAATTTACATCCCGCCCATCAGCATAACAAGGCTCCCAGTTCTCCATGGCCTGTTCTGCCTTTCTGGATTTTACACTTTTTTCAGATGGCCCTTTTGACCAGGGGCAAGTGAGACTTCATTGTAGTGCAGATTTCCTTTGCAAGCTTGCTTGGTTGGCCAAAAAGGGCGTATGCGTTTTTTCCTGAATATATTCAGGAGAAAACGCATACGCCCTTTTTGGCCAAGTGCATCATTGTGGACGTTCTGCCTCTTTTCCTATGCTTTCAATGCAATTCCAGTCTACCTCCTGAAATCGGTTTCCTGCAATTCTGCCCCGCTTTCAAGTCCTCTTGGCAGCCTTACTTCAGTCTATTTTTGGACGATAGCTGTCATTTATAACTCTGCAGGTTTGTGAATTACAGTGCCCCTGAGCTCCTTTCTTCAACTTGCTTTCTTGTGACCTGGCCGCAACACCGCAGGATGGCTTCAGGCCCTAATCTGGTTCCGGTACGGCATGCTGAGCCTTTGGTTATTTCCTCTTCCTGGTGGGAAATGAGAGTTAAATTTGCCCGTCCAGACACCTCCAGCTAGCCTCTCATTGGTTCTCGCTATTCCTGTTCATCTTCCGCAGAAATTGCAAACTGGGCCAAACAGGAGGTTAAAGGCGCTGACTCTCCAAGTGGGGAGAGAGTTAGTAAAGCGTCTGGAATGTTGCACCCGAGTACCAGGGGAGGAAAACTGAGACATATTTGAACACGTCTCCCGATCACATGGTTGATCATACTCTGGGTTCCACATGCATGTTTTAGCTGAAGGAAGAATACGTAAAACCTGGGTAGTTGAAACCCGTGGAATGGGTACCATGCAATATGACTTCAAAGGGTCTTCATTTGCTCACCGAACCTCTCCAATCCTATCACTGCTGCGTTTATGCCCCTGTACACATGCTTGATTCTCTTCCGGAGACATAGCAATCCATAGGTTTTACGATACTTACTAGTCAGGTACATTCTTAGGCGTTTAATATGCGGTGTTGAGTCCATTTCGTTGAGCAAGGAGTAGCTCTTGTCTATTCCATATTTGGCTTAAGGAACTTTATCTGTGCTCATTTCAATCTCTGGTTTTATGTAGCAACCCAACTCACCTTTCCCCTTAAGCAAGCATAAGTTGGTTTTCTAAATTTGAGAACCTGTTCTGTTTTGGAATTCAGTTCCTGTGTAGCCAAGTTTACATTCCGTGTATTAGTGATATCTTATGATGTTTCTTTTTCTGTGTGACTTATTTCAGTTAGAATCATCGTACCTGAATCTACTCATTATGCTGCTACGGGCCTGATGACATAGATTTCATTGCTGAGTGATACTGCATTGTACGTAAGTACCACAAGTTCTTTATCCATTTTTCACTTTCTGCGATGTTGAACTTGTACTGTAAACGAGGTTCTTGTAAACAGAGCCGTTCAAAACTTTGGGGTGGCTGTGTCTTTTTGATTTTAATTTCCCTAACCTATAGGACCATAAGTGGAAGTGCCCTAGGCTCTGTTGCTTTGTTTTTTAGATGTTTCAGGAAACACCATACACTTCTCCCAAGTGTCTGTTGGCAATTTACATCCCGCCCATCAGCATAACAAGGCTCCCAGTTCTCAATGACCTGTTGCCTTTCTGGATTTTACACTTTTTTCAGATGGCCCTTTTGACCGGGGGGAAGTGAGACTTCATTGTAGTGCAGATTTCCTTTGCAAGCTTGCTTGGTTGGCCAAAAAGGGCGTATGCGTTTTTTCCTGAATATATTCAGGAAAAAACGCATACGCCCTTTTTGGCCAAGTGCATCATTGTGGACGTTCTGCCTCTTTTCCTATGCTTTCAATGCAATTCCAGTCTACCTCCTGAAATCGGTTTCCTGCAATTCTGCCCCGCTTTCAAGTCCTCTTGGCAGCCTTACTTCAGTCTATTTTTGGACGATAGCTGTCATTTATAACTCTGCAGGTTTGTGAATTACAGTGCCCCTGAGCTCCTTTCTTCAACTCGCTTTCTTGTGACCTGGCCGCAACACCGCAGGATGGCTTCAGGCCCTAATCTGGTTCCGGCCCGGCATGCTGAGCCTTTGGTTAATTCCTCTTCCTGGTGGGAAATGAGAGTTAAATTTGCCCGTCCAGACACCTCCAGCTAGCCTCTCATTGGTTCTCGCTATTCCTGTTCATCTTCCGCAGAAATTGCAAACTGGGCCAAACAGGAGGTTAAAGGGACTGACTCTCCAAGTGGGGAGAGTGTTAGTAAAGCGTCTGGAATGTTGCACCCGAGTACCAGGGGAGGAAAACTGAGACATATTTGAACACGTCTCCCGATCACATGGTTGATCATACTCTAGGTTCCACATGCATGTTTTAGCTGAAGGAAGAATACCTTAAACCTGGGTAGTTGAAACCCGTGGAATGGGTACCATGCAATATGACTTCAAAGGGTCTTCATTTGCTCACCGAACCTCTCCAATCCTATCACTGCTGCGTTTATGCCCCTGTACACATGCTTGATTCTCTTTCAGAGACATAGCAATCCATAGGTTTTAAGATACTTACTAGTCAGGTACATTCTTAGGCGTTTAATATGCGGTGTTGAGTCCATTTCGTTGAGCAAGGAGTAGCTCTTGTCTATTCCATATTTGGCTTAAGGAACTTTATCTGTGCTCATTTCAATCTCTGGTTTTATGCAGCACCCCAACTCACCTTTACCCTTAAGCAAGCATAAGTTGATTTTCTAAATTTGAGACCCTGTTCTGTTCTGTAATTCAGTTCCTGTGTAGTCAAGTTTCCATTCCGTGTATTACTGATATCTTATGATGTTTCTTTTTCTGTGTGACTTATTTCAGTTAGAATCATCATACCTGAATCCACTCTTTGTGCTGCTAAGGGCCTGATGACACAGATTTCATTGCTGAGTGATATTGCTTTGTAAGTAAATACCACAACTTCTTTATCCATTTTTCACTTTCTGCGATGTTGAACTTGTACTGTAAACGAGGTTCTTGTAAACAGAGGCGTCCCAAACTTTGGGGTGGCTGTGTTTTTGATTTTAATTTCCCTAAGCTATAGGACCATAAGTGGCAGTGCCCTAGGCTCTGTTGCTTTGTTTTTTAGATGTTTCAGGAAACACCATACACTTCTCCCGAGTGGTTGTTGGCAATTTACATCCCGCCCATCAGCATAACAAGGCTCCCAGTTCTCCATGGCCTGTCCTGCCTTTCTGGATTTTACACTTTTTTCAGATGGCCCTTTTGACCGGGGGGAAGTGAGACTTCATTGTAGTGCAGATTTCCTTTGCAAGCTTGCTTGGTTGGCCAAAAAGGGCGTATGCGTTTTTTCCTGAATATATTCAGGAAAAAACGCATACGCCCTTTTTGGCCAAGTGCATCATTGTGGACGTTCTGCCTCTTTTCCTATGCTTTCAATGCAATTCCAGTCTACCTCCTGAAATCGGTTTCCTGCAATTCTGCCCCGCTTTCAAGTCCTCTTGGCAGCCTTACTTCAGTCTATTTTTGGACGATAGCTGTCATTTATAACTCTGCAGGTTTGTGAATTACAGTGCCCCTGAGCTCCTTTCTTCAACTCGCTTTCTTTTGAGCTGGCCGCAACACCGCAGGATGGCTTCAGGCCCTAATCTGGTTCCGGTACGGCATGCTGAGCCTTTGGTTATTTCCTCTTCCTGGTGGGAAATGAGAGTTAAATTTGCCCGTCCAGACACCTCCAGCTAGCCTCTCATTGGTTCTCGCTATTCCTGTTCATCTTCCGCAGAAATTGCAAACTGGGCCAAACAGGAGGTTAAAGGCGCTGACTCTCCAAGTGGGGGGAGTGTTAGGAAAACGTCTGGAATGTTGCACCCGAGTACCAGGGGAGGAAAACTGAGACATATTTGAACACGTCTCCCGTTCACATGGTTGATCATACTTGGGTTCCACATGCATGTTTTAGCTGAAGGAAGAATACCTTAAACCTGGAGAGTTGAGACCCGTGTAATGGGTACCATGCAATATGACTTCAAAGGGTCTTCATTTGCTCACCGAACCTCTCCAATCCTATCACTGCTGCGTTTATGTCCCTGTACACATGCTTGATTCTCTTTTGGAGACATAGCAATCCATAGGTTTTACGATACTTACTAGTCAGGTACATTCTTAGGCGTTTAATATGCGGTGTTGAGTCCATTTCGTTGAGCAAGGAGTAGCTCTTGTCTATTCCATATTTGACTTAAGGAACTTTATCTGTGCTCATTTCAATCTCTGGTTTTATGCAGCACCCCAACTCACCTTTACCCTTAAGCAAGCATAAGTTGGTTTTCTAAATTTGAGACCCTGTTCTGTTCTGTAATTCAGTTCCTGTGTAGCCAAGTTTACATTCCGTGTATTACTGATATCTTATGATGTTTCTTTTTCTGTGTGACTTATTTCAGTTAGAATCATCATACCTGAATCCACTCATTGTGCTGCTAAGGGCCTGATGACATAGATTTCATTGCTGAGTGATATTGCTTTGTAAGTAAATACCACAACTTCTTTATCCATTTTTCACTTTCTGCGATGTTGAACTTGTACTGTAAACGAGGTTCTTGTAAACAGAGGCGTCCCAAACTTTGGGGTGGCTGTGTCTTTTTGATTTTAATTTCCCTAAGCTATAGGACCATAAGTGGCAGTGCCCTAGGCTCTGTTGCTTTGTTTTTTAGATGTTTCAGGAAACACCATACACTTCTCCCGAGTGTCTGTTGGCAATTTACATCCCGCCCATCAGCATAACAAGGCTCCCAGTTCTCCATGGCCTGTCCTGCCTTTCTGGATTTTACACTTTTTTCAGATGGCCCTTTTGACCGGGGGGAAGTGAGACTTCATTGTAGTGCAGATTTCCTTTGCAAGCTTGCTTGGTTGGCCAAAAAGGGCGTATGCGTTTTTTCCTGAATATATTCAGGAAAAAACGCATACGCCCTTTTTGGCCAAGTGCATCATTGTGGACGTTCTGCCTCTTTTCCTATGCTTTCAATGCAATTCCAGTCTACCTCCTGAAATCGGTTTCCTGCAATTCTGCCCCGCTTTCAAGTCCTCTTGGCAGCCTTACTTCAGTCTATTTTTGGACGATAGCTGTCATTTATAACTCTGCAGGTTTGTGAATTACAGTGCCCCTGAGCTCCTTTCTTCAACTTGCTTTCTTGTGACCTGGCCGCAACACCGCAGGATGGCTTCAGGCCCTAATCTGGTTCCGGTACGGCATGCTGAGCCTTTGGTTATTTCCTCTTCCTGGTGGGAAATGAGAGTTAAATTTGCCCGTCCAGACACCTCCAGCTAGCCTCTCATTGGTTCTCGCTATTCCTGTTCATCTTCCGCAGAAATTGCAAACTGGGCCAAACAGGAGGTTAAAGGCGCTGACTCTCCAAGTGGGGAGAGAGTTAGTAAAGCGTCTGGAATGTTGCACCCGAGTACCAGGGGAGGAAAACTGAGACATATTTGAACACGTCTCCCGATCACATGGTTGATCATACTCTGGGTTCCACATGCATGTTTTAGCTGAAGGAAGAATACGTAAAACCTGGGTAGTTGAAACCCGTGGAATGGGTACCATGCAATATGACTTCAAAGGGTCTTCATTTGCTCACCGAACCTCTCCAATCCTATCACTGCTGCGTTTATGCCCCTGTACACATGCTTGATTCTCTTCCGGAGACATAGCAATCCATAGGTTTTACGATACTTACTAGTCAGGTACATTGTTAGGCGTTTAATATGCGGTGTTGAGTCCATTTCGTTGAGCAAGGAGTAGCTCTTGTCTATTCCATATTTGGCTTAAGGAACTTTATCTGTGCTCATTTCAATCTCTGGTTTTATGCAGCAACCCAACTCACCTTTCCCCTTAAGCAAGCATAAGTTGGTTTTCTAAATTTGAGAACCTGTTCTGTTTTGGAATTCAGTTCCTGTGTAGCCAAGTTTACATTCCGTGTATTAGTGATATCTTATGATGTTTCTTTTTCTGTGTGACTTATTTCAGTTAGAATCATCGTACCTGAATCTACTCATTATGCTGCTACGGGCCTGATGACATAGATTTCATTGCTGAGTGATACTGCATTGTACGTAAGTACCACAAGTTCTTTATCCATTTTTCACTTTCTGCGATGTTGAACTTGTACTGTAAACGAGGTTCTTGTAAACAGAGCCGTTCAAAACTTTGGGGTGGCTGTGTCTTTTTGATTTTAATTTCCCTAACCTATAGGACCATAAGTGGAAGTGCCCTAGGCTCTGTTGCTTTGTTTTTTAGATGTTTCAGGAAACACCATACACTTCTCCCAAGTGTCTGTTGGCAATTTACATCCCGCCCATCAGCATAACAAGGCTCCCAGTTCTCAATGACCTGTTGCCTTTCTGGATTTTACACTTTTTTCAGATGGCCCTTTTGACCGGGGGGAAGTGAGACTTCATTGTAGTGCAGATTTCCTTTGCAAGCTTGCTTGGTTGGCCAAAAAGGGCGTATGCGTTTTTTCCTGAATATATTCAGGAAAAAACGCATACGCCCTTTTTGGCCAAGTGCATCATTGTGGACGTTCTGCCTCTTTTCCTATGCTTTCAATGCAATTCCAGTCTACCTCCTGAAATCGGTTTCCTGCAATTCTGCCCCGCTTTCAAGTCCTCTTGGCAGCCTTACTTCAGTCTATTTTTGGACGATAGCTGTCATTTATAACTCTGCAGGTTTGTGAATTACAGTGCCCCTGAGCTCCTTTCTTCAACTCGCTTTCTTGTGACCTGGCCGCAACACCGCAGGATGGCTTCAGGCCCTAATCTGGTTCCGGCCCGGCATGCTGAGCCTTTGGTTAATTCCTCTTCCTGGTGGGAAATGAGAGTTAAATTTGCCCGTCCAGACACCTCCAGCTAGCCTCTCATTGGTTCTCGCTATTCCTGTTCATCTTCCGCAGAAATTGCAAACTGGGCCAAACAGGAGGTTAAAGGGACTGACTCTCCAAGTGGGGAGAGTGTTAGTAAAGCGTCTGGAATGTTGCACCCGAGTACCAGGGGAGGAAAACTGAGACATATTTGAACACGTCTCCCGATCACATGGTTGATCATACTCTAGGTTCCACATGCATGTTTTAGCTGAAGGAAGAATACCTTAAACCTGGGTAGTTGAAACCCGTGGAATGGGTACCATGCAATATGACTTCAAAGGGTCTTCATTTGCTCACCGAACCTCTCCAATCCTATCACTGCTGCGTTTATGCCCCTGTACACATGCTTGATTCTCTTTCAGAGACATAGCAATCCATAGGTTTTAAGATACTTACTAGTCAGGTACATTCTTAGGCGTTTAATATGCGGTGTTGAGTCCATTTCGTTGAGCAAGGAGTAGCTCTTGTCTATTCCATATTTGGCTTAAGGAACTTTATCTGTGCTCATTTCAATCTCTGGTTTTATGCAGCACCCCAACTCACCTTTACCCTTAAGCAAGCATAAGTTGATTTTCTAAATTTGAGACCCTGTTCTGTTCTGTAATTCAGTTCCTGTGTAGTCAAGTTTCCATTCCGTGTATTACTGATATCTTATGATGTTTCTTTTTCTGTGTGACTTATTTCAGTTAGAATCATCATACCTGAATCCACTCTTTGTGCTGCTAAGGGCCTGATGACACAGATTTCATTGCTGAGTGATATTGCTTTGTAAGTAAATACCACAACTTCTTTATCCATTTTTCACTTTCTGCGATGTTGAACTTGTACTGTAAACGAGGTTCTTGTAAACAGAGGCGTCCCAAACTTTGGGGTGGCTGTGTTTTTGATTTTAATTTCCCTAAGCTATAGGACCATAAGTGGCAGTGCCCTAGGCTCTGTTGCTTTGTTTTTTAGATGTTTCAGGAAACACCATACACTTCTCCCGAGTGGTTGTTGGCAATTTACATCCCGCCCATCAGCATAACAAGGCTCCCAGTTCTCCATGGCCTGTCCTGCCTTTCTGGATTTTACACTTTTTTCAGATGGCCCTTTTGACCGGGGGGAAGTGAGACTTCATTGTAGTGCAGATTTCCTTTGCAAGCTTGCTTGGTTGGCCAAAAAGGGCGTATGCGTTTTTTCCTGAATATATTCAGGAAAAAACGCATACGCCCTTTTTGGCCAAGTGCATCATTGTGGACGTTCTGCCTCTTTTCCTATGCTTTCAATGCAATTCCAGTCTACCTCCTGAAATCGGTTTCCTGCAATTCTGCCCCGCTTTCAAGTCCTCTTGGCAGCCTTACTTCAGTCTATTTTTGGACGATAGCTGTCATTTATAACTCTGCAGGTTTGTGAATTACAGTGCCCCTGAGCTCCTTTCTTCAACTCGCTTTCTTTTGAGCTGGCCGCAACACCGCAGGATGGCTTCAGGCCCTAATCTGGTTCCGGTACGGCATGCTGAGCCTTTGGTTATTTCCTCTTCCTGGTGGGAAATGAGAGTTAAATTTGCCCGTCCAGACACCTCCAGCTAGCCTCTCATTGGTTCTCGCTATTCCTGTTCATCTTCCGCAGAAATTGCAAACTGGGCCAAACAGGAGGTTAAAGGCGCTGACTCTCCAAGTGGGGGGAGTGTTAGGAAAACGTCTGGAATGTTGCACCCGAGTACCAGGGGAGGAAAACTGAGACATATTTGAACACGTCTCCCGTTCACATGGTTGATCATACTTGGGTTCCACATGCATGTTTTAGCTGAAGGAAGAATACCTTAAACCTGGAGAGTTGAGACCCGTGTAATGGGTACCATGCAATATGACTTCAAAGGGTCTTCATTTGCTCACCGAACCTCTCCAATCCTATCACTGCTGCGTTTATGTCCCTGTACACATGCTTGATTCTCTTTTGGAGACATAGCAATCCATAGGTTTTACGATACTTACTAGTCAGGTACATTCTTAGGCGTTTAATATGCGGTGTTGAGTCCATTTCGTTGAGCAAGGAGTAGCTCTTGTCTATTCCATATTTGACTTAAGGAACTTTATCTGTGCTCATTTCAATCTCTGGTTTTATGCAGCACCCCAACTCACCTTTACCCTTAAGCAAGCATAAGTTGGTTTTCTAAATTTGAGACCCTGTTCTGTTCTGTAATTCAGTTCCTGTGTAGCCAAGTTTACATTCCGTGTATTACTGATATCTTATGATGTTTCTTTTTCTGTGTGACTTATTTCAGTTAGAATCATCATACCTGAATCCACTCATTGTGCTGCTAAGGGCCTGATGACATAGATTTCATTGCTGAGTGATATTGCTTTGTAAGTAAATACCACAACTTCTTTATCCATTTTTCACTTTCTGCGATGTTGAACTTGTACTGTAAACGAGGTTCTTGTAAACAGAGGCGTCCCAAACTTTGGGGTGGCTGTGTCTTTTTGATTTTAATTTCCCTAAGCTATAGGACCATAAGTGGCAGTGCCCTAGGCTCTGTTGCTTTGTTTTTTAGATGTTTCAGGAAACACCATACACTTCTCCCGAGTGTCTGTTGGCAATTTACATCCCGCCCATCAGCATAACAAGGCTCCCAGTTCTCCATGGCCTGTCCTGCCTTTCTGGATTTTACACTTTTTTCAGATGGCCCTTTTGACCGGGGGGAAGTGAGACTTCATTGTAGTGCAGATTTCCTTTGCAAGCTTGCTTGGTTGGCCAAAAAGGGCGTATGCGTTTTTTCCTGAATATATTCAGGAAAAAACGCATACGCCCTTTTTGGCCAAGTGCATCATTGTGGACGTTCTGCCTCTTTTCCTATGCTTTCAATGCAATTCCAGTCTACCTCCTGAAATCGGTTTCCTGCAATTCTGCCCCGCTTTCAAGTCCTCTTGGCAGCCTTACTTCAGTCTATTTTTGGACGATAGCTGTCATTTATAACTCTGCAAGTTTGTGAATTACAGTGCCCCTGAGCTCCTTTCTTCAACTCGCTTTCTTGTGACCTGGCCGCAACACCGCAGCATGGCTTGAGGCCCTAATCTGGTTCCGGTACGGCACGCTGAGCCTTTGGTTAATTCCTCTTCCTGGTGGGAATTGAGAGTTAAATTTGCCCGTCCAGACACCTCCAGCTAGTCTCTCATTGGTTCTCGCTATTCCTGTTCATCTTCCGCAGAAATTGCAAACTGGGCCAAACAGGAGGTTAAAGGGACTGACTCTCCAAGTCGGGAGAGTGTTAGTAAAGCATCTGGAATGTTGCACCCGAGCACCAGGGTACGAAAACTGAGACATATTTGAACACGTCTCCCGATCACATAGTTGATCATACTCTAGGTTCCACATGCATGTTTTAGCTGAAGGAAGAATACCTTAAACCTGGGTAGTTGAAACCCGTGGAATGGGTACCATGCAATATGACTTCAAAGGGTCTTCATTTGCTCACCGAACCTCTCCAATCCTATCACTGCTGCGTTTATGCCCCTGTACACATGCTTGATTCTCTTTCGGAGACATAGCAATCCATAGGTTTTAAGATACTTACTAGTCAGGAACATTCTTAGGCGTTTAATATGGGGTGTTGAGTCCATTTCGTTGAGCAAGGAGTAGCTCTTGTCTATTCCATATTTGGCTTAAGGAACTTTATCTGTGCTCATTTCAATCTCTGGTTTTATGCAGCACCCCAACTCACCTTTACCCTTAAGCAAGAATAAGTTTGTTTTCTAAATTTGAGACCCTGTTCTGTTCTGTAATTCAGTTCCTGTGTAGCCAAGTTTACATTCCGTGTATTACTGATATCTTATGATGTTTCTTTTTCTGTGTGACTTATTTCAGTTAGAATCATCATACCTGAATCCACTCATTGTGCTGCTAAGGGCCTGATGACACAGATTTCATTGCTGAGTGATATTGCTTTGTAAGTAAATACCACAACTTCTTTATCCATTTTTCACTTTCTGTGATGTTGAACTTGTACTGTAAACGAGGTTCTTGTAAACAGAGCCGTTCCAAACTTTGGGGTGGCTGTGTCTTTTTGATTTTAATTTCCCTAAGCTATAGGACCATAAATGGCAGTGCCCTAGGCTCTGTTGCTTTGTTTTTTAGATGTTTCAGGAAACACCATACACTTCTCCCGAGTGTCTGTTGGCAATTTACATCCCGCCCATCAGCATAACAAGGCTCCCAGTTCTCCATGGCCTGTCCTGCCTTTCTGGATTTTACACTTTTTTCAGATGGCCCTTTTGACCGGGGGGAAGTGAGACTTCATTGTAGTGCAGATTTCCTTTGCAAGCTTGCTTGGTTGGCCAAAAAGGGCGTATGCATTTTTTCCTGAATATATTCAGGAAAAAACGCATACGCCCTTTTTGGCCAAGTGCATCATTGTGGACGTTCTGCCTCTTTTCCTATGCTTTCAATGCAATTCCAGTCTACCTCCTGAAATCGGTTTCCTGCAATTCTGCCCCGCTTTCAAGTCCTCTTGGCAGCCTTACTTCAGTCTATTTTTGGACGATAGCTGTCATTTATAACTCTGCAGGTTTGTGAATTACAGTGCCCCTGAGCTCCTTTCTTCAACTTGCTTTCTTGTGACCTGGCCGCAACACCGCAGGATGGCTTCAGGCCCTAATCTGGTTCCGGTACGGCATGCTGAGCCTTTGGTTATTTCCTCTTCCTGGTGGGAAATGAGAGTTAAATTTGCCCGTCCAGACACCTCCAGCTAGCCTCTCATTGGTTCTCACTATTCCTGTTCATCTTCCGCAGAAATTGCAAACTGGGCTAAACAGGAGGTTAAAGGCGCTGACTCTCCAAGTGGGGGGAGTGTTAGGAAAGCGTCTGGAATGTTGCACCCGAGTACCAGGGGAGGAAAACTGAGACATATTTGAACACGTCTCCCGTTCACATGGTTGATCATACTTGGGTTCCACATGCATGTTTTAGCTGAAGGAAGAATACCTTAAACCTGGAGAGTTGAGACCCGTGTAATGGGTACCATGCAATATGACTTCAAAAGGTCTTCATTTGCTCACCGAACCTCTCCAATCCTATCACTGCTGCGTTTATGCCCCTGTACACATGCTTGATTCTCTTTTGGAGACATAGCAATCCATAGGTTTTACGATACTTACTAGTCAGGTACATTCTTAGGCGTTTAATATGCGGTGTTGAGTCCATTTCGTTGAGCAAGGAGTAGCTCTTGTCTATTCCATATTTGACTTAAGGAACTTTATCTGTGCTCATTTCAATCTCTGGTTTTATGCAGCACCCCAACTCACCTTTACCCTTAAGCAAGCATAAGTTGGTTTTCTAAATTTGAGACCCTGTTCTGTTCTGTAATTCAGTTCCTGTGTAGCCAAGTTTACATTCCGTGTATTACTGATATCTTATGATGTTTCTTTTTCTGTGTGACTTATTTCAGTTAGAATCATCATACCTGAATCCACTCATTGTGCTGCTAAGGGCCTGATGACATAGATTTCATTGCTGAGTGATATTGCTTTGTAAGTAAATACCACAACTTCTTTATCCATTTTTCACTTTCTGCGATGTTGAACTTGTACTGTAAACGAGGTTCTTGTAAACAGAGCCGTTCCAAACTTTGGGGTGGCTGTGTCTTTTTGATTTTAATTTCCCTAAGCTATAGGACCATAAGTGGCAGTGCCCTAGGCTCTGTTGCTTTGTTTTTTAGATGTTTCAGGAAACACCATACACTTCTCCCGAGTGTCTGTTGGCAATTTACATCCCGCCCATCAGCATAACAAGGCTCCCAGTTCTCCATGGCCTGTCCTGCCTTTCTGGATTTTACACTTTTTTCAGATGGCCCTTTTGACCGGGGGGAAGTGAGAGTTCATTGTAGTGCAGATTTCCTTTGCAAGCTTGCTTGGTTGGCCAAAAAGTGCGTATGCGTTTTTTCCTGAATATATTCAGGAAAAAACGCATACGCCCTTTTTGGCCAAGTGCATCATTGTGGACGTTCTGCCTCTTTTCCTATGCTTTCAATGCAATTCCAGTCTACCTCCTGAAATCGGTTTCCTGCAATTCTGCCCCGCTTTCAAGTCCTCTTGGCAGCCTTACTTCAGTCTATTTTTGGACGATAGCTGTCATTTATAACTCTGCAGGTTTGTGAATTACAGTGCCCCTGAGCTCCTTTCTTCAACTCGCTTTCTTTTGAGCTGGCCGCAACACCGCAGGATGGCTTCAGGCCCTAATCTGGTTCCGGCACGGCACGCTGAGCCTTTCGTTAATTCCTCTTCCTGGTGGGAAATGAGAGTTAAATTTGCCCGTCCAGACACCTCCAGCTAGCCTCTCATTGGTTCTCGCTATTCCTGTTCATCTTCTGCAGAAATTGCAAACTGGGCCAAAGAGGAGGTTAAAGGGACTGACTCTCCAAGTCGGGAGAGTATTACTAAGGCGTCTGGCATGTTGCACCCGAGTACCAGGTACGAAAACTGAGACATATTTGAACACGTCTCCCGATCACATGGTTGATCATACTCTAGTTTCCACATGCATGTTTTAGCTGAAGGAAGAATACCTTAAACCTGGGTAGTTGAAACCCGTGGAATGGGTACCATGCAATATGACTTCAAAGGGTCTTCATTTGCTCACCGAACCTCTCCAATCCTATCACTGCTGCGTTTATGCCCCTGTACACATGCTTGATTCTCTTTCGGAGACATAGCAATCCATAGGTTTTAAGATACTTACTAGTCAGGTACATTCTTAGGCGTTTAATATGGGGTGTTGAGTCCATTTCGTTGAGCAAGGAGTAGCTCTTGTCTATTCCATATTTGGCTTAAGGAACTTTATCTGTGCTCATTTCAATCTCTGGTTTTATGCAGCACCCCAACTCACCTTTACCCTTAAGCAAGCATAAGTTGGTTTTCTAAATTTGAGACCCTGTTCTGTTCTGTAATTCAGTTCCTGTGTAGCCAAGTTTACATTCCGTGTATTACTGATATCTTATGATGTTTCTTTTTCTGTGTGACTTATTTCAGTTAGAATCATCATACCTGAATCCACTCATTGTGCTGCTAAGGGCCTGATGACACAGATTTCATTGCTGAGTGATATTGCTTTGTAAGTAAATACCACAACTTCTTTATCCATTTTTCACTTTCTGCGATGTTGAACTTGTACTGTAAACGAGGTTCTTGTAAACAGAGCCGTTCCAAACTTTGGGGTGGCTGTGTCTTTTTGATTTTAATTTCCCTAAGCTATAGGACCATAAGTGGAAGTGCCCTAGGTTCTGTTGCTTTGTTTTTTAGATGTTTCAGGAAACACCATACACTTCTCCCGAGTGGTTGTTGGCAATTTACATCCCGCCCATCAGCATAACAAGGCTCCCAGTTCTCCATGGCCTGTCCTGCCTTTCTGGATTTTACACTTTTTTCAGATGGCCCTTTTGACCGGGGGGAAGTGAGACTTCATTGTAGTGCAGATTTCCTTTGCAAGCTTGCTTGGTTGGCCAAAAAGGGCGTATGCGTTTTTTCCTGAATATATTTTCCTGAATATATTCAGGAAAAAACGCATACGCCCTTTTTGGCCAAGTGCATCATTGTGGACGTTCTGCCTCTTTTCCTATGCTTTCAATGCAATTCCAGTCTACCTCCTGAAATCGGTTTCCTGCAATTCTGCCCCGCTTTCAAGTCCTCTTGGCAGCCTTACTTCAGTCTATTTTTGGACGATAGCTGTCATTTATAACTCTGCAGGTTTGTGAATTACAGTGCACCTGAGCTGCTTTGTTCAACTCGCTTTCTTTTGAGCTGGCCGCAACACCGCAGGATGGCTTCAGGCCCTAATCTGGTTCCGGTACGGCACGCTGAGCCTTTGGTTATTTCCTCTTCCTGGTGGGAAATGAGAGTTAAATTTGCCCGTCCAGACACCTCCAGCTAGCCTCTCATTGGTTCTCGCTATTCCTGTTCATCTTCCGCAGAAATTGCAAACTGGGCCAAACAGGAGGTTAAAGGCGCTGACTCTCCAAGTGGGGAGAGAGTTAGTAAAGCGTCTGGAATGTTGCACCCGAGTACCAGGGGAGGAAAACTGAGACATATTTGAACACGTCTCCCGATCACATGGTTGATCATACTCTGGGTTCCACATGCATGTTTTAGCTGAAGGAAGAATACGTAAAACCTGGGTAGTTGAAACCCGTGGAATGGGTACCATGCAATATGACTTCAAAGGGTCTTCATTTGCTCACCGAACCTCTCCAATCCTATCACTGCTGCGTTTATGCCCCTGTACACATGCTTGATTCTCTTTCGGAGACATAGCAATCCATAGGTTTTACGATACTTACTAGTCAGGTACATTCTTAGGCGTTTAATATGCGGTGTTGAGTCCATTTCGTTGAGCAAGGAGTAGCTCTTGTCTATTCCATATTTGGCTTAAGGAACTTTATCTGTGCTCATTTCAATCTCTGGTTTTATGCAGCAACCCAACTCACCTTTCCCCTTAAGCAAGCATAAGTTGGTTTTCTAAATTTGAGAACCTGTTCTGTTTTGGAATTCAGTTCCTGTGTAGCCAAGTTTACATTCCGTGTATTAGTGATATCTTATGATGTTTCTTTTTCTGTGTGACTTATTTCAGTTAGAATCATCGTACCTGAATCTACTCATTATGCTGCTACGGGCCTGATGACATAGATTTCATTGCTGAGTGATACTGCATTGTACGTAAGTACCACAAGTTCTTTATCCATTTTTCACTTTCTGCGATGTTGAACTTGTACTGTAAACGAGGTTCTTGTAAACAGAGCCGTTCAAAACTTTGGGGTGGCTGTGTCTTTTTGATTTTAATTTCCCTAAGCTATAGGACCATAAGTGGAAGTGCCCTAGGCTCTGTTGCTTTGTTTTTTAGATGTTTCAGGAAACACCATACACTTCTCCCAAGTGTCTGTTGGCAATTTACATCCCGCCCATCAGCATAACAAGGCTCCCAGTTCTCAATGACCTGTTGCCTTTCTGGATTTTACACTTTTTTCAGATGGCCCTTTTGACCGGGGGGAAGTGAGACTTCATTGTAGTGCAGATTTCCTTTGCAAGCTTGCTTGGTTGGCCAAAAAGGGCGTATGCGTTTTTTCCTGAATATATTCAGGAAAAAACGCATACGCCCTTTTTGGCCAAGTGCATCATTGTGGACGTTCTGCCTCTTTTCCTATGCTTTCAATGCAATTCCAGTCTACCTCCTGAAATCGGTTTCCTGCAATTCTGCCCCGCATCCAAGTCCTCTTGGCAGCCTTACTTCAGTCTATTTTTGGACGATAGCTGTCATTTATAAGTCTGCAGGTTTGTGAATTACAGTGCCCCTGAGCTCCTTTCTTCAACTCGCTTTCTTGTGACCTGGCCGCAACACTGCAGCATGGCTTCAGGCCCTAATCTGGTTCCGGTACGGCACGCTGAGCCTTTGGTTAATTCCTCTTCCTGGTGGGAAATGAGAGTTAAATTTGCCCGTCCAGACACCTCCAGCTAGCCTCTCATTGGTTCTCGCTATTCCTGTTCATCTTCCGCAGAAATTGCAAACTGGGCCAAACAGGAGGTTAAAGGCGCTGACTCTCCAATTGGGGAGAGAGTTAGTAAAGCGTCTGGAATGTTGCACCCGAGTACCAGGGGAGGAAAACTGAGACATATTTGAACACGTCTCCCGATCACATGGTTGATCATACTCTGGGTTCCACATGCATGTTTTAGCTGAAGGAAGAATACCTAAAACCTGGGTAGTTGAAACCCGTGGAATGGGTACCATGCAATATGACTTCAAAGGGTCTTCATTTGCTCACCGAACCTCTCCAATCCTATCACTGCTGCGTTTATGCCCCTGTACACATGCTTGATTCTCTTTCGGAGACATAGCAATCCATAGGTTTTAAGATACTTACTAGTCAGGTACATTCTTAGGCGTTTAATATGCGGTGTTGAGTCCATTTCGTTGAGCAAGGAGTAGCTCTTGGCTATTCCATATTTGGCTTAAGGAACTTTATCTGTGCTCATTTCAATCTCTGGTTTTATGCAGCACCCCAACTCACCTTTCCCCTTAAGCAAGCATAAGTTGGTTTTCTAAATTTGAGACCCTGTTCTGTTTTGGAATTCAGTTCCTGTGTAGCCAAGTTTACATTCCGTGTATTAGTGATATCTTATGATGTTTCTTTTTCTGTGTGACTTATTTCAGTTAGAATCATCATACCTGAATCCACTCATTGTGCTGCTAAGGGCCTGTTGACACAGATTTCATTGCTGAGTGATATTGCTTTGTAAGTAAATACCACAACTTCTTTATCCATTTTTCACTTTCTGCGATGTTGAACTTGTACTGTAAACGAGGTTCTTGTAAACAGAGCCGTTCCAAACTTTGGGGTGGCTGTGTCTTTTTGATTTTAATTTCCCTAAGCTATAGGACCATAAGTGGAAGTGCCCTAGGCTCTGTTGCTTTGTTTTTTAGATGTTTCAGGAAACACCATACACTTCTCCCAAGTGTCTGTTGGCAATTTACATCCCGCCCATCAGCATAACAAGGCTCCCAGTTCTCAATGGCCTGTTGCCTTTCTGGATTTTACACTTTTTTCAGATGGCCCTTTTGACCGGGGGGAAGTGAGACTTCATTGTAGTGCAGATTTCCTTTGCAAGCTTGCTTGGTTGGCCAAAAAGGGCGTATGCGTTTTTTCCTGAATATATTCAGGAAAAAACGCATACGCCCTTTTTGGCCAAGTGCATCATTGTGGACGTTCTGCCTCTTTTCCTATGCTTTCAATGCAATTCCAGTCTACCTCCTGAAATCGGTTTCCTGCAATTCTGCCCCGCTTTCAAGTCCTCTTGGCAGCCTTACTTCAGTCTATTTTTGGACGATAGCTGTCATTTATAACTCTGCAAGTTTGTGAATTACAGTGCCCCTGAGCTCCTTTCTTCAACTCGCTTTCTTGTGACCTGGCCGCAACACCGCAGTATGGCTTGAGGCCCTAATCTGGTTCCGGTACGGCACGCTGAGCCTTTGGTTAATTCCTCTTCCTGGTGGGAAATGAGAGTTAAATTTGCCCGTCCAGACACCTCCAGCTAGTCTCTCATTGGTTCTCGCTATTCCTGTTCATCTTCCGCAGAAATTGCAAACTGGGCCAAACAGGAGGTTAAAGGGACTGACTCTCCAAGTCGGGAGAGTGTTAGTAAAGCGTCTGGAATGTTGCACCCGAGCACCAGGGTACGAAAACTGAGACATATTTGAACACGTCTCCCGATCACATGGTTGATCATACTCTAGGTTCCACATGCATGTTTTAGCTGAAGGAAGAATACCTTAAACCTGGGTAGTTGAAACCCGTGGAATGGGTACCATGCAATATGACTTCAAAGGGTCTTCATTTGCTCACCGAACCTCTCCAATCCTATCACTGCTGCGTTTATGCCCCTGTACACATGCTTGATTCTCTTTCGGAGACATAGCAATCCATAGGTTTTAAGATACTTACTAGTCAGGAACATTCTTAGGCGTTTAATATGGGGTGTTGAGTCCATTTCGTTGAGCAAGGAGTAGCTCTTGTCTATTCCATATTTGGCTTAAGGAACTTTATCTGTGCTCATTTCAATCTCTGGTTTTATGCAGCACCCCAACTCACCTTTACCCTTAAGCAAGAATAAGTTGGTTTTCTAAATTTGAGACCCTGTTCTGTTCTGTAATTCAGTTCCTGTGTAGCCAAGTTTACATTCCGTGTATTACTGATATCTTATGATGTTTCTTTTTCTGTGTGACTTACTTCAGTTAGAATCATCATACCTGAATCCACTCATTGTGCTGCTAAGGGCCTGATGACACAGATTTCATTGCTGAGTGATATTGCTTTGTAAGTAAATACCACAACTTCTTTATCCATTTTTCACTTTCTGCGATGTTGAACTTGTACTGTAAACGAGGTTCTTGTAAACAGAGCCGTTCCAAACTTTGGGGTGGCTGTGTCTTTTTGATTTTAATTTCCCTAAGCTATAGGACCATAAGTGGAAGTGCCCTAGGCTCTGTTGCTTTGTTTTTTAGATGTTTCAGGAAACACCATACACTTCTCCCGAGTGGTTGTTGGCAATTTACATCCCGCCCATCAGCATAACAAGGCTCCCAGTTCTCCATGGCCTGTCCTGCCTTTCTGGATTTTACACTTTTTTCAGATGGCCCTTTTGACCGGGGGGAAGTGAGACTTCATTGTAGTGCAGATTTCCTTTGCAAGCTTGCTTGGTTGGCCAAAAAGGGCGTATGCGTTTTTTCCTGAATATATTCAGGAAAAAACGCATACGCCCTTTTTGGCCAAGTGCATCATTGTGGACGTTCTGCCTCTTTTCCTATGTTTTCAATGCAATTCCAGTCTACCTCCTGAAATCGGTTTCCTGCAATTCTGCCCCGCTTTCAAGTCCTCTTGGCAGCCTTACTTCAGTCTATTTTTGGACGATAGCTGTCATTTATAACTCTGCAGGTTTGTGAATTACAGTGCCCCTGAGCTCCTTTCTTCAACTCGCTTTCTTTTGAGCTTGCCGCAACACCGCAGGAAGGCTTCAGGCCCTAATCTGGTTCCGGTACGGCACGCTGAGCCTTTGGTTATTTCCTCTTCCTGGTGGGAAATGAGAGTTAAATTTGCCCGTCCAGACACCTCCAGCTAGCCTCTCATTGGTTCTCGCTATTCCTGTTCATCTTCCGCAGAAATTGCAAACTGGGCCAAACAGGAGGTTAAAGGCGCTGACTCTCCAAGTGGGGAGAGTGTTAGTAAAGCGTCTGGAATGTTGCACCCGAGTACCAGGGGAGGAAAACTGAGACATATTTGAACACGTCTCCCGTTCACATGGTTGATCATACTTGGGTTCCACATGCATGTTTTAGCTGAAGGAAGAATACCTTAAACCTGGAGAGTTGAGACCCGTGTAATGGGTACCATGCAATATGACTTCAAAGGGTCTTCATTTGCTCACCGAACCTCTCCAATCCTATCACTGCTGCGTTTATGCCCCTGTACACATGCTTGATTCTCTTTTGGAGACATAGCAATCCATAGGTTTTACGATACTTACTAGTCAGGTACATTCTTAGGCGTTTAATATGCGGTGTTGAGTCCATTTCATTGAGCAAGGAGTAGCTCTTGTCTATTCCATATTTGACTTAAGGAACTTTATCTGTGCTCATTTCAATCTCTGGTTTTATGCAGCACCCCAACTCACCTTTCCCCTTAAGCAAGCATAAGTTGGTTTTCTAAATTTGAGACCCTGTTCTGTTCTGTAATTCAGTTCCTGTGTAGCCAAGTTTACATTCCGTGTATTACTGATATCTTATGATGTTTCTTTTTCTGTGTGACTTATTTCAGTTAGAATCATCATACCTGAATCCACTCATTGTGCTGCTAAGGGCCTGATGACACAGATTTCATTGCTGAGTGATATTGCTTTGTAAGTAAATACCACAACTTCTTTATCCATTTTTCACTTTCTGCGATGTTGAACTTGTACTGTAAACGAGGTTCTTGTAAACAGAGGCGTCCCAAACTTTGGGGTGGCTGTGTCTTTTTGATTTTAATTTCCCTAAGCTATAGGACCATAAGTGGCAGTGCCCTAGGCTCTGTTGCTTTGTTTTTTAGATGTTTCAGGAAACACCATACACTTCTCCCGAGTGTCTGTTGGCAATTTACATCCCGCCCATCAGCATAACAAGGCTCCCAGTTCTCCATGGCCTGTCCTGCCTTTCTGGATTTTACACTTTTTTCAGATGGCCCTTTTGACCGGGGGGAAGTGAGACTTCATTGTAGTGCAGATTTCCTTTGCAAGCTTGCTTGGTTGGCCAAAAAGGGCATATGCGTTTTTTCCTGAATATATTCAGGAAAAAACGCATATGCCCTTTTTGGCCAAGTGCATCATTGTGGACGTTCTGCCTCTTTTCCTATGCTTTCAATGCAATTCCAGTCTACCTCCTGAAATCGGTTTCCTGCAATTCTGCCCCGCTTTCAAGTCCTCTTGGCAGCCTTACTTCAGTCTATTTTTGGACGATAGCTGTCATTTATAACTCTGCAGGTTTGTGAATTACAGTGCCCCTGAGCTCCTTTCTTCAACTCGCTTTCTTTTGAGCTGGCCGCAACACCGCAGGATGGCTTCAGGCCCTAATCTGGTTCCGGCACGGCACACTGAGCCTTTGGTTAATTCCTCTTCCTGGTGGGAAATGAGAGTTAAATTTGCCCGTCCAGACACCTCCAGCTAGCCTCTCATTGTTTCTCGCTATTCCTGTTCATCTTCCGCAGAAATTGCAAACTGGGCCAAACAGGAGGTTAAAGGGACTGACTCTCCAAGTCGGGAGAGTGTTAGTAAAGCGTTTGGAATGTTGCACCCGAGTACCAGGGTACGAAAACTGAGACATATTTGAACATGTCTCCCGATCACATGGTTGATCATACTCTAGGTTCCACATGCATGTTTTAGCTGAAGGAAGAATACCTTAAACCTGGGTAGTTGAAACCCGTGGAATGGGTACCATGCAATATGACTTCAAAGGGTCTTCATTTGCTCACCGAACCTCTCCAATCCTATCACTGCTGCGTTTATTCCCCTGTACACATGCTTGATTCTCTTTCGGAGACATAGCAATCCATAGGTTTTAAGATACTTACTAGTCAGGTACATTCTTAGGCGTTTAATATGCGGTGTTGAGTCCATTTCGTTGAGCAAGGAGTAGCTCTTGTCTATTCCATATTTGACTTAAGGAACTTTATCTGTGCTCATTTCAATCTCTGGTTTTATGCAGCACCCCAACTCACCTTTACCCTTAAGCAAGCATAAGTTGGTTTTCTAAATTTGAGACCCTGTTCTGTTCTGTAATTCAGTTCCTGTGTAGCCAAGTTTACATTCCGTGTATTACTGATATCTTATGATGTTTCTTTTTCTGTGTGACTTACTTCAGTTAGAATCATCATACCTGAATCCACTCATTGTGCTGCTAAGGGTCTGATGACACAGATTTCATTGCTGAGTGATATTGCTTTGTAAGTAAATACCACAACTTCTTTATCCATTTTTCACTTTCTGCGATGTTGAACTTGTACTGTAAACGAGGTTCTTGTAAACAGAGCCGTTCCAAACTTTGGGGTGGCTGTGTCTTTTTGATTTTAATTTCCCTAAGCTATAGGACCATAAGTGGAAGTGCCCTAGGTTCTGTTGTTTTGTTTTTTAGATGTTTCAGGAAACACCATACACTTCTCCCGAGTGGTTGTTGGCAATTTACATCCCGCCCATCAGCATAACAAGGCTCCCAGTTCTCCATGGCCTGTCCTGCCTTTCTGGATTTTACACTTTTTTCAGATGGCCCTTTTGACCGGGGGGAAGTGAGACTTCATTGTAGTGCAGATTTCCTTTGCAAGCTTGCTTGGTTGGCCAAAAAGGGCGTATGCGTTTTTTCCTGAATATATTCAGGAAAAAACGCATACGCCCTTTTTGGCCAAGTGCATCATTGTGGACGTTCTGCCTCTTTTCCTATGCTTTCAATGCAATTCCAGTCTACCTCCTGAAATCGGTTTCCTGCAATTCTGCCCCGCTTTCAAGTCCTCTTGGCAGCCTTACTTCAGTCTATTTTTGGACGATAGCTGTCATTTATAACTCTGCAGGTTTGTGAATTACAGTGCCCCTGAGCTCCTTTCTTCAAGTTGCTTTCTTTTGAGCTGGCCGCAACACCGCAGGATGGCTTCAGGCCCTAATCTGGTTCCGGCACGGCACGCTGAGCCTTTGGTTAATTCCTCTTCCTGGTGGGAAATGAGAGTTAAATTTGCCCGTCCAGACACCTCCAGCTAGCCTCTCATGGTTCTCGCTATTCCTGTTCATCTTCCGCAGAAATTGCAAACTGGGCCAAACAGGAGGTTAAAGGGACTGACTCTCCAAGTCGGGAGAGTGTTAGTAAAGCGTCTGGAATGTTGCACCCGAGTACCAGGGTACGAAAACTGAGACATATTTGAACACGTCTCCCGATCACATGGTTGATCATACTTGGGTTCCACATGCATGTTTTAGCTGAAGGAATAATACCTAAAACCTGGGTAGTTGAAACCCGTGGAATGGGTACCATGCAATATGACTTCAAAGGGTCTTCATTTGCTCACCGAACCTCTCCAATCCTATCACTGCTGCGTTTATGCCCCTGTACACATGCTTGATTCTCTTTTGGAGACATAGCAATCCATAGGTTTTAAGATACTTACTAGTCAGGTACATTCTTAGGCGTTTAATATGCGGTGTTGAGTCCATTTCGTTGAGCAAGGAGTAGCTCTTGTCTATTCCATATTTGGCTTAAGGAACTTTATCTGTGCTCATTTCAATCTCTGGTTTTATGCAGCACCCCAACTCACCTTTACCCTTAAGCAAGAATAAGTTGGTTTTCTAAATTTGAGACCCTGTTCTGTTCTGTAATTCAGTTCCTGTGTAGCCAAGTTTACATTCCGTGTATTACTGATATCTTATGATGTTTCTTTTTCTGTGTGACTTACTTCAGTTAGAATCATCATACCTGAATCCACTCATTGTGCTGCTAAGGGCCTGATGACACAGATTTCATTGCTGAGTGATATTGCTTTGTAAGTAAATACCACAACTTCTTTATCCATTTTTCACTTTCTGCGATGTTGAACTTGTACTGTAAACGAGGTTCTTGTAAACAGAGCCGTTCCAAACTTTGGGGTGGCTGTGTCTTTTTGATTTTAATTTCCCTAAGCTATAGGACCATAAGTGGAAGTGCCCTAGGCTCTGTTGCTTTGTTTTTTAGATGTTTCAGGAAACACCATACACTTCTCCCGAGTGGTTGTTGGCAATTTACATCCCGCCCATCAGCATAACAAGGCTCCCAGTTCTCCATGGCCTGTCCTGCCTTTCTGGATTTTACACTTTTTTCAGATGGCCCTTTTGACCGGGGGGAAGTGAGACTTCATTGTAGTGCAGATTTCCTTTGCAAGCTTGCTTGGTTGGCCAAAAAGGGCGTATGCGTTTTTTCCTGAATATATTCAGGAAAAAACGCATACGCCCTTTTTGGCCAAGTGCATCATTGTGGACGTTCTGCCTCTTTTCCTATGCTTTCAATGCAATTCCAGTCTACCTCCTGAAATCGGTTTCCTGCAATTCTGCCCCGCTTTCAAGTCCTCTTGGCAGCCTTACTTCAGTCTATTTTTGGACGATAGCTGTCATTTATAACTCTGCAGGTTTGTGAATTACAGTGCCCCTGAGCTCCTTTCTTCAACTCGCTTTCTTGTGACCTGGCCGCAACACCGCAGGATGGCTTCAGGCCCTAATCTGGTTCCGGCCCGGCATGCTGAGCCTTTGGTTAATTCCTCTTCCTGGTGGGAAATGAGAGTTAAATTTGCCCGTCCAGACACCTCCAGCTAGCCTCTCATTGGTTCTCGCTGTTCCTGTTCATCTTCCGCAGAAATTGCAAACTGGGCCAAACAGGAGGTTAAAGGGACTGACTCTCCAAGTGGGGAGAGTGTTAGTAAAGCGTCTGGAATGTTGCACCCGAGTACCAGGGGAGGAAAACTGAGACATATTTGAACACGTCTCCCGATCACATGGTTGATCATACTCTAGGTTCCACATGCCTGTTTTAGCTGAAGGAAGAATACCTTAAACCTGGGTAGTTGAAAGCCGTGGAATGGGTACCATGCAATATGACTTCAAAGGGTCTTCATTTGCTCACCGAACCTCTCCAATCCTATCACTGCTGCGTTTATGCCCCTGTACACATGCTTGATTCTCTTTCGGAGACATAGCAATCCATAGGTTTTAAGATACTTACAAGTCAGGTACATTCTTAGGCGTTTAATATGCGGTGTTGAGTCCATTTCGTTGAGCAAGGAGTAGCTCTTGTCTATTCCATATTTGGCTTAAGGAACTTTATCTGTGCTCATTTCAATCTCTGGTTTTATGCAGCACCCCAACTCACCTTTACCCTTAAGCAAGCATAAGTTGTCTTTCTAAATTTGAGACCCTGTTCTGTTCTGTAATTCAGTTCCTGTGTAGCCAAGTTTACATTCCATGTATTACTGATATCTTATGATGTTTCTTTTTCTGTGTGACTTACTTCAGTTAGAATCATCATACCTGAATCCACTCATTGTGCTGCTAAGGGCCTGATGACACAGATTTCATTGCTGAGTGATATTGCTTTGTAAGTAAATACCACAACTTCTTTATCCATTTTTCACTTTCTGCGATGTTGAACTTGTACTGTAAACGAGGTTCTTGTAAACAGAGCCGTTCCAAACTTTGGGGTGGCTGTGTCTTTTTGATTTTAATTTCCCTAAGCTATAGGACCATAAGTGGAAGTGCCCTAGGTTCTGTTGTTTTGTTTTTTAGATGTTTCAGGAAACACCATACACTTCTCCCGAGTGGTTGTTGGCAATTTACATCCCGCCCATCAGCATAACAAGGCTCCCAGTTCTCCATGGCCTGTCCTGCCTTTCTGGATTTTACACTTTTTTCAGATGGCCCTTTTGACCGGGGGGAAGTGAGACTTCATTGTAGTGCAGATTTCCTTTGCAAGCTTGCTTGGTTGGCCAAAAAGGGCGTATGCGTTTTTTCCTGAATATATTCAGGAAAAAACGCATACGCCCTTTTTGGCCAAGTGCATCATTGTGGACGTTCTGCCTCTTTTCCTATGCTTTCAATGCAATTCCAGTCTACCTCCTGAAATCGGTTTCCTGCAATTCTGCCCCGCTTTCAAGTCCTCTTGGCAGCCTTACTTCAGTCTATTTTTGGACGATAGCTGTCATTTATAACTCTGCAGGTTTGTGAATTACAGTGCCCCTGAGCTCCTTTCTTCAAGTTGCTTTCTTTTGAGCTGGCCGCAACACCGCAGGATGGCTTCAGGCCCTAATCTGGTTCCGGCACGGCACGCTGAGCCTTTGGTTAATTCCTCTTCCTGGTGGGAAATGAGAGTTAAATTTGCCCGTCCAGACACCTCCAGCTAGCCTCTCATGGTTCTCGCTATTCCTGTTCATCTTCCGCAGAAATTGCAAACTGGGCCAAACAGGAGGTTAAAGGGACTGTCTCTCCAAGTCGCGAGAGTGTTAGTAAAGCGTCTGGAATGTTGCACCCGAGTACCAGGGTACGAAAACTGAGACATATTTGAACACGTCTCCCGATCACATGGTTGATCATACTTGGGTTCCACATGCATGTTTTAGCTGAAGGAATAATACCTAAAACCTGGGTAGTTGAAACCCGTGGAATGGGTACCATGCAATATGACTTCAAAGGGTCTTCATTTGCTCACCGAACCTCTCCAATCCTATCACTGCTGCGTTTATGCCCCTGTACACATGCTTGATTCTCTTTTGGAGACATAGCAATCCATAGGTTTTAAGATACTTACTAGTCAGGTACATTCTTAGGCGTTTAATATGCGGTGTTGAGTCCATTTCGTTGAGCAAGGAGTAGCTCTTGTCTATTCCATATTTGGCTTAAGGAACTTTATCTGTGCTCATTTCAATCTCTGGTTTTATGCAGCACCCCAACTCACCTTTAACCTTAAGCAAGAATAAGTTGGTTTTCTAAATTTGAGACCCTGTTCTGTTCTGTAATTCAGTTCCTGTGTAGCCAAGTTTACATTCCGTGTATTACTGATATCTTATGATGTTTCTTTTTCTGTGTGACTTATTTCAGTTAGAATCATCATACTTGAATCCACTCATTGTGCTGCTAAGGGCCTGATGACACAGATTTCATTGCTGAGTGATATTGCTTTGTAAGTAAATACCACAACTTCTTTATCCATTTTTCACTTTCTGCGATGTTGAACTTGTACTGTAAACGAGGTTCTTGTAAACAGAGCCGTTCCAAACTTTGGGGTGGCTGTGTCTTTTTGATTTTAATTTCCCTAAACTATAGGACCATAAGTGGAAGTGCCCTAGGCTCTGTTGCTTTGTTTTTTAGATGTTTCAGGAAACACCATACACTTCTCCCGAGTGGTTGTTGGCAATTTACATCCCGCCCATCAGCATAACAAGGCTCCCAGTTCTCCATGGCCTGTCCTGCCTTTCTGGATTTTACACTTTTTTCAGATGGCCCTTTTGACCGGGGGGAAGTGAGACTTCATTGTAGTGCAGATTTCCTTTGCAAGCTTGCTTGGTTGGCCAAAAAGGGCGTATGCGTTTTTTCCTGAATATATTCAGGAAAAAACGCATACGCCCTTTTTGGCCAAGTGCATCATTGTGGACGTTCTGCCTCTTTTCCTATGCTTTCAATGCAATTCCAGTCTACCTCCTGAAATCGGTTTCCTGCAATTCTGCCCCGCTTTCAAGTCCTCTTGGCAGCCTTACTTCAGTCTATTTTTAGACGATAGCTGTCATTTATAACTCTGCAGGTTTGTGAATTACAGTGCCCCTGAGCTCCTTTCTTCAACTTGCTTTCTTTTGAGCTGGCCGCAACACCGCAGAATGGCTTCAGGCCCTAATCTGGTTCCGGTACGGCACGCTGAGCCTTTGGTTATTTCCTCTTCCTGGTGGGAAATGAGAGTTAAATTTGCCCGTCCAGACACCTCCAGCTAGCCTCTCATTGGTTCTCGCTATTCCTGTTCATCTTCCGCAGAAATTGCAAACTGGGCCAAACAGGAGGTTAAAGGTGCTGACTCTCCAAGTGGGGAGAGTGTTAGTAAAGCGTCTGGAATGTTGCACCCGAGTACCAGGGGAGGAAAACTGAGACATATTTGAACACGTCTCCCGTTCACATGGTTGATCATACTTGGGTTCCACATGCATGTTTTAGCTGAAGGAAGAATACCTTAAACCTGGAGAGTTGAGACCCGTGGAATGGGTACCATGCAATATGACTTCAAAGGGTCTTCATTTGCTCACCGAACCTCTCCAATCCTATCACTGCTGCGTTTATGCCCCTGTACACATGCTTGATTCTCTTTTGGAGACATAGCAATCCATAGGTTTTACGATACTTACTAGTCAGGTACATTCTTAGGCGTTTAATATGCGGTGTTGAGTCCATTTCGTTGAGCAAGGAGTAGCTCTTGTCTATTCCATATTTGACTTAAGGAACTTTATCTGTGCTCATTTCAATCTCTGGTGTTATGCAGCACCCCAACTCACCTTTCCCCTTAAGCAAGCATAAGTTGGTTTTCTAAATTTGAGACCCTGTTCTGTTCTGTAATTCAGTTCCTGTGTAGCCAAGTTTACATTCCGTGTATTACTGATATCTTATGATGTTTCTTTTTCTGTGTGACTTATTTCAGTTAGAATCATCATACCTGAATCCACTCATTGTGCTGCTAAGGGCCTGATGACACAGATTTCATTGCTGAGTGATATTGCTTTGTAAGTAAATACCACAACTTCTTTATCCATTTTTCAATTTCTGCGATGTTGAACTTGTACTGTAAACGAGGTTCTTGTAAACAGAGGCGTCCCAAACTTTGGGGTGGCTGTGTCTTTTTGATTTTAATTTCCCTAAGCTATAGGACCATAAGTGGCAGTGCCCTAGGCTCTGTTGCTTTGTTTTTTAGATGTTTCAGGAAACACCATACACTTCTCCCGAGTGTCTGTTGGCAATTTACATCCCGCCCATCAGCATAACAAGGCTCCCAGTTCTCCATGGCCTGTCCTGCCTTTCTGGATTTTACACTTTTTTCAGATGGCCCTTTTGACCGGGGGGAAGTGAGACTTCATTGTAGTGCAGATTTCCTTTGCAAGCTTGCTTGGTTGGCCAAAAAGGGCGTATGCGTTTTTTCCTGAATATATTCAGGAAAAAACGCATACGCCCTTTTTGGCCAAGTGCATCATTGTGGACGTTCTGCCTCTTTTCCTATGCTTTCAATGCAATTCCAGTCTACCTCCTGAAATCGGTTTCCTGCAATTCTGCCCCGCTTTCAAGTCCTCTTGGCAGCCTTACTTCAGTCTATTTTTGGACGATAGCTGTCATTTATAACTCTGCAGGTTTGTGAATTACAGTGCCCCTGAGCTGCTTTGTTCAACTCGCTTTCTTTTGAGCTGGCCGCAACACCGCAGGATGGCTTCAGGCCCTAATCTGGTTCCGGCACGGCACGCTGAGCCTTTGGTTAATTCCTCTTCCTGGTGGGAAATGAGAGTTAAATTTGCCCGTCCAGACACCTCCAGCTAGCCTCTCATTGTTTCTCGCTATTCCTGTTCATCTTCCGCAGAAATTGCAAACTGGGCCAAACAGGAGGTTAAAGGGACTGACTCTCCAAGTCGGGAGAGTGTTAGTAAAGCGTTTGGAATGTTGCACCCGAGTACCAGGGTACGAAAACTGAGACATATTTGAACACGTCTCCCGATCACATGGTTGATCATACTCTAGGTTCCACATGCATGTTTTAGCTGAAGGAAGAATACCTTAAACCTGGGTAGTTGAAACCCGTGGAATGGGTACCATGCAATATGACTTCAAAGGGTCTTCATTTGCTCACCGAACCTCTCCAATCCTATCACTGCTGCGTTTATGCCCCTGTACACATGCTTGATTCTCTTTCGGAGACATAGCAATCCATAGGTTTTAAGATACTTACAAGTCAGGTACATTCTTAGGCGTTTAATATGCGGTGTTGAGTCCATTTCGTTGAGCAAGGAGTAGCTCTTGTCTATTCCATATTTGGCTTAAGGAAATTTATCTGTGCCCATTTCAATCTCTGCTTTTATGCAGCACCCCAACTCACCTTTCCCCTTAAGCAAGCATAAGTTGGTTTTCTAAATTTGAGACCCTGTTCTGTTCTGTAATTCAGTTCCTGTGTAGCCAAGTTTCCATTCCGTGTATTACTGATATCTTATGATGTTTCTTTTTCTGTGTGACTTACTTCAGTTAGAATCATCATACCTGAATCCACTCATTGTGCTGCTAAGGGCCTGATGACACAGATTTCATTGCTGAGTGATATTGCTTTGTAAGTAAATACCACAACTTCTTTATCCATTTTTCACTTTCTGCGATGTTGAACTTGTACTGTAAACGAGGTTCTTGTAAACAGAGCCGTTCCAAACTTTGGGGTGGCTGTGTCTTTTTGATTTTAATTTCCCTAAGCTATAGGACCATAAGTGGAAGTGCCCTAGGCTCTGTTGCTTTGTTTTTTAGATGTTTCAGGAAACACCATACACTTCTCCCAAGTGTCTGTTGGCAATTTACATCCCGCCCATCAGCATAACAAGGCTCCCAGTTCTCAATGGCCTGTTGCCTTTCTGGATTTTACACTTTTTTCAGATGGCCCTTTTGACCGGGGGGAAGTGAGACTTCATTGTAGTGCAGATTTCCTTTGCAAGCTTGCTTGGTTGGCCAAAAGGGGCGTATGCGTTTTTTCCTGAATATATTCAGGAAAAAACGCATACGCCCTTTTTGGCCAAGTGCATCATTGTGGACGTTCTGCCTCTTTTCCTATGCTTTCAATGCAATTCCAGTCTACCTCCTGAAATCGGTTTCCTGCAATTCTGCCCCGCTTTCAAGTCCTCTTGGCAGCCTTACTTCAGTCTATTTTTGGACGATAGCTGTCATTTATAACTCTGCAGGTTTGTGAATTACAGTGCCCCTGAGCTCCTTTCTTCAACTCGCTTTCTTGTGACCTGGCCGCAACACCGCAGGATGGCTTCAGGCCCTAATCTGGTTCCGGTACGGCACGCTGAGCCTTTGGTTAATTCCTCTTCCTGGTGGGAAATGAGAGTTAAATTTGCCCGTCCAGACACCTCCAGCTAGCCTCTCATTGTTTCTCGCTATTCCTGTTCATCTTCCGCCGAAATTGCAAACTGGGCCAAACAGGAGGTTAAAGGGACTGACTCTCCAAGTCGGGAGAGTGTTAGTAAAGCGTCTGGAATGTTGCACCCGAGTACCAGGGTACGAAAACTGAGACATATTTGAACACGTCTCCCGATCACATGGTTGATCATACTCTAGGTTCCACATGCATGTTTTAGCTGAAGGAAGAATACCTTAAACCTGGGTAGTTGAAACCCGTGGAATGGGTACCATGCAATATGACTTCAAAGGGTCTTCATTTGCTCACCGAACCTCTCCAATCCTATCACTGCTGCGTTTATGCCCCTGTACACATGCTTGATTCTCTTTCGGAGACATAGCAATCCATAGGTTTTAAGATACTTACTAGTCAGGAACATTCTTAGGCGTTTAATATGGGGTGTTGAGTCCATTTCGTTGAGCAAGGAGTAGCTCTTGTCTATTCCATATTTGGCTTAAGGAACTTTATCTGTGCTCATTTCAATCTGTGGTTTTATGCAGCACACCAACTCACCTTTACCCTTAAGCAAGCATAAGTTGGTTTTCTAAATTTGAGACCCTGTTCTGTTCTGTAATTCAGTTCCTGTGTAGCCAAGTTTACATTCCGTGTATTACTGATATCTTATGATGTTTCTTTTTCTGTGTGACTTACTTCAGTTAGAATCATCATACCTGAATCCACTCATTGTGCTGCTAAGGGCCTGATGACACAGATTTCATTGCTGAGTAATATTGCTTTGTAAGTAAATACCACAACTTCTTTATCCATTTTTCACTTTCTGCGATGTTGAAGTTGTACTGTAAACGAGGTTTTTGTAAACAGAGCCGTTCCAAACTTTGGGGTGGCTGTGTCTTTTTGATTTTAATTTCCCTAAGCTATAGGACCATAAGTGGAAGTGCCCTAGGCTCTGTTGCTTTGTTTTTTAGATGTTTCAGGAAACACCATACACTTCTCCCGAGTGGTTGTTGGCAATTTACATCCCGCCCATCAGCATAACAAGGCTCCCAGTTCTCCATGGCCTGTCCTGCCTTTCTGGATTTTACACTTTTTTCAGATGGCCCTTTTGACCGGGGGGAAGTGAGACTTCATTGTAGTGCAGATTTCCTTTGCAAGCTTGCTTGGTTGGCCAAAAAGGGCGTATGCGTTTTTTCCTGAATATATTCAGGAAAAAACGCATACGCCCTTTTTGGCCAAGTGCATCATTGTGGACGTTCTGCCTCTTTTCCTATGCTTTCAATGCAATTCCAGTCTACCTCCTGAAATCGGTTTCCTGCAATTCTGCCCCGCTTTCAAGTCCTCTTGGCAGCCTTACTTCAGTCTATTTTTGGACGATAGCTGTCATTTATAACTCTGCAGGTTTGTGAATTACAGTGCCCCTGAGCTCCTTTCTTCAACTCGCTTTCTTGTGACCTGGCCGCAACACCGCAGGATGACTTCAGGCCCTAATCTGGTTCCGGTACAGCACGCTGAGCCTTTGGTTATTTCCTCTTCCTGTTGGGAAATGAGAGTTAAATTTGCCCGTCCAGACACCTCCAGCTAGCCTCTCATTGGTTCTCGCTATTCCTGTTCATCTTCCGCAGAAATTGCAAACTGGGCCAAACAGGAGGTTAAAGGCGCTGACTCTCCAAGTGGGGAGAGTGTTAGTAAAGCGTCTGGAATGTTGCACCCGAGTACCAGGGGAGGAAAACTGAGACATATTTGAACACGTCTCCCGATCACATGGTTGATCATACTCTGGGTTCCACATGCATGTTTTAGCTGAAGGAAGAATACCTAAAACCTGGGTAGTTGAAACCCGTGGAATGGGTACCATGCAATATGACTTCAAAGGGTCTTCATTTGCTCACCGAACCTCTCCAATCCTATCACTGCTGCGTTTATGCCCCTGTACACATGCTTGATTCTCTTTCGGAGACATAGCAATCCATAGGTTTTAAGATACTTACTAGTCAGGTACATTCTTAGGCGTTTAATATGCGGTGTTGAGTCCATTTCGTTGAGCAAGGAGTAGCTCTTGTCTATTCCATATTTGGCTTAAGGAACTTTATCTGTGCTCATTTCAATCTCTGGTTTTATGCAGCAACCCAACTCACCTTTCCCCTTAAGCAAGCATAAGTTGGTTTTCTAAATTTGAGAACCTGTTCTGTTTTGGAATTCAGTTCCTGTGTAGCCAAGTTTACATTCCGTGTATTAGTGATATCTTATGATGTTTCTTTTTCTGTGTGACTTATTTCAGTTAGAATCATCGTACCTGAATCTACTCATTATGCTGCTACGGGCCTGATGACATAGATTTCATTGCTGAGTGATACTGCATTGTACGTAAGTACCACAAGTTCTTTATCCATTTTTCACTTTCTGCGATGTTGAACTTGTACTGTAAACGAGGTTCTTGTAAACAGAGGTGTCCCAAACTTTGGGGTGGCTGTGTCTTTTTGATTTTAATTTCCCTAAGCTATAGGACCATAAGTGGCAGTGCCCTAGGCTCTGTTGCTTTGTTTTTTAGATGTTTCAGGAAACACCATACACTTCTCCCGAGTGTCTGTTGGCAATTTACATCCCGCCCATCAGCATAACAAGGCTCCCAGTTCTCCATGGCCTGTCCTGCCTTTCTGGATTTTACACTTTTTTCAGATGGCCCTTTTGACCGGGGGGAAGTGAGACTTCATTGTAGTGCAGATTTCCTTTGCAAGCTTGCTTGGTTGGCCAAAAAGGGCGTATGCGTTTTTTCCTGAATATATTCAGGAAAAAACGCATACGCCCTTTTTGGCCAAGTGCATCATTGTGGACGTTCTGCCTCTTTTCCTATGCTTTCAATGCAATTCCAGTCTACCTCCTGAAATCGGTTTCCTGCAATTCTGCCCCGCTTTCAAGTCCTCTTGGCAGCCTTACTTCAGTCTATTTTTGGACGATAGCTGTCATTTATAACTCTGCAGGTTTGTGAATTACAGTGCCCCTGAGCTCCTTTCTTCAACTCGCTTTCTTTTGAGCTGGCCGCAACACCGCAGGATGGCTTCAGGCCCTAATCTGGTTCCGGCACGGCACGCTGAGCCTTTGGTTAATTCCTCTTCCTGGTGGGAAATGAGAGTTAAATTTGCCCGTCCAGACACCTCCAGCTAGCCTCTCATTGTTTCTCGCTATTCCTGTTCATCTTCCGCAGAAATTGCAAACTGGGCCAAACAGGAGGTTAAAGGGACTGACTCTCCAAGTCGGGAGAGTGTTAGTAAAGCGTTTGGAATGTTGCACCCGAGTACCAGGGTACGAAAACTGAGACATATTTGAACACGTCTCCCGATCACATGGTTGATCATACTCTAGGTTCCACATGCATGTTTTAGCTGAAGGAAGAATACCTTAAACCTGGGTAGTTGAAACCCGTGGAATGGGTACCATGCAATATGACTTCAAAGGGTCTTCATTTGCTCACCGAACCTCTCCAATCCTATCACTGCTGCGTTTATGCCCCTGTACACATGCTTGATTCTCTTTTGGAGACATAGCAATCCATAGGTTTTAAGATACTTACTAGTCAGGTACATTCTTAGGCGTTTAATATGCGGTGTTGAGTCCATTTCGTTGAGCAAGGAGTAGCTCTTGTCTATTCCATATTTGGCTTAAGGAACTTTATCTGTGCTCATTTCAATCTCTGGTTTTATGCAGCACCCCAACTCACCTTTAACCTTAAGCAAGAATAAGTTGGTTTTCTAAATTTGAGACCCTGTTCTGTTCTGTAATTCAGTTCCTGTGTAGCCAAGTTTACATTCCGTGTATTACTGATATCTTATGATGTTTCTTTTTCTGTGTGACTTATTTCAGTTAGAATCATCATACCTGAATCCACTCATTGTGCTGCTAAGGGCCTGATGACACAGATTTCATTGCTGAGTGATATTGCTTTGTAAGTAAATACCACAACTTCTTTATCCATTTTTCACTTTCTGCGATGTTGAACTTGTACTGTAAACGAGGTTCTTGTAAACAGAGCCGTTCCAAACTTTGGGGTGGCTGTGTCTTTTTGATTTTAATTTCCCTAAACTATAGGACCATAAGTGGCAGTGCCCTAGGCTCTGTTGCTTTGTTTTTTAGATGTTTCAGGAAACACCATACACTTCTCCCGAGTGGTTTTGGCAATTTACATCCCGCCCATCAGCATAACAAGGCTCCCAGTTCTCCATGGCCTGTCCTGCCTTTCTGGATTTTACACTTTTTTCAGATGGCCCTTTTGACCGGGGGGAAGTGAGACTTCATTGTAGTGCAGATTTCCTTTGCAAGCTTGCTTGGTTGGCCAAAAAGGGCGTATGCGTTTTTTCCTGAATATATTCAGGAAAAAACGCATACGCCCTTTTTGGCCAAGTGCATCATTGTGGACGTTCTGCCTCTTTTCCTATGCTTTCAATGCAATTCCAGTCTACCTCCTGAAATCGGTTTCCTGCAATTCTGCCCCGCTTTCAAGTCCTCTTGGCAGCCTTACTTCAGTCTATTTTTGGACGATAGCTGTCATTTATAACTCTGCAGGTTTGTGAATTACAGTGCCCCTGAGCTCCTTTCTTCAACTCGCTTTCTTTTGAGCTGGCCGCAACACCGCAGGATGGCTTCAGGCCCTAATCTGGTTCCGGTACGGCACGCTGAGCCTTTGGTTATTTCCTCTTCCTGGTGGGAAATGAGAGTTAAATTTGCCCGTCCAGACACCTCCAGCTAGCCTCTCATTGGTTCTCGCTATTCCTGTTCATCTTCCGCAGAAATTGCAAACTGGGCCAAACAGGAGGTTAAAGGTGCTGACTCTCCAAGTGGGGAGAGTGTTAGTAAAGCGTCTGGAATGTTGCACCCGAGTACCAGGGGAGGAAAACTGAGACATATTTGAACACGTCTCCCGTTCACATGGTTGATCATACTTGGGTTCCACATGCATGTTTTAGCTGAAGGAAGAATACCTTAAACCTGGAGAGTTGAGACCCGTGTAATGGGTACCATGCAATATGACTTCAAAGGGTCTTCATTTGCTCACCGAACCTCTCCAATCCTATCACTGCTGCGTTTATGCCCCTGTACACATGCTTGATTCTCTTTTGGAGACATAGTAATCCATAGGTTTTACGATACTTACTAGTCAGGTACATTCTTAGGCGTTTAATATGCGGTGTTGAGTCCATTTCGTTGAGGAAGGAGTAGCTCTTGTCTATTCCATATTTGACTTAAGGAACTTTATCTGTGCTCATTTCAATCTCTGGTTTTATGCAGCACCCCAACTCACCTTTACCCTTAAGCAAGCATAAGTTGGTTTTCTAAATTTGAGACCCTGTTCTGTTCTGTAATTCAGTTCCTGTGTAGCCAAGTTTACATTCCGTGTATTACTGATATCTTATGATGTTTCTTTTTCTGTGTGACTTATTTCAGTTAGAATCATCATACCTGAATCCACTCATTGTGCTGCTAAGGGCCTGATGACACAGATTTCATTGCTGAGTGATATTGCTTTGTAAGTAAATACCACAACTTCTTTATCCATTTTTCACTTTCTGCGATGTTGAACTTGTACTGTAAACGAGGTTCTTGTAAACAGAGCCGTTGCAAACTTTGGGGTGGCTGTGTCTTTTTGATTTTAATTTCTCTAAGCTATAGGACCATAAGTGGCAGTGCCCTAGGCTCTGTTGCTTTGTTTTTTAGATGTTTCAGGAAACACCATACACTTCTCCCGAGTGGTTGTTGGCAATTTACATCCCGCCCATCAGCATAACAAGGCTCCCAGTTCTCCATGGCCTGTCCTGCCTTTCTGGATTTTACACTTTTTTCAGATGGCCCTTTTGACCGGGGGGAAGTGAGACTTCATTGTAGTGCAGATTTCCTTTGCAAGCTTGCTTGGTTGGCCAAAAAGGGCGTATGCGTTTTTTCCTGAATATATTCAGGAAAAAACGCATACGCCCTTTTTGGCCAAGTGCATCATTGTGGACGTTCTGCCTCTTTTCCTATGCTTTCAATGCAATTCCAGTCTACCTCCTGAAATCGGTTTCCTGCAATTCTGCCCCGCTTTCAAGTCCTCTTGGCAGCCTTACTTCAGTCTATTTTTGGACGATAGCTGTCATTTATAAGTCTGCAGGTTTGTGAATTACAGTGGCCCTGAGCTCCTTTCTTCAACTCGCTTTCTTGTGACCTGGCCGCAACACCGCAGGATGGCTTCAGGCCCTAATCTGGTTCTGGCACTGCACGCTGAGCCTTTGGTTAATTCCTCTTCCTGGTGGGAAATGAGAGTTAAATTTGTCCGTCCAGACTCCTCCAGCTAGTCTCTCATTGGTTCTCGCTATTCCTGTTCATCTTCCGCAGAAATTGCAAACTGGGCCAAACAGGAGGTTAAAGGGACTGACTCTCCAAGTCGGGAGAGTGTTAGTAAAGCGTCTGGAATGTTGCACCCGAGTACCAGGGGAGGAAAACTGAGACATATTTGAACACGTCTCCCGATCACATGGTTGATCATACTCTAGGTTCCACATGCATGTTTTAGCTGAAGGAAGAATACCTTAAACCTGGAGAGTTGAGACCCGTGTAATGCGTACCATGCAATATGACTTCAAAGGGTCTTCATTTGCTCACCGAACCTCTCCAATTCTATCACTGCTGCGTTTATGCCGCTGTACACATGCTTGATTCTCTTTTGGAGACATAGCAATCCATAGGTTTTCCGATACTTAGTAGTCAGGTACATTCTTAGGCGTTTAATATGCGGTGTTGAGTCCATTTCGTTGAGCAAGGAGTAGCTCTTGTCTATTCCATATTTGACTTAAGGAACTTTATCTGTGCTCATTTCAATCTCTGGTTTTATGCAGCACCCCAACTCACCTTTACCCTTAAGCAAGCATAAGTTGGTTTTCTAAATTTGAGACCCTGTTCTGTTCTGTAATTCAGTTCCTGTGTAGCCAAGTTTACATTCCGTGTATTAGTGATATCTTATGATGTTTCTTTTCTGTGTGACTTATTTCAGTTAGAATCATCATACCTGAATCCACTCATTGTGCTGCTACGGGCCTGATGACACAGATTTCATTGCTGAGTGATATTGTTTTGTAAGTAAATACCACAACTTCTTTATCCATTTTTCACTTTCTGCGATGTTGAACTTGTACTGTAAACGAGGTTCTTGTAAACAGAGCCGTTCGAAAGTTTGGGGTGGCTGTGTCTTTTTGATTTTAATTTCCCTAAGCTATAGGACCATAAGTGGCAGTGCCCTAGGCTCTGTTGCTTTGTTTTTTAGATGTTTCAGGAAACACCATACACTTCTCCCAAGTGTCTGTTTGCAATTTACATCCCGCCCATCAGCATAACAAGGCTCCCAGTTCTCCATGGCCTGTTGCCTTTCTGGATTTTACACTTTTTTCAGATGGCCCTTTTGACCGGGGGGAAGTGAGACTTCATTGTAGTGCAGATTTCCTTTGCAAGCTTGCTTGGTTGGCCAAAAAGGGCGTATGCGTTTTTTCCTGAATATATTCAGGAAAAAACGCATACGCCCTTTTTGGCCAAGTGCATCATTGTGGACGTTCTGCCTCTTTTCCTATGCTTTCAATGCAATTCCAGTCTACCTCCTGAAATCGGTTTCCTGCAATTCTGCCCCGCTTTCAAGTCCTCTTGGCAGCCTTACTTCAGTCTATTTTTGGACGATAGCTGTCATTTATAACTCTGCAGGTTTGTGAATTACAGTGCCCCTGAGCTCCTTTCTTCAACTCGCTTTCTTGTGACCTGGCCGCAACACCGCAGGATGGCTTCAGGCCCTAATCTGGTTCCGGCCCGGCATGCTGAGCCTTTGGTTAATTCCTCTTCCTGGTGGGAAATGAGAGTTAAATTTGCCCGTCCAGACACCTCCAGCTAGCCTCTCATTGGTTCTCGCTATTCCTGTTCATCTTCCGCAGAAATTGCAAACTGGGCCAAACAGGAGGTTAAAGGGACTGACTCTCCAAGTCGGGAGAGTGTTAGTAAAGCGTCTGGAATGTTGCACCCGAGTACCAGTGGAGGAAAACTGAGATATATTTGAACACGTCTCCCGATCACATGGTTGATCATACTCTAGGTTCCACATGCATGTTTTAGCTGAAGGAAGAATACCTTAAACCTGGGTAGTTGAAACCCGTGGAATGGGTACCATGCAATATGACTTCAAAGGGTCTTCATTTGCTCACCGAACCTCTCCAATCCTATCACTGCTGCGTTTATGCCCCTGTACACATGCTTGATTCTCTTTCGGAGACATAGCAATCCATAGGTTTTAAGATACTTACTAGTCAGGTACATTCTTAGGCGTTTAATATGGGCTGTTGAGTCCATTTCATTGAGCAAGGAGTAGCTCTTGTCTATTCCATATTTGGCTTAAGGAACTTTATCTGTGCTCATTTCAATCTCTGGTTTTATGCAGCACCCCAACTCACCTTTACCCTTAAGCAAGCATAAGTTGGTTTTCTAAATTTGAGACCCTGTTCTGTTCTGTAATTCAGTCCCTGTGTAGCCAAGTTTCCATTCCGTGTATTACTGATATCTTATGATGTTTCTTTTTCTGTGTGACTTACTTCAGTTAGAATCATCATACCTGAATCCACTCATTGTGCTGCTAAGGGCCTGATGACACAGATTTCATTGCTGAGTGATATTGCTTTGTAAGTAAATACCACAAGTTCTTTATCCATTTTTCACTTTCTGTGATGTTGAACTTGTACTGTAAACGAGGTTCTTGTAAACAGAGCCGTTCCAAACTTTGGGGTGGCTGTGTCTTTTTTATTTTATTTTCCCTAAGCTATAGGACCATAAGTGGAAGTGCCCTAGGTTCTGTTGCTTTGTTTTTTAGATGTTTCAGGAAACACCATACACTTCTCCCGAGTGGTTGTTGGCAATTTACATCTCGCCCATCAGCATAACAAGGCTCCCAGTTCTCCATGGCCTGTCCTGCCTTTCTGGATTTTACACTTTTTTCAGATGGCCCTTTTGACCGGGGGGAAGTGAGACTTCATTGTAGTGCAGATTTCCTTTGCAAGCTTGCTTGGTTGGACAAAAAGGGCGTATGCGTTTTTTCCTGAATATATTCAGGAAAAAACGCATACGCCCTTTTTGGCCAAGTGCATCATTGTGGACGTTCTGCCTCTTTTCCTATGCTTTCAATGCAATTCCAGTCTACCTCGTGAAATCGGATTCCTGCAATTCTGCCCCGCTTTCAAGTCCTCTTGGCAGCCTTACTTCAGTCTATTTTTGGACGATAGCTGTCATTTATAACTCTGCAGGTTTGTGAATTACAGTGCTCCTGAGCTCCTTTCTTCAACTCGCGTTCTTTTGGGCTGGCCGCAACACCGCAGGATGGCTTCAGGCCCTAATCTGGTTCCGGTATGGCGCGCTGAGCCTTTGGTTATTTCCTCTTCCTGGTAGGAAATGAGAGTTAAATTTGCCCGTCCAGACACCTCCAGCTAGCCTCTCATTGGTTCTCGCTATTCCTGTTCATCTTCCGAAGAAATTGCAAACTGGGCCAAACAGGAGGTTAAAGGCGCTGACTCTCCAAGTGGGGAGAGTGTTAGTAAAGCATCTGGAATGTTGCACCCGAGTACCAGGGGAGGAAAACTGAGACATATTTGAACACGTCTCCCGTTCACATGGTTGATCATACTTGGGTTCCACATGCATGTTTTAGCTGAAGGAAGAATACCTTAAACCTGGAGAGTTGAGACCCGTGTAATGGGTACCATGCAATATGACTTCAAAGGGTCTTCATTTGCTCACCGAACCTCTCCAATCCTATCACTGCTGCGTTTATGCCCCTGTACACATGCTTGATTCTCTTTTGGAGACATAGCAATCCATAGGTTTTCCGATACTTACTAGTCAGGTACATTCTTAGGCGTTTAATATGCGGTGTTGAGTCCATTTCGTTGAGCAAGGAGTAACTCTTGTCTATTCCATATTTGGCTTAAGGAACTTTATCTGTGCTCATTTCAATCTCTGGTTTTATGCAGCACCCCAACTCACCTTTACCCTTAAGCAAGCATAAGTTGGTTTTCTAAATTTGTGACCCTGTTCTGTTCTGTAATTCAGTTCCTGTGTAGCCAAGTTTACATTCCGTGTATTACTGATATCTTATGATGTTTCTTTTTCTGTGTGACTTATTTCAGTTAGAATCATCATACCTGAATCCACTCATTGTGCTGCTAAGGGCCTGATGACACAGATTTCATTGCTGAGTGATATTGCTTTGTAAGTAAATACCACAACTTCTTTATCCATTTTTCACTTTCTGCGATGTTGAACTTGTACTGTAAACGAGGTTCTTGTAAACAGAGGCGTCCCAAACTTTGGGGTGGCTGTGTCTTTTTGATTTTAATTTCCCTAAGCTATAGGACCATAAGTGGCAGTGCCCTAGGCTCTGTTGCTTTGTTTTTTAGATGTTTCAGGAAACACCATACACTTCTCCCGAGTGTCTGTTGGCAATTTACATCCCGCCCATCAGCATAACAAGGCTCCCAGTTCTCCATGGCCTGTCCTGCCTTTCTGGATTTTACACTTTTTTCAGATGGCCCTTTTGACCGGGGGGAAGTGAGACTTCATTGTAGTGCAGATTTCCTTTGCAAGCTTGCTTGGTTGGCCAAAAAGGGCGTATGCGTTTTTTCCTGAATATATTCAGGAAAAAACGCATACGCCCTTTTTGGCCAAGTGCATCATTGTGGACGTTCTGCCTCTTTTCCTATGCTTTCAATGCAATTCCAGTCTACCTCCTGAAATCGGTTTCCTGCAATTCTGCCCCGCTTTCAAGTCCTCTTGGCAGCCTTACTTCCGTCTATTTTTGGACGATAGCTGTCATTTATAACTCTGCAGGTTTGTGAATTACAGTGCCCCTGAGCTCCTTTCTTCAACTCGCTTTCTTGTGACCTGGCCGCAACACCGCAGGATGGCTTCAGGCCCTAATCTGGTTCCGGCCCGGCATGCTGAGCCTTTGGTTAATTCCTCTTCCTGGTGGGAAATGAGAGTTAAATTTGCCCGTCCAGACACCTCCAGCTAGCCTCTCATTGGTTCTCGCTATTCCTGTTCATCTTCCGCAGAAATTGCAAACTGGGCCAAACAGGAGGTTAAAGGGACTGACTCTCCAAGTCAGGAGAGTGTTAGTAAAGCGTCTGGAATGTTGCACCCGAGTACCAGTGGAAGAAAACTGAGATATATTTGAACACGTCTCCCGATCACATGGTGGATCATACTCTAGGTTCCACATGCATGTTTTAGCTGAAGGAAGAATACCTTAAACCTGGAGAGTTGAGACCCGTGGAATGGGTACCATGCAATATGACTTCAAAGGGTCTTCATTTGCTCACCGAACCTCTCCAATCCTATCACTGCTGCGTTTATGCCCCTGTACACATGCTTGATTCTCTTTCGGAGACATAGCAATCCATAGGTTTTAAGATACTTACTAGTCAGGTACATTCTTAGGCGTTTAATATGGGGTGTTGAGTCCATTTCATTGAGCAAGGAGTAGCTCTTGTCTATTCCATATTTGGCTTAAGGAACTTTATCTGTGCTCATTTCAATCTCTGGTTTTATGCAGCACCCCAACTCACCTTTACCCTTAAGCAAGCATAAGTTGGTTTTCTAAATTTGAGACCCTGTTCTGTTCTGTAATTCAGTCCCTGTGTAGCCAAGTTTACATTCCGTGTATTACTGATATCTTATGATGTTTCTTTTTCTGTGTGACTTACTTCAGTTAGAATCATCATACCTGAATCCACTCATTGTGCTGCTAAGGGCCTGATGACACAGATTTCATTGCTGAGTGATATTGCTTTGTAAGTAAATACCACAAGTTCTTTATCCATTTTTCACTTTCTGCGATGTTGAACTTGTACTGTAAACGAGGTTCTTGTAAACAGAGCCGTTCCAAACTTTGGGGTGGCTGTGTCTTTTTGATTTTATTTTCCCTAAGCTATAGGACCATAAGTGGAAGTGCCCTAGGTTCTGTTGCTTTGTTTTTTAGATGTTTCAGGAAACACCATACACTTCTCCCGAGTGGTTGTTGGCAATTTACATCCCGCCCATCAGCATAACAAGGCTCCCAGTTCTCCATGGCCTGTCCTGCCTTTCTGGATTTTACACTTTTTTCAGATGGCCCTTTTGACCGGGGGGAAGTGAGACTTCATTGTAGTGCAGATTTCCTTTGCAAGCTTGCTTGGTTGGACAAAAAGGGCGTATGCGTTTTTTCCTGAATATATTCAGGAAAAAACGCATACGCCCTTTTTGGCCAAGTGCATCATTGTGGACGTTCTGCCTCTTTTCCTATGCTTTCAATGCAATTCCAGTCTACCTCGTGAAATCGGATTCCTGCAATTCTGCCCCGCTTTCAAGTCCTCTTGGCAGCCTTACTTCAGTCTATTTTTGGACGATAGCTGTCATTTATAACTCTGCAGGTTTGTGAATTACAGTGCCCCTGAGCTCCTTTCTTCAACTCGCGTTCTTTTGGGCTGGCCGCAACACCGCAGGATGGCTTCAGGCCCTAATCTGGTTCCGGTATGGCACGCTGAGCCTTTGGTTATTTCCTCTTCCTGGTGGGAAATGAGAGTTAAATTTGCCCGTCCAGACAACTCCAGCTAGCCTCTCATTGGTTCTCGCTATTCCTGTTCATCTTCCGCAGAAATTGCAAACTGGGCCAAACAGGAGGTTAAAGGCGCTGACTCTCCAAGTGGGGAGAGTGTTAGTAAAGCATCTGGAATGTTGCACCCGAGTACCAGGGGAGGAAAACTGAGACATATTTGAACACGTCTCCCGTTCACATGGTTGATCATACTTGGGTTCCACATGCATGTTTTAGCTGAAGGAAGAATACCTTAAACCTGGGTAGTTGAAACCCGTGGAATGGGTACCATGCAATATGACTTCAAAGGGTCTTCATTTGCTCACCGAACCTCTCCAATCCTATCACTGCTGCGTTTATGCCCCTGTACACATGCTTGATTCTCTTTCGGAGACATAGCAATCCATAGGTTTTAAGATACTTACTAGTCAGGTACATTCTTAGCCGTTTAATATGAGGTGTTGAGTCCATTTCGTTGAGCAAGGAGTAGCTCTGGTCTATTCCATATTTGACTTAAGGAACTTTATCTGTGCTCATTTCAATCTCTGGTTTTATGCAGCACCCCAACTCACCTTTCCCCTTAAGCAAGCATAAGTTGGTTTTCTAAATTTGAGACCCTGTTCTGTTCTGTAATTCAGTTCCTGTGTAGCCAAGTTTACATTCCGTGTATTACTGATATCTTATGATGTTTCTTTTTCTGTGTGACTTACTTCAGTTAGAATCATCATACCTGAATCCACTCATTGTGCTGCTAAGGGCCTGATGACACAGATTTCATTGCTGAGTGATATTGCTTTGTAAGTAAATACCACAACTTCTTTATCCATTTTTCACTTTCTGCGATGTTGAACTTGTACTGTAAACGAGGTTCTTGTAAACAGAGCCGTTCCAAACTTTGGGGTGGCTGTGTCTTTTTGATTTTAATTTCCCTAAGCTATAGGACCATAAGTGGAAGTGCCCTAGGTTCTGTTGCTTTGTTTTTTAGATGTTTCAGGAAACACCATACACGTCTCCCGAGTGTCTGTTGGCAATTTACATCCCGCCCATCAGCATAACAAGGCTCCCAGTTCTCCATGGCCTGTCCTGCCTTTCTGGATTTTACACTTTTTTCAGATGACCCTTTTGACCGGGGGGAAGTGAGACTTCATTGTAGTGCAGATTTCCTTTGCAAGCTTGCTTGGTTGGCCAAAAAGGGCGTATGCGTTTTTTCCTGAATATATTCAGGAAAAAACGCATACGCCCTTTTTGGCCAAGTGCATCATTGTGGACGTTCTGCCTCTTTTCCTATGCTTTCAATGCAATTCCAGTCTACCTCCTGAAATCGGTTTCCTGCAATTCTGCCCCGCTTTCAAGTCCTCTTGGCAGCCTTACTTCAGTCTATTTTTGGACGATAGCTGTCATTTATAACTCTGCAGGTTTGTGAATTACAGTGCCGCTGAGCTCCTTTCTTCAACTTGCTTTCTTTTGAGCTGGCCGCAACACCGCAGGATGGCTTCAGGCCCTAATCTGGTTCCGGCACGGCACGCTGAGCCTTTGGTTAATTCCTCTTCCTGGTGGGAAATGAGAGTTAAATTTGCCCGTCCAGACACCTCCAGCTAGCCTCTCATTGGTTCTCACAATTCCTGTTCATCTTCCGCAGAAATTGCAAACTGGGCCAAACAGGAGCTTAAAGGCGCTGACTCTCCAAGTGGGGAGAGTGTTAGTAAAGCGTCTGGAATGTTGCACCCGAGTACCAGGGGAGGAAAACTGAGACATATTTGAACATGTCTCCCGTTCACATGGTTGATCATACTTGGGTTCCACATGCATGTTTTAGCTGAAGGAAGAATACCTTAAACCTGGAGAGTTGAGACCCGTGTAATGGGTACCATGCAATATGACTTCAAAGGGTCTTCATTTGCTCACCGAACCTCTCCAGTCCTATCACTGCTGCGTTTATGCCCCTGTACACATGCTTGATTCTCTTTCGGAGACATAGCAATCCATAGGTTTTCCGATACTTACTAGTCAGGTACATTCTTAGGCGTTTAATATGCGGTGTTGAGTCCATTTCGTTGAGCAAGGTGTAGCTCTTGTCTATTCCATATTTGACTTAAGGAACTTTATCTGTGCTCATTTCAATCTCTGGTTTTATGCAGCACCCCAACTCACCTTTCCCCTTAAGCAAGCATAAGTTGGTTTTCTAAATTTGAGACCCTGTTCTGTTCTGTAATTCAGTTCCTGTGTAGCCAAGTTTACATTCCGTGTATTACTGATATCTTATGATGTTTCTTTTTCTGTGTGACTTATTTCAGTTAGAATCATCATACCTGAATCCACTCATTGTGATGCTAAGGGCCTGATGACATAGATTTCATTGCTGAGTGATATTGCTTTGTAAGTAAATACCACAAGTTCTTTATCCATTTTTCACTTTCTGCGATGTTGAACTTGTACTGTAAACGAGGTTCTTGTAAACAGAGGCGTCCCAAACTTTGGGGTGGCTGTGTCTTTTTGATTTTAATTTCCCTAAGCTATAGGACCATAAGTGGCAGTGCCCTAGGCTCTGTTGCTTTGTTTTTTAGATGTTTCAGGAAACACCATACACTTCTCCCGAGTGTCTGTTGGCAATTTACATCCCGCCCATCAGCATAACAAGGCTCCCAGTTCTCCATGGCCTGTCCTGCCTTTCTGGATTTTACACTTTTTTCAGATGGCCCTTTTGACCGGGGGGAAGTGAGACTTCATTGTAGTGCAGATTTCCTTTGCAAGCTTGCTTGGTTGGCCAAAAAGGGCGTATGCGTTTTTTCCTGAATATATTCAGGAAAAAACGCATACGCCCTTTTTGGCCAAGTGCATCATTGTGGACGTTCTGCCTCTTTTCCTATGCTTTCAATGCAATTCCAGTCTACCTCCTGAAATCGGTTTCCTGCAATTCTGCCCCGCTTTCAAGTCCTCTTGGCAGCCTTACTTCAGTCTATTTTTGGACGATAGCTGTCATTTATAACTCTGCAGGTTTGTGAATTACAGTGCCCCTGAGCTCCTTTCTTCAACTCGCTTTCTTGTGACCTGGCCGCAACACCGCAGGATGGCTTCAGGCCCTAATCTGGTTCCGGCCCGGCATGCTGAGCCTTTGGTTAATTCCTCTTCCTGGTGGGAAATGAGAGTTAAATTTGCCCGTCCAGACACCTCCAGCTAGCCTCTCATTGGTTCTCGCTATTCCTGTTCATCTTCCGCAGAAATTGCAAACTGGGCCAAACAGGAGGTTAAAGGCGCTGACTCTCCAAGTGGGGAGAGTGTTAGTAAAGCGTCTGGAATGTTGCACCCGAGTACCAGGGGAGGAAAACTGAGACATATTTGAACACGTCTCCCGATCACATGGTTGATCATACTCTGGGTTCCACATGCATGTTTTACCTAAAGGAAGAATACCTTAAACCTGGAGAGCTGAGACCCGTGGAATGGGTACCATGCAATATGACTTTAAAGGGTCTTCATTTGCTCACCGAACCTCTCCAGTCCTATCACTGCTGCGTTTATGCCCCTGTACACATGCTTGATTCTCTTTCGGAGACATAGCAATCCATAGGTTTTAAGATACTTACTAGTCAGGTACATCCTTAGGCATTTAATATGCGGTGTTGAGTCCATTTCATTGAGCAAGGAGTAGCACTTGTCTATTCCATATTTGGCTTAAGGAACTTTGTGCTCATTTCGATCTCTGGTTTTATGCAGCACCCCAACTCACCTTTACCCTTAAGCAAGCATAAGTTGGTTTTCTAAATTTGAGACCCTGTTCTGTTTTGGAATTCAGTTCCTGTGTAGCCAAGTTTACATTCCGTGTATTACTGATATCTTATGATGTTTCTTTTTCTGTGTGACTTATTTCAGTTAGAATCATCGTACCTGAATCCATTCATTATGCTGCTACGGGCCTGATGACATAGATTTCATTGCTGAGTGATACTGCATTGTACGTAAGTACCACAAGTTCTTTATCCATTTTTCACTTTCTGTGATATTGAACTTGTACGGTAAACGAGGTTCTTTTAAACAGAGGCGTCCCATACTTTGGGGTGGCAGTGTCTTTTTGATTTTAATTTCCCTAAGCTATAGGACCATAAGTGGAAGTGCCCTAGGCTCTGTTGCTTTGTTTTTTAGATGTTTCAGGAAACACCATACACTTCTCCCGAGTGGTTGTTGGCAATTTACATCCCGCCCATCAGCATAACAAGGCTCCCAGTTCTCCATGGCCTGTCCTGCCTTTCTGGATTTTACACTTTTTTCAGATGGCCCTTATGACCGGGGGGAAGTGAGACTTCATTGTAGTGCAGATTTCCTTTGCAAGCTTGCTTGGTTGGCCAAAAAGGGCGTATGCGTTTTTTCCTGAATATATTCAGGAAAAAACGCATACGCCCTTTTTGGCCAAGTGCATCATTGTGGACGTTCTGCCTCTTTTCCTATGCTTTCAATGCAATTCCAGTCTACCTCCTGAAATCGGTTTCCTGCAATTCTGCCCTGCTTTCAAGTCCTCTTGGCAGCCTTACTTCAGTCTATTTTTGGACGATAGCTGTCATTTATAACTCTGCAGGTTTGTGGATTACAGTGTCCCTGAGCTCCTTTCTTCAACTCGCTTTCTTGTGACCTGGCCGCAACACTGCAGGATGGCTTCAGGCCCTAATCTGGTTCCGGCACGGCATGCTGAGCCTTTGGTTATTTCCTCTTCCTGGTGGGAAATGAGAGTCAAATTTGCCCGTCCAGACACCTCCAGCTAGTCTCTCTTTGGTTCTCGCTATTCCTGTTCATCTTCCGCAGAAATTGCAAACTGGGCCAAACAGGAGGTTAAAGGCGCTGACTCTCCAAGTGGGGAGAGTGTTCGTTAAGCGTCTGGAATGTTGCACCCGAGTACCAGGGGACCAAAAGTGAGACATATTTGAACATGTCTCCCGATCACACAGTTGATCATAATCTGGGTTCCACATGCATGTTTTAGCTGAAGGAAGAATACCTTAAACCTGGGTAGTTGAAACCCGTGGAATGGGTACCATGCAATATGACTTCAAAGGGTCTTCATTTGCTCACCGAACCTCTCCAATCCTATCACTTCTGTGTTTATGCCCCGGTACATATGCTTGATCCTCTTTCGGAGACATAGCAATCCATAGGTTTTAAGATACTTACTAGTCAGGTACATTCTTAGGCGTTTAATATGGGGTGTTGGGTCCATTTCGTTGAGCAAGGAGTAGCTCTTGTGTATTCCATATTTGGCTTAAGGAACGTTATCTGTGCTCATTTGGATCTCTGGTTTTATGCAGCACCCCAACTTACCTTTACCCTTAAGCAAGCATAAGTTGCTTTTCTAAATTTGAGACCCTGTTCTGTTTTGGAATTCAGTTCCTGTGTAGCCAAGTTTACATTCCGTGTATTAGTGATATCTTATGATGTTTCTTTTTCTGTGTGACTTATTTCAGTTAGAATCATCGTACCTGAATCCACTCATTATGCTGCTACGGGCCTGATGACATAGATTTCATTGCTGAGTGATACTGCATTGTACGTAAGTACCACAAGTTCTTTATCCATTTTTCACTTTCTGTGATATTGAACTTGTACGGTAAACGAGGTTCTTGTAAACAGAGGCGTCCCAAACTTTGGGGTGGCTGTGTCTTTTTGATTTTAATTTCCCTAAGCTATTGGACCATAAGTGGAAGTGCCCTAGGCTCTGTTGCTTTGTTTTTTAGATGTTTCAGGAGACACCATACAGTTCTCCAGAGTGTCTGTTGGCAATTTACATCCCGCCCATCAGCATAACAATGCTCCCAGTTCTCCATGGCCTGTCCTGCCTTTCTGGATTTTACACCTTTTTCAGATGGCCCTTTTGACCGGGGGGAAGTGAGACTTCATTGTAGTGCAGATTTCCTTTGCAAGCTTGCTTGGTTGGCCAAAAAGGGCGTATGCGTTTTTTCCTGAATATATTCAGGAAAAAACGCATACGCCCTTTTTGGCCAAGTGCATCATTGTGGACGTTCTGCCTCTTTTCCTATGCTTTCAATGCAATTCCAGTCTACCTCCTGAAATCGGTTTCCTGCAATTCTGCCCCGCTTTCAAGTCCTCTTGGCAGCCTTACTTCAGTCTATTTTTGGACGATAGCTGTCATTTATAACTCTGCAGGTTTGTGAATTACAGTGCCCCTGAGCTCCTTTCTTCAACTCGCTTTCTTGTGACCTGGCCGCAACACCGCAAGATGGCTTCAGGCCCTAATCTGGTTCTGGCACGGCACGCTGAGCCTTTGGTTAATTCCTCTTCCTGGTGGGAAATGAGAGTTAAATTTGCCCGTTCAGACACCTCCAGCTAGTCTCTCATTGGTTCTCGCTATTCCTGTTCATCTTCCGCAGAAATTACAAACTGGGCCAAACAGGAGGTTAAAGGGACTGACTCTCCAAGTCGGGAGAGTGTTAGTAAAGCGTCTGGAATGTTGCACCCGAGTACCAGGGGAGGAAAACTGAGACATATTTGAACACATCTCCCGATCACATGGTTGATCATACTCTAGGTTCCACATGCATGTTTTAGCTGAAGGAAGAATACCTTAAACCTGGATAGTTGAAGCCCGTGGAATGGGTACCATGCAATATGACCTCAAAGGGTCTTCATTTGCTCTCCGAACCTCTCCAATCCTATCACTGCTGCGTTTATGCCCCTGTACACACGCTTGATTCTCTTTTGGAGACATAGCAATCCATAGGTTTTAAGATACTTACTAGTCAGGTACATTCTTAGGCGTTTAATATGGGGTATTGAGTCCATTTCGTTGAGCAAGGAGTAGCTCTTGTCTATTCCATATTTGGCTTAAGGAACTTTATCTGTGCTCATTTCAATCTCTGGTTTTATGCAGCACCCCAACTCACCTTTACCCTTACGCAAGCATAAGTTGCTTTTCTAAATTTGAGACCCTGTTCTGTTTTGTAATTCAGTTCCTGTGTAGCCAAGTTTACATTCCGTGTATTACTGATATCTTATGGTGTTTCTTTTTCTGTGTGACTTATTTCAGTTAGAATCATCGTACCTGAATCCACTCATTATGCTGCTACGGGCCTGATGACATAGATTTCATTGCTGAGTGATACTGCATTGTACGTAAGTACCACAAGTTCTTTATCCATTTTTCACTTTCTGTGATATTGAACTTGTACGGTAAACGAGGTTCTTGTAAACAGAGGCGTCCCAAACTTTGGGGTGGCTGTGTCTTTTTGATTTTAATTTCCCTAAGCTATTGGACCATAAGTGGAAGTGCCCTAGGCTCTGTTGCTTTGTTTTTTAGATGTTTCAGGAAACACCATACACTTCTCCCGAGTGGTTGTTGGCAATTTACATCCCGCCCATCAGCAATAACAAGGCTCCCAGTTCTCCATGGCCTGTCCTGCCTTTCTGGATTTTACACTTTTTTCAGATGGCCCTTTTGACCGCGGGGAAGTGAGACTTCCTTGTGGTGCAGATTTCCTTTGCAAGCTTGCCTGGTTGGCCAAAAAGGGCATATGCGTTTTTTCCTGAATATATTCAGGAAAAAACGCATACACCCTTTTTGGCCAAGTGCATCATTGTGGACGTTCTGCCTCTTTTCCTATGCTTTCAATGCAATTCCAGTCTACCTCCTGAAATCGGTTTCCTGCAATTCTGCCCCGCTTTCAAGTCCTCTTGGCAGCCTTACTTCAGTCTATTTTTGGACGATAGCTGTCATTTATAACTCTGCAGGTTTGTGAATTACAGTGCCCCTGAGCTCCTTTCTTCAACTTGCTTTCTTGTGACCTGGCCGCAACACCGCAGGCTGGCTTCAGGCCCTAATCTGGTTCCGGCACGGCACGCTGAGCCTTTGGTTATTTCCTCTTCCTGGTGGGAAATGAGAGTTAAATTTGCCCGTCCAGACACCTCCAGCTAGTCTCTCATTGGTTCTCGCTATTCCTGTTCATCTTCCGCAGAAATTGCAAACTGGGCCAAACAGGAGGTTAAAGGCGCTGACTCTCCAAGTGGGGAGAATGTTAGTAAAGCGTCTGGAATGTTGCACCCGAGTACCAGGGGAGGAAAACTGAGACATATTTGAACACGTCTCCCGTTCACATGGTTGATCATACTTGGGTTCCACATGCATGTTTTAGCTGAAGGAAGAATACCTTAAACCTGGAGAGTTAAGACCCGTGCAATGGGTACCATGCAATATGACTTCAAAGGGTCTTCAGTTGCTCACCGAACCTCTCCAATCCTATCACTGCTGCGTTTATGCCCCTGTACACATGCTTGATTCTCTTTCGGAGACATAGCAATCCATAGGTTTTAAGATACTTACTAGTCAGGTACATTCTTAGGCGTTTAATATGCAGTGTTGAGTCCATTTCGTTGAGCAAGGAGTAGCTCTTGTCTATTCCATATTTGACTTAAGGAACTTTATCTGTGCTCATTTCAATCTCTGGTTTTATGCAGCACCCCAACTCACCTTTACCCTTAAGCAAGCATAAGTTGGTTTTCTAAATTTGAGACCCTGTTCTGTTCTGTAATTCAGTCCCTGTGTAGCCAAGTTTACATTCCGTGTATTACTGATATCTTATGATGTTTCTTTTTCTGTGTGACTTACTTCAGTTAGAATCATCATACCTGAATCCACTCATTGTGCTGCTAAGGGCCTGATGACACAGATTTCATTGCTGAGTGATATTGCTTTGTAAGTAAATACCACAAGTTCTTTATCCATTTTTCACTTTCTGCGATGTTGAACTTGTACTGTAAACGAGGTTCTTGTAAACAGAGCCGTTCCAAACTTTGGGGTGGCTGTGTCTTTTTGATTTTAATTTCCCTAAGCTATAGGACCATAAGTGGAAGTGCCCTAGGTTCTGTTGCTTTGTTTTTTAGATGTTTCAGGAAACACCATACACTTCTCCAGAGTGGCTGTTGGCAATTTACATCCCGCCCATCAGCATAACAAGGCTCCCAGTTCTCCATGGCCTGTCCTGCCTTTCTGGATTTTACACTTTTTTCAGATGGCCCTTTTGACCGGGGGGAAGTGAGACTTCATTGTAGTGCAGATTTCCTTTGCAAGCTTGCTTGGTTGGACAAAAAGGGCGTATGCGTTTTTTCCTGAATATATTCAGGAAAAAACGCATACGCTCTTTTTGGCCAAGTGCATCATTGTGGACGTTCTGCCTCTTTTCCTATACTTTCAATGCAATTCCAGTCTACCTCCTGAAATCGGATTCCTGCAATTCTGCCCCGCTTTCAAGTCCTCTTGGCAGCCTTACTTCAGTCTATTTTTGGACGATAGCTGTCATTTATAACTCTGCAGGTTTGTGAATTACAGTGCCCCTGAGCTCCTTTCTTCAACTCGCTTTCTTTTGGGCTGGCCGCAACACCGCAGGATGGCTTCAGGCCCTAATCTGGTTCCGGTACGGCACGCTGAGCCTTTGGTTATTTCCTCTTCCTGGTGGGAAATGAGAGTTAAATTTGCCCGTCCAGACACCTCCAGCTAGCCTCTCATTGGTTCTCGCTATTCCTGTTCATCTTCCGCAGAAATTGCAAACTGGGCCAAACAGGAGGTTAAAGGCGCTGACTCTCCAAGTGGGGAGAGTGTTAGTAAAGCATCTGGAATGTTGCACCCGAGTACCAGGGGAGGAAAACTGAGACATATTTGAACACGTCTCCCGTTCACATGGTTGATCATACTTGGGTTCCACATGCATGTTTTAGCTGAAGGAAGAATACCTTAAACCTGGAGAGTTGAGACCCGTGGAATGGGTACCATGCAATATGACTTCAAAGGGTCTTCATTTGCTCACCGAACCTCTCCAATCCTATCACTGCTGCGTTTATGCCCCTGTACACATGCTTGATTCTCTTTTGGAGACATAGCAATCCATAGGTTTTCCGATACTTACTAGTCAGGTACATTCTTAGGCGTTTAATATGCGGTGTTGAGTCCATTTCGTTGAGCAAGGAGTAGCTCTTGTCTATTCCATATTTGACTTAAGGAACTTTATCTGTGCTCATTTCAATCTCTGGTTTTATGCAGCACCCAACTCACCTTTACCCTTAAGCAAGCATAAGTTGGTTTTCTAAATTTGAGACCCTGTTCTGTTCTGTAATTCAGTTCCTGTGTAGCCAAGTTTACATTCCGTGTATTAGTGATAACTTATGATTTTTCTTTTTCTGTGTGACTTATTTCAGTTAGAATCATCATACCTGAATCCACTCATTGTGATGCTAAGGGCCTCATGACATAAATTTCATTGCTGAGTAATATTGCTTTGTAAGTGAATACCACAACTTCTTTATCCATTTTTCACTTTCTGCGATGTTGAACTTGTACTGTAAACGAGGTTCTTGTAAACAGAGCCGTTCCAAACTTTGGGGTGGCTGTGTCTTTTTGATTTTAATTTCCCTAAGCTATAGGACCATAAGAGGAAGTGCCCTAGGCTCTGTTGCTTTGTTTTTTAGATGTTTCAGGAAACACCATACACTTCTCCCGAGTGTCTGTTGGCAATTTACATCCCGCCCATCAGCATAACAAGGCTCCCAGTTCTCCATGGCCTGTCCTGCCTTTCTGGATTTTACACTTTTTTCAGATGGCCCTTTTGACCGGGGGGAAGTGAGACTTCATTGTAGTGCAGATTTCCTTTGCAAGCTTGCTTGGTTGGCCAAAAAGGGCGTATGCGTTTTTTCCTGAATATATTCAGGAAAAAACGCATACGCCCTTTTTGGCCAAGTGCATCATTGTGGACGTTCTGCCTCTTTTCCTATGCTTTCAATGCAATTCCAGTCTACCTCCTGAAATCGGTTTCCTGCAATTCTGCCCCGCTTTCAAGTCCTCTTGGCAGCCTTACTTCAGTATATTTTTGGACGATAGCTGTCATTTATAACTGCAGGTTTGTGAATTACAGTGCCCCTGAGCTCCTATCTTCAACTCGCTTTCTTTTGAGCTGGCCTCAACACCGCAGGATGGCTTCAGGCCCTAATCTGGTTCCGGCACAGCACGCTGAGCCTTTGGTTAATTCCTCTTCCTGGTGGAAATGAGAGTTAAATTTGCCCGTCCAGACACCTCCAGCTAGCCTCTGATTCGTTCTCGCTATTCCTATTCATCTTCCGCAGAAATTGCAAACTGCGCCAAACAGGAGGTTAAAGGCGCTGACTCTCCAAGTGGGGAGAGTGTTAGTAAAGCGTCTGGAATGTTGCACCCGAGTACCAGGGGAGGAAAACTGAGACATATTTGAACACGTCTCCCGATCACATGGTTGATCATACTCTGGGTTCCACATGCATGTTTTAGCTGAAGGAAGAATACCTTAAACCTGGAGAGTTGAAACCCGTGGAATGGGTACCATGCAATATGACTTCAAAGGGTCTTCATTTGCTCACCGAACCTCTCCAATCCTATCACTTCTGTGTTTATGCCCCGGTACATATGCTTGATTCTCTTTCGGAGACATAGCAATCCATAGGTTTTAAGATACTTACTAGTCAGGTACATTCTTAGGCGTTTAATATGGGGTGTTGGGTCCATTTCGTTGAGCAAGGAGTAGCTCTTGTCTATTCCATATTTGGCTTAAGGAACGTTATCTGTGCTCATTTGAATCTCTGGTTTTATGCAGCACCCCAACTCACCTTTACCCTTAAGCAAGCATAAGTTGGTTTTCTAAATTTGAGACCCTGTTCTGTTTTGGAATTCAGTTCCTGTGTAGCCAAGTTTACATTCCGTGTATTAGTGATATCTTATGATGTTTCTTTTTCTGTGTGACTTATTTCAGTTAGAATCATCGTACCTGAATCCACTCATTATGCTGCTACGGGCCTGATGACATAGATTTCATTGCTGAGTGATACTGCATTGTACGTAAGTACCACAAGTTCTTTATCCATTTTTCACTTTCTGTGATATTGAACTTGTACGGTAAACGAGGTTCTTGTAAACAGAGGCGTCCCAAACTTTGGGGTGGCAGTGTCTTTTTGATTTTAATTTCCCTAAGCTATAGGACCATAAATGGAAGTGCCCTAGGCTCTGTTGCTTTGTTTTTTAGATGTTTCAGGAAACACCATACACTTCTCCCGAGTGTCTGTTGGCAATTTACATCCCGCCCATCAGCATAACAAGGCTTCCAGTTCTCCATGGCCTGTCCTGCCTTTCTGGATTTTACACTTTTTTCAGATGGCCCTTATGACCGGGGGGAAGTGAGACTTCATTGTAGTGCAGATTTCCTTTGCAAGCTTGCTTGGTTGGCCAAAAAGGGCGTATGCGTTTTTTCCTGAATATATTCAGGAAAAAACGCATACGCCCTTTTTGGCCAAGTGCATCATTGTGGACGTTCTGCCTCTTTTCCTATGCTTTCAATGCAATTCCAGTCGACCTCCTGAAATCGGTTTCCTGCAATTCTGCCCTGCTTTCAAGTCCTCTTGGCAGCCTTACTTCAGTCTATTTTTGGACGATAGCTGTCATTTATAACTCTGCAGGTTTGTGGATTACAGTGTCCCTGAGCTCCTTTCTTCAACTCGCTTTCTTGTGACCTGGCCGCAACACCGCAGGATGGCTTCAGGCCCTAATCTGGTTCCGGCACGGCATGCTGAGCCTTTGGTTATTTCCTCTTCCTGGTGGGAAATGAGAGTTAAATTTGCCCGTCCAGACACCTCCAGCTAGTCTCTCTTTGGTTCTCGCTATTCCTGTTCATCTTCCGCAGAAATTGCAAACTGGGCCAAACAGGAGGTTAAAGGCGCTGACTCTCCAAGTGGGGAGTGTGTTCGTTAAGCGTCTGGAATGTTGCACCCGAGTACCAGGGGACCAAAAGTGAGACATATTTGAACATGTCTCCCGATCACACAGTTGATCATACTCTGGGTTCCACATGCATGTTTTAGCTGAAGGAAGAATACCTTAAACCTGGGTAGTTGAAACCCGTGGAATGGGTACCATGCAATATGACTTCAAAGGGTCTTCATTTGCTCACCGAACCTCTCCAATCCTATCACTTCTGTGTTTATGCCCCGGTACATATGCTTGATTCTCTTTCGGAGACATAGCAATCCATAGGTTTTAAGATACTTACTAGTCAGGTACATTCTTAGGCGTTTAATATGGGGTGTTGGGTCCATTTCGTTGAGCAAGGAGTAGCTCTTGTGTATTCCATATTTGGCTTAAGGAACGTTATCTGAGCTCATTTGAATCTCTGGTTTTATGCAGCACCCCAACTTACCTTTACCCTTAAGCAAGCATAAGTTGCTTTTCTAAATTTGAGACCCTGTTCTGTTTTGGAATTCAGTTCCTGTGTAGCCAAGTTTACATTCCGTGTATTAGTGATATCTTATGATGTTTCTTTTTCTGTGTGACTTATTTCAGTTAGAATCATCGTACCTGAATCCACTCATTATGCTGCTACGGGCCTGATGACATAGATTTCATTGCTGAGTGATACTGCATTGTACGTAAGTACCACAAGTTCTTTATCCATTTTTCACTTTCTGTGATATTGAACTTGTACGGTAAATGAGGTTCTTGTAAACAGAGGCGTCCCAAACTTTGGGGTGGCTGTGTCTTTTTGATTTTAATTTCCCTAAGCTATAGGACCATAAGTGGAAGTGCCCTAGGCTCTGTTGCTTTGTTTTTTAGATGTTTCAGGAGACACCATACAGTTCTCCCGAGTGTCTGTTGGCAATTTACATCCCGCCCATCAGCATAACAATGCTCCCAGTTCTCCATAGCCTGTCCTGCCTTTCTGGATTTTACACTTTTTTCAGATGGCCCTTTTGACCGCGGGGAAGTGAGACTTCCTTGTGGTGCAGATTTCCTTTGCAAGCTTGCCTGGTTGGCCAAAAAGGGCATATGCGTTTTTTCCTGAATATATTCAGGAAAAAACGCATACACCCTTTTTGGCCAAGTGCATCATTGTGGACGTTCTGCCTCTTTTCCTATGCTTTCAATGCAATTCCAGTCTACCTCCTGAAATCGGTTTCCTGCAATTCTGCCCCGCTTTCAAGTCCTCTTGGCAGCCTTACTTCAGTCTATTTTTGGACGATAGCTGTCATTTATAACTCTGCAGGTTTGTGAATTACAGTGCCCCTGAGCTCCTTTCTTCAACTTGCTTTCTTGTGACCTGGCCGCAACACCGCAGGCTGGCTTCAGGCCCTAATCTGGTTCCGGCACGGCACGCTGAGCCTTTGGTTATTTCCTCTTCCTGGTGGGAAATGAGAGTTAAATTTGCCCGTCCAGACACCTCCAGCTAGTCTCTCATTGGTTCTCGCTATTCCTGTTCATCTTCCGCAGAAATTGCAAACTGGGCCAAACAGGAGGTTAAAGGCGCTGACTCTCCAAGTGGGGAGAATGTTAGTAAAGCGTCTTGGATGTTGCACCCGAGTACCAGGGGAGGAAAACTGAGACATATTTGAACACGTCTCCCGTTCACATGGTTGATCATACTTGGGTTCCACATGCATGTTTTAGCTGAAGGAAGAATACCTTAAACCTGGAGAGTTAAGACCCGTGCAATGGGTACCATGCAATATGACTTCAAAGGGTCTTCAGTTGCTCACCGAACCTCTCCAATCCTATCACTGCTGCGTTTATGCCCCTGTACACATGCTTGATTCTCTTTCGGAGACATAGCAATCCATAGGTTTTAAGATACTTACTAGTCAGGTACATTCTTAGGCGTTTAATATGCAGTGTTGAGTCCATTTCGTTGAGCAAGGAGTAGCTCTTGTCTATTCCATATTTGACTTAAGGAACTTTATCTGTGCTCATTTCAATCTCTGGTTTTATGCAGCACCCCAACTCACCTTTACCCTTAAGCAAGCATAAGTTGGTTTTCTAAATTTGAGACCCTGTTCTGTTCTGTAATTCAGTCCCTGTGTAGCCAAGTTTACATTCCGTGTATTACTGATATCTTATGATGTTTCTTTTTCTGTGTGACTTACTTCAGTTAGAATCATCATACCTGAATCCACTCATTGTGCTGCTAAGGGCCTGATGACACAGATTTCATTGCTGAGTGATATTGCTTTGTAAGTAAATACCACAAGTTCTTTATCCATTTTTCACTTTCTGCGATGTTGAACTTGTACTGTAAACGAGGTTCTTGTAAACAGAGCCGTTCCAAACTTTGGGGTGGCTGTGTCTTTTTGATTTTAATTTCCCTAAGCTATAGGACCATAAGTGGAAGTGCCCTAGGTTCTGTTGCTTTGTTTTTTAGATGTTTCAGGAAACACCATACACTTCTCCAGAGTGGCTGTTGGCAATTTACATCCCGCCCATCAGCATAACAAGGCTCCCAGTTCTCCATGGCCTGTCCTGCCTTTCTGGATTTTACACTTTTTTCAGATGGCCCTTTTGACCGGGGGGAAGTGAGACTTCATTGTAGTGCAGATTTCCTTTGCAAGCTTGCTTGGTTGGACAAAAAGGGCGTATGCGTTTTTTCCTGAATATATTCAGGAAAAAACGCATACGCTCTTTTTGGCCAAGTGCATCATTGTGGACGTTCTGCCTCTTTTCCTATACTTTCAATGCAATTCCAGTCTACCTCCTGAAATCGGATTCCTGCAATTCTGCCCCGCTTTCAAGTCCTCTTGGCAGCCTTACTTCAGTCTATTTTTGGACGATAGCTGTCATTTATAACTCTGCAGGTTTGTGAATTACAGTGCCCCTGAGCTCCTTTCTTCAACTCGCTTTCTTTTGGGCTGGCCGCAACACCGCAGGATGGCTTCAGGCCCTAATCTGGTTCCGGTACGGCACGCTGAGCCTTTGGTTATTTCCTCTTCCTGGTGGGAAATGAGAGTTAAATTTGCCCGTCCAGACACCTCCAGCTAGCCTCTCATTGGTTCTCGCTATTCCTGTTCATCTTCCGCAGAAATTGCAAACTGGGCCAAACAGGAGGTTAAAGGCGCTGACTCTCCAAGTGGGGAGAGTGTTAGTAAAGCATCTGGAATGTTGCACCCGAGTACCAGGGGAGGAAAACTGAGACATATTTGAACACGTCTCCCGTTCACATGGTTGATCATACTTGGGTTCCACATGCATGTTTTAGCTGAAGGAAGAATACCTTAAACCTGGAGAGTTGAGACCCGTGGAATGGGTACCATGCAATATGACTTCAAAGGGTCTTCATTTGCTCACCGAACCTCTCCAATCCTATCACTGCTGCGTTTATGCCCCTGTACACATGCTTGATTCTCTTTTGGAGACATAGCAATCCATAGGTTTTCCGATACTTACTAGTCAGGTACATTCTTAGGCGTTTAATATGCGGTGTTGAGTCCATTTCGTTGAGCAAGGAGTAGCTCTTGTCTATTCCATATTTGACTTAAGGAACTTTATCTGTGCTCATTTCAATCTCTGGTTTTATGCAGCACCCAACTCACCTTTACCCTTAAGCAAGCATAAGTTGGTTTTCTAAATTTGAGACCCTGTTCTGTTCTGTAATTCAGTTCCTGTGTAGCCAAGTTTACATTCCGTGTATTAGTGATAACTTATGATTTTTCTTTTTCTGTGTGACTTATTTCAGTTAGAATCATCATACCTGAATCCACTCATTGTGATGCTAAGGGCCTCATGACATAAATTTCATTGCTGAGTAATATTGCTTTGTAAGTGAATACCACAACTTCTTTATCCATTTTTCACTTTCTGCGATGTTGAACTTGTACTGTAAACGAGGTTCTTGTAAACAGAGCCGTTCCAAACTTTGGGGTGGCTGTGTCTTTTTGATTTTAATTTCCCTAAGCTATAGGACCATAAGAGGAAGTGCCCTAGGCTCTGTTGCTTTGTTTTTTAGATGTTTCAGGAAACACCATACACTTCTCCCGAGTGTCTGTTGGCAATTTACATCCCGCCCATCAGCATAACAAGGCTCCCAGTTCTCCATGGCCTGTCCTGCCTTTCTGGATTTTACACTTTTTTCAGATGGCCCTTTTGACCGGGGGGAAGTGAGACTTCATTGTAGTGCAGATTTCCTTTGCAAGCTTGCTTGGTTGGCCAAAAAGGGCGTATGCGTTTTTTCCTGAATATATTCAGGAAAAAACGCATACGCCCTTTTTGGCCAAGTGCATCATTGTGGACGTTCTGCCTCTTTTCCTATGCTTTCAATGCAATTCCAGTCTACCTCCTGAAATCGGTTTCCTGCAATTCTGCCCCGCTTTCAAGTCCTCTTGGCAGCCTTACTTCAGTATATTTTTGGACGATAGCTGTCATTTATAACTGCAGGTTTGTGAATTACAGTGCCCCTGAGCTCCTATCTTCAACTCGCTTTCTTTTGAGCTGGCCTCAACACCGCAGGATGGCTTCAGGCCCTAATCTGGTTCCGGCACAGCACGCTGAGCCTTTGGTTAATTCCTCTTCCTGGTGGAAATGAGAGTTAAATTTGCCCGTCCAGACACCTCCAGCTAGCCTCTGATTCGTTCTCGCTATTCCTATTCATCTTCCGCAGAAATTGCAAACTGCGCCAAACAGGAGGTTAAAGGCGCTGACTCTCCAAGTGGGGAGAGTGTTAGTAAAGCGTCTGGAATGTTGCACCCGAGTACCAGGGGAGGAAAACTGAGACATATTTGAACACGTCTCCCGATCACATGGTTGATCATACTCTGGGTTCCACATGCATGTTTTAGCTGAAGGAAGAATACCTTAAACCTGGAGAGTTGAAACCCGTGGAATGGGTACCATGCAATATGACTTCAAAGGGTCTTCATTTGCTCACCGAACCTCTCCAATCCTATCACTTCTGTGTTTATGCCCCGGTACATATGCTTGATTCTCTTTCGGAGACATAGCAATCCATAGGTTTTAAGATACTTACTAGTCAGGTACATTCTTAGGCGTTTAATATGGGGTGTTGGGTCCATTTCGTTGAGCAAGGAGTAGCTCTTGTCTATTCCATATTTGGCTTAAGGAACGTTATCTGTGCTCATTTGAATCTCTGGTTTTATGCAGCACCCCAACTCACCTTTACCCTTAAGCAAGCATAAGTTGGTTTTCTAAATTTGAGACCCTGTTCTGTTTTGGAATTCAGTTCCTGTGTAGCCAAGTTTACATTCCGTGTATTAGTGATATCTTATGATGTTTCTTTTTCTGTGTGACTTATTTCAGTTAGAATCATCGTACCTGAATCCACTCATTATGCTGCTACGGGCCTGATGACATAGATTTCATTGCTGAGTGATACTGCATTGTACGTAAGTACCACAAGTTCTTTATCCATTTTTCACTTTCTGTGATATTGAACTTGTACGGTAAACGAGGTTCTTGTAAACAGAGGCGTCCCAAACTTTGGGGTGGCAGTGTCTTTTTGATTTTAATTTCCCTAAGCTATAGGACCATAAATGGAAGTGCCCTAGGCTCTGTTGCTTTGTTTTTTAGATGTTTCAGGAAACACCATACACTTCTCCCGAGTGTCTGTTGGCAATTTACATCCCGCCCATCAGCATAACAAGGCTTCCAGTTCTCCATGGCCTGTCCTGCCTTTCTGGATTTTACACTTTTTTCAGATGGCCCTTATGACCGGGGGGAAGTGAGACTTCATTGTAGTGCAGATTTCCTTTGCAAGCTTGCTTGGTTGGCCAAAAAGGGCGTATGCGTTTTTTCCTGAATATATTCAGGAAAAAACGCATACGCCCTTTTTGGCCAAGTGCATCATTGTGGACGTTCTGCCTCTTTTCCTATGCTTTCAATGCAATTCCAGTCGACCTCCTGAAATCGGTTTCCTGCAATTCTGCCCTGCTTTCAAGTCCTCTTGGCAGCCTTACTTCAGTCTATTTTTGGACGATAGCTGTCATTTATAACTCTGCAGGTTTGTGGATTACAGTGTCCCTGAGCTCCTTTCTTCAACTCGCTTTCTTGTGACCTGGCCGCAACACCGCAGGATGGCTTCAGGCCCTAATCTGGTTCCGGCACGGCATGCTGAGCCTTTGGTTATTTCCTCTTCCTGGTGGGAAATGAGAGTTAAATTTGCCCGTCCAGACACCTCCAGCTAGTCTCTCTTTGGTTCTCGCTATTCCTGTTCATCTTCCGCAGAAATTGCAAACTGGGCCAAACAGGAGGTTAAAGGCGCTGACTCTCCAAGTGGGGAGTGTGTTCGTTAAGCGTCTGGAATGTTGCACCCGAGTACCAGGGGACCAAAAGTGAGACATATTTGAACATGTCTCCCGATCACACAGTTGATCATACTCTGGGTTCCACATGCATGTTTTAGCTGAAGGAAGAATACCTTAAACCTGGGTAGTTGAAACCCGTGGAATGGGTACCATGCAATATGACTTCAAAGGGTCTTCATTTGCTCACCGAACCTCTCCAATCCTATCACTTCTGTGTTTATGCCCCGGTACATATGCTTGATTCTCTTTCGGAGACATAGCAATCCATAGGTTTTAAGATACTTACTAGTCAGGTACATTCTTAGGCGTTTAATATGGGGTGTTGGGTCCATTTCGTTGAGCAAGGAGTAGCTCTTGTGTATTCCATATTTGGCTTAAGGAACGTTATCTGAGCTCATTTGAATCTCTGGTTTTATGCAGCACCCCAACTTACCTTTACCCTTAAGCAAGCATAAGTTGCTTTTCTAAATTTGAGACCCTGTTCTGTTTTGGAATTCAGTTCCTGTGTAGCCAAGTTTACATTCCGTGTATTAGTGATATCTTATGATGTTTCTTTTTCTGTGTGACTTATTTCAGTTAGAATCATCGTACCTGAATCCACTCATTATGCTGCTACGGGCCTGATGACATAGATTTCATTGCTGAGTGATACTGCATTGTACGTAAGTACCACAAGTTCTTTATCCATTTTTCACTTTCTGTGATATTGAACTTGTACGGTAAATGAGTTTCTTGTAAACAGAGGCGTCCCAAACTTTGGGGTGGCTGTGTCTTTTTGATTTTAATTTCCCTAAGCTATAGGACCATAAGTGGAAGTGCCCTAGGCTCTGTTGCTTTGTTTTTTAGATGTTTCAGGAGACACCATACAGTTCTCCCGAGTGTCTGTTGGCAATTTACATCCCGCCCATCAGCATAACAATGCTCCCAGTTCTCCATGGCCTGTCCTGCCTTTCTGGATTTTACACCTTTTTCAGATGGCCCTTTTGACCGGGGGGAAGTGAGACTTCATTGTAGTGCAGATTTCCTTTTCAAGCTTGCTTGGTTGGCCAAAAAGGGCATATGCGTTTTTTCCTGAATATATTCAGGAAAAAACGCATACGCCCTTTTTGGCCAAGTGCATCATTGTGGACGTTCTGCCTCTTTTCCTATGCTTTCAATGCAATTCCAGTCTACCTCCTGAAATCGGTTTCCTGCAATTCTGCCCCGCTTTCAAGTCCTCTTGGCAGCCTTACTTCAGTCTATTTTTGGACGATAGCTGTCATTTATAACTCTGCAGGTTTGTGAATTACAGTGCCCCTGAGCTCCTTTCTTCAACTCGCTTTCTTGTGACCTGGCCGCAACACCACAGGATGGCTTCAGGCCCTAATCTGGTTCTGGCACGGCACGCTGAGCCTTTGGTTAATTCCTCTTCCTGGTGGGAAATGAGAGTTAAATTTGCCCGTTCAGACACCTCCAGCTAGTCTCTCATTGGTTCTCGCTATTCCTGTTCATCTTCCGCAGAAATTACAAACTGGGCCAAACAGGAGGTTAAAGGGACTGACTCTCCAAGTCGGGAGAGTGTTAGTAAAGCGTCTGGAATGTTGCACCCGAGTACCAGGGGAGGAAAACTGAGACATATTTGAACACATCTCCCGATCACATGGTTGATCATACTCTAGGTTCCACATGCATGTTTTAGCTGAAGGAAGAATACCTTAAACCTGGGTAGTTGAAACCCGTGGAATGGGTACCATGCAATATGACCTCAAAGGGTCTTCATTTGCTCTCCGAACCTCTCCAATCCTATCACTGCTGCGTTTATGCCCCTGTACACACGCTTGATTCTCTTTTGGAGACATAGCAATCCATAGGTTTTAAGATACTTACTAGTCAGGTACATTCTTAGGCGTTTAATATGGGGTATTGAGTCCATTTCGTTGAGCAAGGAGTAGCTCTTGTCTATTCCATATTTGGCTTAAGGAACTTTATCTGTGCTCATTTCAATCTCTGGTTTTATGCAGCACCCCAACTCACCTTTACCCTTACGCAAGCATAAGTTGCTTTTCTAAATTTGAGACCCTGTTCTGTTTTGTAATTCAGTTCCTGTGTAGCCAAGTTTACATTCCGTGTATTACTGATATCTTATGGTGTTTCTTTTTCTGTGTGACTTATTTCAGTTAGAATCATCGTACCTGAATCCACTCATTATGCTGCTACGGGCCTGATGACATAGATTTCATTGCTGAGTGATACTGCATTGTACGTAAGTACCACAAGTTCTTTATCCACTTTTCACTTTCTGTGATATTGAACTTGTATGGTAAACGAGGTTCTTGTAAACAGAGGCGTCCCAAACTTTGGGGTGGCTGTGTCTTTTTGATTTTAATTTCCCTAAGCTATAGGACCATAAGTGGAAGTGCCCTAGGCTCTGTTGCTTTGTTTTTTAGATGTTTCAGGAAACACCATACACTTCTCCTGAGTGTCTGTTGGCAATTTACATCCCGCCCATCAGCATAACAAGGCTCCCAGTTCTCCAGGGCCTGTCCTGCCTTTCTGGATTTTACACTTTTTTGAGATGGCCCTTTTGACCGGGGGGAAGTGAGACTTCATTGTAGTGCAGATTTCCTTTGCAAGTTTGCTTGGTTGGCCAAAAAGGGCGTATGCATTTTTTCCTGAATATATTCAGGAAAAAACGCATACGCCCTTTTTGGCCAAGTGCAGCATTGTGGACGTTCTGCCTCTTTTCCTATGCTTTCAATGCATTTCCAGTCTACCTCCTGAAATCGGTTTCCTGCAATTCTGCCCCGCTTTCTAGTTCTCTTGGCAGCCTTACTTCAGTCTATTTTTGGACGATAGCTGTCATTTATAACTCTGCAGGTTTGTGAATTACAGTGCCCCTGAGCTCCTTTCTTCAACTCGCTTTCTTGTGACCTGGCCGAAACACCGCAGGATGGCTTCAGGCCCTAATCTGGTTCCGGCACGGCACGCTGAGCCTTTGGTTAATTCCTCTTCCTGGTGGGAAATAAGAGTTAAATTTGCCCGTCCAGACACCTCCAGCTAGTCTCTCATTGGTTCTCCCTATTCCTGTTCAACTTCCGCAGTAATTGCAAACTGGGCCAAACAGGAAGTTAAAGGCACTGACTCTCCAAGTCGGGAGAGCGTTAGTAAAGCGTCTGGAATGTTGCACCCGAGTACCAGGGGACGAAAACTGAGACATATTTGAACACGTCTCCCGATCACACGGTTGATCATACTCTGGGTTCCACATGCATGTTTTAGCTGAAGGAAAAATACCTTAAACCTGGAGAGCTGAGACCCGTGGAATGGGTACCATGCAATATGACTTCAAAGGGTCTTCATTTGCTCACCGAACCTCTCCAATCCTATCACTGCTGTGTTTATGCCCCGGTACATACGCTTGATTCTCTTTCGGAGACATAGCAATCCATAGGTTTTAAGATACTTACTAGTCAGGTACATTCTTAGGCGTTTAATATGGGGTGTTGGGTCCATTTCGTTGAGCAAGGAGTAGCTCTTGTCTATTCCATATTTGGCTTAAGGAACGTTATCTGTGCTCATTTGAATGTCTGGTTTTATGCAGCACCCCAACTCACCTTTACCCTTAAGCAAGCATAAGTTGGTTTTCTAAATTTGAGACCCTGTTCTGTTCTGTAATTCAGTTCCTGTGTAGCCAAGTTTACATTCCGTGTATTAGTGATATCTTATGATGTTTCTTTTTCTGTGTGACTTATTTCAGTTAGAATCATCGTACCTGAATCCACTCATTATGCTGCTACGGGCCTGATGACATAGATTTCATTGCTGAGTGATACTGCATTGTACGTAAGTACCACAAGTTCTTTATCCATTTTTCACTTTCTGTGATATTGAACTTGTACGGTAAATGAGGTTCTTGTAAACAGAGGCGTCCCAAACTTTGGGGTGGCTGTGTCTTTTTGATTTTAATTTCCCTAAGCTATAGGACCATAAGTGGAAGTGCCCTAGGCTCTGTTGCTTTGTTTTTTAGATGTTTCAGGAAACACCATACACTTCTCCGGAGTGTCTGTTGACAATTTACATCCCGCCCATCAGCATAACAAGGCTCCCAGTTCTCCATGGCCTGTCCTGCCTTTGTGGATTTTACACTTTTTTCAGATGGCCCTTTTGACCGGGGGGAAGTGAGACTTCATTGTAGTGCAGATTTCCTTTGCAAGCTTGCTTGGTTGGCCAAAAAGGGCGTATGCGTTTTTTCCTGAATATATTCAGGAAAAAACGCATACGCCCTTTTTGGCCAAGTGCATCATTGTGGACGTTCTGCCTCTTTTCCTATGCTTTCAATGCAATTCCAGTCTACCTCCTGAAATCGGTTTCCTGCAATTCTGCCCCGCTTTCAAGTCCTCTTGGCAGCCTTACTTCAGTCTATTTTTGGACGATAGCTGTCATTTATAACTGCAGGTTTGTGAATTACAGTGCCCCTGAGCTCCTATCTTCAACTCGCTTTCTTTTGAGCTGGCCTCAACACCGCAGGATGGCTTCAGGCCCTAATCTGGTTCCGGCACAGCACGCTGAGCCTTTGGTTAATTCCTCTTCCTGGTGGAAATGAGAGTTAAATTTGCCCGTCCAGACACCTCCAGCTAGCCTCTCATTGGTTCTCGCTATTCCTGTTCATTTTCCGCAGAAATTGCAAACTGGGCCAAACAGGAGGTTAAAGGGACTGACTCTCCAAGTGGGGAGAGTGTTAGTAAAGCGTCTGGAATGTTGCACCCGAGTACCAGGGTACGAAAACTGAGACATATTTGAACACGTCTCCTGATCACATGGTTGATCATACTCTGGGTTCCACATGCATGTTTTAGCTGAAGGAAGAATACCTTTAACCTGGAGAGCTGAGACCCGTGGAATGGGTACCATGCAATATGACTTCAAAGGGTCTTCATTTGCTCACCGAACCTCTCCAGTCCTATCACTGCTGCGTTTATGCCCCTGTACACATGCTTGATTCTCTTTCGGAGACATAGCAATCCATAGGTTTTAAGATACTTACTAGTCAGGTACATCCTTAGGCATTTAATATGCGGTGTTGAGTCCATTTCATTGAGCAAGGAGTAGCACTTGTCTACTCCATATTTGGCTTAAGGAACTTTATCTGTGCTCATTTCGATCTCTGGTTTTATGCAGCACCCCTACTCACCTTTACCCTTAAGCAAGCATAAGTTAGTTTTCTAAATTTTAGTCCCTGTTCTGTTCTGTAATTCAGTTCCTGTGTAGCCAAGTTTACATTCCGTGTATTACTGATATCTTATGATGTTTCTTTTTCTGTGTGACTTATTTCAGTTAGAATCATCATACCTGAATCCACTCATTGTGCTGCTACGGGCCTGGTGACATAGATTTCATTGCTGAGTGATATTGCTTTGTAAGTAAATACCGCAACTTCTTTATCCATTTTTCACTTTCTGAGATGTTGAACTTGTACTGAAAACGAGTTTCATGTAAACAGAGCCGTTCCAAACGTTGGGGTGGCTGTGTCTTTTTGATTTTAATTTCCCTAAGCTATAGGACCATAAGTGGAAGTGCCCTAGGCTCTGTTGCTTTGTTTTTTAGATGTTTCAGGAAACACCATACAGTTCTCCCTAGTGTCTGTTGGCAATTTACATCCCGCCCATCAGCATAACAAGGCTCCCAGTTCTCCATGGCCTGTCCTGCCTTTCTGGATTTTACACTTTTTTCAGATGGCCCTTTTGACCGGGGGGAAGTGAGACTTCATTGTAGTGCAGATTTCCTTTGCAAGCTTGCTTGGTTGGCCAAAAAGGGCGTATGCGTTTTTTCCTGAATATATTCAGGAAAAAATGCATACGCCCTTTTTGGCCAAGTGCATCATTGTGGACGTTCTGCCTCTTTTCCTATGCTTTCAATGCAATTCCAGTCTACCTCCTGAAATCGGTTTCCTGCAATTCTGCCCCGCTTTCAAGTCCTCTTGGCAGCCTTACTTCAGTCTATTTTTGGACGATAGCTGTCATTTATAACTCTACAGGTTTGTGAATTACAGTGCCCCTGAGCTCCTTTCTTCAACTCGCTTTCTTTTGAGCTGGCCGTAACACCGCAGGATGGCTTCAGGCCCTAATCTGGTTCCGGCACGGCACGCTGAGCCTTTGGTTATTTCCTCTTCCTGGTGGGAAATGAGAGTTAAATTTGCCTGTCCAGAAACCTCCAGCTAGTCTCTCATTGGTTCTCCCTATTCCTGTTCATCTTCCGCAGAAATTGCAAACTGGGCCAAACAGGAGGTTAAAGGCACTGACTCTCCAAGTGTGGAGAGTGTTAGTTAAGCGTCTGGAATGTTGCACCCGAGTACCAGGGGACCAAAAGTGAGACATATTTGAACATGTCTCCCGATCACACAGTTGATCATACTCTGGGTTCCACATGCATGTTTTAGCTGAAGGAAGAATACCTTAAACCTGGAGAGTTGAGACCCGTGGAATGGGTACCATGCAATATGACTTCAAAGGGTCTTCATTTGCTCACCAAACATCTCCAATCCTATCACTGCTGTGTTTATGCCCCGGTACATACGCTTGATTCTCTTTCGGAGACATAGCAATCCATAGGTTTTAAGATACTTACTAGACAGGTACATTATTAGGCGTATAATATGGGGTGTTGGGTCCATTTCGTTGAGCAAGGAGTAGCTCTTGTCTATTCCATATTTGGCTTAAGGAACGTTATCTGTGCTCATTTGAATCTCTGGTTTTATGCAGCACCCCAACTCACCTTTACCCTTAAGCAAGCATAAGTTGGTTTTCTAAATTTGAGACCCTGTTCTGTTCTGTAATTCAGTTCCTGTGTAGCCAAGTTTACATTCCGTGTATTAGTGATGTCTTATGATGTTTCTTTTTCTGTGTGACTTATTTCAGTTAGAATCATCGTACCTGAATCCACTCATTATGCTGCTACGGGCCTGGTGACATAGACTTCATTGTTGAGTGATACTGCATTGTACGTAAGTACCACATGTTCTTTATCCATTTTTCACTTTCTGCGATGTTGAACTTGTACGGTAAACGAGGTTCTTGTAAACAGAGGCATCCCAAACTTTGGGGTGGCTGTGTCTTTTTGATTTTAATTTCCCTAAGCTATAGGACCATAAGTGGAAGTGCCCTAGTCTCTGTTGCTTTGTTTTTTAGATGTTTCAGGAAACACCATACACTTCTCCCGAGTGTCTGTTGGCAATTTACATCCCGCCCATCAGCATAACAAGGCTCCCAGTTTTCCATGGCCTGTCTTGCCTTTCTGCATTTTACACTTTATTCAGATGGCCCTTTTGACTGGGGGGAAGTGAGACTTCATTGTAGTGCAGATTTCCTTTGCAAGTTTGCTTGGTTGGCCAAAAAGCGCGTATGCGTTTTTTCCTGAATATATTCAGGAAAAAACGCATACGCGCTTTTTGGCCAAGTGCATCATTGTGGACGTTCTGCCTCTTTTCCTATGCTTTCAATGCAATTCCAGTCTACCTCCTGAAATCGGTTTCCTGCAATTCTGCCCCGCTTTCAAGTCCTCTTGGCAGCCTTACTTCAGTGTATTTTTGGACGATAGCTGTCATTTATAACTCTGCAGGTTTGTGAATTACAGTGCCCCTGAGCTCATTTCTTCAACTCGCTTTCTTGTGACCTGGCCGCAACACCGCAGGATGGCTTCAGGCCCTAATCTGGTTCTGGCACGGCACACTGAGCCTTTGGTTAATTCCTCTTCCTGGTGGGAAATGAGAGTTAAATTTGCCCGTTCAGACACCTCCAGCTAGTCTCTCATTGGTTCTCGCTATTCCTGTTCATCTTCCGCAGAAATTGCAAACTGGGCCAAACAGGAGGTTAAAGGGACTGACTCTCCAAGTCGGGAGAGTGTTAGTAAAGCGTCTGGAATGTTGCACCCGAGTACCAGGGTACGAAAACTGAGACATATTTGAACACGTCTCCCGATCACATGGTTGATCATACTCTAGGTTCCACATGCATGTTTTAGCTGAAGGAAGAATACCTTAAACCTGGGTAGTTGAAACCCGTGGAATGGGTACCATGCAATATGATTTTAAAGGGTCTTCATTTGCTCACCGAACCTCTCCAATCCTATCACTGCTGCGTTTATGACCCTGTACACATGCTTGATTCTCTTTCGGAGACATAGCAATCCATAGGTTTTAAGATACTTACTAGTCAGGTACATTCTTAGGCGTTTAATATGCGGTGTTGAGTCCATTTCGTTGAGCAAGGAGTAGCTCTTGTCTATTCCATATTTGGCTTAAGGAACTTTATCTGTGCTCATTTCAATCTCTGGTTTTATGCAGCACCCCAACTCACCTTTACCCTTAAGCAAGCATAAGTTGGTTTTCTAAATTTGAGACCCTGTTCTGTTCTGTAATTCAGTTCCTGTGTAGCCAATTTCCATTCCGTGTATTACTGATATCTTATGATGTTTCTTTTTCTGTGTGACTTATTTCAGTTAGAATCATCATACCTGAATCCACTCATTGTGCTGCTAAGGGCCTGATGACATAGATTTCATTGCTGAGTGATATTGCTTTGTAAGTAAATACCACAACTTCTTTATCCATTTTTCAATTTCTGCGATGTTGAACTTGTACTGTAAACGAGGTTCTTGTAAACAGAGCCATTCCAAACTTTGGGGTGGCTGTGTCTTTTTGATTTTAATTTCCCTAAGCTATAGGACAATAAGTAGATGTGCCGTAGGCTCTGTTGCTTTGTTTTTTATATGTTTCTGGAAACACCATACACTTCTCCCAAGTGTCTGTTGGCAATTTACATCCCGCCCATCAGCATAACAAGGCTCCCATTTCTCAAAGGCCTGTTGCCTTTCTGGATTTTACACTTTTTTCCGATGGCTCTTTTGACCGGGGGGAAGTGAGACTTCATTGTAGTGCAGATTTCCTTTGCAAGCTTGCTTGGTTGTCCAAAAAGGGCGTATGCGTTTTTTCCTGAATATATTCAGGAAAAAACGCATACGCCCTTTTTGGCCAAGTGCATCATTGTGGACGTTCTGCCTCTTTTCCTATGCTTTCAATGCAATTCCAGTCTACCTCCTGAAATCGGTTTCCTGCAATTCTGCCCCGCTTTCAAGTCCTCTTGGCAGCCTTACTTCAGTCTATTTTTGGACGATAGCTGTCATTTATAACTCTGCATGTTTGTGAATTACAGTGCCCCTGAGCTCCTTTCTTCAACTCGCTTTCTTGTGACCTGGCTGCAACACCGCAGGATGGCTTCAGGCCCTAATCTGGTTCCGGTACAGCACGCTGATCCTTTGGTTATTTCCTCTTCCTGGTGGGAAATGAGAGTTAAATTTGCCCGTCCAGACACCTCCAGCTAGTCTCTCATTGGTTCTCGCTATTCCTGTTCATCTTCCGCAGAAATTGCAAACTGGGCCAAACAGGAGGTTAAAGGCGCTGACTCTCCAAGTGGGGAGAGTGTTAGTAAAGCGTCTGGAATGTTGCACCCGAGTACCAGGGGAGGAAAACTGAGACATATTTGAACACGTCTCCCGATCACATGGTTGATCATACTATGGGTTCCACATGCATGTTTTAGCTGAAGGAAGAATACCTAAAACCTGGGTAGTTGAAACCCGTGGAATGGGTACCATGCAATATGACTTCAAAGGGTCTTCATTTGCTCACCGAACCTCTCCAATCCTATCATGCTGCGTTTATGCCCCTGTACACATGCTTGATTCTCTTTCGGAGACATAGCAATCCATAGGTTTTAAGATACTTACTAGTCAGGTACATTCTTAGGTGTTTAATATGCGGTGTTGAGTCCATTTCGTTGAGCAAGGAGTAGCTCTTGTCTATTCCATATTTGGCTTAAGGATCTTTATCTGTGCTCATTTCAATCTCTGGTTTTATGCAGCAACCCAACTCACCTTTCCCCTTAAGCAAGCATAAGTTGGTTTTCTAAATTTGAGAACCTGTTCTGTTTTGGAATTCAGTTCCTGTGTAGCCAAGTTTACATTCCGTGTATTAGTGATATCTTATGATGTTTCTTTTTCTGTGTGACTTATTTCAGTTAGAATCATCGTACCTGAAACTACTCATTATGCTGCTACGGGCCTGATGACATATATTTCATTGCTGAGTGATACTGCATTGTACGTAAGTACCACAAGTTCTTTATCCATTTTTCACTTTCTGTGATATTGAACTTGTACGGTAAACGAGGTTCTTGTAAACAGAGGCGTCCCAAACTTTGGGGTGGCTGTGTCTTTTTGATTTTAATTTCCCTAAGCTATAGGACCATAAGTGGAAGTGCCCTAGGCTCTGTTGCTTTGTTTTTTAGATGTTTCAGGAAACACCATACACTTCTCCCGAGTGTCTGTTGGCAATTTACATCCCGCCCATCAGCATAACAAGGCTCCCAGTTCTCCATGGCCTGTCCTGCCTTTCTGGATTTTACACTTTTTTCAGATGGCCCTTTTGACCGGGGGGAAGTGAGACTTCATTGTAGTGCAGATTTCCTTTGCAAGCTTGCTTGGTTGGCCAAAAAGGGCGTATGCTTTTTTTCCTGAATATATTCAGGAAAAAACGCATACGCCCTTTTTGGCCAAGTGCATCATTGTGGACGTTCTGCCTCTTTTCCTATGCTTTCAATGCAATTCCAGTCTACCTCCTGAAATCGGTTTCCTGCAATTCTGCCCCGCTTTCAAGTCCTCTTGGCAGCCTTACTTCAGTCTATTTTTGGACGATAGCTGTCATTTATAACTCTGCAGGTTTGTGAATTACAGTGCCCCTGAGCTCCTTTCTTCAACTCGCTTTCTTGTGACCTGGCCGCAACACCGCAGGATGGCTTCAGGCCCTAATCTGGTTCCGGCCCGGCATGCTGAGCCTTTGGTTAATTCCTCTTCCTGGTGGGAAATGAGAGTTAAATTTGCCCGTCCAGACACCTCCAGCTAGCCTCTCATTGGTTTTCGCTATTCCTGTTCATCTTCCGCAGAAATTGCAAACTGGGCCAAACAGGAGGTTAAAGGGACTGACTCTCCAAGTCAGGAGAGTGTTAGTAAAGCGTCTGGAATGTTGCACCCGAGTACCAGGGGAGGAAACCTGAGACATATTTGAACACGTCTCCCGATCACATGGTTGATCATACTCTAGGTTCCACATGCATGTTTTAGCTGAAGGAAGAATACCTTAAACCTGGGTAGTTGAAACCCGTGGAAAGGGTACCATGCAATATGACTTCAAAGGGTCTTCATTTGCTCACCGAACCTCTCCAATCCTATCACTGCTGCGTTTATGCCCCTGTACACATGCTTGATTCTCTTTCGGAGACATAGCAATCCATAGGTTTTAAGATACTTACTAGTCAGGTACATTCTTAGGCGTTTAATATGCGGTGTTGAGTCCATTTCGTTGAGCAAGGAGTAGCTCTTGTCTATTCCATATTTGACTTAAGGAACTTTATCTGTGCTCATTTCAATCTCTGGTTTTATGCAGCACCCCAACTCACCTTTCCCCTTAAGCAAGCATAAGTTGGTTTTCTAAATTTGAGACCCTGTTCTGTTCTGTAATTCAGTTCCTGTGTAGCCAAGTTTACATTCCGTGTATTACTGATATCTTATGATGTTTCTTTTTCTGTGTGACTTATTTCAGTTAGAATCATCATACCTGAATCCACTCATTGTGCTGCTAAGGGCCTGATGACACAGATTTCATTGCTGAGTGATATTGCTTTGTAAGTAAATACCACAACTTCTTTATCCATTTTTCACTTTCTGCGATGTTGAACTTGTACTGTAAACGAGGTTCTTGTAAACAGAGCCGTTCCAAACTTTGGGGTGGCTGTGTCTTTTTGATTTTAATTTCCCTAAGCTATAGGACCATAAGTGGAAGTGCCCTAGGTTCTGTTGCTTTGTTTTTTAGATGTTTCAGGAAACACCATAAACTTCTCCCGAGTGGTTGTTGGCAATTTACATCCCGCCCATCAGCATAACAAGGCTCCCAGTTCTCCATGGCCTGTCCTGCCTTTCTGGATTTTACACTTTTTTCAGATGGCCCTTTTGACCGGGGGGAAGTGAGACTTCATTGTAGTGCAGATTTCCTTTGCAAGCTTGCTTGGTTGGCCAAAAAGGGCGTATGCGTTTTTTCCTGAATATATTCAGGAAAAAACGCATACGCCCTTTTTGGCCAAGTGCATCATTGTGGACGTTCTGCCTCTTTTCCTATGCTTGCAATGCAATTCCAGTCTACCTCCTGAAATCGGTTTCCTGCAATTCTGCCCCGCTTTCAAGTCCTCTTGGCAGCCTTACTTCAGTCTATTTTTGGACGATAGCTGTCATTTATAACTCTGCAGGTTTGTGAATTACAGTGCCCCTGATCTCCTTTCTTCAACTCGCTTTCTTTTGAGCTGGCCGCAACACCGCAGGATGGCTTCAGGCCGTAATCTGGTTCCGGCACGGCACACTGAGCCTTTGGTTATTTCCTCTTCCTGGTGGGAAATGAGAGTTAAATTTGCCCGTCCAGACACCTCCAGCTAGTCTCTCATTGGTTCTCGCTATTCCTGTTCATCTTCCGCAGAAATTGCAAACTGGGCCAAACAGGAGGTTAAAGGCGCTGACTCTCCAAGTCGGGAGAGTGTTAGTAAAGCGTCTGGAATGTTGCACCCGAGTACCAGGGTACGAAAACTGAGACATATTTGAACACGTCTCCCGATCACATGGTTGATCATACTCTAGGTTCCACATGCATGTTTTAGCTGAAGGAAGAATACCTTAAACCTGGAGAGTTGAGACCCGTGTAATGGGTACCATGCAATATGACTTCAAAGGGTCTTCATTTGCTCACCGAACCTCTCCAATCCTATCACTGCTGCGTTTATGTCCCTGTACACACGCTTGATTCTCTTTTGGAGACATAGCAATCCATAGGTTTTAAGATACTTACTAGTCAGGTACATTCTTAGGCGTTTAATATGGGGTTTTGAGTCCATTTCGTTGAGCAAGGAGTAGCTCTTGTCCATTCCATATTTGGCTTAAGGAACTTTATCTGTGCTCATTTCAATCTCTGGTTTTATGCAGCACCCCAACTCACCTTTACCCTTAAGCAAGCATAAGTTGGTTTTCTAAATTTGAGACCCTGTTCTGTTTTGGAATGCAGTTCCTGTGTAGCCAAGTTTACATTCCGTGTATTAGTGATATCTTCTGATGTTTCTTTCTCTGTGTGACTTATTTCAGTTAGAATCATCGTACCTGAATCCACTCATTGTGCTGCTAAGGGCCTGATGACATAGATTTCATTGCTGAGTGATATTGCTTTGTAAGTGAATACCACAACTTCTTTATCCATTTTTCACTTTCTGCGATGTTGAACTTGTACTGTAAACGAGGTTCTTGTAAACAGAGCCGTTCCAAACTTTGGGGTGACTGTGTCTTTTTGATTTTAATTTCCCTAAGCTATAGGACCATAAGTGGAAGTGCCCTAGGCTCTGTTGCTTTGTTTTTTAGATGTTTCAGGAAACACCATACACTTCTCCCGAGTGTCTGTTGGCAATTTACATCCCGCCCATCAGCATAACAAGGCTCCCAGTTCTCAATGGCCTGTTGCCTTTCTGCATTTTACACTTTCTTCAGATGGCCCTTTTGACCGGGGGGAAGTGAGACTTCATTGTAGTGCAGATTTCCTTTGCAAGCTTGCTTGGTTGGCCAAAAAGGGCGTATGCGTTTTTTCCTGAATATATTCAGGAAAAAACGCATACGCCCTTTTTGGCCAAGTGCATCATTGTGGACGTTCTGCCTCTTTTCCTATGCTTTCAATGCAATTCCAGTCTACCTCCTGAAATCGGTTTCCTGCAATTCTGCCCCGCTTTCAAGTCGTCTTGGCAGCCTTACTTCAGTCTATTTTTGGACGATAGCTGTCATTTATAACTCTGCAGGTTTGTGAATTACAGTGCCCCTGAGCTCCTTTCTTCAACTCGCTTTCTTGTGACCTGGCCGCAACACCGCAGGATGGCTTCAGGCCCTAATCTGGTTCCGGCCCGGCATGCTCAGCCTTTGGTTAATTCCGCTTCCCGGTGTGAAATGAGAGTTAAATTTGCCCGTCCAGACACCTCCAGCTAGCCTCTCATTGGTTCTCACTATTCCTGTTCATCTTCCGCAGAAATTGCAAACTGGGCCAAACAGGAGGTTAAAGGGACTCACTCTCCAAGTCGGGAGAGTGTTATTAAAGCGTCTGGAATGTTGCACCCGAGTACCAGGGGAGGAAAACTGAGAAATATTTGAACACGTCTCCCGTTCACATGGTTGATCATACTCTGTGTTCCACATGCATGTTTTAGCTGAAGGAAGAATACCTTAAACCTGGAGAGTTGAGACCCGTGTAATGGGTACCATGCAATATGACTTCAAAGGGTCTTCATTTGCTCACCGAACCTCTCCAATCCTATCACTGCTGCGTTTATGCCCCTGTACACATGCTTGATTCTCTTTCGGAGACATAGCAATCCATAGGTTTTAAGATACTTACTAGTCAGGTACATTCTTAGGCGTTTAATATGCGGTGTTGAGTCCATTTCGTTGAGCAAGGAGTAGCTCTTGTCTATTCCATATTTGGCTTAAGGAACTTTATCTGTGCTCATTTCAATCTCTGGTTTTATGCAGCACCCCAACTCACCTTTACCCTTAAGCAAGCATAAGTTGGTTTTCTAAATTTGAGACCCTGTTCTGTTCTGTAATTCAGTTCCTGTGTAGCCAAGTTTTCATTCCGTGTATTACTGATATCTTATGATGTTTCTTTTTCTGTGTGACTTATTTCAGTTAGAATCATCATACCTGAATCCACTCATTGTGCTGCTAAGGGCCTGATGATACAGATTTCATTGCTGAGTGATATTGCTTTGTAAGTGAATACCACAACTTCTTTATCCATTTTTCACTTTCTGCGATGTTGAACTTGTACTGTAAACGAGGTTCTTGTAAACAGAGCCTGTCCAAACTTTGGGGTGACTGTGTCTTTTTGATTTTAATTTCCCTAAGCTATAGGACCATAAGTGGCAGTGCCCTAGGCTCTGTTGCTTTGTTTTTTAGATGTTTCAGGAAACACCGTACACTTCTCCCAAGTGTCTGTTGGCAATTTACATCCCGCCCATCAGCATAACAAGGCTCCCAGTTCTCAATGGCCTGTTGCCTTTCTGGATTTTACACTTTTTTCAGATGGCCCTTTTGACCGGGGGGAAGTGAGACTTCATTGTAGTGCAGATTTCCTTTGCAAGCTTGCTTGGTTGACCAAAAAGGGCGTATGCGTTTTTTTCTGAATATATTCAGGAAAAAATGCATACGCCCTTTTTGGCCAAGTGCATCATTGTGGACGTTCTGCCTCTTTTCCTATGCTTTCAAGGCAATTCCAGTCTACCTCCTGAAATCGGTTTCCTGCAATTCTGCCCCGCTTTCAAGTCCTCTTGGCAGCCTTACTTCAGTCTATTTTTGGACGATAGCTGTCATTTATAACTCTGCAGTTTTGTGAATTACAGTGCCCCTGAGCTCCTTTCTTCAACTCGGTTTCTTGTGATCTGGTCGCAACACCGCAGGATGTCTTCAGGCCCTAATCTGGTTCCGGCCTGGCATGCTGAGCCTTTGGTTAATTCCTCTTCCTGGTGGGAAATGAGAGTTAAATTTGCCCGTCCAGACACCTCCAGCTAGCCTCTCATTGGTTCTTGCTATTCCTGTCCATCTTCCGCAGAAATTGCAAACTGGGCCAAACAGGAGGTTAAAGGGACTGACTCTCCAAGTCGGGAGAGTGTTAGTAAAGCGTCTGGAATGTTGCACCCGAGTACCAGGGGAGGAAAGCTGAGACATATTTGAACACGTCTCCCGTTCACATGGTTGATCATCCTCTGTGTTCCACATGCATGTTTTAGCTGAAGGAAGAATACCTTAAACCTGGAGAGTTGAGACCCGTGTAATGGGTACCATGCAATATGACTTCAAAGGGTCTTCATTTGCTCACCGAACCTCTCCAATCCTATCACTGCTGCGTTTATGTCCCTGTACACACGCTTGATTCTCTTTTGGAGACATAGCAATCCCTAGGTTTTAAGATACTTACTAGTCAGGTACATTCTTAGGCGTTTAATATGGGGTCTTGAGTCCATTTCGTTGAGCAAGGAGTAGCTCTTGTCCATTCCATATTTGGCTTAAGGAACTTTATCTGTGCTCATTTCAATCTCTGGTTTTATGCAGCACCCCAACTCACCTTTAACCTTAAGCAAGCATAAGTTGGTTTTCTAAATTTGAGACCCTGTTCTGTTTTGGAATGCAGTTCCTGTGTAGCCAAGTTTACATTCCGTGTATTAGTGATATCTTATGATGTTTCTTTTTCTGTGTGACTTATTTCAGTTAGAATCATCGTACCTGAATCCACTCATTATACTGCTACGGGCCTGATGACATAGATTTCATTGCTGAGTGATACTGCATTGTACGTAAGTACCACAAGTTCTTTATCCATTTTTCACTTTCTGTGATATTGAACTTGTATGGTAAACGAGGTTCTTATAAACGGAGGCGTCCCAAACTTTGGGGTGGCTGTGTCTTTTTGATTTTAATTTCCCTAAGCTATAGGACCATAAGTGGAAGTGCCCTAGGCTCTGTTGCTTTGTTTTTTAGATGTTTCAGGAAACACCATACACTTCTCCCGAGTGTCTGTTGGCAATTTACATCCCGCCCATCAGCATAACAAGGCTCCCAGTTCTCCATGGCCTGTCCTGCCTTTCTGGATTTTACACTTTTTTCAGATGGCCCTTATGACCGGGGGGAAGTGAGACTTCATTGTAGTGCAGATTTCCTTTGCAAGCTTGCTTGGTTGGCCAAAAAGGGCGTATGCGTTTTTTCCTGAATATATTCAGGAAAAAACGCATATGCCCTTTTTGGCCAAGTGCATCATTGTGGACGTTCTGCCTCTTTTCCTATGCTTTCAATGCAATTCCAGTCTACCTCCTGAAATCGGTTTCCTGCAATTCTGCCCTGCTTTCAAGTCCTCTTGGCAGCCTTACTTCAGTATATTTTTGGACGATAGCTGTCATTTATAACTCTGCAGGTTTGTGGATTACAGTGTCCCTGAGCTCCTTTCTTCAACTCGCTTTCTTGTGACCTGGCCGCAACACCGCAGGATGGCTTCAGGCCCTAATCTGGTTCCGGCACGGCATGCTGAGCCTTTGGTTATTTCCTCTTCCTGGTGGGAAATGAGAGTTAAATTTGCCCGTCCAGACACCTCCAGCTAGTCTCTCTTTGGTTCTCGCTATTCCTGTTCATCTTCCGCAGAAATTGCAAACTGGGCCAAACAGGAGGTTAAAGGCGCTGACTCTCCAAGTGGGGAGAGTGTTCGTTAAGCGTCTGGAATGTTGAACCCGAGTACCAGGGGACCAAAAGTGAGACATATTTGAACATGTCTCCCGATCACACAGTTGATCATACTCTGGGTTCCACATGCATGTTTTAGCTGAAGGAAGAATACCTTAAACCTGGGTAGTTGAAACCCGTGGAATGGGTACCATGCAATATGACTTCAAAGGGTCTTCATTTGCTGACCGAACCTCTCCAATCCTATCACTTCTGTGTTTATGCCCCGGTACATATGCTTGATTCTCTTTCGGAGACATAGCAATCCATAGGTTTTAAGATACTTACTAGTCAGGTACATTCTTAGGCGTTTAATATGGGGTGTTGGGTCCATTTCGTTGAGCAAGGAGTAGCTCTTGTGTATTCCATATTTGGCTTAAGGAACGTTATCTGTGCTCATTTGAATCTCTGGTTTTATGCAGCACCCCAACTTACCTTTACCCTTAAGCAAGCATAAGTTGCTTTTCTAAATTTGAGACCCTGTTCTGTTTTGGAATTCAGTTCCTGTGTAGCCAAGTTTACATTCCGTGTATTAGTGATATCTTCTGATGTTTCTTTTTCTGTGTGACTTATTTCAGTTAGAATCATCGTACCTGAATCCACTCATTATGCTGCTACGGGCCTGATGACATAGATTTCATTGCTGAGTGATACTGCATTGTACGTAAGTACCACAAGTTCTTTATCCATTTTTCACTTTCTGTGATATTGAACTTGTACGGTAAACGAGGTTCTTGTAAACAGAGGCGTCCCAAACTTTGGGGTGGCTGTGTCTTTTTGATTTTAATTTCCCTAAGCTATTGGACCATAAGTGGAAGTGCCCTAGGCTCTGTTGCTTTGTTTTTTAGATGTTTCAGGAGACACCATACAGTTCTCCCGAGTGTCTGTTGGCAATTTACATCCCGCCCATCAGCATAACAATGCTCCCAGTTCGCCATGGCCTGTCCTGCCTTTCTGGATTTTACACCTTTTTCAGATGGCCCTTTTGACCGGGGGGAAGTGAGACTTCATTGTAGTGCAGATTTCCTTTGCAAGCTTGCTTGGTTGGCCAAAAAGGGCATATGCGTTTTTTCCTGAATATATTCAGGAAAAAACGCATACGCCCTTTTTGGCCAAGTGCTTCATTGTGGACGTTCTGCCTCTTTTCCTATGCTTTCAATGCAATTCCAGTCTACCTCCTGAAATCGGTTTCCTGCAATTCTGCCCCGCTTTCAAGTCCTCTTGGCAGCCTTACTTTAGTCTATTTTTGGACGATAGCTGTCATTTATAACTCTGCAGGTTTGTGAATTACAGTGCCCCTGAGCTCCTTTCTTCAACTCGCTTTCTTGTGACCTGGCCGCAACACCGCAAGATGGCTTCAGGCCCTAATCTGGTTCTGGCACGGCACGCTGAGCCTTTGGTTAATTCCTCTTCCTGGTGGGAAATGAGAGTTAAATTTGCCCGTTCAGACACCTCCAGCTAGTCTCTCATTGGTTCTCGCTATTCCTGTTCATCTTCCGCAGAAATTACAAACTGGGCCAAACAGGAGGTTAAAGGGACTGACTCGCCAAGTCGGGAGAGTGTTAGTAAAGCGTCTGGAATGTTGCACCCGAGTACCAGGGGAGGAAAACTGAGACATATTTGAACACATCTCCCGATCACATGGTTGATCATACTCTAGGTTCCACATGCATGTTTTAGCTGAAGGAAGAATACCTTAAACCTGGGTAGTTGAAACCCGTGGAATGGGTACCATGCAATATGACCTCAAAGGGTCTTCATTTGCTCTCTGAACCTCTCCAATCCTATCACTGCTGCGTTTATGCCCCTGTACACACGCTTGATTCTCTTTTGGAGACATAGCAATCCATAGGTTTTAAGATACTTACTAGTCAGGTACATTCTTAGGCGTTTAATATGGGGTATTGAGTCCATTTCGTTGAGCAAGGAGTAGCTCTTGTCTATTCCATATTTGGCTTAAGGAACTTTATCTGTGCTCATTTCAATCTCTGGTTTTATGCAGCACCCCAACTCACCTTTACCCTTACGCAAGCATAAGTTGCTTTTCTAAATTTGAGACCCTGTTCTGTTTTGTAATTCAGTTCCTGTGTAGCCAAGTTTACATTCTGTGTATTACTGATATCTTATGGTGTTTCTTTTTCTGTGTGACTTATTTCAGTTAGAATCATCGTACCTGAATCCACTCATTATGCTGCTACGGGCCTGATGACATAGATTTCATTGCTGAGTGATACTGCATTGTACGTAAGTACCACAAGTTCTTTATCCACTTTTCACTTTCTGTGATATTGAACTTGTATGGTAAACGAGGTTCTTGTAAACAGAGGCGTCCCAAACTTTGGGGTGGCTGTGTCTTTTTGATTTTAATTTCCCTAAGCTATAGGACCATAAGTGGAAGTGCCCTAGGCTCTGTTGCTTTGTTTTTTAGATGTTTCAGGAAACACCATACACTTCTCCTGAGTGTCTGTTGGCAATTTACATCCCGCCCATCAGCATAACAAGGCTCCCAGTTCTCCAGGGCCTGTCCTGCCTTTCTGGATTTTACACTTTTTTGAGATGGCCCTTTTGACCGGGGGGAAGTGAGACTTCATTGTAGTGCAGATTTCCTTTGCAAGTTTGCTTGGTTGGCCAAAAAGGGCGTATGCATTTTTTCCTGAATATATTCAGGAAAAAACGCATACGCGCTTTTTGGCCAAGTGCATCATTGTGGACGTTCTGCCTCTTTTCCTATGCTTTCAATGCATTTCCAGTCTACCTCCTGAAATCGGTTTCCTGCAATTCTGCCCCGCTTTCTAGTTCTCTTGGCAGTCTTACTTCAGTCTATTTTTGGACGATAGCTGTCATTTATAACTCTGCAGGTTTGTGAATTACAGTGCCCCTGAGCTCCTTTCTTCAACTCGCTTTCTTGTGACCTGGCCGAAACACCGCAGGATGGCTTCAGGCCCTAATCTGGTTCCGGCACGGCACGCTGAGCCTTTGGTTAATTCCTCTTCCTGGTGGGAAATAAGAGTTAAATTTGCCCGTCCAGACACCTCCAGCTAGTCTCTCATTGGTTCTCCCTATTCCTGTTCAACTTCCGCAGTAATTGCAAACTGGGCCAAACAGGAAGTTAAAGGCACTGACTCTCCAAGTCGGGAGAGCGTTAGTAAAGCGTCTGGAATGTTGCACCCGAGTACCAGGGGACGAAAACTGAGACATATTTGAACACGTCTCCCGATCACACGGTTGATCATACTCTGGGTTCCACATGCATGTTTTAGCTGAAGGAAAAATACCTTAAACCTGGAGAGCTGAGACCCGTGGAATGGGTACCATGCAATATGACTTCAAAGGGTCTTCATTTGCTCACCGAACCTCTCCAATCCTATCACTGCTCTGTTTATGCCCCGGTACATACGCTTGATTCTCTTTCGGAGACATAGCAATCCATAGGTTTTAAGATACTTACTAGTCAGGTACATTCTTAGGCGTTTAATATGGGGTGTTGGGTCCATTTCGTTGAGCAAGGAGTAGCTCTTGTCTATTCCATATTTGGCTTAAGGAACGTTATCTGTGCTCATTTGAATGTCTGGTTTTATGCAGCACCCCAACTCACCTTTACCCTTAAGCAAGCATAAGTTGGTTTTCTAAATTTGAGACCCTGTTCTGTTCTGTAATTCAGTTCCTGTGTAGCCAAGTTTACATTCCGTGTATTACTGATATCTTATGATGTTTCTTTTTCTGTGTGACTTATTTCAGTTAGAATCATCATACCTGAATCCACTCATTGTGCTGCTACGGGCCTGGTGACATAGATTTCATTGCTGAGTGATATTGCTTTGTAAGTAAATACCGCAACTTCTTTATCCATTTTTCACTTTCTGAGATGTTGAACTTGTACTGAAAACGAGTTTCTTGTAAACAGAGCCGTTCCAAACGTTGGGGTGGCTGTGTCTTTTTGATTTTAATTTCCCTAAGCTATAGGACCATAAGTGGCAGTGTCCTAGGCTCTGTTGCTTTGTTTTTTAGATGTTTCAGGAAACACCATACACTTCTCCCGAGTGTCTGTTGTCAGTTTACATCCCGCCCATCAGCATAACAAGGCTCCCAGTTGTCCATGGCCTGTCCTGCCTTTCTGGATTTTACACTTTTTTCAGATGGCCCTTTTGACCGGGGGGAAGTGAGACTTCATTGTAGTGCAGATTTCCTTTGCAAGCTTGCTTGGTTGGCCAAAAAGGGCGTATGCGTTTTTTCCTGAATATATTCAGGAAAAAACGCATACGCCCTTTTTGGCCAAGTGCATCATTGTGGACGTTCTGCCTCTTTTCCTATGCTTTCAATGCAATTCCAGTCTACCTCCTGAAATCGGTTTCCTGCAATTCTGCCCCGCTTTCAAGTCCTCTTGGCAGCCTTACTTCAGTCTATTTTTGGACGATAGCTGTCATTTATAACTCTACAGGTTTGTGAATTACAGTGCCCCTGAGCTCCTTTCTTCAACTCGCTTTCTTTTGAGCTGGCCGTAACACCGCAGGATGGCTTCAGGCCCTAATCTCGTTCCGGCACGGCACGCTGAGCCTTTGGTTATTTCCTCTTCCTGGTGGGAAATGAGAGTTAAATTTGCCTGTCCAGAAACCTCCAGCTAGTCTCTCATTGGTTCTCCCTATTCCTGTTCATCTTCCGCAGAAATTGCAAACTGGGCCAAACAGGAGGTTAAAGGCACTGACTCTCCAAGTGTGGAGAGTGTTAGTTAAGCGTCTGGAATGTTGCACCCGAGTACCAGGGGACCAAAAGTGAGACATATTTGAACATGTCTCCCGATCACACAGTTGATCATACTCTGGGTTCCACATGCATGTTTTAGCTGAAGGAAGAATACCTTAAACCTGGAGAGTTGAGACCCGTGGAATGGGTACCATGCAATATGACTTCAAAGGGTCTTCATTTGCTCACCAAACATCTCCAATCCTATCACTGCTGTGTTTATGCCCCGGTACATACGCTTGATTCTCTTTCGGAGACATAGCAATCCATAGGTTTTAAGATACTTACTAGACAGGTACATTATTAGGCGTTTAATATGGGGTGTTGGGTCCATTTCGTTGAGCAAGGAGTAGCTCTTGTCTATTCCATATTTGGCTTAAGGAACGTTATCTGTGCTCATTTGAATCTCTGGTTTTATGCAGCACCCCAACTCACTTTTACCCTTAAGCAAGCATAAGTTGGTTTTCTAAATTTGAGACCCTGTTCTGTTTTGGAATTCAGTTCCTGTGTAGACAAGTTTACATTCCGTGTATTAGTGATATCTTATGATGTTTCTTTTTCTGTGTGACTTATTTCAGTTAGAATCATCGTACCTGAATCCACTCATTATGCTGCTACGGGCCTCATGACATAGATTTCATTGCTGAGTGATACTGCATTGTACGTAAATACCACAAGTTCTTTATCCATTTTTCACTTTCTGCGATGTTGAACTTGTGTTTTAAACGAGGTTCTTGTAAACAGAGCCATTCCAAACTTAGGGGTGGCTGTGTCTTTTTGATTTTAAATTCCCTAAGCTATAGGACCATAAGTGGAAGTGGCCTAGGCTCTGTTGCTTTGTTTTTTAGATGTTTCAGGAAACACCATACACTTCTCCCAAGTGGTTGTTGGCAATTTACATCCCGCCCATCAGCATAACAAGGCTCCCAGTTCTCCATGGCCTGTCCTGCCTTTCTGGATTTTACACTTTTTTCAGATGGCCGTTTTGACCTGGGGGAAGTGAGACTTCATTGTAGTGCAGATTTCCTTTGCAAGCTTGCTTGGTTGGCCAAAAAGGGCGTATGCGTTTTTTCCTGAATATATTCAGGAAAAAACGCATACGCCCTTTTTGGCCAAGTGCATCATTGTGGACGTTCTGCCTCTTTTCCTATGCTTTCAATGCAATTCCAGTCTACCTCCTGAAATCGGTTTCCTGCAATTCTGCCCCGCTTTCAAGTCCTCTTGGCAGCCTTACTTCAGTCTATTTTTGGACGATAGCTGTCATTTATAACTCTGCAGGTTTGTGAATTACAGTGCCCCTGAGCTCCTTTCTTCAACTCGCTTTCTTTTGAGCTGGCCGCAACACCGCAGGATGGCTTCAGGCCCTAATCTGGTTCCGGCCCGGAACGCTGAGCCTTTGGTTAATTCCTCTTCCTGGTGGGAAATGAGAGTTAAATTTGCCCGTCCAGACACCTCCAGCTAGCCTCTCATTGGTTCTCGCTATTCCTGTTCATCTTCCGCAGAAATTGCAAACTGGGCCAAACAGGAGGTTAAAGGCGCTGACTCTCCAAGTGGGGAGAGTGTTAGTAAAGCGTCTGGAATGTTGCACCCGAGTACCAGGGGAGGAAAACTGAGACATATTTGAACACGTCTCCCGATCACATGGTTGATCATACTCTGGGTTCCACATGCATGTTTTAGCTGAAGGAAGAATACCTCACACCTGGGTAGTTGAAACCCGTGGAATGGGTACCATGCAATATGACTTCAAAGGGTCTTCATTTGCTCACCGAACCTCTCCAATCCTATCACTGCTGCGTTTATGCCCCTGTACACATGCTTGATTCTCTTTCGGAGACATAGCAATCCATAGGTTTTAAGATACTTACTAGTCAGGTACATTCTTAGGCGTTTAATATGCGGTGTTGAGTCCATTTCGTTGAGCAAGGAGTAGCTCTTGTCTATTCCATATTTGACTTAAGGAACTTTATCTGTGCTCATTTCAATCTCTGGTTTTATGCAGCACCCCAACTCACCTTTACCCTTAAGCAAGCATAAGTTGTTTTTCTAAATTTGAGACCCTGTTCTGTTCTGTAATTCAGTTCCTGTGTAGCCAAGTTTACATTCCGTGTATTAGTGATATCTTATGATGTTTCTTTTTCTGTGTGACTTATTTCAGTTAGAATCATCGTACCTGAATTCACTCATTATGCTGCTACGGGCCTGGTGACATACACTTCATTGTTGAGTGATACTGCATTGTACGTAAGTACCACATGTTCTTTATCCATTTTTCACTTTCTGCGATGTTGAACTTGTACGGTAAACGAGGTTCTTGTAAACAGAGGCGTCCCAAACTTTGGGGTGGCTGTGTCTTTTTGATTTTAATTTCCCTAAGCTATAGGACCATAAGTGGAAGTGCCCTAGTCTCTGTTGCTTTGTTTTTTAGATGTTTCAGGAAACACCATACACTTCTCCCGAGTGTCTGTTGGCAATTTACATCCCGCCCATCAGCATAACAAGGCTCCCAGTTTTCCATGGCCTGTCTTGCCTTTCTGCATTTTACACTTTTTTCAGATGGCCCTTTTGACTGGGGGGAAGTGAGACTTCATTGTAGTGCAGATTTCCTTTGCAAGTTTGCTTGGTTGGCCAAAAAGCGCGTATGCGTTTTTTCCTGAATATATTCAGGAAAAAACGCATACGCGCTTTTTGGCCAAGTGCATCATTGTGGACGTTCTGCCTCTTTTCCTATGCTTTCAATGCAATTCCAGTCTACCTCCTGAAATCGGTTTCCTGCAATTCTGCCCCGCTTTCAAGTCCTCTTGGCAGCCTTACTTCAGTGTATTTTTGGACGATAGCTGTCATTTATAACTCTGCAGGTTTGTGAATTACAGTGCCCCTGAGCTCATTTCTTCAACTCGCTTTCTTGTGACCTGGCCGCAACACCGCAGGATGGCTTCAGGCCCTAATCTGGTTCTGGCACGGCACACTGAGCCTTCGGTTAATTCCTCTTCCTGGTGGGAAATGAGAGTTAAATTTGCCCGTTCAGACACCTCCAGCTAGTCTCTCATTGGTTCTCCCTATTCCTGTTCACCTTCCGCAGTAATTGCAAACTGGGCCAAACAGGAAGTTAAAGGCACTGACTCTCCAAGTCGGGAGAGCGTTAGTAAAGCGTCTGGAATGTTGCACCCGAGTACCAGGGGACGAAAACTGAGACATATTTGAACACGTCTCCCGATCACACAGTTGATCATACTCTGGGTTCCACATGCATGTTTTAGCTGAAGGAAAAATACCTTAAACCTGGGGAGCTGAGACCCGTGGAATGGGTACCATGCAATATGACTTCAAAGGGTCTTCATTTGCTCACCAAACCTCTCCAATCCTATCACTGCTGTGTTTATGCCCCGGTACATACGCTTGATTCTCTTTCGGAGACATAGCAATCCATAGGTTTTAAGATACTTACTAGTCAGGTACATTCTTAGGCGTTTAATATGGGGTGTTGGGTCCATTTCGTTGAGCAAGGAGTAGCTCTTGTCTATTCCATATTTGGCTTAAGGAACGTTATCTGTGCTCATTTGAATGTCTGGTTTTATGCAGCACCCCAACTAACCTTTACCCTTAAGCAAGCATAAGTTGCTTTTCTAAATTTGAGACCCTGTTCTGTTTTGTAATTCAGTTCCTGTGTAACCAAGTTTACATTCCGTGTATTACTGATATCTTATGGTGTTTCTTTTTCTGTATGACTTATTTCAGTTAGAATCATCGTACCTGAATCCACTCATTATGCTGCTACGGGCCTGATGACATAGATTTCATTGCTGAGTGATACTGCATTGTACATAAGTACCACAAGTTCTTTATCCATTTTTCACTTTCTGTGATATTGAACTTGTATGGTAAACGAGGTTCTTGTAAACAGAGGCGTCCCAAACTTTGGGGTGGCTGTGTCTTTTTGATTTTAATTTCCCTAAGCTATAGGACCATAAGTGGAAGTGCCCTAGGCTCTGTTGCTTTGTTTTTTAGATGTTTCAGGAAACACCATACACTTCTCCTGAGTGTCTGTTGGCAATTTACATCCCGCCCATCAGCATAACAAGGCTCCCAGTTCTCCAGGGCCTGTCCTGCCTTTCTGGATTTTACACTTTTTTCAGATGGCCCTTTTGACCAGGGGGAAGTGAGACTTCATTGTAGTGCAGATTTCCTTTGCAAGTTTGCTTGGTTGGCCAAAAAGGGCGTATGCATTTTTTCCTGAATATATTCAGGAAAAAACGCATACGCCCTTTTTGGCCAAGTGCATCATTGTGGACGTTCTGCCTCTTTTCCTATGCTTTCAATGCATTTCCAGTCTACCTCCTGAAATCGGTTTCCTGCAATTCTGCCCCGCTTTCTAGTTCTCTTGGCAGCCTTACTTCAGTCTATTTTTGGACGATAGCTGTCATTTATAACTCTGCAGGTTTGTGAATTACAGTGCCCCTGAGCTCCTTTCTTCAACTCGCTTTCTTGTGACCTGGCCGCAACACCGCAGGATGGCTTCAGGCCCTAATCTGTTTCCGGCACGGCACGCTGAGCCTTTGGTTAATTCCTCTTCCTGGTGGGAAATAAGAGTTAAATTTGCCCGTCCAGACACCTCCAGCTAGTCTCTCATTGGTTCTCCCTATTCCTGTTCAACTTCCGCAGTAATTGCAAACTGGGCCAAACAGGAAGTTAAAGGCACTGACTCTCCAAGTCAGGAGAGCGTTAGTAAAGCGTCTGGAATGTTGCACCCGAGTACCAGGGGACGAAAACTGAGACATATTTGAACACGTCTCCCGATCACACGGTTGATCATACTCTGGGTTCCACATGCATGTTTTAGCTGAAGGAAAAATACCTTAAACCTGGAGAGCTGAGACCCGTGGAATGGGTACCATGCAATATGACTTCAAAGGGTCTTCATTTGCTCACCGAACCTCTCCAATCCTATCACTGCTGTGTTTATGCCCCGGTACATACGCTTGATTCTCTTTCGGAGACATAGCAATCCATAGGTTTTAAGATACTTACTAGTCAGGTACATTCTTAGGCGTTTAATATGGGGTGTTGGGTCCATTTCGTTGAGCAAGGAGTAGCTCTTGTCTATTCCATATTTGGCTTAAGGAACGTTATCTGTGCTCATTTGATTGTCTGGTTTTATGCAGCACCCCAACTCACCTTTCCCCTTAAGCAAGCATAAGTTGGTTTTCTAAATTTGAGACCCTGTTCTGTTCTGTAATTCAGTTCCTGTGTAGCCAAGTTTACATTCCGTGTATTAGTGATATCTTATGATGTTTCTTTTTCTGTGTGACTTATTTCAGTTAGAATCATCGTACCTGAATCCACTCATTATGCTGCTACGGGCCTGATGACATAGATTTCATTGCTGAGTGATACTGCATTGTACGTAAGTACCACAAGTTCTTTATCCATTTTTCACTTTCTGTGATATTGAACTTGTACGGTAAATGAGGTTCTTGTAAACAGAGGCGTCCCAAACTTTGGGGTGGCTGTGTCTTTTTGATTTTAATTTCCCTAAGCTATAGGACCATAAGTGGAAGTGCCCTAGGCTCTGTTGCTTTGTTTTTTAGATGTTTCAGGAAACACCATACACTTCTCCGGAGTGTCTGTTGACAATTTACATCCCGCCCATCAGCATAACAAGGCTCCCAGTTCTCCATGGCCTGTCCTGCCTTTGTGGATTTTACACTTTTTTCAGATGGCCCTTTTGACCGGGGGGAAGTGAGACTTCATTGTAGTGCAGATTTCCTTTGCAAGCTTGCTTGGTTGGCCAAAAAGGGCGTATGCGTTTTTTCCTGAATATATTCAGGAAAAAACGCATACGCCCTTTTTGGCCAAGTGCATCATTGTGGACCTTCTGCCTCTTTTCCTATGCTTTCAATGCAATTCCAGTCTACCTCCTGAAATCAGTTTCCTGCAATTCTGCCCCGCTTTCAAGTCCTCTTGGCAGCCTTACTTCAGTCTATTTTTGGACGATAGCTGTCATTTATAACTGCAGGTTTGTGAATTACAGTGCCCCTGAGCTCCTATCTTCAACTCGCTTTCTTTTGAGCTGGCCTCAACACCGCAGGATGGCTTCAGGCCCTAATCTGGTTCCGGCACAGCACGCTGAGCCTTTGGTTAATTCCTCTTCCTGGTGGAAATGAGAGTTAAATTTGCCCGTCCAGACACCTCCAGCTAGCCTCTCATTGGTTCTCGCTATTCCTGTTCATTTTCCGCAGAAATTGCAAACTGGGCCAAACAGGAGGTTAAAGGGACTGACTCTCCAAGTGGGGAGAGTGTTAGTAAAGCGTCTGGAATGTTGCACCCGAGTACCAGGGTACGAAAACTGAGACATATTTGAACACGTCTCCTGATCACATGGTTGATCATACTCTGGGTTCCACATGCATGTTTTAGCTGAAGGAAGAATACCTTTAACCTGGAGAGCTGAGACCCGTGGAATGGGTACCATGCAATATGACTTCAAAGGGTCTTCATTTGCTCACCGAACCTCTCCAGTCCTATCACTGCTGCGTTTATGCCCCTGTACACATGCTTGATTCTCTTTCGGAGACATAGCAATCCATAGGTTTTAAGATACTTACTAGTCAGGTACATCCTTAGGCATTTAATATGCGGTGTTGAGTCCATTTCATTGAGCAAGGAGTAGCACTTGTCTATTCCATATTTGGCTTAAGGAACTTTATCTGTGCTCATTTCGATCTCTGGTTTTATGCAGCACCCCTACTCACCTTTACCCTTAAGCAAGCATAAGTTAGTTTTCTAAATTTGAGTCCCTGTTCTGTTCTGTAATTCAGTTCCTGTGTAGCCAAGTTTACATTCCGTGTATTACTGATATCTTATGATGTTTCTTTTTCTGTGTGACTTATTTCAGTTAGAATCATCATACCTGAATCCACTCATTGTGCTGCTACGGGCCTGGTGACATAGATTTCATTGCTGAGTGATATTGCTTTGTAAGTAAATACCGCAACTTCTTTATCCATTTTTCACTTTCTGAGATGTTGAACTTGTACTGAAAACGAGTTTCTTGTAAACAGAGCCGTTCCAAACGTTGGGGTGGCTGTGTCTTTTTGATTTTAATTTCCCTAAGCTATAGGACCATAAGTGGAAGTGCCCTAGGCTCTGTTGCTTTGTTTTTTAGATGTTTCAGGAAACACCATACAGTTCTCCCTAGTGTCTGTTGGCAATTTACATCCCGCCCATCAGCATAACAAGGCTCCCAGTTCTCCATGGCCTGTCCTGCCTTTCTGGATTTTACACTTTTTTCAGATGGCCCTTTTGACCGGGGGGAAGTGAGACTTCATTGTAGTGCAGATTTCCTTTGCAAGCTTGCTTGGTTGGCCAAAAAGGGCGTATGCGTTTTTTCCTGAATATATTCAGGAAAAAACGCATACGCCCTTTTTGGCCAAGTGCATCATTGTGGACGTTCTGCCTCTTTTCCTATGCTTTCAATGCAATTCCAGTCTACCTCCTGAAATCAGTTTCCTGCAATTCTGCCCCGCTTTCAAGTCCTCTTGGCAGCCTTACTTCAGTCTATTTTTGGACGATAGCTGTCATTTATAACTCTACAGGTTTGTGAATTACAGTGCCCCTGAGCTCCTTTCTTCAACTCGCTTTCTTTTGAGCTGGCCGTAACACCGCAGGATGGCTTCAGGCCCTAATCTGGTTCCGGCACGGCACGCTGAGCCTTTGGTTATTTCCTCTTCCTGGTGGGAAATGAGAGTTAAATTTGCCTGTCCAGAAACCTCCAGCTATTCTCTCATTGGTTCTCCCTATTCCTGTTCATCTTCCGCAGAAATTGCAAACTGGGCCAAACAGGAGGTTAAAGGCACTGACTCTCCAAGTGTGGAGAGTGTTAGTTAAGCGTCTGGAATGTTGCACCCGAGTACCAGGGGAGCAAAAGTGAGACATATTTGAACATGTCTCCCGATCACACAGTTGATCATACTCTGGGTTCCACATGCATGTTTTAGCTGAAGGAAGAATACCTTATACCTGGAGAGTTGAGACCCGTGGAATGGGTACCATGCAATATGACTTCAAAGGGTCTTCATTTGCTCACCAAACATCTCCAATCCTATCACTGCTGTGTTTATGCCCCGGTACATACGCTTGATTCTCTTTCGGAGACATAGCAATCCATAGGTTTTAAGATACTTACTAGACAGGTACATTATTAGGCGTTTAATATGGGGTGTTGGGTCCATTTCGTTGAGCAAGGAGTAGCTCTTGTCTATTCCATATTTGGCTTAAGGAACGTTATCTGTGCTCATTTGAATCTCTGGTTTTATGCAGCACCCCAACTCACTTTTACCCTTAAGCAAGCATAAGTTGGTTTTCTAAATTTGAGACCCTGTTCTGTTTTGGAATTCAGTTCCTGTGTAGCCAAGTTTACATTCCGTGTATTAGTGATATCTTATGATGTTTCTTTTTCTGTGTGACTTATTTCAGTTAGAATCATCATACCTGAATCCACTCATTATGCTGCTACGGGCCTCATGACATAGATTTCATTGCTGAGTGATACTGCATTGTACGTAAGTACCACAAGTTCTTTATCCATTTTTCACTTTCTGCGATGTTGAACTTGTGTTTTAAACGAGGTTCTTGTAAACAGAGCCATTCCAAACTTTGGGGTGGCTGTGTCTTTTTGATTTTAAATTCCCTAAGCTATAGGACCATAAGTGGAAGTGGCCTAGGCTCTGTTGCTTTGTTTTTTAGATGTTTCAGGAAATACCATACACTTCTCCCAAGTGGTTGTTCGCAATTTACATCCCACCCTTTAGCATAACAAGGCTCCCAGTCTCCATGGCCTGTCCTGCCTTTCTGGATTTTACACTTTTTTCAGATGGCCCTTTTGACCGGGGGGAAGTGAGACTTCATTGTAGTGCAGATTTCCTTTGCAAGCTTGCTTGGTTGGCCAAAAAGGGCGTATGCGTTTTTTCCTGAATATATTCAGGAAAAAACGCATACGCCCTTTTTGGCCAAGTGCATCATTGTGGACGTTCTGCCTCTTTTCCTATGCTTTCAATGCAATTCCAGTCTACCTCCTGAAATCGGTTTCCTGCAATTCTGCCCCGCTTTCAAGTCCTCTTGGCAGCCTTACTTCAGTCTATTTTTGGACGATAGCTGTCATTTATAACTCTACAGGTTTGTGAATTACAGTGCCCCTGAGCTCCTTTCTTCAACTCGCTTTCTTGTGACCTGGCCGCAACACCGCAGGATGGCTTCAGGCCCTAATCTGTTTCCGGCACGGCACGCTGAGCCTTTGGTTAATTCCTCTTCCTGGTGGGAAATAAGAGTTAAATTTGCCCGTCCAGACACCTCCAGCTAGTCTCTCATTGGTTCTCCCTATTCCTGTTCAACTTCCGCAGTAATTGCAAACTGGGCCAAACAGGAAGTTAAAGGCACTGACTCTCCAAGTCAGGAGAGCGTTAGTAAAGCGTCTGGAATGTTGCACCCGAGTACCAGGGGACGAAAACTGAGACATATTTGAACACGTCTCCCGATCACACGGTTGATCATACTCTGGGTTCCACATGCATGTTTTAGCTGAAGGAAAAATACCTTAAACCTGGAGAGCTGAGACCCGTGGAATGGGTACCATGCAATATGACTTCAAAGGGTCTTCATTTGCTCACCGAACCTCTCCAATCCTATCACTGCTGTGTTTATGCCCCGGTACATACGCTTGATTCTCTTTCGGAGACATAGCAATCCATAGGTTTTAAGATACTTACTAGTCAGGTACATTCTTAGGCGTTTAATATGGGGTGTTGGGTCCATTTCGTTGAGCAAGGAGTAGCTCTTGTCTATTCCATATTTGGCTTAAGGAACGTTATCTGTGCTCATTTGATTGTCTGGTTTTATGCAGCACCCCAACTCACCTTTCCCCTTAAGCAAGCATAAGTTGGTTTTCTAAATTTGAGACCCTGTTCTGTTCTGTAATTCAGTTCCTGTGTAGCCAAGTTTACATTCCGTGTATTAGTGATATCTTATGATGTTTCTTTTTCTGTGTGACTTATTTCAGTTAGAATCATCGTACCTGAATCCACTCATTATGCTGCTACGGGCCTGATGACATAGATTTCATTGCTGAGTGATACTGCATTGTACGTAAGTACCACAAGTTCTTTATCCATTTTTCACTTTCTGTGATATTGAACTTGTACGGTAAATGAGGTTCTTGTAAACAGAGGCGTCCCAAACTTTGGGGTGGCTGTGTCTTTTTGATTTTAATTTCCCTAAGCTATAGGACCATAAGTGGAAGTGCCCTAGGCTCTGTTGCTTTGTTTTTTAGATGTTTCAGGAAACACCATACACTTCTCCGGAGTGTCTGTTGACAATTTACATCCCGCCCATCAGCATAACAAGGCTCCCAGTTCTCCATGGCCTGTCCTGCCTTTGTGGATTTTACACTTTTTTCAGATGGCCCTTTTGACCGGGGGGAAGTGAGACTTCATTGTAGTGCAGATTTCCTTTGCAAGCTTGCTTGGTTGGCCAAAAAGGGCGTATGCGTTTTTTCCTGAATATATTCAGGAAAAAACGCATACGCCCTTTTTGGCCAAGTGCATCATTGTGGACCTTCTGCCTCTTTTCCTATGCTTTCAATGCAATTCCAGTCTACCTCCTGAAATCAGTTTCCTGCAATTCTGCCCCGCTTTCAAGTCCTCTTGGCAGCCTTACTTCAGTCTATTTTTGGACGATAGCTGTCATTTATAACTGCAGGTTTGTGAATTACAGTGCCCCTGAGCTCCTATCTTCAACTCGCTTTCTTTTGAGCTGGCCTCAACACCGCAGGATGGCTTCAGGCCCTAATCTGGTTCCGGCACAGCACGCTGAGCCTTTGGTTAATTCCTCTTCCTGGTGGAAATGAGAGTTAAATTTGCCCGTCCAGACACCTCCAGCTAGCCTCTCATTGGTTCTCGCTATTCCTGTTCATTTTCCGCAGAAATTGCAAACTGGGCCAAACAGGAGGTTAAAGGGACTGACTCTCCAAGTGGGGAGAGTGTTAGTAAAGCGTCTGGAATGTTGCACCCGAGTACCAGGGTACGAAAACTGAGACATATTTGAACACGTCTCCTGATCACATGGTTGATCATACTCTGGGTTCCACATGCATGTTTTAGCTGAAGGAAGAATACCTTTAACCTGGAGAGCTGAGACCCGTGGAATGGGTACCATGCAATATGACTTCAAAGGGTCTTCATTTGCTCACCGAACCTCTCCAGTCCTATCACTGCTGCGTTTATGCCCCTGTACACATGCTTGATTCTCTTTCGGAGACATAGCAATCCATAGGTTTTAAGATACTTACTAGTCAGGTACATCCTTAGGCATTTAATATGCGGTGTTGAGTCCATTTCATTGAGCAAGGAGTAGCACTTGTCTATTCCATATTTGGCTTAAGGAACTTTATCTGTGCTCATTTCGATCTCTGGTTTTATGCAGCACCCCTACTCACCTTTACCCTTAAGCAAGCATAAGTTAGTTTTCTAAATTTGAGTCCCTGTTCTGTTCTGTAATTCAGTTCCTGTGTAGCCAAGTTTACATTCCGTGTATTACTGATATCTTATGATGTTTCTTTTTCTGTGTGACTTATTTCAGTTAGAATCATCATACCTGAATCCACTCATTGTGCTGCTACGGGCCTGGTGACATAGATTTCATTGCTGAGTGATATTGCTTTGTAAGTAAATACCGCAACTTCTTTATCCATTTTTCACTTTCTGAGATGTTGAACTTGTACTGAAAACGAGTTTCTTGTAAACAGAGCCGTTCCAAACGTTGGGGTGGCTGTGTCTTTTTGATTTTAATTTCCCTAAGCTATAGGACCATAAGTGGAAGTGCCCTAGGCTCTGTTGCTTTGTTTTTTAGATGTTTCAGGAAACACCATACAGTTCTCCCTAGTGTCTGTTGGCAATTTACATCCCGCCCATCAGCATAACAAGGCTCCCAGTTCTCCATGGCCTGTCCTGCCTTTCTGGATTTTACACTTTTTTCAGATGGCCCTTTTGACCGGGGGGAAGTGAGACTTCATTGTAGTGCAGATTTCCTTTGCAAGCTTGCTTGGTTGGCCAAAAAGGGCGTATGCGTTTTTTCCTGAATATATTCAGGAAAAAACGCATACGCCCTTTTTGGCCAAGTGCATCATTGTGGACGTTCTGCCTCTTTTCCTATGCTTTCAATGCAATTCCAGTCTACCTCCTGAAATCAGTTTCCTGCAATTCTGCCCCGCTTTCAAGTCCTCTTGGCAGCCTTACTTCAGTCTATTTTTGGACGATAGCTGTCATTTATAACTCTACAGGTTTGTGAATTACAGTGCCCCTGAGCTCCTTTCTTCAACTCGCTTTCTTTTGAGCTGGCCGTAACACCGCAGGATGGCTTCAGGCCCTAATCTGGTTCCGGCACGGCACGCTGAGCCTTTGGTTATTTCCTCTTCCTGGTGGGAAATGAGAGTTAAATTTGCCTGTCCAGAAACCTCCAGCTATTCTCTCATTGGTTCTCCCTATTCCTGTTCATCTTCCGCAGAAATTGCAAACTGGGCCAAACAGGAGGTTAAAGGCACTGACTCTCCAAGTGTGGAGAGTGTTAGTTAAGCGTCTGGAATGTTGCACCCGAGTACCAGGGGAGCAAAAGTGAGACATATTTGAACATGTCTCCCGATCACACAGTTGATCATACTCTGGGTTCCACATGCATGTTTTAGCTGAAGGAAGAATACCTTATACCTGGAGAGTTGAGACCCGTGGAATGGGTACCATGCAATATGACTTCAAAGGGTCTTCATTTGCTCACCAAACATCTCCAATCCTATCACTGCTGTGTTTATGCCCCGGTACATACGCTTGATTCTCTTTCGGAGACATAGCAATCCATAGGTTTTAAGATACTTACTAGACAGGTACATTATTAGGCGTTTAATATGGGGTGTTGGGTCCATTTCGTTGAGCAAGGAGTAGCTCTTGTCTATTCCATATTTGGCTTAAGGAACGTTATCTGTGCTCATTTGAATCTCTGGTTTTATGCAGCACCCCAACTCACTTTTACCCTTAAGCAAGCATAAGTTGGTTTTCTAAATTTGAGACCCTGTTCTGTTTTGGAATTCAGTTCCTGTGTAGCCAAGTTTACATTCCGTGTATTAGTGATATCTTATGATGTTTCTTTTTCTGTGTGACTTATTTCAGTTAGAATCATCGTACCTGAATCCACTCATTATGCTGCTACGGGCCTCATGACATAGATTTCATTGCTGAGTGATACTGCATTGTACGTAAGTACCACAAGTTCTTTATCCATTTTTCACTTTCTGCGATGTTGAACTTGTGTTTTAAACGAGGTTCTTGTAAACAGAGCCATTCCAAACTTTGGGGTGGCTGTGTCTTTTTGATTTTAAATTCCCTAAGCTATAGGACCATAAGTGGAAGTGGCCTAGGCTCTGTTGCTTTGTTTTTTAGATGTTTCAGGAAATACCATACACTTCTCCCAAGTGGTTGTTCGCAATTTACATCCCACCCTTCAGCATAACAAGGCTCCCAGTCTCCATGGCCTGTCCTGCCTTTCTGGATTTTACACTTTTTTCAGATGGCCCTTTTGACCGGGGGGAAGTGAGACTTCATTGTAGTGCAGATTTCCTTTGCAAGCTTGCTTGGTTGGCCAAAAAGGGCGTATGCGTTTTTTCCTGAATATATTCAGGAAAAAACGCATACGCCCTTTTTGGCCAAGTGCATCATTGTGGACGTTCTGCCTCTTTTCCTATGCTTTCAATGCAATTCCAGTCTACCTCCTGAAATCGGTTTCCTGCAATTCTGCCCCGCTTTCAAGTCCTCTTGGCAGCCTTACTTCAGTCTATTTTTGGACGATAGCTGTCATTTATAACTCTGCAGGTTTGTGAATTACAGTGCCCCTGAGCTCCTTTCTTCAACTCGCTTTCTTTTGAGCTGGCCGCAACACCGCAGGATGGCTTCAGGCCCTAATCTGGTTCCGGCACGGCACGCTGAGCCTTTGGTTAATTCCTCTTCCTGGTGGGAAATGAGAGTTAAATTTGCCCGTCCAGACACCTCCAGCTAGCCTCTCATTGGTTCTCGCTATTCCTGTTCATCTTCCGCAGAAATTGCAAACTGGGCCAAACAGGAGGTTAAAGGCGCTGACTCTCCAAGTGGGGAGAGTGTTAGTAAAGCGTCTGGAATGTTGCACCCGAGTACCAGGGGAGGAAAACTGAGACATATTTGAACACGTCTCCCGATCACATGGTTGATCATACTCTGGGTTCCACATGCATGTTTTAGCTGAAGGAAGAATACCTAAAACCAGGGTAGTTGAAACCCGTGGAATGGGTACCATGCCATATGACTTCAAAGGGTCTTCATTTGCTCACCGAACCTCTCCAATCCTATCACTGCTGCGTTTATGCCCCTGTACACATGCTTGATTCTCTTTCGGAGACATAGCAATCCATAGGTTTTAAGATACTTACTAGTCAGGTACATTCTTAGGCGTTTAATATGGGGTGTTGAGTCCATTTCGTTGAGCAAGGAGTAGCTCTTGTCTATTCCATATTTGGCTTAAGGAACTTTATCTGTGCTCATTTCAATCTCTGGTTTTATGCAGCACCCCAACTCACCTTCCCCCTTAAGCAAGCGTAAGTTGGTTTTCTAAACTTGAGACACTGTTCTGTTTTGTAATTCAGTTCATGTGTAGCCAAGTTCACATTCTGTGTATTAGTGATACCTTATGATGTTTCTTTTCTGTGTGACTTATTTCAGTTCGAATCATCATACCTGAATCCACTCATTATGCTGCTACGGGCCTGATGACATAGATTTCATTGCTGAGTGATATTGCATTGTACGTAAGTACCACAAGTTCTTTATCCATTTTTCACTTTCTGTGATATTGAACTTGTACCGTAAACGAGGTTCTTGTAAACAGAGCCGTCCCAAACTTTAGAGTGGCTGTGTCTTTTTGATTTTAATTTCCCTAAGCTATAGGACCATAAGTGGAAGTGCCCTAGGCTCTGTTGCTTTGTTTTTTAGATGTTTCAGGAAACACCATACACTTCTCCAGAGTGGCTGTTGGCAATTTACATCCCGCCCATCAGCATAAGAAGGCTCCCAGTCCTCCATGGCCTGTCGTGCCTTTATGGATTTTACACTTTTTTCAGATGGCCCGTTTGACCGGGTGGAAGTGAGACTTCATTGTAGTGCAGATTTCCTTTGCAAGCTTGCTTGGTTGGCCAAAAAGTGCGTATGCGTTTTTTCCTGAATATATTCAGGAAAAAACGCATACGCCCTTTTTGGCCAAGTGCATCATTGTCGAGTTTCTGACTCTCTTCATATGCTTTCAGTGCAATTCCAGTCTACCTCCTGAAATCGGTTTCCTGCAATTCTGCCTTGCTTTCAATGCCTCTTCATAGCCTTACCTCAATATATTTTTTAAAAATAGTTGGCCTTTATAACTCTTCAGGTTTTTGAATTGCAGTGGCCCTTAGCTCCATTTTTTAGCTCTTATTTTTGTGGTCTTGCCCCATAACCACAGGATTCCTTGAAGCCCTATTTTTCTTCTGGGGCACCTTGCTGTGCCTTTGGTTAATTCTTCTTACTGATGTGATATTAGAGTGACATGTGCCCATTGAAACCGCTACAGCTAGTTTCTCACTGGTTCCCCCTATTCCCATTCATCCTCTGCACTAACTGCAGACTGTGCGATACCAGAACTTAAAGGCATTGACTCCATGTGGGGATGTTGTTAGTAAAGCGGCTGGAATGTCGATCCGGAGCCCCAGGAGAGGAAAAATGAGGTGCGTTTTAGAAACCTTTCCCGATCATATGGTATACCAGTCGCTGGGTTTCCCAAGCATGGTTTAGCTGTAGGAAGATTCCCTTCAACCTGGAGTGTTGGGACCCTTGGACTGAGTAGCATGAAGTATTGCATTAAACTTTCGGCAGTTGCTCACCAAAGCTCACCAATCCTGTCAGCCCCAAGTGTCCAGCCTTATGTCTTATCCAGCTGTGGGTTTATATGTGGTCAATCCAGGTTGCATCACAGCCCCTGAGCGAATTTTGTAAGAATTTTTCTCTCTTTCATTGTTTCAGCGTTTTGTTTTTAAAATTTATTTCTATAATGGGGTTTAGCTCCTTTTCACTGCTGTGTTTGTGCCGCTCTGCACACACTTGATTCCCTTATGGAGATATATCAATACATGGGTTTTAAGATTCTTATTCCTCAGATATATTTCTCTGCGGTGTATAGGGTGTGTTGAGGCCTGTTCATTGAGCAAGGTGTAGATCTTGTCTAATACCTATTTGGTTTATTGAACGGTATCTGTGCTAATTTCAAACTCTGGTTTTATGCATCACCCCACCTCTCCTTTCCCCTTAAGCTGACATAAGTGTGTTTTCTAAATGTGAGACACTGTTCTGTTCTGTAATTCATTTCTTGTGCAGCCATATTTACCCTCCCTCTATAAGTGATATCTTATGATATGTTTCTTTTTCTGTTTGACTTATTTCAAGTAGTATTATCGGACCTAAATCCACTCTTTATCCTTCTACTAGCCTTATTACATTGATTTCATGGTGAAGAGATATTCCATTGTACATAAGTACCACATCTTCTTTATCCATTGTTCTCTTTCCTGGGATATTTAAGGTGTACTGAAGTTGAGGTTCTTGTAAACAGAGTAGCCCTAAACTGTGGTGTGCTTGTGTCTTGTTGATTTTTAGACTTCCCTAGATATACTCCCATGATTGGAAGTGTCCTATGCTCTGTAGCTCTGTTTTTTAGATGATTTAGGAACCACCATACACTTCTCCAGAGTGGCTCTCGGCAGTTCACACACTGCCCATCAGCGTATAAAGGCTCCCTGTTCTCCATGGCCTGTCCTGCATTTCTGGTTTTTACAATTTTTTTAGGATGGCCCTTTTGACCGGTGGGAAGTGAGACTTCTTTGTTGTGCACATTTGCATTGCTTGCTTGCTTCGTTGCCCATAAAGTGCGTATGCGTTTTTTCCTGGATATAATCAGGAAAAAACGCATACGCCCTTTTGGGCCAACTGCATCATTGTCGAAATTCTGCCGCTTTTCATGTGCGTTAAAGACGAGTCCAATCTATCTCTTGAAATCTGTTTCTTGCAATTCTGTCTTGCATTCAGATCCTCTTCTTTGCCTTACCTCAACATATTTTTGGACGTTAGTTTTCATTTATAACTCTGCAGGTTTGTGAATTGCAGTGACCCTGAGCTCCAGTTTTTAAGTTGCTCTTTTGTGAGCTGGCCTCAAACCCACAGGATTGCTTCAGGCCCTATTTTGGCTCCGGCGAGGCAGGCTGAGCCTTCCTTTAATTCTTACTCTTAATGGGAAATTAGAGTGATATGTGCCCGTCCAAACCCCTACAACTCTTCTCTCATTGGTTCCCCCTCTTCCCGTTCATCCTCCTCACAATTTGCAAAATGTGTGAAACAGAAGTTTAAATGTGCTGATTCTCCAAGTGGGGAGATTCTAAGTAGCGTGGCTGGAATGGTGAGCAGGAGCACCAGGAGAGGATAAATGAGGTGCATTATAGACACATCTCCCGATCACATGGTGTACAGTCCTCTGGGTTTTCCATGCATGTTTTAGCTGTAGGAAGATCCCTTGAACCTGCAGATTTGGGACCCATTGAATGGGTACCAGGTAGTATTACTTTAAAGGGTGTGCATTTCCTCACCCAACCTCACATTTCTCTTAGCGCAAACAGTTTCCAGCCTTATGTCTCATCCTGCTGTGGGTCTAGATGTGTTCAATCCATGTTGCATCACCGTCCCTGAGGAAAAGTTGTAAGAGGTTTTCTCTGTCTCTCTGTCGTTTATTTTTTTCAATTTATTACTATATTGGTTACAGCTGATTTTCAAAGCTCTGTTTCTTGCTGCTGTACATCCACTTGATTCACGTACAGAGAGACATCAATAAATTCTTTTTCAGATTCTTACCAGTCGTATATATTCTTTTCCGGTGACTTGAGTGTGCTGAGTGCAGTTCTTTTAGCTACCGTGTAGGCCTTGTTGATTATCAGTTTGGTATTTGGAATGGTATCTTTGCTAATTTCAACCTCCTGGATGATGCCTCACCCCTCCCCACCTTTCCCGTTTAGCAGCCTTATGCGTGTTTTCTACATATTTGACTATGTTTTTGTTTTGTAATTTATTTCATGTGTAGCCATTTTGGATTCCACCTTTAAGTGATATCTTATGATATGTGTCTTTTTCTTTTTGAATTCTGTCACTTAGAATGATCATACGTAACTCCTCCGGAGTTGTTACAACTGGCCATATTTCATTGATTTCCAGGCTGAATAATATTCCACTCTACCTAAGTACCACATCTCTATCCATTTTTTCCCTCCAGAGACATTTAAGTTATATCCTAGTCGAGGATCTTTTAAACAGAGAGGGGGTAAACATTGGGGTGCCTGTGTCCTCTCGATTTTTGTTTTTCCCAAGATATACGCCCATGAGTGCAAGTGCCCTATGCTCTGTAGCTCATTTTTTAGATGCTTTAGTAAACACAATACACTTCTCCAGAATGGCCGTTGGCAATATACATTTCCACTATAAGTCTCACAGGGCTCCCTCTTCTCGTTGCCCTGTCCTGCATTTCTGTTGTTTACGCTTTATGAGGATGGCTCTTCTGACTGATGCGAAGTGATATCTTTTGTAGTATTGACTTCCAGTGCCCACCTGTTTGGTTGGCTAAAAAAGTGTATGCCCTTTTCTTGAATATATACAGAAAAGAACGCATACACCCTTTTTGGCCAACTGCAATGTTGGCAATGTTCAGCTCCTTTTCTTGTGCTTAATGGCGAGTCCTTTCTACCTCCTCAAATCCCTTTCCTGCCATTCTCCCTTGCTTACAAGTCCTTTTCTCTGACTTTCCTCAAGACATTTTTCAGTGATGGATATTTTCAACTCTGCAGTTTTGTGAATTTTACTGCCCCTGAGTTCCATTGTTCAACTCGTGTTTATGGGAACTGGCCACAAAGCAGCGGGATTTCCTCAAGCCCTATACTGTTTCCATGGGCAACCCTAGCCTTTGGTCAATTCGTCTTCCTGATTGGAAATTAGAGTGACATGTGCCTGTCTGAACACCTAGGACTTGTCTCTCATTGTTCCTCATCCTTCCGCTTCATCCTCTGGACAAATTCCAAACTGTACGCAACAGGATGTTGACAGTGCTGACATCTCCAAGTGGGGAGACTGTTTGTTAGTAAAGACGCTGGAGGGGTGAACCCGAGCACCAGGAGATGAGGAGATGAGATGCCTTTTCCAAACTCTTCCCGATCAGATGGTATACCATCCTCTGGGTGTGACAGACATGTTTTAGCAGTAGGAAGAGTCCCATTCATGTAAGGAGAACACCAGGGCTTTTTCAAAATCAGTGTCTCCCCGAAACCCAAACTGGGGAAGTTTTTAAGCTACGGCTACACATATGTTCATTAAGGGCCTTGGGAAGTAGGCAGAGTCCAAACTTTAGATGATTGAAGTCTTCAGGGTCAGAAGCACTCACCACCAGCTTCCCTTAGGCTACACTTTAACTGTCATTGATAGATGATGTCAATAAAAATATCTATTCTTTTTCAGATTATTTCCCCTTATAGGTTATTGCAAAATGTTGAGTGTAGTTCCCTGTGCTATACAGTAGTTCCTTGTTGATGATCTATTTTATACATAGCAGTGTGTATGTGTTCATTCCAAACTGTTAATTTATCCCTCCTCCCACCTTTCCCCTTTGGTAATAATAAATTATAAGATTTTATACTTCTCAGAAATGGGGGAGCTGAAAGAGAGGTATCATTTTCAATGGAAAAGCATTTAAAACAAGATTGAAGGTTTAACCAAGATTATTAGCTGTACATCCTTGGAAAGAAATCACTTCGTTTCTCTAATATTGACCTGACAAATAAGACAAACCTTTTCACTGAACTTGCTTATAAAAAGTGATGGAAATATCAAATGGAAGTGTTAAAAACATCTTATTTTACCCGAGCCTTATACACTGTTCTATGTTAACTACAGTTTGGCTCACACATCTGTTCATTGAGGTTACAATAGTCTCAATTTCTGTTACTGATCCTCCAGAGTGGACCCCAACAAGTGTCCCCCTGCCCAGTGTCATTGGGGCCAACAGATCGAGACTGAGTTTGGTTCACAAGCAAAGGAAACTTTATATTTTGATCAGAGAATGGAGAGGTGAGAGCATGCACTACCCCGTGGGCTGTGGGCTGGGCTGCTGTGTAGAGATCCTGTCAGAGTCAGTGGGAGGGAGGGAGGCGGCGGAGCTCTCGAGGGCCGGGTTGGCTGTAGCTCAGGCTCTATATCGTGGAGTCTGCACTGGGCCCCAGGAGCTGAGGTGTCGACCCAGCCATTCTGCACTAGGAAATCTGGTCTGAAGTGCCGGGTGTGGAACCTCTGCATGCGGGACCCTAGGAGCACGTGAAATTAGACAAAGCACAAAGGATAAAAAAGGTTAGACTTGACTTTATTGCCCAGATTCTATTTTTATCTCCCAGGGATTTTTAATGGGCTTTGCTGGGGACAAACCCCTCCTCTGCCTTTTGTCCCGTTCCTCATTCTTGGAGTGCTGAGGGTGCAGACCCTTCTTCTGTAACTGCTGAGTGCTGAGTTGGGAGCCCTCATACCCTGGGGCGAGGGTCAGAGCTTCTCCCCAGCAGCCTCCCGGTGACGTTGATTGTCCCCAGGACCCCTGCCTCCCTGCTCGTCCACCTGAGCACCAGCATTGGAAGTGTTATAGATTCTAATGACCTTTAAGGGTCCAGGAAAGAGATGTGCAGAGACGCTGTGGGGGCCGGTTTCACCCCGCCCCACATTTGTTCGGCCACCTTAGGCTGACCGTCTCTGCCAGCCTAGATGCTCTGACCAGTAGTCTGCGCTTTCTTCAGTTAGGCCCCTGAATTAACGTACAAACAGCACCAGGTGTCAGAGCCCTGCCCGCTCAACTCCCAGACAGTCCAGGGTCAGTGGTGACCAAGGACCATGATGGCTACTGAGTCAACAGCCTTTTGAAGTAAACAGGAGTCCAGCCGGTCTTATTGGCCACCATCATCACGGTGTCTGTAGGCTTTTCTATGGTGACAGTGTGGTATACTGTTCCCCCGCCAAGATTATTAGCTCCCCTCTGGGTGCAGTAAGTCCTGCAAGCAGTAGTCTACTCTTTTGGGACACACTCTTGTTGTTTTATGAGAGAAACTCCAGGTCAAGTGATGTTCACACGAGTCGTCATGGTGCCCTGTTGCCCCCGGTTATCTCTCTGGATGTTGGAGTTGGAGGGCCTCCTCACTCGAGGTCGGTGTGCCCACGGAGCGAACCCTGCAACTTCAGGGCATGGTTGGTGGTTAGGATCACCACGTGGGGTCCTTTTCCCTTAGGAGGGAGGTGGCCTTTTGGGCTGCTGATTTCCAGGTTTTTAGATACCGCCAGTATCTTGGCCAGATGTGGCAGTGGGCCAAGCCCCTTAGTGACCGTAGTTTATCCTACCTGGATGGCATTCTTGCATTGTTCCATTTCAAGTGGTCCCAGTTTTTGCACTAATTCTCCAATGGCGATTCACCTTTCACCGGGAATGTAAAGGTCAAAGGGTTTAGCTAAATTAGGGAGTTCCAGGGCAAGGGTCTGAATTGACTGCTCTTTCCATTCTTGAAAGGCCACTTCTGGATTCTATTCAAAAGGATCATCATCTTTTCCTTTCAGTGTTTCATATAGAGGCCCAGCTAGTAGACTGTAGTTAGGGATCCAGAAGCAGCAAACCCTGGCCTCCCCAGGAACCCCTAAGCTGTCTTCTAGTTTTAGAAAGGGGTAAGGCTGAAAATGGTTTCTTCCCTTTCCTGGGATGGGCTTCTCTGACCTTCTGTGAGAATGAAGCCCAGGCAGGTCACCGCAGTCTGTGATATTTGAGCTTTTTCTTGGACAACTTCTATCCTTTATTGGCTTGGTAGTTCAGAGGCCTCCTTAGTAGGGCTGGTGATCAGAATGTCGTCTGCATATTGAAGGAGGGTTTCCTTTTCCAGAGGTAGAACTTTTAGGTCTTTAGCTAAGCTTTCCCCAAAGATGGTGTGGGAATTTTTGCACCCTTGGGGCCAGACGGCCCGGAAGTATTGTTTTAGTTGTATGTTGAGTCCTGCCACTCACAAGCCAAAATTTCTTGTGACTCTGGGACTAATGGAATACAAAAGAAGGCATCATTGAAGACTAATACAGAATACCATGTCCTGGTGGTTGGTAGAATGACCAGCAGGGTGTAGGAATTAGGAGCAACTGGAGGTATATCCTCGGTGGCTTCACTGACTGTCCTGACATCCTTTACCAGGTCCCCAGCAGCCCATGGGGCTCTCGTGGTCAGACCAATCCCAGAATATGGAGCTCACCTGGGCAGGTACCCCACCCCCACCCCAGCCCACGGGGCTCTCGTGGTCAGGCCCCTCCCAGGATACAGAGCTACCCTTGCGGGTACCGTGGCAGGGCTGGGCACACAGGAACCGTGCACATAGCCCTCATTGCAGAGCACCCCCAGCTCACCTGTCGCTCAGAGCTGACACAGAGCACCTCAGAGCAGGACTTGAACTAACAAACAGCAGCTGCGACAGGTCTGTGACCCTGGGCATCACTCCGTGAGGCCTCCCTCCACCTGGTCTTCCAGAGACTTCCACTGCACCCGGGGCACCAGGCCTCTGTCTCCAACCACCACCCACCCCTCCTCTCCCTGACTCCTGGGTTCCTCTCATTAGGAGAGGGTTTTCTTGAAGTTGTCTCCCACTCATGGGCCAGATAAAATGATTAGAAAACAAGCCAAAGCTGCAGCCCCTTGTCTATCCTGACTCTCAGGAGCCCACACCTGTTCCTTGGACCTGGCCGGTTCAGCAAGTTCCATTTTCTGCAACTGTGAGCCCCTGAGGGGTGATGATTGGCTGACCTGGGCAGCCTTACCATGCCGGCCAGCCCTCCCCAGGTGTGCCTGGGTTGAGATCAATATAAATACCACTCCAGGCAGCAAGAGCCCCTGCAGCCGTGCCTGACGCCATTTTCTCTGCCCTGTCAGCAGTCTCGGGGCTGGGCTGGTGGGAGGGAGTGAGAGGCCACGGCTTTGTGGGTGGCCCAGTGTGAGTGGGGCTCTGCTGGACTTTCTGCAGCAGTTGCCAGGCTGCCACCTGCTAAAGAAGAGGATGTGTCACCCATACCTGCTGCTGGAATTTCTCCCTGGGCAGAGGTGAGGAAGGAAAAAAGCAGTGGGGGCAGGGACAGGACGGGTATCTCAGGCAGGGAAATGGAAATCTTCCAGAAGAGCACCCAGGGCCAGGACCATCCTGGCTGGCCTGCAGGCACCAAGTCGGCCGGCATGCTGTCACTCGTGTGGCTCTATGGCCCTTCCTCTAGGCTTTCAAGTCCTTGTATATATTCAGGTGTTTTACCTGGGACGGGTGGGAATAGTTCAGCAGCAACTGGCCTGGGGCTCAGCTCACGTTTACTCACAGATGCCTCGGCACGGTGCCCCAGCTTTGCAATGAGGACGCTTGTTGCGTGGGGGCTGCTGGCTGAATGGGAGACGATTCCCCACCACTGACCAACTTCAGAATTGTTTACAACTGGAGCAAGTGCCCTGATACGGTTTTCCTCTGTGTAACTGGTGGGTTCTGTGTTTTTTTCTCTTTTTCGTTTTTGGTTCAAGGTAGATTTTATTCCTCTTTTTTGTATTTACAGATATAAGCATGGAAATAATTTATTCATATAAATACATGTATGTGCAGGGAATAATTGTTTTTTCTGTTTTATTTTTTAAATTTTACTTCTTTTTAATTTTGAATTTTATTTTATATTTTTATACAGCAGGTTCTTATTGGTTATCTATTTTATACATATAAATGTATACATGCCAATCCCAGTCTCTCAACTCCTCCCACCACCACCCCCCCAACAGCTTTCCCCCCTTGTTGTCCATACGTTTGTTGTCTACATCTGTTGCTCTATTTATGCCTTGCAAAATGGTTAATCTGTACAGTTTTTCTAGGTTCCACATATATGCATGAATATACAAGATTTGTTTTTCTCCTTCTGACTTACTTCACTCTGTATGACAGTCTCTAGATCCATCGACGTCTCTACAAATGACCCAATTTCATTCCTTTTCATGGCTTAGTAATATTCCATTTTATATATGTACCACAGCTTTATGCATTCGTCTGTCTGTGGGCATTTAGGTTGCTTCCATTACCTCGATATTGTAAATAGTGATGCAATGAACATTGCGGTGAATGACTCTTTTTGATTTATGGTTTTGTCTGGGTATATGTCCAGTACTGGGATTGCTGTATCATATGGTAATTCTATTGTTAGTTTCTTAAGAAATTCCATATTGTTCTCCATAATGACTGTATCAATTTATATTCCCAACAATAGTGGAAGAGGGTTCCTTTTCTCCACACCCTTTCCAGCATTTTTTGTTTGTAGATTTTCAATGATGCCTATTCTACCAGGTGTGAGGTGATACCTCATTGTTGAATCCATTTCGTTGAGCAAGGGGTAGCTCTTGTCTATTACATATTTGGCTTATGGAACGGTATCTGTGCTAATTTCAAACTCTGCTTTTATGCAGCACCCCAACTCACCTTCCCCCTTAAGCAGGCATAAGTTGGTTTTCTAAACTTGAGACCCTGTTCTGTTTTGTAATTCAGTTCATGTGTAGCCAAGTTCACATTCCGTGTATTAGTGATACCTTATGATGTTTCTTTTTCTGTGTGACTTATTTCACTTAGAATCATCGTGCCTCAATCCACTCATTATGCTGGTACGGGCCTGGTGACATAGATTTCATTGCTGAGTGGTATTCTGTTGTACAGAAGTACTGCAACTTCTTTATCCATTATTTGCTCTCTGGGATATTTAACTTGTGCCGTAGAAGAGATTCCTGTAAAAAGAGCCGTCCCAAATTTTGGGGTTGCTGTGTCTTTTTGATATTAATTTCCCTAAGCTATAGGACCATAAGTGGAAGTGCCCTAGGCTCTGTTGCTTTGTTTTTTAGATGTTTCAGGAAACACCATACACTTCTCCGAGTGTCTGTTGGCAATTTACATCCCGCCCATCAGCATAACAAGGCTCCCAGTTCTCCATGGCCTGTCCTGCCTTTCTGGATTTTACACTTTATTCTGATGGCCCTTTTGACCGGGGGGAAGTGAGACTTCATTGTAGTGCAGATTTCCTTTGCAAGCTTGCTTGGTTGGCCAAAAAGGGCGTATGCGTTTTTTCCTGAATATATTCAGGAAAAAACGCATATGCCCTTTTGGCAAAGTGCATCATTGTGGACGTTCTGCCTCTTTTCCTACGCTTTCAATGCAATTCCAGTCTACCTCCTGAAATCGGTATCCTGCAATTCTGCCCGCTTTCAAGTCCTCTTGGCAGCCTTACTTCAGTCTATTTTTGGACGATAGCTGTCATTTATAACTCTGCAGGTTTGTGAATTACAGAGACCCTGAGCTCCTTTCTTCAACTCGCTTTCTTTTGAGCTGGCCGCAACACCGCAGGATGGCTTCAGGCCCTAATCTGGTTCCGGCCCGGCATGCTGAGCCTTTGGTTATTTCCTCTTCCTGGTGGGAAATGAGAGTTAAATTTGCCCGTCCAGACACCTCCAGCTAGTCTCTCATTGGTTCTCCCTATTCCTGTTCATCTTCCGCAGAAATTGCAAACTGGGCCAAACAGGAGGTTAAAGGCGCTGACTCTCCAAGTTGGGAGAGTGTTAGTAAAGGGTCTGGAATGTTGCACCCGAGTACCAGGGGAGGAAAACTGAGACATATTTGAACACGTCTCCCGTTCACACGGTTGATCATACTCTGGGTTCCACATGCATGTTTTAGCTGAAGGAAGAATACCTTAAACCTGGAGAGTTGAGACCCGTGGAATGGGTACCATGCAATATGACTTCAAAGGGTCTTCATTTGCTCACCGAACCTCTCCAATCCTATCACTGCTGCGTTTATGCCCCTGTACACACGCTTGATTCTCTTTCGGAGACATAGCAATCCATAGGTTTTAAGATACTTACTAGTCAGGTACATTCTTAGGCGTTTAATATGGGGTGTTGAGTCCATTTCGTTGAGCAAGGAGTAGCTCTTGTCTATTCCATATTTGGCTTAAGGAACTTTATCTGTGCTCATTTCAATCTCTGGTTTTATGCAGCACCCCAACTCACCTTCCCCCTTAAGCAAGCGTAAGTTGGTTTTCTAAACTTGAGACACTGTTCTGTTTTGTAATTCAGTTCATGTGTAGCCAAGTTCACATTCTGTGTATTAGTGATACCTTATGATGTTTCTTTTCTGTGTGACTTATTTCAGTTCGAATCATCATACCTGAATCCACTCATTATGCTGCTACGGGCCTGATGACATAGATTTCATTGCTGAGTGATATTGCATTGTACGTAAGTACCACAAGTTCTTTATCCATTTTTCACTTTCTGTGATATTGAACTTGTACCGTAAACGAGGTTCTTGTAAACAGAGCCGTCCCAAACTTTAGAGTGGCTGTGTCTTTTTGATTTTAATTTCCCTAAGCTATAGGACCATAAGTGGAAGTGCCCTAGGCTCTGTTGCTTTGTTTTTTAGATGTTTCAGGAAACACCATACACTTCTCCAGAGTGTCTGTTGGCAATTTACATCCCGCCCATCAGCATAAGAAGGCTCCCAGTCCTCCATGGCCTGTCGTGCCCTGCCTTTCTGGATTTTACATTTTTTACAGATGGCCCTTTTGACCGGGGGGAAGTGAGACTTCATTGTAGTGCATATTTCCTTTGCAAGCTTGCTTGGTTGGCCAAAAAGGGCGTATGCGTTTTTTCCTGAATATATTCAGGAAAAAACGCATACGCCCTTTTTGGCCAAGTGCATCATTGTGGACGTTCTGCCTCTTTTCCTATGCTTTCAATGCAATTCCAGTCTACCTCCTGAAATCGGTTTCCTGCAATTCTGCCCCGCTTTCAAGTCCTCTTGGCAGCCTTACTTCAGTCTATTTTTGGACGATAGCTGTCATTTATAACTCTGCAGGTTTGTGAATTATAGTGCCCCTGAGCTCCTTTCTTCAACTCGCTTTCTTTTGAGCTGGCCGCAACACCGCAGGATGGCTTCAGGCCCTAATCTGGTTCCGGTACGGCACGCTGAGCCTTTGGTTATTTCCTCTTCCTGGTGGGAAATGAGAGTTAAATTTGCCCGTCCAGACACCTCCAGCTAGCCTCTCATTGGTTCTCGCTATTCCTGTTCATCTTCCGCAGAAATTGCAAACTGGGCCAAACAGGAGGTTAAAGGGACTGACTCTCCAACTGGGGAGAGTGTTAGTAAAGCGTCTGGAATGTTGCACCTGAGTACCAGGGGAGGAAAACTGAGACATATTTGAACACGTCTCCCGATCACATGGTTGATCATACTCTAGGTTCCACATGCATGTTTTAGCTGAAGGAAGAATACCTTAAACCTGGGTAGTTGAAACCCGTGGAATGGGTACCATGCAATATGACTTCAAAGGGTCTTCATTTGCTCACCGAACCTCTCCAATCCTATCACTGCTGCGTTTATTCCCCTGTACACATGCTTGATTCTCTTTCAGAGACATACCAATCCATAGGTTTTACGATACTTACTAGTCAGGTACATTCTTAGGCGTTTAATATGCGGTGTTGAGTCCATTTCGTTGAGCAAGGAGTAGCTCTTGTCTATTCCATATTTGACTTAAGGAACTTTATCTGTGCTCATTTCAATCTCTGGTTTTATGCAGCACCCCAACTCACCTTTACCCTTAAGCAAGCATAAGTTGGTTTTCTAAATTTGAGACCCTGTTCTGTTCTGTAATTCAGTTCCTGTGTAGCCAAGTTTACATTCCGTGTATTACTGATATCTTATGATGTTTCTTTTTCTGTGTGACTTATTTCAGTTAGAATCATCATACCTGAATCCACTCATTGTGATGCTAAGGGCCTGATGACATAGATTTCATTGCTGAGTGATATTGCTTTGTAAGTAAATACCACAACTTCTTTATCCATTTTTCACTTTCTGCGATGTTGAACTTGTACTGTAAACGAGGTTCTTGTAAACAGAGGCGTCCCAAACTTTGGGGTGGCTGTGTCTTTTTGATTTTAATTTCCCTAAGCTACAGGACCATAAGTGGAAGTGCCCTAGGCTCTGTTGCTTTGTTTTTTAGATGTTTCAGGAAACACCATACACTTCTCCCGAGTGTCTGTTGGCAATTTACATCCCGCCCATCAGCATAACAAGGCTCCCAGTTCTCCATGGCCTGTCCTGCCTTTGTGGATTTTACACTTTATTCTGATGGCCCTTTTGACCGGGGGGAAGTGAGACTTCATTGTAGTGCAGATTTCCTTTGCAAGCTTGCTTGGTTGGCCAAAAAGGGCGTATGCGTTTTTTCCTGAATATATTCAGGAAAAAACGCATATGCCCTTTTGGCAAAGTGCATCATAGTGGACGTTCTGCCTCTTTTCCTACGCTTTCAATGCAATTCCAGTCTACCTCCTGAAATCGGTATCCTGCAATTCTGCCCCGCTTTCAAGTCCTCTTTGCAGCCTTACTTCAGTATATTTTTGGACGATAGCTGTCATTTATAACTCTGCAGGTTTGTGAATTACAGAGCCCCTGAGCTCCTTTCTTCAACTCGCTTTCTTGTGAGCTGGCCGCAACACCGCAGGATGGCTTCAGGCCCTAATCTGTTTCCGCCACAGCACGCTGAGCCTTTGGTTAATTCCTCTTCCTAGTGGGAAATGAGAGTTAAATTTGCCCGTCCAGACACCTCCAGCTAGTCTCTCATTGGTTCTCGCTATTCCTGTTCATCTTCCGCAGAAATTGCAAACTGGGCCAAACAGGAGGTTAAAGGCACTGACTGTCCAAGTCGGGAGAGTGTTAGTAAAGCGTCTGGAATGTTGCACCCGAGTACCAGGGTATGAAAACTGAGACATATTTGAACACGTTTCCCGATCACACGGTTGATCATACTCTGGGTTCCACATGCATGTTTTAGCTGAAGGAAGAATACCTTAAACCTGGAGAGTTGAGACCCGTGGAATGGGTACCATGCAATATAACTTCAAAGGGTCTTCATTTGCTCACCGAACCTCTCCAATCCTATCACTGCTGCATTTATGCCCCAGTACACACGCTTGATTCTCTTTTGGAGACATAGCAATCCCTAGGTTTTAAGATACTTACTAGTCAGGTACATTCTTAGGCGTTTAATATGGGGTGTTGAGTCCATTTCGTTGAGCAAGGAGTAGCTCTTGTCTATTCCATATTTGGCTTAAGGAACTTTATCTGTGCTCATTTCAATCTCTGGTTTTATGCAGCACCCCAACTCACCTTTCCCCTTAAGCAAGCAGAAGTTGGTTTTCTAAATTTGAGACCCTGTTCTGTTTTGGAATTCAGTTCCTGTGTAGCCAAGTTTACATTCCGTGTATTAGTGATATCTTTTGATGTTTCTTTTTCTGTGTGACTTATTTCAGTTAGAATCATCGTACCTGAGTCCACTCATTATGCTGCTACAGACCTGATGACATAGATTTCATTGCTGAGTGATATTGCATTGTACGTAAGTACCACAAGTTCTTTATCCATTTCTCACTTTCTGTCATATTGAACTTGTACGGTAAACGAGGTTCTTGTAAGCAGAGGCGTCCCAAACTTTGGGGTGGCTGTGTCTTTTTGATTTTAATTTCCCTAAGCTACAGGACCATAAGTCGAAGTGCCCTAGGCTCTGTTGCTTTGTTTTTTAGATGTTTCAGGAAACACCATACACTTCTCCCCAGTGTCTGTTGGCAATTTACATCCCGCCCATCAGCATAACAAGGCTCCCAGTTCTCCATGGCCTGTCCTGCCTTTCTGGATTTTACACTTTTTTCAGATGGCCCTTTTGACCGAGGGGAAGTGAGACTTCATTGTAGTGCAGATTTCCTTTGCAAGCTTGCTTGGTTGGCCAAAAAGGGCGTATGCGTTTTTTCCTGAATATATTCAGGAAAAAACGCATACGCCCTTTTTGGCCAAGTGCATCATTGTGGACGTTCTGCCTCTTTTCCTATGCTTTCAATGCAATTCCAGTCTACCTCCTGAAATCGGTTTCCTGCAATTCTGCCCCGCTTTCAAGTCCTCTTGGCAGCCTTACTTTAGTCTATTATTGGACGATAGCTGTCATTTATAACTCTGCAGGTTTGTGAATTACAGTGCCCCTGAGCTCCTTTCTTCAACTCGCTTTCTTGTGAGCTGGCCGCAACACCGCAGGATGGCTTCAGGCCCTAATCTGGTTCCGGCACGGCACGCTGAGCCTTTGGTTATTTCCTCTTCCTGGTGGGAAATGAGAGTTAAATTTGCCCGTCCAGACACCTCCAGCTAGCCTCTCATTGGTTCTCGCTATTCCTGTTCATCTTCCGCAGAAATTGCAAACTGGGCCAAACAGGAGGTTAAAGGCACTGACTGTCCAAGTCGGGAGAGTGTTAGTAAAGCGTCTGGAATGTTGCACCCGAGTACCAGGGTATGAAAACTGAGACATATTTGAACACGTCTCCCGATCACACGGTTGATCATACTCTGGGTTCCACATGCATGTTTTAGCTGAAGGAAGAATACCTTAAACATGGAGAGTTGAGACCCGTGGAATGGGTACCATGCAATATGACTTCAAAGGGTCTTCATTTGCTCACCGAACCTCTCCAATCCTATCACTGCTGCATTTATGCCCCAGTACACACGCTTGATTCTCTTTCGGAGACATAGCAATCCCTAGGTTTTAAGATACTTACTAGTCAGGTACATTCTTAGGCGTTTAATATGGGGTGTTGAGTCCATTTCGTTGAGCAAGGAGTAGCTCTTGTCTATTCCATATTTGGCTTAAGGAACTTTATCTGTGCTCATTTCAATCTCTGGTTTTATGCAGCACCCCAACTTACCTTTCCCCTTAAGCAAGCAGAAGTTGGTTTTCTAAATTTGAGACCCTGTTCTGTTTTGGAATGCAGTTCCTGTGTAGCCAAGTTTACATTCCGTGTATTAGTGATATCTTATGATGTTTCTTTTTCTGTGTGACTTATTTCAGTTAGAATCATCGTACCTGAATCCACTCATTATGCTGCTACGGGCCTGATGACATAGATTTCATTGCTGAGTGATATTGCATTGTACATAAGTACCACAAGTTCTTTATCCATTTTTCACTTTCTGTGATATTGAACTTGTACGGTAAACGAGGTTCTTGTAAACAGAGGCGTCCCAAACATTGCGGTGGCTGTGTCTTTTTGATTTTAATTTCCCTAAGCTATAGGACCATAAGTGGAAGTGCCCTAGGCTCTGTTGCTTTGTTTTTTAGATGTTTCAGGAAACACCATACACTTCTACCGCGTGTCTGTTGGCAATTTACATCCCGCCCATCAGCATAACAAGGCTCCCAGTTCTCCATGGCCTGTCCTGCCTTTCTGGATTTTACACTTTTTTCAGATGGCCCTTTTGACCGGGGGGAAGTGAGACTTCATTGTAGTGCATATTTCCTTTGCAAGCTTGCTTGGTTGGCCAAAAAGGGCGTATGCGTTTTTTCCTGAATATATTCAGGAAAAAACGCATACGCCCTTTTTGGCCAAGTGCATCATTGTGGACGTTCTGCCTCTTTTCCTATGCTTTCAATGCAATTCCAGTCTACCTCCTGAAATCGGTTTCCTGCAATTCTGCCCCGCTTTCAAGTCCTCTTGGCAGCCTTACTTCAGTCTATTTTTGGACGATAGCTGTCATTTATAACTCTGCAGGTTTGTGAATTATAGTGCCCCTGAGCTCCTTTCTTCAACTCGCTTTCTTTTGAGCTGGCCGCAACACCGCAGGATGGCTTCAGGCCCTAATCTGGTTCCGGTACGGCACGCTGAGCCTTTGGTTATTTCCTCTTCCTGGTGGGAAATGAGAGTTAAATTTGCCCGTCCAGACACCTCCAGCTAGCCTCTCATTGGTTCTCGCTATTCCTGTTCATCTTCCGCAGAAATTGCAAACTGGGCCAAACAGGAGGTTAAAGGGACTGACTCTCCAACTGGGGAGAGTGTTAGTAAAGCGTCTGGAATGTTGCACCTGAGTACCAGGGGAGGAAAACTGAGACATATTTGAACACGTCTCCCGATCACATGGTTGATCATACTCTAGGTTCCACATGCATGTTTTAGCTGAAGGAAGAATACCTTAAACCTGGGTAGTTGAAACCCGTGGAATGGGTACCATGCAATATGACTTCAAAGGGTCTTCATTTGCTCACCGAACCTCTCCAATCCTATCACTGCTGCGTTTATTCCCCTGTACACATGCTTGATTCTCTTTCAGAGACATACCAATCCATAGGTTTTACGATACTTACTAGTCAGGTACATTCTTAGGCGTTTAATATGCGGTGTTGAGTCCATTTCGTTGAGCAAGGAGTAGCTCTTGTCTATTCCATATTTGACTTAAGGAACTTTATCTGTGCTCATTTCAATCTCTGGTTTTATGCAGCACCCCAACTCACCTTTACCCTTAAGCAAGCATAAGTTGGTTTTCTAAATTTGAGACCCTGTTCTGTTCTGTAATTCAGTTCCTGTGTAGCCAAGTTTACATTCCGTGTATTACTGATATCTTATGATGTTTCTTTTTCTGTGTGACTTATTTCAGTTAGAATCATCATACCTGAATCCACTCATTGTGATGCTAAGGGCCTGATGACATAGATTTCATTGCTGAGTGATATTGCTTTGTAAGTAAATACCACAACTTCTTTATCCATTTTTCACTTTCTGCGATGTTGAACTTGTACTGTAAACGAGGTTCTTGTAAACAGAGGCGTCCCAAACTTTGGGGTGGCTGTGTCTTTTTGATTTTAATTTCCCTAAGCTACAGGACCATAAGTGGAAGTGCCCTAGGCTCTGTTGCTTTGTTTTTTAGATGTTTCAGGAAACACCATACACTTCTCCCGAGTGTCTGTTGGCAATTTACATCCCGCCCATCAGCATAACAAGGCTCCCAGTTCTCCATGGCCTGTCCTGCCTTTGTGGATTTTACACTTTATTCTGATGGCCCTTTTGACCGGGGGGAAGTGAGACTTCATTGTAGTGCAGATTTCCTTTGCAAGCTTGCTTGGTTGGCCAAAAAGGGCGTATGCGTTTTTTCCTGAATATATTCAGGAAAAAACGCATATGCCCTTTTGGCAAAGTGCATCATAGTGGACGTTCTGCCTCTTTTCCTACGCTTTCAATGCAATTCCAGTCTACCTCCTGAAATCGGTATCCTGCAATTCTGCCCCGCTTTCAAGTCCTCTTTGCAGCCTTACTTCAGTATATTTTTGGACGATAGCTGTCATTTATAACTCTGCAGGTTTGTGAATTACAGAGCCCCTGAGCTCCTTTCTTCAACTCGCTTTCTTGTGAGCTGGCCGCAACACCGCAGGATGGCTTCAGGCCCTAATCTGTTTCCGCCACAGCACGCTGAGCCTTTGGTTAATTCCTCTTCCTAGTGGGAAATGAGAGTTAAATTTGCCCGTCCAGACACCTCCAGCTAGTCTCTCATTGGTTCTCGCTATTCCTGTTCATCTTCCGCAGAAATTGCAAACTGGGCCAAACAGGAGGTTAAAGGCACTGACTGTCCAAGTCGGGAGAGTGTTAGTAAAGCGTCTGGAATGTTGCACCCGAGTACCAGGGTATGAAAACTGAGACATATTTGAACACGTTTCCCGATCACACGGTTGATCATACTCTGGGTTCCACATGCATGTTTTAGCTGAAGGAAGAATACCTTAAACCTGGAGAGTTGAGACCCGTGGAATGGGTACCATGCAATATAACTTCAAAGGGTCTTCATTTGCTCACCGAACCTCTCCAATCCTATCACTGCTGCATTTATGCCCCAGTACACACGCTTGATTCTCTTTTGGAGACATAGCAATCCCTAGGTTTTAAGATACTTACTAGTCAGGTACATTCTTAGGCGTTTAATATGGGGTGTTGAGTCCATTTCGTTGAGCAAGGAGTAGCTCTTGTCTATTCCATATTTGGCTTAAGGAACTTTATCTGTGCTCATTTCAATCTCTGGTTTTATGCAGCACCCCAACTCACCTTTCCCCTTAAGCAAGCAGAAGTTGGTTTTCTAAATTTGAGACCCTGTTCTGTTTTGGAATTCAGTTCCTGTGTAGCCAAGTTTACATTCCGTGTATTAGTGATATCTTTTGATGTTTCTTTTTCTGTGTGACTTATTTCAGTTAGAATCATCGTACCTGAGTCCACTCATTATGCTGCTACAGACCTGATGACATAGATTTCATTGCTGAGTGATATTGCATTGTACGTAAGTACCACAAGTTCTTTATCCATTTCTCACTTTCTGTCATATTGAACTTGTACGGTAAACGAGGTTCTTGTAAGCAGAGGCGTCCCAAACTTTGGGGTGGCTGTGTCTTTTTGATTTTAATTTCCCTAAGCTACAGGACCATAAGTCGAAGTGCCCTAGGCTCTGTTGCTTTGTTTTTTAGATGTTTCAGGAAACACCATACACTTCTCCCCAGTGTCTGTTGGCAATTTACATCCCGCCCATCAGCATAACAAGGCTCCCAGTTCTCCATGGCCTGTCCTGCCTTTCTGGATTTTACACTTTTTTCAGATGGCCCTTTTGACCGAGGGGAAGTGAGACTTCATTGTAGTGCAGATTTCCTTTGCAAGCTTGCTTGGTTGGCCAAAAAGGGCGTATGCGTTTTTTCCTGAATATATTCAGGAAAAAACGCATACGCCCTTTTTGGCCAAGTGCATCATTGTGGACGTTCTGCCTCTTTTCCTATGCTTTCAATGCAATTCCAGTCTACCTCCTGAAATCGGTTTCCTGCAATTCTGCCCCGCTTTCAAGTCCTCTTGGCAGCCTTACTTTAGTCTATTATTGGACGATAGCTGTCATTTATAACTCTGCAGGTTTGTGAATTACAGTGCCCCTGAGCTCCTTTCTTCAACTCGCTTTCTTGTGAGCTGGCCGCAACACCGCAGGATGGCTTCAGGCCCTAATCTGGTTCCGGCACGGCACGCTGAGCCTTTGGTTATTTCCTCTTCCTGGTGGGAAATGAGAGTTAAATTTGCCCGTCCAGACACCTCCAGCTAGCCTCTCATTGGTTCTCGCTATTCCTGTTCATCTTCCGCAGAAATTGCAAACTGGGCCAAACAGGAGGTTAAAGGCACTGACTGTCCAAGTCGGGAGAGTGTTAGTAAAGCGTCTGGAATGTTGCACCCGAGTACCAGGGTATGAAAACTGAGACATATTTGAACACGTCTCCCGATCACACGGTTGATCATACTCTGGGTTCCACATGCATGTTTTAGCTGAAGGAAGAATACCTTAAACATGGAGAGTTGAGACCCGTGGAATGGGTACCATGCAATATGACTTCAAAGGGTCTTCATTTGCTCACCGAACCTCTCCAATCCTATCACTGCTGCATTTATGCCCCAGTACACACGCTTGATTCTCTTTCGGAGACATAGCAATCCCTAGGTTTTAAGATACTTACTAGTCAGGTACATTCTTAGGCGTTTAATATGGGGTGTTGAGTCCATTTCGTTGAGCAAGGAGTAGCTCTTGTCTATTCCATATTTGGCTTAAGGAACTTTATCTGTGCTCATTTCAATCTCTGGTTTTATGCAGCACCCCAACTTACCTTTCCCCTTAAGCAAGCAGAAGTTGGTTTTCTAAATTTGAGACCCTGTTCTGTTTTGGAATGCAGTTCCTGTGTAGCCAAGTTTACATTCCGTGTATTAGTGATATCTTATGATGTTTCTTTTTCTGTGTGACTTATTTCAGTTAGAATCATCGTACCTGAATCCACTCATTATGCTGCTACGGGCCTGATGACATAGATTTCATTGCTGAGTGATATTGCATTGTACATAAGTACCACAAGTTCTTTATCCATTTTTCACTTTCTGTGATATTGAACTTGTACGGTAAACGAGGTTCTTGTAAACAGAGGCGTCCCAAACATTGCGGTGGCTGTGTCTTTTTGATTTTAATTTCCCTAAGCTATAGGACCATAAGTGGAAGTGCCCTAGGCTCTGTTGCTTTGTTTTTTAGATGTTTCAGGAAACACCATACACTTCTACCGCGTGTCTGTTGGCAATTTACATCCCGCCCATCAGCATAACAAGGCTCCCAGTTCTCCATGGCCTGTCCTGCCTTTCTGGATTTTACACTTTTTTCAGATGGCCCTTTTGACCGGGGGGAAGTGAGACTTCATTGTAGTGCAGATTTCCTTTGCAAGCTTGCTTGGTTGGCCAAAAAGGGCGTATGCGTTTTTTCCTGAATATATTCAGGAAAAAACGCATACGCCCTTTTTGGCCAAGTGCATCATTGTGGACGTTCTGCCTCTTTTCCTATGCTTTCAATGCAATTCCAGTCTACCTCCTCAAATCGGTTTCCTGCAATTCTGCCCTGCTTTCAAGTCCTCTTGGCAACCTTACTTCAGTCTATTTTTGGACGATAGCTGTCATTTATAACTCTGCAGGTTTGTGAATTACAGTGCCCCTGAGCTCCTTTCTTCAACTCGCTTTCTTGTGACCTGGCCGCAACACCGCAGGATGGCTTCAGGCCCTAATCTGGTTCCGGCCCGGCATGCTGAGCCTTTGGTTAATTCCTCTTCCTGGTGGGAAATGAGAGTTAAATTTGCCCGTCCAGACACCTCCAGCTAGCCTCTCATTGGTTCTCGCTATTCCTGTTCATCTTCCGCAGAAATTGCAAACTGGGCCAAACAGGAGGTTAAAGGGACTGACTCTCCAAGTCGGGAGAGTGTTAGTAAAGCGACTGGAATGTTGCACCCGAGTACCAGGGGAGGAAAACTGAGACATATTTGAACACGTCTCCCGTTCACATGGTTGATCATACTTTGGGTTCCACATGCATGTTTTACCTGAAGGAAGAATACCTTAAACCTGGAGAGTTGAGACCCGTGGAATGGGTACCATGCAATATGACTTCAAAGGGTCTTCATATGCTCACCGAACCTCTCCAATCCTATCACTGCTGCGTTTATGCCCCTGTACACATGCTTGATTCTCTTTCGGAGACATAGCAATCCATAGGTTTTAAGATACTTACTAGTCAGGTACATTCTTAGGCGTTTAATATGCGGTGTTGAGTTCATTTCGTTGAGCAAGGAGTAGCTCTTCTCTATTCCATATTTGGCTTAAGGAACTTTATCTGTGCTCATTTCAATCTTTGGTTTTATGCAGCACCCCAACTCACCTTTCCCCTTAAGCAAGCATAAGTTCGTTTTCTAAATTTGAGACCCTGTTCTGTTCTGTAATTCAGTTCCTCTGTAGACAAGTTTACATTCCGTGTATTACTGATATCTTATGATGTTTCTTTTTCTGTGTGACTTATTTCAGTTAGAATCATCATACCTGAATCCACTCATTGTGCTGCTAAGGGCCTGATGACATAGATTTCATTGCTGAGTGATATTGCTTTGTAAGTAAATACCACAACTTCTTTATCCATTTTTCACTTTCTGCGATGTTGAACTTGTACTGTAAACGAGGTTCTTGTAAACAGAGGCATCCCAAACTTTGGGGTGGCTGTGTCTTTTTGATTTTAATTTCCCTAAGCTATAGGACCATAAGTGGCAGTGCCCTAGGCTCTGTTGCTTTGTTTTTTAGATGTTTCAGGAAACACCATACACTTCTCCTGAGTGTCTGTTGGCAATTTACATCCCGCCCATCAGCATAACAAGGCTCCCAGTTCTCAATGGCCTGTTGCCTTTCTGGATTTTACACTTTTTTCAGATGGCCCTTTTGACCGGGGGGAAGTGAGACTTCATTGTAGTGCAGATTTCCTTTGCAAGCTTGCTTGGTTGGCCAAAAAGGGCGTATGCATTTTTTCCTGAATATATTCAGGAAAAAACGCATACGCCCTTTTTGGCCAAGTGCATCATTGTGGACGTTCTGCCTCTTTTCCTATGCTTTCAATGCAATTCCAGTCTACCTCCTGAAATTGGTTTCCTGCAATTCTGCCCCGCATTCAAGTCCTCTTGGCAGCCTTACTTCAGTCTATTTTTGGACGATAGCTGTCATTTATAACTCTGCTGGTTTGTCAATTGCAGTGCCCCTGAGCTCCTTTCTTCAGCTCGCTTTCTTGTGACCTGGCCGCAACACCGCAGGATGGCTTCAGGCCCTAATCTGGTTCCGGCCCGGCATGCTGAGCCTTTGGTTAATTCCTCTTCCTGGTGGGAAATGAGAGTTAAATTTGCCCGTCCAGACACCTCCAGCTAGCCTCTCATTGGTTCTCGCTATTCCTGTTCATCTTCCGCAGAAATTGCAAACTGGGCCAAACAGGAGGTTAAAGGGACTGACTCTCCAAGTCGGGAGAGTGTTAGTAAAGCGTCTGGAATGTTGCACCCGAGTACCAGGGGAGGAAAACTGAGACATATTTGAACACGTCTCCCGTTCACATAGTTGATTATACTTGGGTTCCACATACATCTTTTAGCTGAAGGAAGAATACCTTAAACCTGTGTATTTGAAACCCGTGGAATGGGTACCATGCAATATGACTTCAAAGGGTCTTCATTTGCTCACCGAACCTCTCCAATCGTATCACTGCTGCGTTTATGCCCCTGTACACATGCTTGATTCTCTTTCGGAGACATAGCAATCCATAGGTTTTAAGATACTTACTAGTCAGGTACATTCTTAGGCGTTTAATATGCGGTGTTGAGTCCATTTCGTTGAGCAAGGAGTAGCTCTTGTCTATTCCATATTTGGCTTAAGGAACTTTATCTGTGCTCATTTCAATCTCTGGTTTTATGCAGCACCCCAACTCACCTTTCCCCTTAAGCAAGCATAAGTTGGTTTTCTAAATTTGAGACCCTGTTCTGTTCTGTAATTCAGATCCTGTGTAGCCAAGTTTACATTCCGTGTATTACTGATATCTTATGATGTTTCTTTTTCTGTGTGACTTATTTCAGTTAGAATCATCATACCTGAATCCACTCATTGTGCTGCTAAGGGCCTGATGACAGAGATTTCATTGCTGAGTGATATTGCTTTGTAAGTAAATACCACAACTTTTTTATCCATTTTTCACTTTCTGCGATGTTGAACTTGTACTGTAAACGAGGTTCTTGTAAACAGAGCCATTCGAAACTTTGGGGTGGCTGTGTCTTTTTGATTTTAAATTCCCTAAGCTATAGGACCATAAGTGGAAGTGCCCTAGGCTCTGTTGCTTTGTTTTTTAGATGTTTCAGGAAACACCATACACTTCTCCCGAGTGTTTGTTGGCAATTTACATCCCGCCATTCAGCATAACAAGGCTCCCAGTTCTCCATGGCCTGTCCTGCCTTTTTGGATTTTACACTTTTTTCAGATGGCCCTTTTGACCGGGGGGAAGTGAGACTTCATTGTAGTGCAGATTTCCTTTGCAAGCTTGCTTGGTTGGCCAAAAAGGGCGTATGCGTTTTTTCCTGAATATATTCAGGAAAAAACGCATATGCCCTTTTTGGCCAAGTGCATCATTGTGGACGTTCTGCCTCTTTTCCTATGCTTTCAATGCAATTCCAGTCTACCTCCTGAAATCGGTTTCCTGCAATTCTGCCCCGCTTTCAAATCCTCTTGGCAGCCTTACTTCAGTCTATTTTTGGACGATAGCTGTCATTTATAACTCTGCAGGTTTGTGAATTACAGTGCCCCTGAGCTCCTTTCTTCAACTCGCTTTCTTGTGACCTGGCCGCAACACCGCAGGATGGCTTCAGGCCCTAATGTGGTTCCGGCATGGCACGCTGAGCCTTTGGTTAATTCCTCTTCCTGGTGGGAAATGAGAGTTAAATTTGCCCATCCAGACACCTCCAGCTAGTCTTTCATTGGTTCTCGCTATTCCTGTTCATCTTCCACAGAAATTGCAAACTGGGCCAAACAGGTGGTTAAAGGGACTGACTCTCCAAGTGGGGAGAGTGTTAGTAAAGCGTCTGGAATGTTGCACCCGAGTACCAGGGTACGAAAACTGAGACATATTTGAACACGTCTCCCGATCACATGGTTGATCATACTCTAGGTTCCACATGCATGTTTTAGATGAAGGAAGAATACCTTAAACCTGGGTAGTTGAAACCCGTGGAATGGGTACCATGCAATATGACTTCAAAGGGTCTTCATTTGCTCACGAACCTCTCCAATCCTATCACTGCTGTGTTTATGCCCCTGTACACATGCTTGATTCTCTTTCGGAGACATAGCAATCCATAGGTTTTAAGATACTTACTAGTCAGGTACATTCTTAGGCGTTTAATATGGGGTGTTGAGTCCATTTCGTTGAGCAAGGAGTAGCTCTTGTCTATTCCATATTTGGCTTAAGGAACTTTATCTGTGCTCATTTCAATCTCTGGTTTTATGCAGCACCCCAACTCACCTTTACCCTTAAGCAAGCATAAGTTGGTTTTCTAAATTTGAGACCCTGTTCTGTTCTGTAATTCAGTTCCTGTGTAGCCAAGTTTCCATTCCGTGTATTACTGATATCTTATGATGTTTCTTTTTCTGTGTGACTTATTTCAGTTAGAATCATCATACCTGAATCCACTCATTGTGCTGCTAAGGGCCTGATGACACAGATTTCATTGCTGAGTGATATTGCTTTGTAAGTAAATACCACAACTTCTTTATCCATTTTTCACTTTCTGCGATGTTGAACTTGTACTGTAAACGAGGTTCTTGTAAACAGAGCCGTTCCAAACTTTGGGGTGGCTGTGTCTTTTTGATTTTAATTTCCCTAAGCTATAGGACCATAAGTGGAAGTGCCCTAGGTTCTGTTGCTTTGTTTTTTAGATGTTTCAGGAAACACCATACACTTCTCCCGAGTGGTTGTTGGCAATTTACATCCCGCCCATCAGCATAACAAGGCTCCCAGTTCTCCATGGCCTGTCCTGCCTTTCTGGATTTTACACTTTTTTCAGATGGCCCTTTTGACCGGGGGGAAGTGAGACTTCATTGTAGTGCAGATTTCCTTTGCAAGCTTGCTTGGTTGGCCAAAAAGGGCGTATGCGTTTTTTCCTGAATATATTCAGGAAAAAACGCATACGCCCTTTTTGGCCAAGTGCATCATTGTGGACGTTCTGCCTCTTTTCCTATGCTTTCAATGCAATTCCAGTCTACCTCCTGAAATCGGTTTCCTGCAATTCTGCCCCGCTTTCAAGTCCTCTTGGCAGCCTTACTTCAGTCTATTTTTGGACGATAGCTGTCATTTATAACTCTGCAGGTTTGTGAATTACAGTGCCCCTGAGCTCCTTTCTTCAACTCGCTTTCTTGTGACCTGGCCGCAACACCGCAGGATGGCTTCAGGCCCTAATCTGGTTCCGGCACGGCACGCTGAGCCTTTGGTTAATTCCTCTTCCTGGTGGGAAATGAGAGTTAAATTTGCCCGTCCAGACACCTCCAGCTAGTCTCTCATTGGTTCTCGCTATTCCTGTTCATCTTCCGCAGAAATTGCAAACTGGGCCAAACAGGAGGTTAAAGGGACTGACTCTCCAAGTGGGGAGAGTGTTAGTAAAGCGTCTGGAATGTTGCACCCGAGTACCAGGGTACGAAAACTGAGACATATTTGAACACGTCTCCCGATCACATGGTTGATCATACTCTAGGTTCCACATGCATGTTTTAGCTGAAGGAAGAATACCTTAAACCTGGGTAGTTGAAACCCGTGGAATGGGTACCATGCAATGTGACTTCAAAGGGTCTTCATTTGCTCACCGAACCTCTCCAATCCTATCACTGCTGCGTTTATGCCCCTGTACACATGCTTGATTCTCTTTCGGAGACATAGCAATCCATAGGTTTTAAGATACTTACTAGTCAGGTACATTCTTAGGCGTTTAATATGCGGTGTTGAGTCCATTTCGTTGAGCAAGGAGTAGCTCTTGTCTATTCCATATTTGGCTTAAGGAACTTTATCTGTGCTCATTTCAATCTGGTTTTATGCAGCACCCCAACTCACCTTTACCCTTAAGCAAGCATAAGTTGGTTTTCTAAATTTGAGACCCTGTTCTGTTCTGTAATTCAGTTCCTGTGTAGCCAAGTTTACATTCCGTGTATTACTGATATCTTTTTTTTTTTTTTTGCCGTAACTACCTTTATTGGTATCGCTTGTGTATCAGTTCATCAAAACCTTTGTTTCATATTTCTCGCCTTAATCCCCTGAAAGTTCCAGATGGGCAAAAATACTTTTAAATACGCAGCTGGCTTCTTTCTTATGTGCTTAATATTATACATTTGTTGCTTGTTTTGCACATGTCTATGGCTGCACTACTTGCAAGACGAAAGTCACATATAAAAATACAGACTAATCGAAACACAAAAGTCAGCCATTGTCTAGAATGTGGTTTACAATACAGAGCTTGCAGACAACACAGACTATATATATAAGTCATCTGTCTGAAAACAGAAAGTAGTGTCTCATACTGACTCCGGAGAAAGGTGCTGACACACAGGGAAACTCACTGATGATTCTCCTTTATGTTTATTAGATAGATCAATACCAAATTATTTCACATATATTATATTCAATATCTATATATATATATCTTGTAACCAAATTCTGGTTTAAAAGTCACAAACCAACATGTAAATACAAAATGTTAGGAAAGGTTTAACATACATAGGGGAAAACATGTCTTATGCCTCGCAAAGACTTTCTACAATCTAGCATAAAGGCAAATGTGGTTGAAAAAAAAGGAAATCCATATACAATTACAGAAAAACATTTAGTCAAGCCACCTAATATAAAATATTTCAGATATCATGTCCAAAAACGTCCACGTGTTGCAGAGGTCTCTACAAATCAATTAGAATGACGTCAACAAGATCTGCAAACCGAAGTCTTAGCAAGTAAACGTGACTCATGCTTTTCTCTCTGAGACAATGAGGCTTGACGTTCAGTTAAAGGCAGGTAAACACGACTATGAAGAAACCCTTCTTTACAACAGCTTAACGGTACCCATTTAGGGCAATACACCCGCTTTCCCAGCTATGTGTGCACGCAGTGTTCTGTGATAAAATGACTCAGTTACTTTAAAAAAGCATAAATGGCAAAACAAAATAACCAGAACTCCGCGAAGCTGGTAAAACCACAAAGACACTGAAATCCAGCAACTCCTGAGAGGCTGAGAGATCAAATGAATCATAAAATCTGGATGACTCTGATTTGGGGTTTAACTTTGGTTAAAACTGAAAAGTCTGAAAAGAACCAATGTTTTGGAAGAAGCAGTGTCACTTGTAAACATCCTGCCACCTAACTAAAAGGACGGCCTCTTCTTCTAGACCCACGACTTAATAAGACAGGAAGCTCTCAACACACAGCGCTGGAGAAGATGGATTCCACAAGTCAAACTTGAGTGAAACTGTTCTAATGCAATGTACCAAACACGCGTTTGTTCTTAGGAAAAATTACAAAACTAACAAATATTTTTCTCCAGAATTATAAAAGATAAAATCTATGAATCAGTACTGTTATGTGATTACAGAACAATAGCCAACTGAAAAAAAAAAAACAAAACACCAACCCACAGGCCGTCTACACCGTCCCCAATCCATTTCCTGCAGCCAGTACTTCCCACCTGCTCTGAGGACTGAGCCTTAGACACCGTTGACTGTATTTAAAGTTGAGTCAACAGTACTCTCTGTCTCTGGGGCAAAAGTAATGCAGCTCATTACTTACACACAACACTTGTTTCATTCTTCAGGACTTTCTTTGATGGGATTACTCAATGTTGGTTACTTTAAAGGTAACAAAAGGTGTCAGAAAAAAATGCCTTGGAATTCTTTTGCAATTCCACAAAGACACCTGGCAATCTGATACGTTCATTCCTCTCCCCATCACAATTTTTGTTTTTTAAAATTACAATTGACAACTCACGTAAGATGTAATTAATTTACTTAAAATAAGAGAGGGCTTTTCAATCAAGTATCCACGTTCCAAATAACTAAAACATTTAGTTAAATCTTTTAAATTAATCTTTTAATAAATCTTTAATTACTCGGTGCCAGTAATTAAGAGGTTGATTCCGTAAAATTCAAACTTGCACATAGGCGTGTCCCACTCAGAAAAGATTTCATACACTTAGCAACTTGTGCTTTTTGTCTCACCTTTTATAAGAAACACAGATTAATTTCAACTTCAGTTTTCCTTTCTGATGCAGACACGTGTACCTTGTGTAAGAAACGGTCTCCAGGCCACCTCCACGTGTAGACCTCAGCATTTCCTGAGAGTGTGAAGTCAACCCCTCCTCCAGGAGACTCTCGCCCTTTTGAGACATTCCCCCTTGCACCTTATGTTTGTCAGACTATGTTTACAGAAATCAGATGACTGGATGAAAACTCTACAGGACAGTCAAGGACAGACGAGAAGACGAGATGCAGAGCGGGAGCCCCTTCCTCCTCCAGTGCACCTGCTGCGGGCAGCCCTCCAGGAAGGCTTGGCCTCCTCCCCTGGACCACAGACTTACTTTTCTCTGTAATAAAGCAGGTAGTACTTCAGGGGATCTGGCAGAGGGAGGCTCAGGACCTTCTCACGCAGGAAGTTCACCGGGGGCTCGGGCTTGGTGTCCGGTGGGGTTGTCACCTCTTCTTCTTGCCGCTCGTCTTCCAGGTCTCCGCAGCTGGTGTCATCAGAGGGGTTGGAGAGCCGACTGGCAAACACCTCTTTGTCCAAAAAGACAATCGTTTCCATTCGGCGGCGGCGAACTCTCCTCCGTTTAAACCTGGGAGTGTTCTTCAGTCCGTTCCCGTTTTTGTTCACAGCTTCCTGGTGGATGACCTTCTTAATGGTGCCCCGGATGGCAATGCGCGCCAGGTCCTGGAGGCTGCGAACCGCCAGGGGTGTGGACAAGTCGTGATTCTCCTGACTCCGACTGGCAGGGCTGGACGAGTGGAGCAAAAGACACAGCCAGAATCTTTTTGGTTTCCCAGGCGGAAGGACCCGTCCGAGTTATCTTAGTCAACTTCTCTTCCAGCGGCATGACCAGGACGCCCCCGACTTTGAGGAGGCTCTTCATGTACCCCTCGTGCTGCTTCTGCACGCCTGCCCCGCAGTACACCCGGTCATACTGAGAGCAGCCTGGAGAGATCTCCAGGCAATTGCCGGTGACGAAGGAGGGCTCGCAGAAGTCAAACTTGTCGAAGCTGTCACTCGTCCTGATGAAAAAGTCCAGCTTCTGCTTCGCATACTCTGTCACATCTGAATGGAGTTCCACCCCGTGGTTCACACCAAAAGGACCGAGGATGAGCCCCACCATGGAGCTGAGGTAGCCGGTGCCGCTGCCCAGGTTCAGGAAGGAAAGGCCAGGCTGCAGGTCCAGGGCCTCCATCACCTCCGAATAGATGCACGGAGCAGAGAGGTGGATGTTCCCGTGCTTCTACGCCAGGTCCTTGTACGCGTTCTCCTTAAACTCCTCGAGGTAATAGTCGGCGCGGTCAACAGCTCGGAAGGCCTGCTCCACCAGCTCGGAGCGGATGTACTGCGCCGCCTTCAGATGGTCTATCAGCTCGTCGTTGTCTTCACCAGCACTCACCGCGCCTCCCATCTTCGGGACCGCGCTTACAGAAAGCTGCCGCTGGAGAGACCTCGGGAACCCCCGGAATGCTGGAGGGCGGACCCCCAGGGAGGGGGGAGGGGTGACGGGAGACGCCTGGGACGCGGAGGGGTGTTTATGCTTGGGGGTGGGGAACGAGAGGACAGCGGAAGAGGACAGGAAGACGGGGAGAGGAGAATGCGGCCCTGGGGGAGGGTCCGGGAGCCCGGGACCACGGGAAGGGGAGGGGTGGAGAGGAGGGAGAGAGGGGGAGGGGGCCGAGGGGCCGCACCGCCCCCATACCCCGCTGCAGGCCGGGCCGAGGGCGGCGGCGGCGGCGGCGGCGGCTCAGTACCTCCTGGCTCGGCGGGCCCGCGGAATCGGCCGCTGGGCCGCACCTGCAGCTCTTCCGGCGTCCCTCGCCAGTCCGCCTCCCACTACGCAGCCCCGACATCCGCCCTACTGATACCTTATGATGTTTCTTTTTCTGTGTGACTTATTTCAGTTAGAATCATCATACCTGAATCCACTCATTGTGCTGCTAAGGGCCAGATGACACAGATTTCATTGCTGAGTGATATTGCTTTGTAAGTAAATACCACAACTTCTTTATCCATTTTTCACTTTCTGCGATGTTGAACTTGTACTGTAAACGAGGTTCTTGTAAACAGAGCCGTTCCAAACTTTGGGGTGGCTGTGTCTTTTTGATTTTAAATTCCCTAAGCTATAGGACCATAAGTGGAAGTGCCCTAGGCTCTGTTGCTTTGTTTTTTAGATGTTTCAGGAAACACCATACACTTCTCCCGAGTGGTTTTTGGCAATTTACATCCCGCCCTTCAGCATAACAAGGCTCCCAGTTCTCCATGGCCTGTCCTGCCTTTCTGGATTTTACACTTTTTTCAGATGGCCCTTTTGACCGGGGGGAAGTGAGACTTCATTGTAGTGCAGATTTCCTTTGCAAGCTTGCTTGGTTGGCCAAAAAGGGCGTATGCGTTTTTTCCTGAATATATTCAGGAAAAAACGCATACGCCCTTTTTGGCCAAGTGCATCATTGTGGACGTTCTGCCTCTTTTCCTATGCTTTCAATGCAATTCCAGTCTACCTCCTGAAATCGGTTTCCTGCAATTCTGCCCCGCTTTCAAGTCCTCTTGGCAGCCTTACTTCAGTCTATTTTTGGACGATTGCTGTCATTTATAACTCTGCAGGTTTGTGAATTACAGTGCCCCTGAGCTCCTTTCTTTAACTCGCTTTCTTGTGACCTGGCCGCAACACCGCAGGATAGCTTCAGGCCCTAATCTGGTTTCGGCACGGCATGCTGAGCCTTTGGTTAATTCCTCTTCCTGGTGGGAAATGAGAGTTCAATTGGCCCGTCCAGACACCTCCAGCTAGCCTCTCATTGGTTCTCGCTATTCCTGTTCATCTTCCGCAGAAATTGCAAACTGGGCCAAACAGGAGGTTAAAGGTGCTGACTCTCCAAGTGGGGAGAGTGTTAGTAAAGCGTCTGGAATGTTGCACCCGAGTACCAGGGGAGGAAAACTGAGACATATTTGAACACGTCTCCCGTTCACATGGTTGATCATACTTGGGTTCCACATGCATGTTTTAGCTGAAGGAAGAATACCTTAAACCTGGAGAGTTGAGACCCGTGTAATGGGTACCATGCAATATGACTTCAAAGGGTCTTCATTTGCTCACCAAACCTCTCCAATCCTATCACTGCTGCGTTTATGCCCCTGTACACATGCTTGATTCTCTTTTGGAGACATAGCAATCCATAGGTTTTACGATACTTACTAGTCAGGTACATTCTTAGGCGTTTAATATGCGGTGTTGAGTCCATTTCGTTGAGCAAGGAGTAGCTCTTGTCTATTCCATATTTGACTTAAGGAACTTTATCTGTGCTCATTTCAATCTCTGGTTTTATGCAGCACCCCAACTCACCTTTACCCTTAAGCAAGAATAAGTTGGTTTTCTAAATTTGAGACCCTGTTCTGTTCTGTAATTCAGTTCCTGTGTAGCCAAGGTTCCATTCCATGTATTACTGATATCTTATGATGTTTCTTTTTCTGTGTGACTTATTTCAGTTAGAATCATCATACCTGAATCCACTCATTGTGCTGCTAAGGGCCTGATGACATAGATTTCATTGCTGAGTGATATTGCTTTGTAAGTAAATACCACAACTTCTTTATCCATTTTTCACTTTCTGCGATGTTGAACTTGTACTGTAAACGAGGTTCTTGTAAACAGAGGCGTCCCAAACTTTGGGGTGGCTGTGTCTTTTTGATTTTAATTTCCCTAAGCTATAGGACCATAAGTGGAAGTGCCCTAGGCTCTGTTGCTTTGTTTTTTAGATGTTTCAGGAAACACCATACACTTCTCTCGAGTGTCTGTTGGCAATTTACATCCCGCCCATCAGCATAACAAGGCTCCCAGTTCTCCATGGCCTGTCCTGCCTTTCTGGATTTTACACTTTTTTCAGATGGCCCTTTTGACCGGGGGGAAGTGAGACTTCATTGTAGTGCAGATTTCCTTTGCAAGCTTGCTTGGTTGGCCAAAAAGGGCGTATGCGTTTTTTCCTGAATATATTCAGGAAAAAACGCATACGCCCTTTTTGGCCAAGTGCATCATTGTGGACGTTCTGCCTCTTTTCCTATGCTTTCAATGCAATTCCAGTCTACCTCCTGAAATCGGTTTCCTGCAATTCTGCCCCGCTTTCAAGTCCTCTTGGCAGCCTTACTTCAGTCTATTTTTGGACGATAGCTGTCATTTATAACTCTGCAGGTTTGTGAATTACAGTGCCCCTGAGCTCCTTTCTTCAACTCGCTTTCTTGTGACCTGGCCGCAACACCGCAGGATGGCTTCAGGCCCTAATCTGGTTCCGGCCCGGCATGCTGAGCCTTTGGTTAATTCCTCTTCCTGGTGGGAAATGAGAGTTAAATTTGCCCGTCCAGACACCTCCAGCTAGCCTCTCATTGGTTCTCGCTATTCCTGTTCATCTTCCGCAGAAATTGCAAACTGGGCCAAACAGGAGGTTAAAGGGACTGACTCTCCAAGTGGGGAGAGTGTTAGTAAAGCGTCTGGAATGTTGCACCCGAGTACCAGGGGAGGAAAACTGAGACATATTTGAACACGTCTCCCGTTCACATGGTTGATCATACTTGGTTTCCACATGCATGTTTTAGCTGAAGGAAGAATACCTTTAACCTGGGTAGTTGAAACCCGTGGAATGGGTACCATGCAATATGACTTCAAAGGGTCTTCATTTGCTCACCGAACCTCTCCAATCCTATCACTGCTGCGTTTATGCCCCTGTACACATGCTTGATTCTCTTTCGGAGACATAACAATCCATAGGTTTTAAAATACTTACAAGTCAGGTACATTCTTAGGCGTTTAATACGCGGTGTTGAGTCCATTTCGTTGAGCAAGGAGTAGCTCTTGTCTATTCCATATTTGGCTTAAGGAATTTTATCTGTGCTCATTTCAATCTCTGGTTTTATGCAGCACCCCAACTCACCTTTACCCTTAAGCAAGCATAAGTTGTTTTTCTAAATTTGAGACCCTGTTCTGTTCTGTAATTCAGTTCCTGTGTAGCCAAGTTTCCATTCCGTGTATTACTGATATCTTATGATGTTTCTTTTTCTGTGTGACTTATTTCAGTTAGAATCATCATACCTGAATCCACTCATTGTGCTGCTAAGGGCCTGATGACAGAGATTTCATTGCTGAGTGATATTGCTTTGTAAGTGAATACCACAACTTCTTTATCCATTTTTAACTTTCTGCGATGTTGAACTTGTACTGTAAACGAGGTTCTTGTAAACAGAGGCGTCCCAAACTTTGGGGTGGCTGTGTCTTTTTGATTTTAATTTCCCTAAGCTATAGGACCATAAGTGGAAGTGCCCTAGGTTCTGTTGCTTTGTTTTTTAGATGTTTCAGGAAACACCATACACTGCTCCCGAGTGGTTGTTGGCAATTTACATCCTGCCCATCAGCATAACAAGGCTCCCAGTTCTCCATGGCCTGTCCTGCCTTTCTGGATTTTACACTTTTTTCAGATGGCCCTTTTGACCGGGGGGAAGTGAGACTTCATTGTAGTGCATATTTCCTTTGCAAGCTTGCTTGGTTGGCCAAAAAGGGCGTATGTGTTTTTTCCTGAATATATTCAGGAAAAAACGCATACGCCCTTTTTGGCCAAGTGCATCATTGTGGACGTTCTGCCTCTTTTCCTATGCTTTCAATGCAATTCCAGTCTACCTCCTGAAATCGGTTTCCTGCAATTCTGCCCCGCTTTCAAGTCCTCTTGGCAGCCTTACTTCAGTCTATTTTTGGACGATAGCTGTCATTTATAACTCTGCAGGTTTGTGAATTACAGTGCCCCTGAGCTCCTTTCTTCAACTCGCTTTCTTTTGAGCTGGCCGCAACACCGCAGGATGGCTTCAGGCCCTAATCTGGTTCCGGCACGGCACACTGAGCCTTTGGTTATTTCCTCTTCCTGTTGGGAATTGAGAGTTAAATTTGCCCGTCCAGACACCTCCAGCTAGCCTCTCATTGGTTCTCGCTATTCCTGTTCATCTTCTGCAGAAATTGCAAACTGGGCCAAACAGGAGGTTAAAGGGACTGACTCTCCAAGTCGGGAGAGTGTTAGTAAAGCGTCTGGAATGTTGCACCCGAGTACCAGGGGAGGAAAACTGAGACATATTTGAACACGTCTCCCGATCACATGGTTGATCATACTCTAGGTTCCACATGCATGTTTTAGCTGAAGGAAGAATACCTTAAACCTGGGTAGTTGAAACCCGTGGAATGGGTACCATGCAATATGACTTCAAAGGGTCTTCATTTGCTCACCGAACCTCTCCAATCCTATCACTGCTGCGTTTATGCCCCTGTACACATGCTTGATTCTCTTTCGGAGACATAGCAATCCATAGGTTTTAAGATACTTACTAGTCAGGTACATTCTTAGGCATTTAATATGGGGTGTTGAGTCCATTTCGTTGAGCAAGGAGTAGCTCTTGTCTATTCCATATTTGGCTTAAGGAACTTTATCTGTGCTCATTTCAATCTCTGGTTTTATGCAGCACCCCAACTCACCTTTACCCTTAAGCAAGAATAAGTTGGTTTTCTAAATTTGAGACCCTGTTCTGTTCTGTAATTCAGTTCCTGTGTAGCCAAGTTTACATTCCGTGTATTAGTGATATCTTAGGATGTTTCTTTTTCTGTGTGACTTATTTCAGTTAGAATCATCATACCTGAATCCACTCATTGTGCTGCTAAGGGCCTGATGACACAGATTTCATTGCTGAGTGATATTGCTTTGTAAGTAAATACCACAACTTCTTTATCCATTTTTCACTTTCTGTGATGTTGAACTTGTACTGTAAACGAGGTTCTTGTAAACAGAGCCGTTCCAAACTTTGGGGTGGCTGTGTCTTTTTGATTTTAATTTCCCTAAGCTATAGGACCATAAGTGGAACTGCCCTAGGCTCTCTTGCTTTGTTTTTTAGATGTTTCAGGAAACACCATACACTTCTCCCGAGTGTCTGTTGGCAATTTACATCCCGCCCTTCAGCATAACAAGGCTCCCAGTTCTCCATGGCCTGTCCTGCCTTTCTGGATTTTACACTTTTTTCAGATGGCCCTTTTGACCGGGGGGAAGTGAGACTTCATTGTAGTGCAGATTTCCTTTGCAAGCTTGCTTGGTTGGCCAAAAAGGGCGTATGCGTTTTTTCCTGAATATATTCAGGAAAAAACGCATACTCCCTTTTTGGCCAAGTGCATCATTGTGGACGTTCTGCCTCTTTTCCTATGCTTTCAATGCAATTCCAGTCTACCTCCTGAAATCGGTTTCCTGCAATTCTGCCCCGCTTTCAAGTCCTCTTGGCAGCCTTACTTCAGTCTATTTTTGGACGATAGCTGTCATTTATAACTCTGCAGGTTTGTGAATTACAGTGCCCCTGAGCTCCTTTCCTCAACTCGCTTTCTTTTGAGCTGGCCACAACACCGCAGGATGGCTTCAGGCCCTAATCTGGTTCCGGCACGGCACGCTGAGCCTTTGGTTAATTCCTCTTCCTGGTGGGAAATGAGAGTTAAATTTGCCCGTCCAGACACCTCCAGCTAGCCTCTCATTGGTTCTCGCTATTCCTGTTCATCTTCCGCAGAAATTGCAAACTGGGCCAAACAGGAGGTTAAAGGGACTGACTCTCCAAGTGGGGAGAGTGTTAGTAAAGCGTCTGGAATGTTGCACCCGAGTACCAGGGGAGGAAAACTGAGACATATTTGAACACGTCTCCCGTTCACATGGTTGATCATACTTGGGTTCCACATGCATGTTTTAGCTGAAGGAAGAATACCTAAAACCTGGGTAGTTGAAACCCGTGGAATGGGTACCATGCAATATGACTTCAAAGGGTCTTCATTTGCTCACCGAACCTCTCCAATCCTATCACTGCTGCGTTTATGCCCCTGTACACATGCTTGATTCTCTTTCGGAGACATAGCAATCCATAGGTTTTAAGATACTTACTAGTCAGGTACATTCTTAGGCGTTTAATATGCGGTGTTGAGTCCATTTCGTTGAGCAAGGAGTAGCTCTTGTCTATTCCATATTTGGCTTAAGGAACTTTATCTGTGCTCATTTCAATCTCTGGTTTTATGCAGCACCCCAACTCACCTTTCCCCTTAAGCAAGCATAAGTTGGTTTTCGAAATTTGAGACCCTGTTCTGTTCTGTAATTCAGTTCCTGTGTAGCCAAGTTTACATTCCGTGTATTACTGATATCTTATGATGTTTCTTTTTCTGTGTGACTTATTTCAGTTAGAATCATCATACCTGAATCCACTCATTGTGCTGCTAAGGGCCTGATGACACAGATTTCATTGCTGAGTGATATTGCTTTGTAAGTAAATACCACAACTTCTTTATCCATTTTTCACTTTCTTCGATGTTGAACTTGTACTGTAAACGAGGTTCTTGTAAACAGAGCCGTTCCAAACTTTGGGGTGGCTGTGTCTTTTTGATTTTAAATTCCCTAAGCTATAGGACCATAAGTGGAAGTGCCCTAGGCTCTGTTGCTTTGTTTTTTAGATGTTTCAGGAAACACCATACACTTCTCCCGAGTGGTTGTTGGCAATTTACATCCCGCCCATCAGCATAACAAGGCTCCCAGTTCTCCATGGCCTGTCCTGCCTTTCTGGATTTTACACTTTTTTCAGATGGCCCTTTTGACCGGGGGGAAGTGAGACTTCATTGTAGTGCAGATTTCTTTTGCAAGCTTGCTTGGTTGGCCAAAAAGGGCATATGCGTTTTTTCCTGAATATATTCAGGAAAAAACGCATACGCCCTTTTTGGCCAAGTGCATCATTGTGGACATTCTGCCTCTTTTCCTATGCATTCAATGCAATTCCAGTCTACCTCCTAAAATCGGTTTCCTGCAATTCTGCCCCGCTTTCAAGTCCTCTTGGCAGCCTTACTTCAGTCTATTTTTGGACGATAGCTGTCATTTATAACTCTGCAGGTTTGTGAATTACAGTGCCCCTGAGCTCCTTTCTTCAACTCGCTTTCTTGTGAGCTGGCCGCAACACCGCAGGATGGCTTCAGGCCCTAATCTGGTTCCGGCACGGCACACTGAGCCTTTGGTTATTTCCTCTTCCTGGTGGGAAATGAGAGTTAAATTTGCCCGTCCAGACACCTCCAGCTAGTCTCTCATTGGTTCTCGCTATTCCTGTTCATCTTCCGCAGAAATTGCAAACTGTGCCAAACAGGAGGTTAAAGGGACTGACTCTCCAAGTGGGGAGAGTGTTAGTAAAGTGTCTGGAATGTTGCACCCGAGTACCAGGGGAGGAAAACTGAGACATATTTGAACACGTCTCCCGTTCACATGGTTGATCATACTTGGGTTCCACATGCATGTTTTAGCTGAAGGAAGAATACCTAAAACCTGGGTAGTTGAAACCCGTGGAATGGGTACCATGCAATATGACTTCAAAGGGTCTTCATCTGCTCACCAAACCTCCCCAATCCTATCACTGCTGCGTTTATGCCCCTGTACACATGCTTGATTCTCTTTCGGAGACATAGCAATCCATAGGTTTTAAGATACTTACTAGTCAGGTACATTCTTAGGCGTTTAATATGCGGTGTTGAGTCCATTTCGTTGAGCAAGGAGTAGCTCTTGTGTATTCCATATTTGGCTTAAGGAACTTTATCTGTGCTCATTTCAATCTCTGGTTTTATGCAGCACCCCAACTCACCTTTCCCCTTAAGCAAGCATAAGTTGGTTTTCTAAATTTGAGACCCTGTTCTGTTCTGTAATTCAGTTCCTGTGTAGCCAAGTTTACATTCCGTGTATTACTGATATCTTATGATGTTTCTTTTTCTGTGTGACTTATTTCAGTTAGAATCATCATACCTGAATCCACTCATTGTGCTGCTAAGGGCCTGATGACACAGATTTCATTGCTGAGTGATATTGCTTTGTAAGTAAATACCACAACTTCTTTATCCATTTTTCACTTTCTGCGATGTTGAACTTGTACTGTAAACGAGGTTCTTGTAAACAGAGCCGTTCCAATCTTTGGGGTGGCTGTGTCTTTTTGATTTTAATTTCCCTAAGCTATAGGACCATAAGTGGAAGTGCCCTAGGTTTTGTTGCTTTGTTTTTTAGATGTTTCAGGAAACACCATACACTTCTCCCGAGTGGTTGTTGGCAATTTACATCCCGCCCATCAGCATAACAAGGCTCCCAGTTCTCCATGGCCTGTCCTGCCTTTCTGGATTTTACACTTTTTTCAGATGGCCCTTTTGACTGGGGGGAAGTGAGACTTCATTGTAGTGCAGATTTCCTTTGCAAGCTTGCTTGGTTGGCCAAAAAGGGCGTATGCGTTTTTTCCTGAATATATTCAGGAAAAAACGCATACGCCCTTTTTGGCCAAGTGCATCATTGTGGACGTTCTGCCTCTTTTCCTATGCTTTCAATGCAATTCCAGTCTACCTCCTGAAATCGGTTTCCTGCAATTCTGCCCCGCTTTCAAGTCCTCTTGGCAGCCTTACTTCAGTCTATTTTTGGACGATAGCTGTCATTTATAACTCTGCAGGTTTGTGAATTACAGTGCCCCTGAGCTCCTTTCTTCAACTCGCTTTCTTGTGAGCTGGCCGCAACACCGCAGGATGTCTTCAGGCCCTAATCTGGTTCCGGCACGGCACGCTGAACCTTTGGTTATTTCCTCTTCCTGGTGGGAAATGAGAGTTAAATTTGCCCGTCCAGACACCTCCAGCTAGCCTCTCATTGGTTCTCGCTATTCCTGTTCATCTTCCGCAGAAATTGCAAACTGGGCCAAACAGGAGGTTAAAGGGACTGACTCTCCAAGTGGGGAGAGTGTTAGTAAATCGTCTGGAATGTTGCACCCGAGTACCAGGGGAGGAAAACTGAGACATATTTGAACACGTCTCCCGTTCACATGGTTGATCATACTCTAGGTTCCACATGCATGTTTTAGCTGAAGGAAGAATACTTTAACCTTGGTAGTTGAAACCCGTGGAATGGGTACCATGCAATATGACTTCAAAGGGTCTTCATTTGCTCACCGAACCTCTCCAATCCTATCACAGCTGCGTTTATGCCCCTGTACACATGCTTGATTCTCTTTCGGAGACATAGCAATCCATAGGTTTTAAGATACTTACTAGTCAGGTACATTCTTAGGCATTTAATATGGGGTGTTGAGTCCATTTCGTTGAGCAAGGAGTAGCTCTTGTCTATTCCATATTTGGCTTAAGGAACTTTATCTGTGCTCATTTCAATCTCTGGTTTTATGCAGCACCCCAACTCACCTTTACCCTTAAGCAAGAATAAGTTGGTTTTCTAAATTTGAGACCCTGTTCTGTTCTGTAATTCAGTTCCTGTGTAGCCAAGTTTACATTCCGTGTATTAGTGATATCTTAGGATGTTTCTTTTTCTGTGTGACTTATTTCAGTTAGAATCATCATACCTGAATCCACTCATTGTGCTGCTAAGGGCCTGATGACACAGATTTCATTGCTGAGTGATATTGCTTTGTAAGTAAATACCACAACTTCTTTATCCATTTTTCACTTTCTGTGATGTTGAACTTGTACTGTAAAGGAGGTTCTTGTAAACAGAGGCGTCCCAAACTTTGGGGTGGCTGTGTCTTTTTGATTTTAATTTCCCTAAGCTATAGGACCATAAGTGGAAGTGCCCTAGGTTCTGTTGCTTTGTTTTTTAGATGTTTCAGGAAACACCATACACTTCTCCCGAGTGGTTGTTGGCAATTTACATCCCGCCCATCAGCATAACAAGGCTCCCAGTTCTCCATGGCCTGTCCTGCCTTTCTGGATTTTACACTTTTTTCAGATGGCCCTTTTGACCGGGGGGAAGTGAGACTTCATTGTAGTGCAGATTTCCTTTGCAAGCTTGCTTGGTTGGCCAAAAAGGGCGTATGCGTTTTTTCCTGAATATATTCAGGAAAAAACGCATACGCCCTTTTTGGCCAAGTGCATCATTGTGGACGTTCTGCCTCTTTTCCTATGCTTTCAATGCAATTCCAGTCTACCTCCTGAAATCGGTTTCCTGCAATTCTGCCCCGCTTTCAAGTCCTCTTGGCAGCCTTACTTCAGTCTATTTTTGGACGATAGCTGTCATTTATAACTCTGCAGGTTTGTGAATTACAGTGCCCCTGAGCTCCTTTCTTCAACTCGGTTTCTTTTGAGCTGGCCGCAACACCGCAGGATGGTTTCAGGCCCTAATCTGGTTCCGGCACGGCACGCTGAGCCTTTGGTTAATTCCTCTTCCTGGTGGGAAATGAGAGTTAAATTTGCCCGTCCAGACACCTCCAGCTAGTCTCTCATTGGTTCTCGCTATTCCTGTTCATCTTCCGCAGAAATTGCAAACTGGGCCAAACAGGAGGTTAAAGGGACTGACTCTCCAAGTCGGGAGAGTGTTAGTAAAGCGTCTGGAATGTTGCACCAGAGTACCAGGGGAGGAAAACTGAGACATATTTGAACACGTCTCCCGTTCACACGGTTGATCATACTCTGGGTTCCACATGCATGTTTTAGCTGAAGGAAGAATACCTTAAACCTGGAGAGTTGAGACCCGTGGAATGGGTACCATGCAATATGTCTTCAAAGGGTCTTCATTTGCTCACCGAACCTCTCCAATCCTATCACTGCTGCGTTTATGCCCCTGTACACACGCTTGATTCTCTTTTGGAGACATAGCAATCCATAGGTTTTAAGATACTTACTAGTCAGGTACATTCTTAGGCGTTTAATATGGGGTGTTGAGTCCATTTCGTTGAGCAAGGAGTAGCTCTTGTCTATTCCATATTTGGCTTAAGGAACTTTATCTGTGCTCATTTCAATCTCTGGTTTTATGCAGCACCCCAACTCACCTTTCCCCTTAAGCAAGCATAAGTTGGTTTTCTAAATTTGCGACCCTGTTCTGTTTTGGAATTCAGTTCCTGTGTAGCCAGGTTTACATTCCGTGTATTAGTGATATCTTATGATGTTTCTTTTTCTGTGTGACTTATTTCAGTTAGAATCATCGTACCTGAATCAACTCATTGTGCTGCTAAGGGCCTGATGACACAGATTTCATTGCTGAGTGATATTGCTTTGTAAGTAAATACCACAACTTCTTTATCCATTTTTCACTTTCTGCGATGTTGATCTTGTACTGTAAAGGAGGTTCTTGTAAACAGAGGCGTCCCAAACTTTGGGGTGGCTGTGTCTTTTTGATTTTAATTTCCCTAAGCTATAGGACCATAAGTGGAAGTGCCCTAGGTTCTGTTGCTTTGTTTTTTAGATGTTTCAGGAAACACCATACACTTCTCCCGAGTGGTTGTTGGCAATTTACATCCCGCCCATCAGCATAACAAGGCTCCCAGTTCTCCATGGCCTGTCCTGCCTTTCTGGATTTTACACTATTTTCAGATGGCCCTTTTGACCGGGGGGAAGTGAGACTTCATTGTAGTGCAGATTTCCTTTGCAAGCTTGCTTGGTTGGCCAAAAAGGGCGTATGCGTTTTTTCCTGAATATATTCAGGAAAAAACGCATACGCCCTTTTTGGCCAAGTGCATCATTGTGGACGTTCTGCCTCTTTTCCTATGCTTTCAATGCAATTCCAGTCTACCTCCTGAAATCGGTTTCCTGCAATTCTGCCCCGCTTTCAAGTCCTCTTGGCAGCCTTACTTCAGTGTATTTTTGGACGATAGCTGTCATTTATAACTCTGCAGGTTTCTGAATTACAGTGCCCCTGAGCTCCTTTCTTCAACTCGCTTTCTTGTGAGCTGGCCGCAACACCGCAGGATGGCTTCAGGCCCTAATCTGGTTCCAGCACGGCACGCTGAGCCTTTGGTTAATTCCTCTTCCTGGTGGGAAATGAGAGTTAAATTTGCCCGTCCAGACACCTCCAGCTAGTCTCTCATTGGTTCTCGCTATTCCTGTTCATCTTCCGCAGAAATTGCAAACTGGGCCAAACAGGAGGTTAAAGGGACTGACTCTCCAAGTCGGGAGAGTGTTAGTAAAGCGTCTGGAATGTTGCACCCGAGTATCAGGGGAGGAAAACTGAGACATATTTGAACACGTCTCCCGATCACATGGTTGATCATACTCTGGGTTCCACATGCATGTTTTAGCTGAAGGAAAAATACCTAAAATCTGGGTAGTTGAAACCCGTGGAATGGGTACCATGCAATATGACTTCAAAGGGTCTTCATTTGCTCACCGAACCTCTCCAATCCTATCACTGCTGCGTTTATGCCCCTGTACACATGCTTGATTCTCTTTCGGAGACATAGCAATCCATAGGTTTTAAGATACTTACTAGTCAGGTACATTCTTAGGCGTTTAATATGCGGTGTTGAGTCCATTTCGTTGAGCAAGGAGTAGCTCTTGTCTATTCCATATTTGGCTTAAGGAACTTTATCTGTGCTCATTTCAATCTCTGGTTTTATGCAGCACCCCAACTCACCTTTCCCCTTAAGCAAGCATAAGTTGGTTTTCGAAATTTGAGACCCTGTTCTGTTCTGTAATTCAGTTCCTTTGTAGCCAAGTTTCCATTCCGTGTATTACTGATATCTTATGATGTTTCTTTTTCTGTGTGACTTATTTCAGTTAGAATCATCATACCTGAATCCACTCATTGTGCTGCTAAGGGCCTGATGACACAGATTTCATTGCTGAGTGATATTGCTTTGTAAGTAAATACCACAACTTCTTTATCCATTTTTCACTTTCTGCGATGTTGAACTTGTACTGTAAACGAGGTTCTTGTAAACAGAGCCGTTCCAAACTTTGGGGTGGCTGTGTCTTTTTGATTTTAAATTCCCTAAGCTATAGGACCATAAGTGGAAGTGCCCTAGGCTCTGTTGCTTTGTTTTTTAGATGTTTCAGGAAACACCATACACTTCTCCCGAGTGGTTGTTGGCAATTTACATCCCGCCCATCAGCATAACAAGGCTCCCAGTTCTCCATGGCCTGTCCTGCCTTTCTGGATTTTACACTTTTTTCAGATGGCCCTTTTGACCGGGGGGAAGTGAGACTTCATTGTAGTGCAGATTTCCTTTGCAAGCTTGCTTGGTTGGCCAAAAAGGGCGTATGCGTTTTTTCCTGAATATATTCAGGAAAAAACGCATACGCCCTTTTTGGCCAAGTGCATCATTGTGGACGTTCTGCCTCTTTTCCTATGCTTTCAATGCAATTCCAGTCTACCTCCTGAAATCGGTTTCCTGCAATTCTGCCCCGCTTTCAAGTCCTCTTGGCAGCCTTACTTCAGTCTATTTTTGGACGATAGCTGTCATTTATAACTCTGCAGGTTTGTGAATTACAGTGCCCCTGAGCTCCTTTCTTCAACTCGCTTTCTTGTGAGCTGGCCGCAACACCGCAGGATGGCTTCAGGCCCTAATCTGGTTCCGGCACGGCACGCTGAACCTTTGGTTATTTCCTCTTCCTGGTGGGAAATGAGAGTTAAATTTGCCCGTCCAGACACCTCCAGCTAGCCTCTCATTGGTTCTCGCTATTCCTGTTCATCTTCCGCAGAAATTGCAAACTGGGCCAAACAGGAGGTTAAAGGGACTGACTCTCCAAGTGGGGAGAGTGTTAGTAAAGCGTCTGGAATGTTGCACCCGAGTACCAGGGGAGGAAAACTGAGACATATTTGAACACGTCTCCCGTTCACATGGTTGATCATACTCTAGGTTCCACATGCATGTTTTATCTGAAGGAAGAATACTTTAACCTTGGTAGTTGAAACCCGTGGAATGGGTACCATGCAATATGACTTCAAAGGGTCTTCATTTGCTCACCGAACCTCTCCAATCCTATCACTGCTGCCTTTATGCCCCTGTACACATGCTTGATTCTCTTTCGGAGACATAGCAATCCATAGGTTTTAAGATACTTACTAATCAGGTACATTCTTAGGCGTTTAATATGCGGTGTTGAGTCCATTTCGTTGAGCAAGGAGTAGCTCTTGTCTATTCCATATTTGGCTTAAGGAACTTTATCTGTGCTCATTTCGATCTCTGGTTATGCAGCACCCCAATTCACCTTTACCCTTAAGCAAGCATAAGTTGGTTTTCTAAATTTGAGACCCTGTTCTGTTCTGTAATTCAGTTCCTGTGTAGCCAAGTTTCCATTCCGTGTATTACTGATATCTTATGATGTTTCTTTTTCTGTGTGACTTATTTCAGTTAGAATCATCATACCTGAATCCACTCATTGTGCTGCTAAGGGCCTTGTGACATAGATTTCATTGCTGAGTGATATTGCTTTGTAAGTAAATACCACAACTTCTTTATCCATTTTTCACTTTCTGCGATGTTGAACTTGTACTGTAAACGAGGTTCTTGTAAACAGAGCCATTCCAAACTTTGGGGTGGCTGTGTCTTTTTGATTTTAATTTCCCTAAGCTATAGGACCATAAGTGGAAGTGCCCTAGGTTCTGTTGCTTTGTTTTTTAGATGTTTCAGGAAACACCATACACTTCTCCCGAGTGGTTGTTGGCAATTTACATCCCGCCCATCAGCATAACAAGGCTCCCAGTTCTCCATGGCCTGTCCTGCCTTTCTGGATTTTACACTTTTTTCAGATGGCCCTTTTGACCGGGGGGAAGTGAGACTTCATTGTAGTGCAGATTTCCTTTGCAAGCTTGCTTGGTTGGCCAAAAAGGGCGTATGCGTTTTTTCCTGAATATATTCAGGAAAAAACGCATACGCCCTTTTTGGCCAAGTGCATCATTGTGGACGTTCTGCCTCTTTTCCTATGCTTTCAATGCAATTCCAGTCTACCTCCTGAAATCGGTTTCCTGCAATTCTGCCCCGCTTTCAAGTCCTCTTGGCAGCCTTACTTCAGTCTATTTTTGGACGATAGCTGTCATTTATAACTCTGCAGGTTTGTGAATTACAGTGCCCCTGAGCTCCTTTCTTCAACTCGCTTTCTTGTGCCCTGGCCGCAACACCGCAGGATGGCTTCAGGCCCTAATCTGGTTCCGGCCCGGCACGGTGAACCTTTGGTTAATTCCTCTTCCTGGTGGGAAATGAGAGTTAAATTTGCCCGTCCAGACACCTCCAGCTAGCCTCTCATTGGTTCTCGCTATTCCTGTTCATCTTCCGCAGAAATTGCAAACTGGGCCAAACAGGAGGTTAAAGGGACTGACTCTCCAAGTGGGGAGAGTGTTAGTAAAGCGTCTGGAATGTTGCACCCGAGTACCAGGGGAGGAAAACTGAGACATATTTGAACACGTCTCCCGATCACATGGTTGATCATACTCTAGGTTCCACATGCATGTTTTAGCTGAAGGAAGAATACCTTAAACCTGGGTAGTTGAAACCTGTGGAATGGGTACCATGCAATATGACTTCAAAGGGTCTTCATTTGCTCACCGAACCTCTCCAATCCTATCACTGCTGCGTTTATGCCCCTGTACACATGCTTGATTCTCTTTCGGAGACATAGCAATCCATAGGTTTTAAGATACTTACTAGTCAGGTACATTCTTAGGCGTTTAATATGGGGTGTTGAGTCCATTTCGTTGAGCAAGGAGTAGCTCTTGTCTATTCCATATTTGGCTTAAGGAACTTTATCTGTGCTCATTTCAATCTCTGGTTTTATGCAGCACCCCAACTCACCTTTACCCTTAAGCAAGCATAAGTTGGTTTTCTAAATTTGAGACCCTGTTCTGTTCTGTAATTCAGTTCCTGTGTAGCCAAGTTTACATTCCGTGTATTACTGATATCTTATGATGTTTCTTTTTCTGTGTGACTTATTTCAGTTAGAATCATCATACCTGAATCCACTCATTGTGCTGCTAAGTGCCTGATGACACAGATTTCATTGCTGAGTGATATTGCTTTGTAAGTAAATACCACAACTTCTTTATCCATTTTTCACTTTCTGCGATGTTGAACTTGTACTGTAAACGACGTTCTTGTAAACAGAGCCGTTCCAAACTTTGGGGTGGCTGTGTCTTTTTGATTTTAATTTCCCTAAGCTATAGGACCATAAGTGGAAGTGCCCTAGGTTCTGTTGCTTTGTTTTTTAGATGTTTCAGGAAACACCATACACTTCTCCCGAGTGGTTGTTGGCAATTTACATCCCGCCCATCAGCATAACAAGGCTCCCAGTTCTCCATGGCCTGTCCTGCCTTTCTGGATTTTACACTTTTTTCAGATGGCCCTTTTGACCGGGGGGAAGTGAGACTTCATTGTAGTGCAGATTTCCTTTGCAAGCTTGCTTGGCTGGCCAAAAAGGGCGTATGCGTTTTTTCCTGAATATATTCAGGAAAAAACGCATACGCCCTTTTTGGCCAAGTGCATCATTGTGGACGTTCTGCCTCTTTTCCTATGCTTTCAATGCAATTCCAGTCTACCTCCTGAAATCGGTTTCCTGCAATTCTGCCCCGCTTTCAAGTCCTCTTGGCAGCCTTACTTCAGTCTATTTTTGGACGATAGCTGTCATTTATAACTCTGCAGGTTTGTGAATTACAGTGACCCTGAGCTCCTTTCTTCAACTCGCTTTCTTGTGAGCTGGCCGCAACACCGCAGGATGGCTTCAGGCCCTAATATGGTTCCGGCACGGCACGCTGAGCCTTTGGTTAATTCCTCTTCCTGGTGGGAAATGAGAGTTAAATTTGCCCGTCCAGACACCTCCAGCTAGTCTCTCATTGGTTCTCGCTATTCCTGTTCATCTTCCGCAGAAATTGCAAACTGGGCCAAACAGGAGGTTAAAGACACTGACTCTCCAAGTGGGGAGAGTGTTAGTAAACCGTCTGGAATGTTGCACCCGAGTACCAGGGTACGAAAACTGAGACATATTTGAACACGTCTCCCGATCACATGGTTGATCATACTCTGGGTTCCACATGCATGTTTTAGCTGAAGGAAGAATACCTAAAACCTGGGTAGTTGAAACCCGTGGAATGGGTACCATGCAATATGACTTCAAAGGGTCTTCATTTGCTCACCGAACCTCTCCAATCCTATCACTGCTGCGTTTATGCCCCTGTACACATGCTTGATTCTCTTTCGGAGACATAGCAATCCATAGGTTTTAAGATACTTACTAGTCAGGTACATTCTTAGGCGTTTAATATGCGGTGTTGAGTCCATTTCGTTGAGCAAGGAGTAGCTCTTGTCTATTCCATATTTGACTTAAGGAACTTTATCTGTGCTCATTTCAATCTCTGGTTTTATGCAGCACCCCAACTCACCTTTACCCTTAAGCAAGCATAAGTTGGTTTTCTAAATTTGAGACCCTGTTCTGTTCTGTAATTCAGTTCCTGTGTAGCCAAGTTTACATTCCGTGTATTACTGATATCTTATGATGTTTCTTTTTCTGTGTGACTTACTTCAGTTAGAATCATCATACCTGAATCCACTCATTGTGCTGTTAAGGGCCTGATGACACAGATTTCATTGCTGAGTGATATTGCTTTGTAAGTAAATACCACAACTTCTTTATCCATTTTTCACTTTCTGCGATGTTGAACTTGTACTGTAAACGAGGTTCTTGTAAACAGAGCCGTTCCAAACTTTGGGGTGGCTGTGTCTTTTTGATTTTATTTTCCCTAAGCTATAGGACCATAAGTGGAAGTGCCCTAGGTTCTGTTGCTTTGTTTTTTAGATGTTTCAGGAAACACCGTACACTTCTCCCGAGTGGTTGTTGGCAATTTACATCCCGCCCATCAGCATAACAAGGCTCCCAGTTCTCCATGGCCTGTCCTGCCTTTCTGGATTTTACACTTTTTTCAGATTGCCCTTTTGACCGGGGGGAAGTGAGACTTCATTGTAGTGCAGATTTCCTTTGCAAGCTTGCTTGGTTGGCCAAAAAGGGCGTATGCGTTTTTTCCTGAATATATTCAGGAAAAAACGCATACGCCCTTTTTGGCCAAGTGCATCATTGTGGACGTTCTGCCTCTTTTCCTATGCTTTCAATGCAATTCCAGTCTACCTCCTGAAATCGGTTTCCTGCAATTCTGCCCCGCTTTCAAGTCCTCTTGGCAGCCTTACTTCAGTCTATTTTTGGACGATAGCTGTCATTTATATCTCTGCAGGTTTGTGCATTACAGTGCCCCTGAGCTCCTTTCTTCAACTTGCTTTCTTGTGACCTGGCCGCAACACCGCAGGATGGCTTCAGGCCCTAATCTGGTTCCGGCACGGCACGCTGAGCCTTTGGTTATTTCCTTTTCCTGGTGGGAAATGAGAGTTAAATTTGCCCGTCCAGACACCTCCAGCTAGTCTCTCATTGGTTCTCGCTATTCCTGTTCATCTTCCGCAGAAATTGCAAACTGGGCCAAACAGGAGGTTAAAGGGACTGACTCTCCAAGTGGGGAGAGTGTTAGTAAAGCGTCTGGAATGTTGCACCCGAGTACCAGGGGAGGAAAATTGAGACATATTTGAACACGTCTCCCGTTCACATGGTTGATCATACTCTGGGTTCCACATGCATGTTTTAGCTGAAGGAAGAATACCTAAAACCTGGGTAGTTGAAACCCGTGGAATGGGTACCATGCAATATGACTTCAAAGGGTCTTCATTTGCTCACCGAACCTCTCCAATCCTATCACTGCTGCGTTTATGCCCCTGTACACATGCTTGATTCTCTTTCGGAGACATAACAATCCATAGGTTTTAAGATACTTACTAGTCAGGTACATTCTTAGGCGTTTAATATGCGGTATTGAGTCCATTTCGTTGAGCAAGGAGTAGCTCTTGTCTATTCCATATTTGACTTAAGGAACTTTATCTGTGCTCATTTCAATCTCTGGTTTTATGCAGCACCCCAACTCACCTTTACCCTTAAGCAAGCATAAGTTGGTTTTCTAAATTTGAGACCCTGTTCTGTTCTGTAATTCAGTTCCTGTGTAGCCAAGTTTACATTCCGTGTATTACTGATATCTTATGATGTTTCTTTTTCTGTGTGACTTACTTCAGTTAGAATCATCATACCTGAATCCACTCATTGTGCTGTTAAGGGCCTGATGACACAGATTTCATTGCTGAGTGATATTGCTTTGTAAGTAAATACCACAAGTTCTTTATCCATTTTTCACTTTCTGCGATGTTGAACTTGTACTGTAAACGAGGTTCTTGTAAACAGAGCCGTTCCAAACTTTGGGGTGGCTGTGTCTTTTTGATTTTATTTTCCCTAAGCTATAGGACCATAAGTGGAAGTGCCCTAGGTTCTGTTGCTTTGTTTTTTAGATGTTTCAGGAAACACCGTACACTTCTCCCGAGTGGTTGTTGGCAATTTACATCCCGCCCATCAGCATAACAAGGCTCCCAGTTCTCCATGGCCTGTCCTGCCTTTCTGGATTTTACACTTTTTTCAGATTGCCCTTTTGACCGGGGGGAAGTGAGACTTCATTGTAGTGCAGATTTCCTTTGCAAGCTTGCTTGGTTGGCCAAAAAGGGCGTATGCGTTTTTTCCTGAATATATTCAGGAAAAAACGCATACGCCCTTTTTGGCCAAGTGCATCATTGTGGACGTTCTGCCTCTTTTCCTATGCTTTCAATGCAATTCCAGTCTACCTCCTGAAATCGGTTTCCTGCAATTCTGCCCCGCTTTCAAGTCCTCTTGGCAGCCTTACTTCAGTCTATTTTTGGACGATAGCTGTCATTTATATCTCTGCAGGTTTGTGCATTACAGTGCCCCTGAGCTCCTTTCTTCAACTTGCTTTCTTGTGACCTGGCCGCAACACCGCAGGATGGCTTCAGGCCCTAATCTGGTTCCGGCACGGCACGCTGAGCCTTTGGTTATTTCCTTTTCCTGGTGGGAAATGAGAGTTAAATTTGCCCGTCCAGACACCTCCAGCTAGTCTCTCATTGGTTCTCGCTATTCCTGTTCATCTTCCGCAGAAATTGCAAACTGGGCCAAACAGGAGGTTAAAGGGACTGACTCTCCAAGTGGGGAGAGTGTTAGTAAAGCGTCTGGAATGTTGCACCCGAGTACCAGGGGAGGAAAACTGAGACATATTTGAACACGTCTCCCGTTTACATGGTTGATCATACTTGGGTTCCACATGCATGTTTTAGCTGAAGGAAGAATACCTTAAACCTGGAGAGTTAAGACCCGTGTAATGGGTACCATGCAATATGACTTCAAAGGGTCTTCATTTGCTCACCGAACCTCTCCAATCCTATCACTGCTGCGTTTATGCCCCTGTACACATGCTTGATTCTCTTTCGGAGACATAACAATCCATAGGTTTTAAGATACTTACTAGTCAGGTACATTCTTAGGCGTTTAATATGCGGTATTGAGTCCATTTCGTTGAGCAAGGAGTAGCTCTTGTCTATTCCATATTTGGCTTAAGGAACTTTATCTGTGCTCATTTCAATCTCTGGTTTTATGCAGCACCCCAACTCACCTTTCCCCTTAAGCAAGCATAAGTTGGTTTTCGAAATTTGAGACCTGTTCTGTTCTGTAATTCAGTTCCTGTGTAGCCAAGTTTACATTCCGTGTATTACTGATATCTTATGATGTTTCTATTTCTGTGTGACTTATTTCAGTTAGAATCATCATACCTGAATCCACTCATTGTGCTGCTAAGGGCCTGATGACACAGATTTCATTGCTGAGTGATATTGCTTTGTAAGTAAATACCACAACTTCTTTATCCATTTTTCACTTTCTGCGATGTTGAACTTGCACTGTAAACGAGGTTCTTGTAAACAGAGGCGTCCCAAACATTGGGGTGGCTGTGTCTTTTTGATTTTAATTTCCCTAAGCTATAGGACCATAAGTGGAAGTGCCCTAGGCTCTGTTGCTTTGTTTTTTAGATGTTTCAGGAAACACCATACACTTCTCCCGAGTGTCTGTTGGCAATTTACATCCCAACCATCACCATAACAATGCTCCCAGTTCTCCATGGCCTGTCCTGCCTTTCTGGATTTTACACTTTTTTCAGATGGCCCTTTTGACCCGGGGGGGGGGGGAAGTGAGACTTCATTGTAGTGCAGATTTCCTTTGCAAGCTTGCTTGGTTGGCCAAAAAGGGCGTATGCGTTTTTTCCTGAATATATTCAGGAAAAAACGCATACGCCCTTTTTGGCCAAGTGCATCATTGTGGACGTTCTGCCTCTTTTCCTATGCTTTCAATGCAATTCCAGTCTACCTCCTGAAATCGGTTTCCTGCAATTCTGCCCCGCTTTCAAGTCCTCTTGGCAGCCTTACTTCAGTCTATTTTTGGACGATAGCTGTCATTTATAACTCTGCAGGTTTGTGAATTACAGTGCCCCTGAGCTCCTTTCTTCAACTCGCTTTCTTGTGAGCTGGCCGCAACACCGCAGGATGGCTTCAGGCCCTAATCTGGTTCCGGCACGGCACACTGAGCCTTTGGTTAATTCCTCTTCCTGGTGGGAAATGAGAGTTAAATTTGCCCGTCCAGACACCTCCAGCTAGTCTCTCATTGGTTCTCGCTATTCCTGTTCATCTTCCGCAGAAATTGCAAACTGTGCCAAACAGGAAGTTAAAGGGACTGACTCTCCAAGTCGGGAGAGTGTTAGTAAAGCGTCTGGAATGTTGCACCCGAGTACCAGGGTACGAAAACTGAGACATATTTGAACACGTCTCCCGATCACATGGTTGATCATACTCTGGGTTCCACATGCATGTTTTAGCTGAAGGAAGAATACCTAAAACCTGGGTAGTTGAAACCCGTGGAATGGGTACCATGCAATATGACTTCAAAGGGTCTTCATTTGCTCACCGAACCTCTCCAATCCTATCACTGCTGCGTTTATGCCCCTGTACACATGCTTGATTCTCTTTCGGAGACATAGCAATCCATAGGTTTTAAGATACTTACTAGTCAGGTACATTCTTAGGCGTTTAATATGCGGTGTTGAGTCCATTTCGTTGAGCAAGGAGTAGCTCTTGTCTATTCCATATTTGACTTAAGGAACTTTATCTGTGCTCATTTCAATCTCTGGTTTTATGCAGCACCCCAACTCACCTTTACCCTTAAGCAAGCATAAGTTGGTTTTCTAAATTTGAGACCCTGTTCTGTTCTGTAATTCAGTTCCTGTGTAGCCAAGTTTACATTCCGTGTATTACTGATATCTTATGATGTTTCTTTTTCTGTGTGACTTATTTCAGTTAGAATCATCATACCTGAATCCACTCATTGTGCTGCTAAGGGCCTGATGACACAGATTTCATTGCTGAGTGATATTGCTTTGTAAGTAAATACCACAAGTTCTTTATCCATTTTTCACTTTCTGCGATGTTGAACTTGTACTGTAAACGAGGTTCTTGTAAACAGAGCCGTTCCAAACTTTGGGGTGGCTGTGTCTTTTTGATTTTATTTTCCCTAAGCTATAGGACCATAAGTGGAAGTGCCCTAGGTTCTGTTGCTTTGTTTTTTAGATGTTTCAGGAAACACCGTACACTTCTCCCGAGTGGTTGTTGGCAATTTACATCCCGCCCATCAGCATAACAAGGCTCCCAGTTCTCCATGGCCTGTCCTGCCTTTCTGGATTTTACACTTTTTTCAGATGGCCCTTTTGACCGGGGGGAAGTGAGACTTCATTGTAGTGCAGATTTCCTTTGCAAGCTTGCTTGGTTGGCCAAAAAGGGCGTATGCGTTTTTTCCTGAATATATTCAGGAAAAAACGCATACGCCCTTTTTGGCCAAGTGCATCATTGTGGACGTTCTGCCTCTTTTCCTATGCTTTCAATGCAATTTCAGTCTACCTCCTGAAATCGGTTTCCTGCAATTCTGCCCCGCTTTCAAGTCCTCTTGGCAGCCTTACTTCAGTCTATTTTTGGACGATAGCTGTCATTTATAACTCTGCAGGTTTGTGAATTACAGTGCCCCTGAGCTCCTTTCTTCAACTCGCTTTCTTGTGAGCTGGCCGCAACACCGCAGGATGGCTTCAGGCCCTAATCTGGTTCTGGCACGGCACGCTGAGCCTTTGGTTATTTCCTCCTCCTGGTGGGAAATGAGAGTTAAATTTGCCCGTCCAGACACCTCCAGCTAGTCTCTCATTGGTTCTCGCTATTCCTGTTCATCTTCCGCAGAAATTGCAAACTGGGCCAAACAGGAGGTTAAAGGCGCTGACTCTCCAAGTGGGGAGAGTGTTAGTAAAGCGTCTGGAATGTTGCACCCGAGTACCAGGGGAGGAAAACTGAGACATATTTGAACACGTCTCCCGATCACATGGTTGATCATACTCTGGGTTCCACATGCATGTTTTAGCTGAAGGAAGAATACCTTAAACCTGGAGAGTTGAGACCCGTGGAATGGGTACCATGCAATATGACTTCAAAGGGTCTTCATTTGCTCACCGAACCTCTCCAATCCTATCACTGCTGCGTTTATGCCCCTGTACACATGCTTGATTCTCTTTCGGAGACATAGCAATCCATAGGTTTTAAGATACTTACTAGTCAGGTACATTCTTAGGCGTTTAATATGCGGTGTTGAGTCCATTTCGTTGAGCAAGGAGTAGCTCTTGTCTATTCCATATTTGACTTAAGGAACTTTATCTGTGCTCATTTCAATCTCTGGTTTTATGCAGCACCCCAACTCACCTTTACCCTTAAGCAAGCATAAGTTGGTTTTCTAAATTTGAGACCCTGTTCTGTTCTGTAATTCAGTTCCTGTGTAGCCAAGTTTACATTCCGTGTATTACTGATAACTTATGATGTTTCTTTTTCTGTGTGACTTATTTCAGTTAGAATCATCATACCTGAATCCACTCATTGTGATGCTAAGGGCCTGATGACATAGATTTCATTGCTGAGTGATATTGCTTTGTAAGTAAATACCACAACTTCTTTATCCATTTTTCACTTTCTGCGATGTTGAACTTGTACTGTAAACGAGGTTCTTGTAAACAGAGGCGTCCCAAACTTTGGGGTGGCTGTGTCTTTTTGATTTTAATTTCCATAAGCTATAGGACCATAAGTGGCAGTGCCCTAGGCTCTGTTGCTTTGTTTTTTAGATGTTTCAGGAAACACCATACACTTCTCCCGAGTGTCTGTTGGCAATTTACATCCCGCCCATCAGCATAACAAGGCTCCCAGTTCTCCATGGCCTGTCCTGCCTTTCTGGATTTTACACTTTTTTCAGATGGCCCTTTTGACCAGGGGGAAGTGAGACTTCATTGTAGTGCAGATTTCCTTTGCAAGCTTGCTTGGTTGGCCAAAAAGTGCGTATGCGTTTTTTCCTGAATATATTCAGGAAAAAACGCATACGCCCTTTTTGGCCAAGTGCATCATTGTGGACGTTCTGCCTCTTTTCCTATGCTTTCAATGCAATTCCAGTCAACCTCCTGAAATCGGTTTCCTGCAATTCTGCCCCACTTTCAAGTCCTCTTGGCAGCCTTACTTCAGTCTATTTTTGGACGATAGCTGTCATTTATAACTCTGCAGGTTTGTGAATTACAGTGCCCCTGAGCTCCTTTCTTCAACTCGCTCTCTTGTGCCCTGGCCGCAACACCGCAGGATGGCTTCAGGCCCTAATCTGGTTCCGGCCCGGCATGGTGAGCCTTTGTTAAATTCCTCTTCCTGGTGGGAAATGAGAGTTAAATTTGCCCGTCCAGACACTTCCAGCTAGCCTCTCATTGGTTCTCGCTATTCCTGTTCATCTTCCGCAGAAATTGCAAACAGGGACAAACAGGAGGTTAAAGGGACTGACTCTCCAAGTGGGGAGAGTGTTAGTAAAGCGTCTGGAATGTTGCACCCGAGTACCAGGGGAGGAAAACTGAGACATATTTGAACACGTCTCCCGATCACATGGTTGATCATACTCTAGGTTCCACATGCATGTTTTAGCTGAAGGAAGAATACCTTAAACCTGGGTAGTTGAAACCTGTGGAATGGGTACCATGCAATATGACTTCAAAGGGTCTTCATTTGCTCACCGAACCTCTCCAATCCTATCACTGCTGCGTTTATGCCCCTGTACACATGCTTGATTCTCTTTCGGAGACATAGCAATCCATAGGTTTTAAGATACTTACTAGTCAGGTACATTCTTAGGCGTTTAATATGGGGTGTTGAGTCCATTTCGTTGAGCAAGGAGTAGCTCTTCTCTATTCCATATTTGGCTTAAGGAACTTTATCTGTGCTCATTTCAATCTCTGGTTTTATGCAGCACCCCAACTCACCTTTACCCTTAAGCAAGAATAAGTTGGTTTTCTAAATTTGAGACCCTGTTCTGTTCTGTAATTCAGTTCCTGTGTAGCCAAGTTTACATTCCATGTATTACTGATATCTTATGATGTTTCTTTTTCTGTGTGACTTATTTCAGTTAGAATCATCATACCTGAATCCACTCATTGTGCTGCTAAGTGCCTGATGACACAGATTTCATTGCTGAGTGATATTGCTTTGTAAGTAAATACCACAACTTCTTTATCCATTTTTCACTTTCTGCGATGTTGAACTTGTACTGTAAACGAGGTTCTTGTAAACAGAGCCGTTCCAAACTTTGGGGTGGCTGTGTCTTTTTGATTTTAATTTCCCTAAGCTATGGGACCATAAGTGGAAGTGCCTTAGGTTCTGTTGCTTTGTTTTTTAGATGTTTCAGGAAACACCATACACTTCTCCCGAGTGGTTGTTGGCAATTTACATCCCGCCCATCAGCATAACAAGGCTCCCAGTTCTCCATGGCCTGTCCTGCCTTTCTGGATTTTACACTTTTTTCAGATGGCCCTTTTGACCGTGGGGAAGTGAGACTTCATTGTAGTGCAGATTTCCTTTGCAAGCTTGCTTGGTTGGCCAAAAAGGGCGTATGCGTTTTTTCCTGAATATATTCAGGAAAAAACGCATACGCCCTTTTTGGCCAAGTGCATCATTGTGGACGTTCTGCCTCTTTTCCTATGCTTTCAATGCAATTCCAGTCTACCTCCTGAAATCGGTTTCCTGCAATTCTGCCCCGCTTTCAAGTCCTCTTGGCAGCCTTACTTCAGTCTATTTTTGGACGATAGCTGTCATTTATAACTCTGCAGGTTTGTGAATTACAGTGCCCCTGAGCTCCTTTGTTCAACTCGCTTTCTTTTGAGCTGGCCGCAACACCGCAGGATGGCTTCAGGCCCTAATCTGGTTCCGGTACGGCACGCTGAGCCTTTGGTTATTTCCTCTTCCTGGTGGGAAATGAGAGTTAAATTTGCCCGTCCAGACACCTCCAGCTAGCCTCTCATTGGTTCTCGCTATTCCTGTTCATCTTCCGCAGAAATTGCAAACTGGGCCAAACAGGAGGTTAAAGGCGCTGACTCTCCAAGTGGGGAGAGTGTTAGTAAAGCGTCTGGAATGTTGCACCCGAGTACCAGGGGAGGAAAACTGAGACATATTTGAACACGTCTCCCGTTCACATGGTTGATCATACTTGGGTTCCACATGCATGTTTTAGCTGAAGGAAGAATACCTTAAACCTGGAGAGTTGAGACCCGTGGAATGGGTACCATGCAATATGACTTCAAAGGGTCTTCATTTGCTCACCGAACCTCTCCAATCCTATCACTGCTGCGTTTATGCCCCTGTACACATGCTTGATTCTCTTTTGGAGACATAGCAATCCATAGGTTTTACGATACTTACTAGTCAGGTACATTCTTAGGCGTTTAATATGCGGTGTTGAGTCCATTTCGTTGAGCAAGGAGTAGCTCTTGTCTATTCCATATTTGACTTAAGGAACTTTATCTGTGCTCATTTCAATCTTTGGTTTTATGCAGCACCCCACCTCACCTTTACCCTTAAGCAAGCATAAGTTGGTTTTCTAAATTTGAGACCCTGTTCTGTTCTGTAATTCAGTTCCTGTGTAGCCAAGTTTACATTCCGTGTATTACTGATATCTTATGATGTTTCTTTTTCTGTGTGACTTATTTCAGTTAGAATCATCATACCTGAATCCACTCATTGTTCTGCTAAGGGCCTGATGACATAGATTTCATTGCTGAGTGATATTGCTTTGTAAGTAAATACCACAACTTCTTTATCCATTTTTCACTTTCTGCGATGTTGAACTTGTACTGTAAACGAGGTTCTTGTAAACAGAGCCGTTCCAAACTTTGGGGTGGCTGTGTCTTTTTGATTTTAATTTCCCTAAGCTATAGGACCATAAGTGGAAGTGCCCTAGGTTCTGTTGCTTTGTTTTTTAGATGTTTCAGGAAACACCATACACTTCTCCCGAGTGGTTGTTGGCAATTTACATCCCGCCCATCAGCATAACAAGGCTCCCAGTTCTCCATGGCCTGTCCTGACTTTCTGGATTTTACACTTTTTTCAGATGGCCCTTTTGACCGGGGGGAAGTGAGACTTCATTGTAGTGCAGATTTCCTTTGCAAGCTTGCTTGGTTGGCCAAAAAGTGCGTATGCGTTTTTTCCTGAATATATTCAGGAAAAAACGCATACGCCCTTTTTGGCCAAGTGCATCATTGTGGACGTTCTGCCTCTTTTCCTATGCTTTCCATGCAATTCCAGTCTACCTCCTGCAATCGGTTTCCTGCAATTCTGCCCCGCTTTCAAGTCCTCTTGGCAGCCTTACTTCAGTCTATTTTTGGACGATAGCTGTCATTTATAACTCTGCAGGTTTGTGAATTACAGTGCCCCTGCGCTCCTATATTCAACTCGGTTTCTTTTGAGCTGGCCGCAACACCGCAGGATGACTTCAGGCCCTAATCTGGTTCCGGTACGGCACGCTGAGCCTTTGGTTATTTCCTCTTCCTGGTGGGAAATGAGAGTTAAATTTGCCCGTCCAGACACCTCCAGCTAGCCTCTCATTGGTTCTCGCTATTCCTGTTCATCTTCCGCAGAAATTGCAAACTGGGCCAAACAGGAGGTTAAAGGCGCTGACTCTCCAAGTGGGGAGAGTGTTAGTAAAGCGTCTGGAATGTTGCACCCGAGTACCAGAGGAGGAAAACTGAGACATATTTGAACACGTCTCCTGATCACATGGTTGATCATACTCTGGGTTCCACATGCATGTTTTAGCTGAAGGAAGAATACCTAAAACCTGGGTAGTTGAAACCCGTGGAATGGGTACCATGCAATATGACTTCAAAGGGTCTTCATTTGCTCACCGAACCTCTCCAATCCTATCACTGCTGCGTTTATTCCCCTGTACACATGCTTGATTCTCTTTCGGAGACATAGCAATCCATAGGTTTTAAGATACTTACTAGTCAGGTACATTCTTAGGCGTTTAATATGCGGTGTTGAGTCCATTTCGTTGAGCAAGGAGTAGCTCTTGTCTATTCCATATTTGGCTTAAGGAACTTTATCTGTGCTCATTTCAATCTCTGGGTTCATGCAGCAACCCAACTCACCTTTCCCCTTAAGCAAGCATAAGTTGGTTTTCTAAATTTGAGAACCTGTTCTGTTTTGGAATTCAGTTCCTGTGTAGCCAAGTTTACATTCCGTGTATTAGTGATATCTTATGATGTTTCTTTTTCTGTGTGACTTATTTCAGTTAGAATCATCGTACCTGAATCTACTCATTATGCTGCTACGGGCCTGATGACATAGATTTCATTGCTGAGTGATAGTGCATTGTACGTAAGTACCACAAGTTCTTTATCCATTTTTCACTTTCTGCGATGTTGAACTTGTACTGTAAACGAGGTTCTTGTAAACAGAGCCATTCCAAACTTTGGGGTGGCTGTGTCTTTTTGATTTTAATTTCCCTAAGCTATAGGACCATAAGTGGAAGTGCCCTAGGCTCTGTTGCTTTGTTTTTTAGATGTTTCAGGAAACACCATACACTTCTCCCGAGTGTCTGTTGGCAATTTACATCCCGCCCATCAGCATAACAAGGCTACCAGTTCTCAATGATCTGTTGCCTTTCTGGATTTTACACTTTTTTCAGATGGCCCTTTTGACCCGGGGGAAGTGAGACTTCATTGTAGTGCAGATTTCCTTTGCAAGCTTGCTTGGTTGGCGAAAAAGGGCGTATGCGTTTTTACCTGATTATATTCAGGAAAAAACGCATACGCCCTTTTTGGCCAAGTGCATCATTGTGGACGTTCTGCCTCTTTTCCTATGCTTTCAATGCAATTCCAGTCTACCTCCTGAAATCGGTTTCCTGCAATTCTGCCCCGCTTTCAAGTCCTCTTGGCAGCCTTACTTCAGTCTATTTTTGGACGATAGCTGTCATTTATAACTCTGCAGGTTTGTGAATTACAGTGCCCCTGAGCTCCTTTCTTCAACTCGCTTTCTTGTGACCTGGCCGCAACACCGCAGGATGGCTTCAGGCCCTAATCTGGTTCCGGGCCGGCATGCTGAGCCTTTGGTTAATTCCTCTTCCTGGTGGGAAATGAGAGTTAAATTTGCCCGTCCAGACACCTCCAGCTAGCCTCTCATTGGTTCTCGCTATTCCTGTTCATCTTCCGCAGAAATTGCAAACTGGGCCAAACAGGAGGTTAAAGGCGCTGACTCTCCAAGTGGGGAGAGTGTTAGTAAAGCGTCTGGAATGTTGCACCCGAGTACCAGAGGAGGAAAACTGAGACATATTTGAACACGTCTCCTGATCACATGGTTGATCATACTCTGGGTTCCACATGCATGTTTTAGCTGAAGGAAGAATACCTAAAACCTGGGTAGTTGAAACCCGTGGAATGGGTACCATGCAATATGACTTCAAAGGGTCTTCATTTGCTCACCGAACCTCTCCAATCCTATCACTGCTGCGTTTATTCCCCTGTACACATGCTTGATTCTCTTTCGGAGAGATAGCAATCCATAGGTTTTAAGATACTTACTAGTCAGGTACATTCTTAGGCGTTTAATATGCGGTGTTGAGTCCATTTCGTTGAGCAAGGAGTAGCTCTTGTCTATTCCATATTTGGCTTAAGGAACTTTATCTGTGCTCATTTCAATCTCTGGTTTTATGCAGCAACCCAACTCACCTTTCCCCTTAAGCAAGCATAAGTTGGTTTTCTAAATTTGAGAACCTGTTCTGTTTTGGAATTCAGTTCCTGTGTAGCCAAGTTTACATTCCGTGTATTAGTGATATCTTATGATGTTTCTTTTTCTGTGTGACTTATTTCAGTTAGAATCATCGTACCTGAATCTACTCATTATGCTGCTACGGGCCTGATGACATAGATTTCATTGCTGAGTGATACTGCATTGTACGTAAGTACCACAAGTTCTTTATCCATTTTTCACTTTCTGCGATGTTGAACTTGTACTGTAAACGAGGTTCTTGTAAACAGAGCCGTTCCAAACTTTGGGGTGGCTGTGTCTTTTTGATTTTAATTTCCCTAAGCTATAGGACCATAAGTGGAAGTGCCCTAGGCTCTGTTGCTTTGTTTTTTAGATGTTTCAGGAAACACCATACACTTCTCCCGAGTGTCTGCTGGCAATTTACATCCCGCCCATCAGCATAACAAGGCTCCCAGTTCTCAATGGCCTGTTGCCATTCTGGATTTTACACTTTTTTCAGATGGCCCTTTTGACCCGGGGGAAGTGAGACTTCATTGTAGTGCAGATTTCCTTTGCAAGCTTGCTTGGTTGGCCAAAAAGGGCCTATGCGTTTTTTCCTGATTATATTCAGGAAAAAACGCATACGCCCTTTTTGGCCAAGTGCATCACTGCGGACGTTCTGCCTCTTTTCCTATGCTTTCAATGCAATTCCAGTCTACCTCCTGAAATCGGTTTCCTGCAATTCTGCCCCGCTTTCAAGTCCTCTTGGCAGCCTTACTTCAGTCTATTTTTGGACGATAGCTGTCATTTATAACTCTGCAGGTTTGTGAATTACAGTGCCCCTGAGCTCCTTTCTTCAACTCGCTTTCTTGTGACCTGGCCGCAACACCGCAGGATGGCTTCAGGCCCTAATCTGGTTCCGGCACGGCACACTGAGCCTTTGGTTAATTCCTCTTCCTGGTGGGAAATGAGAGTTAAATTTGCCCGTCCAGACACCTCCAACTAGCCTCATTGGTTCTCGCTATTCCTGTTCATCTTCCGCAGGAATTGCAAACTGGGCCAAACAGGAGGTTAAAGGGACTGACTCTCCAAGTCGGGAGAGTGTTAGTAAAGCGTCTGGAATGTTGCACCCGAGTACCAAGGTATGAAAACTGAGACATATTTGAATACGTCTCCCAATCACATGGTTGATCATACTCTACGTTCCACATGCATGTTTTAGCTGAAGGAAGAATACCTTAAACCTGGGTAGTTGAAACCCGTGGAATGGGTACCATGCAATATGACTTCAAAGGGTCTTCATTTGCTCACCGAACCTCTCCAATCCTATCACTGCTGCGTTTATGCCCCTGTACACATGCTTGATTCTCTTTCGGAGACATAGCAATCTATAGGTTTTAAGATACTTACTAGTCAGGTACATTCTTAGGCGTTTAATATGGGGTGTTGAGTCCATTTCATTGAGCAAGGAGTAGCTCTTGTCTATTCCATATTTGGCTTAAGGAACTTTATCTGTGCTCATTTCAATCTCTGGTTTTATGCAGCACCCCAACTCACCTTTACCCTTAAGCAAGCATAAGTTGGTTTTCTAAATTTGAGACCCTGTTCTGTTCTGTAATTCAGTTCCTGTGTAGCCAAGTTTCCATTCCGTGTATTACTGATATCTTATGATGTTTCTTTTTCTGTGTGACTTATTTCAGTTAGAATCATCATACCTGAATCCACTCACTGTGCTGCTAAGGGCCTGATGACACAGATTTCATTGCTGAGTGATATTGCTTTGTAAGTAAATACCACAACTTCTTTATCCATTTTTCACTTTCTGCGATGTTGAACTTGTACTGTAAACGAGGTTCTTGTAAACAGAGCCGTTCCAAACTTTGGGGTGGCTGTGTCTTTTTGATTTTAATTTCCCTAAGCTATAGGACCATAAGTGGAAGTGCCCTAGGCTCTGTTGCTTTGTTTTTTAGATGTTTCAGGAAACACCATACACTTCTCCCGAGTGTCTGTTGGCAATTTACATCCCGCCCATCAGCATAACAAGGCTCCCAGTTCTCAATGGCCTGTTGCCTTTCTGGATTTTACACTTTTTTCAGATGGCCCTTTTGACCGGGGGGAAGTGAGACTTCATTGTAGTGCAGATTTCCTTTGCAAGCTTGCTTGGTTGGCCAAAAAGGGCGTATGCGTTTTTTCCTGATTATATTCAGGAAAAAACGCATACGCCCTTTTTGGCCAAGTGCATCATTGTGGACGTTCTGCCTCTTTTCCTATGCTTTCAATGCAATTCCAGTCTACCTCCTGAAATCGGTTTCCTGCAATTCTGCCCCGCTTTCAAGTCCTCTTGGCAGCCTTACTTCAGTCTATTTTTGGACGATAGCTGTCATTTATAACTCTGCAGGTTTGTGAATTACAGTGCCCCTGAGCTCCTTTCTTCAACTCGCTTTCTTTTCAGCTGGCCGCAACACCACAGGATGGCTTCAGGCCCTAATCTGGTTCCGGCACGGCACGCTGAGCCTTTGGTTAATTCCTCTTCCTGGTGGGAAATGAGAGTTAAATTTGCCCGTCCAGACACCTCCAGCTAGCCTCTCATTGGTTCTCGCTATTCCTGTTCATCTTCCGCAGAAATTGCAAACTGGGCCAAACAGGAGGTTAAAGGGACTGACTCTCCAAGTGGGGAGAGTGTTAGTAAAGCGTCTGGAATGTTGCACCCGAGTACCAGGGTACGAAAACTGAGACATATTTGAACACGTCTCCCGATCACATGGTTGATTATACTCTAGGTTCCACATGCATGTTTTAGCTGAAGGAAGAATACCTTAAACCTGGGTAGTTGAAACCCGTGGAATGGGTACCATGCAATATGACTTCAAAGGGTCTTCATTTGCTCACCGAACCTCTCCAATCCTATCACTGCTGCGTTTATGCCCCTGTACACATGCTTGATTCTCTTTCGGAGACATAGCAATCTATAGGTTTTAAGATACTTACTAGTCAGGTACATTCTTAGGCGTTTAATATGGGGTGTTGAGTCCATTTCATTGAGCAAGGAGTAGCTCTTGTCTATTCCATATTTGGCTTAAGGAACTTTATCTGTGCTCATTTCAATCTCTGGTTTTATGCAGCACCCCAACTCACCTTTACCCTTAAGCAAGCATAAGTTGATTTTCTAAATTTGAGACCCTGTTCTGTTCTGTAATTCAGTTCCTGTGTAGCCAAGTTTACATTCCGTGTATTACTGATATCTTATGATGTTTCTTTTTCTGTGTGACTTATTTCAGTTAGAATCATCATACCTGAATCCACTCACTGTGCTGCTAAGGGCCTGATGACACAGATTTCATTGCTGAGTGATATTGCTTTGTAAGTAAATACCACAACTTCTTTATCCATTTTTCACTTTCTGCGATGTTGAACTTGTACTGTAAACGAGGTTCTTGTAAACAGAGCCGTTCCAAACTTTGGGGTGGCTGTGTCTTTTTGATTTTAATTTCCCTAAGCCATAGGACCATAAGTGGAAGTGCCCTAGGCTCTGTTGCTTTGTTTTTTAGATGTTTCAGGAAACACCATACACTTCTCCCGAGTGTCTGTTGGCAATTTACATCCCGCCCATCAGCATAACAAGGCTCCCAGTTCTCAATGGCCTGTTGCCTTTCTGGATTTTACACTTTTTTCAGATGGCCCTTTTGACCGGGGGGAAGTGAGACTTCATTGTAGTGCAGATTTCCTTTGCAAGCTTGCTTGGTTGGCCAAAAGGGGCGTATGCGTTTTTTCCTGAATATATTCAGGAAAAAACGCATACGCACTTTTTGGCCAAGTGCATCATTGTGGACATTCTGCCTCTTTTCCTATGCTTTCAATGCAATTCCAGTCTACCTCCTGAAATCGGTTTCCTGCAATTCTGCCCCGCTTTCAAGTCCTCTTGGCAGCCTTACTTCAGTCTATTTTTGGACGATAGCTGTCATTTATAACTCTGCAGGTTTGTGAATTCCAGTGCCCCTGAGCTCCTTTCTTAAACTCGCTTTCTTGTGAGCTGGCCGCAACACCGCAGGATGGCTTCAGGCCCTAATCTGGTTCCGGCACGGCACACTGAGCCTTTGGTTAATTCCTCTTCCTGGTGGGAAATGAGAGTTAAATTTGCCCGTCCAGACACCTCCAACTAGCCTCATTGGTTCTCGCTATTCCTGTTCATCTTCCGCAGGAATTGCAAACTGGGCCAAACAGGAGGTTAAAGGGACTGACTCTCCAAGTCGGGAGAGTGTTAGTAAAGCGTCTGGAATGTTGCACCCGAGTACCAAGGTATGAAAACTGAGACATATTTGAATATGTCTCCCGATCACATGGTTGATCATACTCTACGTTCCACATGCATGTTTTAGCTGAAGGAAGAATACCTTAAACCTGGTTAGTTGAAACCCGTGGAATGGGTACCATGCAATATGACTTCAAAGGGTCTTCATTTGCTCACTGAACCTCTCCAATCCTATCACTGCTGCGTTTATGCCCCTGTACACATGCTTGATTCTCTTTCGGAGACATAGCGATCCATAGGTTTTAAGATACTTACTAGTCAGGTACATTCTTAGGCGTTTAATATGCGGTGTTGAGTCCATTTCGTTGAGCAAGGAGTAGCTCTTTTCTATTCCATATTTGACTTAAGGAACTTTATCTGTGCTCATTTCAATCTCTGGTTTTATGCAGCACCCCAATTCACCTTTCCCCTTAAGCAAGCATAAGTTGGTTTTCTAAATTTGAGACCCTGTTCTGTTCTGTAATTCAGTTCCTGTGTAGCCAAGTTTACATTCCGTGTATTACTGATATCTTATGATGTTTCTTTTTCTGTGTGACTTATTTCAGTTAGAATCATCATACCTGAATCCACTCACTGTGCTGCTAAGGGCCTGATGACACAGATTTCATTGCTGAGTGATATTGCTTTGTAAGTAAATACCACAACTTCTTTATCCATTTTTCACTTTCTGCGATGTTGAACTTGTACTGTAAACGAGGTTCTTGTAAACAGAGCCGTTCCAAACTTTGGGGTGGCTGTGTCTTTTTGATTTTAATTTCCCTAAGCTATAGGACCATAAGTGGAAGTGCCCTAGGCTCTGTTGCTTTGTTTTTTAGATGTTTCAGGAAACACCATACACTTCTCCCGAGTGTCTGTTGGCAATTTACATCCCGCCCATCAGCATAACAAGGCTCCCAGTTCTCAATGGCCTGTTGCCTTTCTGGATTTTACACTTTTTTCAGATGGCCCTTTTGACCGGGGGGAAGTGAGACTTCATTGTAGTGCAGATTTCCTTTGCAAGCTTGCTTGGTTGGCCAAAAGGGGCGTATGCGTTTTTTCCTGAATATATTCAGGAAAAAACGCATACGCACTTTTTGGCCAAGTGCATCATTGTGGACGTTCTGCCTCTTTTCCTATGCTTTCAATGCAATTCCAGTCTACCTCCTGAAATCGGTTTCCTGCAATTCTGCCCCGCTTTCAAGTCCTCTTGGCAGCCTTACTTCAGTCTATTTTTGGACGATAGCTGTCATTTATAACTCTGCAGGTTTGTGAATTCCAGTGCCCCTGAGCTCCTTTCTTAAACTCGCTTTCTTGTGAGCTGGCCGCAACACCGCAGGATGGCTTCAGGCCCTAATCTGGTTCCGGCACGGCACACTGAGCCTTTGGTTAATTCCTCTTCCTGGTGGGAAATGAGAGTTAAATTTGCCCGTCCAGACACCTCCAACTAGCCTCATTGGTTCTCGCTATTCCTGTTCATCTTCCGCAGGAATTGCAAACTGGGCCAAACAGGAGGTTAAAGGGACTGACTCTCCAAGTGGGGAGAGTGTTAGTAAAGCGTCTGGAATGTTGCACCCGAGTACCAAGGTATGAAAACTGAGACATATTTGAATACGTCTCCCGATCACATGGTTGATCATACTCTACGTTCCACATGCATGTTTTAGCTGAAGGAAGAATACCTTAAACCTGGTTAGTTGAAACCCGTGGAATGGGTACCATGCAATATGACTTCAAAGGGTCTTCATTTGCTCACTGAACCTCTCCAATCCTATCACTGCTGCGTTTATGCCCCTGTACACATGCTTGATTCTCTTTCGGAGACGTAGCGATCCATAGGTTTTAAGATACTTACTAGTCAGGTACATTCTTAGGCGTTTAATATGCGGTGTTGAGTCCATTTCGTTGAGCAAGGAGTAGCTCTTGTCTATTCCATATTTGACTTAAGGAACTTTATCTGTGCTCATTTCAATCTCTGGTTTTATGCAGCACCCCACCTCACCTTTACCCTTAAGCAAGCATAAGTTGGTTTTCTAAATTTGAGACCCTGTTCTGTTCTGTAATTCAGTTCCTGTGTAGCCAAGTTTACATTCCGTGTATTACTGATATCTTATGATGTTTCTTTTTCTGTGTGACTTATTTCAGTTAGAATCATCATACCTGAATCCACTCATTGTGCTGCTAAGGTCCTGATGACACAGATTTCATTGCTGAGTGATATTGCTTTGTAAGTAAATACCACAACTTCTTTATCCATTTTTCACTTTCTGCGATGTTGAACTTGTACTGTAAACGAGGTTCTTGTAAACAGAGCCGTTCCAAACTTTGGGGTGGCTGTGTCTTTTTGATTTTAATTTCCCTATGCTATAGGACCATAAGTGGAAGTGCCCTAGGTTCTGTTGCTTTGTTTTTTAGATGTTTCAGGAAACACCATACACTTCTCCCGAGTGGTTGTTGGCAATTTACATCCCGCCCATCAGCATAAGAAGGCTCCCAGTTCTCCATGGCCTGTCCTGCCTTTCTGGATTTTACACGTTTTTCAGATGGCCCTTTTGACCGGGGGGAAGTGAGACTTCATTGTAGTGCAGATTTCCTTTGCAAGCTTGCTTGGTTGGCCAAAAAGGGCGTATGCGTTTTTTCCTGAATATATTCAGGAAAAAACGCATACGCCCTTTTTGGCCAAGTGCATCATTGTGGACGTTCTGCCTCTTTTCCTATGCTTTCCATACAATTCCAGTCTACCTCCTGAAATCGGTTTCCTGCAATTCTGCCCCGCTTTCAAGTCCTCTTGGCAGCCTTACTTCAGTCTATTTTTGGACGATAGCTGTCATTTATAACTCTGCAGGTTTGTGAATTACAGTGCCCCTGAGCTCCTTTCTTCAACTCACTTTCTTGTGAGCTGGCCGCAACACCGCAGGATGGCTTCAGGCCCTAATCTGGTTCCGGTACGGCACGCTGAGCTTTTGGTTATTTCCTCTTCCTGGTGGGAAATGAGAGTTAAATTTGCCCGTCCAGACACCTCCAGCTAGCCTCTCATTGGTTCTCGCTATTCCTGTTCATCTTCCGCAGAAATTGCAAACTGGGCCAAACAGGAGGTTAAAGGCGCTGACTCTCCAAGTGGGGAGAGTGTTAGTAAAGCGTCTGGAATGTTGAACCCGAGTACCAGGGTATGAAAACTGAGACATATTTGAACACGTCTCCCGATCACATGGTTGATCATACTCTGGGTTCCACATGCATGTTTTAGCTGAAGGAAGAATACCTTAAACCTGGGTAGTTGAAACCCGTGGAATGGGTACCATGCAATGTGACTTCAAAGGGTCTTCATTTGCTCACCGAACCTCTCCAGTCCTATCACTGCTGCGTTTATGCCCCTGTACACATGCTTGATTCTCTTTCGGAGACATAGCAATCTATAGGTTTTAAGATACTTACTAGTCATGTACATTCTTAGGCGTTTAATATGCGGTGTTGAGTCCATTTCGTTGAGCAAGGAGTAGCTCTTGTCTATTCCATATTTCGCTTAAGGAACTTTATCTGTGCTCATTTCAATCTCTGGTTTTATGCAGCACCACAACTCACCTTTCCCCTTAAGCAAGCATAAGTTGGTTTTCTAAATTTGAGACCCTGTTCTTTTCTGTAATTCATTTCCTGCGTAGCCAAGTTTACATTCCGTGTATTACTGATATCTTATGATGTTTCTTTTTCTGTGTGACTTATTTCAGTTAGAATCATCATACCTGAATCCACTCATTGTGCTGCTAAGGTCCTGATGACACAGATTTCATTGCTGAGTGATATTGCTTTGTAAGTAAATACCACAACTTCTTTATCCATTTTTCACTTTCTGCGATGTTGAATTTGTACTGTAAACGAGGTTCTTGTAAACAGAGGCGTCCCAAACTTTGGGGTGGCTGTGTCTTTTTGATTTTAATTTCCCTAAGCTATAGAACCATAAGTGGAAGTGCCCTAGGTTCTGTTGCTTTGTTTTTTAGATGTTTCAGGAAACACCATACACTTCTCCGGAGTGGTTGTTGGCAATTTACATCCCGCCGATCAACATAACAAGGCTCCCAGTTCTCCATGGACTGTCCTGCCTTTCTGGATTTTACACTTTTTTCAGATGGCCCTTTTGACCGGGGGGAAGTGAGACTTCATTGTAGTGCAGATTTCCTTTGCAAGCTTGCTTGGTTGGCCAAAAAGGGCGTATGCGTTTTTTCCTGAATATATTCAGGAAAAAACGCATACGCCCTTTTTGGCCAAGTGCATCATTGTGGACGTTCTGCCTCTTTTCCTATGCTTTCAATGCAATTCCAGTCTACCTCCTGAAATCGGTTTCCTGCAATTCTGCCCCGCTTTCAAGTCCTCTTGGCAGGCTTACTTCAGTATATTTTTGGACGATAGCTGTCATTTATAACTCTGCAGGTTTGTGAATTACAGTGCCCCTGAGCTCCTTTCTTCAACTCGCTTTCTTGTGAGCTTGCCGCAACACCGCAGGATGGCTTCAGGCCCTAATCTGGTTCCGGCACGGCACACTGAGCCTTTGGTTAATTCCTCTTCCTGGTGGGAAATGAGAGTTAAATTTGCCCGTCCAGAAACCTCCAGCTAGTCTCTCATTGGTTCTCCCTATTCCTGTTCATCTTCCGCAGAAATTGCAAACGGGGCCAAACAGGAGGTTAAAGGTGCTGACTCTCCAAGTGGGGAGAGTGTTAGTAAAGCGTCTGGAATGTCGCACCCGAGTACCAGGGGAGGAAAACTGAGACATATTTGAACATGTCTCCCGTTCACACGGTTGATCATACTCTGGGTTCCACATGCATGTTTTAGCTGAAGGAAGAATACCTTAAACCTGGAGATTTGAGACCCGTGTAATCGGTACCATGCAATATGACTTCAAAGGGTCTTCATTTGCTCACCGAACCTCTCCAATCCTATCACTGCTGAGTTTATGCCCCTGTACACATGCTTGATTCTCTTTTGGAGACATAGCAATCCATAGGTTTTAAGATACTTACTAGTCAGGTACATTCTTAGGCGTTTAATATGGGGTATTGAGTCCATTTCGTTGAGCAAGGAGTAGCTCTTGTCTATTCCATATTTGGCTTAAGGAACTTTATCTGTGCTCATTTCAATCTCTGGTTTTATGCAGCACCCCAACTCACCTTCCCCCTTAAGCAAGCATAAGTTGGTTTTCTAAACTTGAGACACTGTTCTGTTTTGTAATTCAGTTCATGTGTAGCCAAGTTCACATTCTGTGTATTAGTGATACCTTATGATGTTTCTTTTCTGTGTGACTTATTTCAGTTCGAATCATCATACCTGAATCCACTCATTATGCTGCTACGGGCCTGATGACATAGATTTCATTGCTGAGTGATATTGCATTGTACGTAAGTACCACAAGTTCTTTATCCATTTTTCACTTTCTGCGATATTGAACTTGTACTGTAAACGAGGTTCTTGTAAACAGAGCCGTTCCAAACTTTGGGGTGGCTGTGTCTTTTTGATTTTAATTTCCCTAAGCTATAGGACCATAAGTGGAAGTGCCCTAGGTTCTGTTGCTTTGTTTTTTAGATGTTTCAGGAAACACCATACACTTCTCCAGAGTGGCTGTTGGCAATTTACATCCCGCCCATCAGCATAAGAAGGCTCCCAGTTCTCCATGGCCTGTCGTGCCTTTATGGATTTTACACTTTTTTCAGATGGCCCTTTTGACCAGGTGGAAATGAGACTTCATTGTAGTGCAGATTTCCTTTGCAAGCTTGCTTGGTTGGCCAAAAAGTGCGTATGCGTTTTTTCCTGAATATATTCAGGAAAAGACACATACGCCCTTTTTGGCCAAGTGCATCATTGTCGAGTTTCTGACTCTCTTCATATGCTTTCAATGCAATTCCAGTCTACCTCCTGAAATCGGTTTCCTGCAATTCTGCCTTGCTTTCAATGCCTCTTCATAGCCTTACCTCAATATATTTTTTAAAAATAGTTGGCCTTTATAACTCTGCAGGTTTTTGAATTGCAGTGGCCCTTAGCTCCATTTTTTAGCTCTTATTTTTGTGGTATTGCCCCATAACCACAGGATTCCTTGAAGCCCTATTTTTCTTCTGGGGCACCTGCTGTGCCTTTGGTTAATTCTTCTTACTGATGTGATATTAGAGTGACATGTGCCCATTGAAACCGCTACAGCTAGTTTCTCACTGGTTCCCCCTATTCCCATTCATCCTCTGCACTAACTGCAGACTGTGCGATACCAGAACTTAAAGGCATTGACTCCATGTGGGGATGTTGTTAGTAAAGCGGCTGGAATGTCGATCCGGAGCCCCAGGAGAGGAAAAATGAGGTGCGTTTTAGAAACCTTTCCCGATCATATGGTATACCAGTCGCTGGGTTTCCCAAGCATGGTTTAGCTGTAGGAAGATTCCCTTCAACCTGGAGTGTTGGGACCCTTGGACTGAGTAGCATGAAGTATTGCATTAAACTTTCGGCAGTTGCTCACCAAAGCTCACCAATCCTGTCAGCCCCAAGTGTCCAGCCTTATGTCTTATCCAGCTGTGGGTTTATATGTGGTCAATCCAGGTTGCATCACAGCCCCTGAGCGAATTTTGTAAGAATTTTTCTCTCTTTCATTGTTTCAGCGTTTTGTTTTTAAAATTTATTTCTATAATGGGGTTTAGCTCCTTTTCACTGCTGTGTTTGTGCCGCTCTGCACACACTTGATTCCCTTATGGAGATATATCAATACATGGGTTTTAAGATTCTTATTCCTCAGATATATTTCTCTGCGGTGTATAGGGTGTGTTGAGGCCAGTTCATTGAGCAAGGTGTAGATCTTGTCTAATACCTATTTGGTTTATTGAACGGTATCTGTGCTAATTTCAAACTCTGGTTTTATGCATCACCCCACCTCTCCTTTCCCCTTAAGCTGACATAAGTGTGTTTTCTAAATGTGAGACACTGTTCTGTTCTGTAATTCATTTCTTGTGCAGCCATATTTACCCTCCCTCTATAAGTGATATCTTATGATATGTTTCTTTTTCTGTTTGACTTATTTCAAGTAGTATTATCGGACCTAAATCCACTCTTTATCCTTCTACTAGCCTTATTACATTGATTTCATGGTGAAGAGATATTCCATTGTACATAAGTACCACATCTTCTTTATCCATTGTTCTCTTTCCTGGGATATTTAAGGTGTACTGAAGTTGAGGTTCTTGTAAACAGAGTAGCCCTAAACTGTGGTGTGCTTGTGTCTTGTTGATTTTTAGACTTCCCTAGATATACTCCCATGATTGGAAGTGTCCTATGCTCTGTAGCTCTGTTTTTTAGATGATTTAGGAACCACCATACACTTCTCCAGAGTGGCTCTCGGCAGTTCACACACTGCCCATCAGCGTATAAAGGCTCCCTGTTCTCCATGGCCTGTCCTGCATTTCTGGTTTTTACAATTTTTTAGGATGGCCCTTTTGACCGGTGGGAAGTGAGACTTCTTTGTTGTGCACATTTGCATTGCTTGCTTGCTTCGTTGCCCATAAAGTGCGTATGCGTTTTTTCCTGGATATAATCAGGAAAAAACGCATACGCCCTTTTGGGCCAACTGCATCATTGTCGAAATTCTGCCGCTTTTCATGTGCGTTAAAGATGAGTCCAATCTATCTCTTGAAATCTGTTTCTTGCAATTCTGTCTTGCATTCAGATCCTCTTCTTTGCCTTACCTCAACATATTTTTGGACGTTAGTTTTCATTTATAACTCTGCAGGTTTGTGAATTGCAGTGACCCTGAGCTCCATTTTTTAAGTTGCTCTTTTGTGAGCTGGCCTCAAACCCGCAGGATTGCTTCAGGCCCTATTTTGGCTCCGGCGAGGCAGGCTGAGCCTTTCTTTAATTCTTATTCTTAATGGGAAATTAGAGTGATATGTGCCCGTCCAAACCCCTACAACTCTTCTCTCATTGGTTCCCCCTCTTCCCGTTCATCCTCCTCACAATTTGCAAAATGTGTGAAACAGAAGTTTAAATGTGCTGATTCTCCAAGTGGGGAGATTCTAAGTAGTGTGGCTGGAATGGTGAACAGGAGCACCAGGAGAGGATAAATGAGGTGCATTTTAGACACATCTCCCGATCACATGGTGTACAGTCCTCTGGGTTTTCCATGCATGTTTTAGCTGTAGGAAGATCCCTTGAACCTGCAGATTTGGGACCCATTGAATGGGTACCAGGTAGTATTACTTTAAAGGGTGTGCATTTCCTCACCCAACCTCACATTTCTCTTAGCGCAAACAGTTTCCAGCCTTATGTCTCATCCTGCTGTGGGTCTAGATGTGTTCAATCCATGTTGCATCACCGTCCCTGAGGAAAAGTTGTAAGAGGTTTTCTCTGTCTCTCTGTCGTTTATTTTTTTCAATTTATTACTATATTGGTTACAGCTGATTTTCAAAGCTCTGTTTCTTGCTGCTGTACATCCACTTGATTCGCGTACAGAGAGACATCAATAAATTCTTTTTCAGATTCTTACCAGTCGTATATATTCTTTTCCGGTGACTTGAGTGTGCTGAGTGCAGTTCTTTTAGCTACCGTGTAGGCCTTGTTGATTATCAGTTTGGTATTTGGAATGGTATCTTTGCTAATTTCAACCTCCTGGATGATGCCTCACCCCTCCCCACCTTTCCCGTTTAGCAGCCTTATGCGTGTTTTCTACATATTTGACTATGCTTTTGTTTTGTAATTTATTTCATGTGTAGCCATTTTGGATTCCACCTTTAAGTGATATCTTATGATATGTGTCTTTTTCTTTTTGAATTCTGTCACTTAGAATGATCATACGTAACTCCTCCGGAGTCGTTACAACTGGCCATATTTCATTGATTTCCAGGCTGAATAATATTCCACTCTACCTAAGTACCACATCTCTATCCATTTTTTCCCTCCAGAGACATTTAAGTTATATCCTAGTCGAGGATCTTTTAAACAGAGAGGGGGTAAACATTGGGGTGCCTGTGTCCTCTCGATTTTTGTTTTTCCCAAGATATACGCCCATGAGTGCAAGTGCCCTATGCTCTGTAGCTCATTTTTTAGATGCTTTAGTAAACACAATACACTTCTCCAGAATGGCCGTTGGCAATATACATTTCCACTATAAGTCTCACAGGGCTCCCTCTTCTCGTTGCCCTGTCCTGCATTTCTGTTGTTTACGCTTTATGAGGATGGCTCTTCTGACTGATGCGAAGTGATATCTTTTGTAGTATTGACTTCCAGTGCCCACCTGTTTGGTTGGCTAAAAAAGTGTATGCCCTTTTCTTGAATATATACAGAAAAGAACGCATACACCCTTTTTGGCCAACTGCAATGTTGGCAATGTTCAGCTCCTTTTCTTGTGCTTAATGGCGAGTCCTTTCTACCTCCTCAAATCCCTTTCCTGCCATTCTCCCTTGCTTACAAGTCCTTTTCTCTGACTTTCCTCAAGACATTTTTCAGTGATGGATATTTTCAACTCTGCAGTTTTGTGAATTTTACTGCCCCTGAGTTCCATTGTTCAACTCGTGTTTATGGGAACTGGCCACAAAGCAGCGGGATTTCCTCAAGCCCTATACTGTTTCCATGGGCAACCCTAGCCTTTGGTCAATTCGTCTTCCTGATTGGAAATTAGAGTGACATGTGCCTGTCTGAACACCTAGGACTTGTCTCTCATTGTTCCTCATCCTTCCGCTTCATCCTCTGGACAAATTCCAAACTGTACGCAACAGGATGTTGACAGTGCTGACATCTCCAAGTGGGGAGACTGTTAGTAAAGACGCTGGAGGGGTGAACCCGAGCACCAGGAGATGAGGAGATGAGATGCCTTTTCCAAACTCTTCCCGATCAGACGGTATACCATCCTCTGGGTGTGACAGACATGTTTTAGCAGTAGGAAGAGTCCCATTCATGTAAGGAGAACACCAGGGCTTTTTCAAAATCAGTGTCTCCCCGAAACCCAAACTGGGGAAGTTTTTAAGCTACGGCTACACATATGTTCATTAAGGGCCTTGGGAAGTAGGCAGAGTCCAAACTTTAGATGATTGAAGTCTTCAGGGTCAGAAGCACTCACCACCAGCTTCCCTTAGGCTACACTTTAACTGTCATTGATAGATGATGTCAATAAAAATATCTATTCTTTTTCAGATTATTTCCCCTTATAGGTTATTGCAAAATGTTGAGTGTAGTTCCCTGTGCTATACAGTAGTTCCTTGTTGATGATCTATTTTATACATAGCAGTGTGTATGTGTTCATTCCAAACTGTTAATTTATCCCTCCTCCCACCTTTCCCCTTTGGTAATAATAAATTATAAGATTTTATACTTCTCAGAAATGGGGGAGCTGAAAGAGAGGTATCATTTTCAATGGAAAAGCATTTAAAACAAGATTGAAGGTTTAACCAAGATTATTAGCTGTACATCCTTGGAAAGAAATCACTTCGTTTCTCTAATATTGACCTGACAAATAAGACAAACCTTTTCACTGAACTTGCTTATAAAAAGTGATGGAAATATCAAATGGAAGTGTTAAAAACATCTTATTTTACCCGAGCCTTATACACTGTTCTATGTTAACTACAGTTTGGCTCACACATCTGTTCATTGAGGTTACAATAGTCTCAATTTCTGTTACTGATCCTCCAGAGTGGACCCCAACAAGTGTCCCCCTGCCCAGTGTCATTGGGGCCAACAGATCGAGACTGAGTTTGGTTCACAAGCAAAGGAAACTTTATATTTTGATCAGAGAATGGAGAGGTGAGAGCATGCACTACCCCGTGGGCTGTGGGCTGGGCTGCTGTGTAGAGATCCTGTCAGAGTCAGTGGGAGGGAGGGAGGCGGCGGAGCTCTCGAGGGCCGGGTTGGCTGTAGCTCAGGCTCTATATCGTGGAGTCTGCACTGGGCCCCAGGAGCTGAGGTGTCGACCCAGCCATTCTGCACTAGGAAATCTGGTCTGAAGTGCCGGGTGTGGAACCTCTGCATGCGGGACCCTAGGAGCACGTGAAATTAGACAAAGCACAAAGGATAAAAAAGGTTAGACTTGACTTTATTGCCCAGATTCTATTTTTATCTCCCAGGGATTTTTAATGGGCTTTGCTGGGGACAAACCCCTCCTCTGCCTTTTGTCCCGTTCCTCATTCTTGGAGTGCTGAGGGTGCAGACCCTTCTTCTGTAACTGCTGAGTGCTGAGTTGGGAGCCCTCATACCCTGGGGCGAGGGTCAGAGCTTCTCCCCAGCAGCCTCCCGGTGACGTTGATTGTCCCCAGGACCCCTGCCTCCCTGCTCGTCCACCTGAGCACCAGCATTGGAAGTGTTATAGATTCTAATGACCTTTAAGGGTCCAGGAAAGAGATGTGCAGAGACGCTGTGGGGGCCGGTTTCACCCCGCCCCACATTTGTTTGGCCACCTTAGGCTGACCGTCTCTGCCAGCCTAGATGCTCTGACCAGTAGTCTGCGCTTTCTTCAGTTAGGCCCCTGAATTAACGTACAAACAGCACCAGGTGTCAGAGCCCTGCCCGCTCAACTCCCAGACAGTCCAGGGTCAGTGGTGACCAAGGACCATGATGGCTACTGAGTCAACAGCCTTTTGAAGTAAACAGGAGTCCAGCCGGTCTTATTGGCCACCATCATCACGGTGTCTGTAGGCTTTTCTATGGTGACAGTGTGGTATACTGTTCCCCCGCCAAGATTATTAGCTCCCCTCTGGGTGCAGTAAGTCCTGCAAGCAGTAGTCTACTCTTTTGGGACACACTCTTGTTGTTTTATGAGAGAAACTCCAGGTCAAGTGATGTTCACACGAGTCGTCATGGTGCCCTGTTGCCCCCGGTTATCTCTCTGGATGTTGGAGTTGGAGGGCCTCCTCACTCGAGGTCGGTGTGCCCACGGAGCGAACCCTGCAACTTCAGGGCATGGTTGGTGGTTAGGATCACCACGTGGGGTCCTTTTCCCTTAGGAGGGAGGTGGCCTTTTGGGCTGCTGATTTCCAGGTTTTTAGATACCGCCAGTATCTTGGCCAGATGTGGCAGTGGGCCAAGCCCCTTAGTGACCGTAGTTTATCCTACCTGGATGGCATTCTTGCATTGTTCCATTTCAAGTGGTCCCAGTTTTTGCACTAATTCTCCAATGGCGATTCACCTTTCACCGGGAATGTAAAGGTCAAAGGGTTTAGCTAAATTAGGGAGTTCCAGGGCAAGGGTCTGAATTGACTGCTCTTTCCATTCTTGAAAGGCCACTTCTGGATTCTATTCAAAAGGATCATCATCTTTTCCTTTCAGTGTTTCATATAGAGGCCCAGCTAGTAGACTGTAGCTAGGGATCCAGAAGCAGCAAACCCTGGCCTCCCCAGGAACCCCTAAGCTGTCTTCTAGTTTTAGAAAGGGGTAAGGCTGAAAATGGTTTCTTCCCTTTCCTGGGATGGGCTTCTCTGACCTTCTGTGAGAATGAAGCCCAGGCAGGTCACCGCAGTCTGTGATATTTGAGCTTTTTCTTGGACAACTTCTATCCTTTATTGGCTTGGTAGTTCAGAGGCCTCCTTAGTAGGGCTGGTGATCAGAATGTCGTCTGCATATTGAAGGAGGGTTTCCTTTTCCAGAGGTAGAACTTTTAGGTCTTTAGCTAAGCTTTCCCCAAAGATGGTGTGGGAATTTTTGCACCCTTGGGGCCAGACGGCCCGGAAGTATTGTTTTAGTTGTATGTTGAGTCCTGCCACTCACAAGCCAAAATTTCTTGTGACTCTGGGACTAATGGAATACAAAAGAAGGCATCATTGAAGACTAATACAGAATACCATGTCCTGGTGGTTGGTAGAATGACCAGCAGGGTGTAGGAATTAGGAGCAACTGGAGGTATATCCTCGGTGGCTTCACTGACTGTCCTGACATCCTTTACCAGGTCCCCAGCAGCCCATGGGGCTCTCGTGGTCAGACCAATCCCAGAATATGGAGCTCACCTGGGCAGGTACCCCACCCCCACCCCAGCCCACGGGGCTCTCGTGGTCAGGCCCCTCCCAGGATACAGAGCTACCCTTGCAGGTACCGTGGCAGGGCTGGGCACACAGGAACCGTGCACATAGCCCTCATTGCAGAGCACCCCCAGCTCACCTGTCGCTCAGAGCTGACACAGAGCACCTCAGAGCAGGACTTGAACTAACAAACAGCAGCTGCGACAGGTCTGTGACCCTGGGCATCACTCCGTGAGGCCTCCCTCCACCTGGTCTTCCAGAGACTTCCACTGCACCCGGGGCACCAGGCCTCTGTCTCCAACCACCACCCACCCCTCCTCTGCCTGACTCCTGGGTTCCTCTCATTAGGAGAGGGTTTTCTTGAAGTTGTCTCCCACTCATGGGCCAGATAAAATGATTAGAAAACAAGCCAAAGCTGCAGCCCCTTGTCTATCCTGACTCTCAGGAGCCCACACCTGTTCCTTGGACCTGGCCCGTTCAGCAAGTTCCATTTTCTGCAACTGTGAGCCCCTGAGGGGTGATGATTGGCTGACCTGGGCAGCCTTACCGTGCCGGCCAGCCCTCCCCAGGTGTGCCTGGGTTGAGATCAATATAAATACCACTCCAGGCAGCAAGAGCCCCTGCAGCCGTGCCTGACGCCATTTTCTCTGCCCTGTCAGCAGTCTCGGGGCTGGGCTGGTGGGAGGGAGTGAGAGGCCACGGCTTTGTGGGTGGCCCAGTGTGAGTGGGGCTCTGCTGGACTTTCTGCAGCAGTTGCCAGGCTGCCACCTGCTAAAGAAGAGGATGTGTCACCCATACCTGCTGCTGGAATTTCTCCCTGGGCAGAGGTGAGGAAGGAAAAAAGCAGTGGGGGCAGGGACAGGACGGGTATCTCAGGCAGGGAAATGGAAATCTTCCAGAAGAGCACCCAGGGCCAGGACCATCCTGGCTGGCCTGCAGGCACCAAGTCGGCCGGCATGCTGTCACTCGTGTGGCTCTATGGCCCTTCCTCTAGGCTTTCAAGTCCTTGTATATATTCAGGTGTTTTACCTGGGACGGGTGGGAATAGTTCAGCAGCAACTGGCCTGGGGCTCAGCTCACGTTTACTCACAGATGCCTCGGCACGGTGCCCCAGCTTTGCAATGAGGACGCTTGTTGCGTGGGGGCTGCTGGCTGAATGGGAGACGATTCCCCACCACTGACCAACTTCAGAATTGTTTACAACTGGAGCAAGTGCCCTGATACGGTTTTCCTCTGTGTAACTGGTGGGTTCTGTGTTTTTTTTTCTCTTTTTCGTTTTTGGTTCAAGGTAGATTTTATTCCTCTTTTTTGTATTTACAGATATAAGCATGGAAATAATTTATTCATATAAATACATGTATGTGCAGGGAATAATTGTTTTTTCTGTTTTATTTTTTAAATTTTACTTCTTTTTAATTTTGAATTTTATTTTATATTTTTATACAGCAGGTTCTTATTGGTTATCTATTTTATACATATAAATGTATACATGCCAATCCCAGTCTCTCAACTCCTCCCACCACCACCCTCCCAACAGCTTTCCCCCCTTGTTGTCCATACGTTTGTTGTCTACATCTGTTGCTCTATTTATGCCTTGCAAAATGGTTAATCTGCACAGTTTTTCTAGGTTCCACATATATGCATGAATATACAAGATTTGTTTTTCTCTTTCTGACTTACTTCACTCTGTATGACAGTCTCTAGATCCATCGACGTCTCTACAAATGACCCAATTTCATTCCTTTTCATGGCTTAGTAATATTCCATTTTATATATGTACCACAGCTTTATGCATTCGTCTGTCTATGGGCATTTAGGTTGCTTCCATTACCTCGATATTGTAAATAGTGATGCAATGAACATTGCGGTGAATGACTCATTTTGATTTATGGTTTTGTCTGGGTATATGTCCAGTACTGGGATTGCTGTATCATATGGTAATTCTATTGTTAGTTTCTTAAGAAATTCCATATTGTTCTCCATAATGACTGTATCAATTTATATTCCCAACAATAGTGGAAGAGGGTTCCTTTTCTCCACACCATTTCCAGCATTTTTTGTTTGTAGATTTTCAATGATGCCTATTCTACCAGGTGTGAGGTGATACCTCATTGTTGAATCCATTTCGTTGAGCAAGGGGTAGCTCTTGTCTATTACATATTTGGCTTATGGAACGGTATCTGTGCTAATTTCAAACTCTGCTTTTATGCAGCACCCCAACTCACCTTCCCCATTAAGCAGGCATAAGTTGGTTTTCTAAACTTGAGAACCTGTTCTGTTTTGTAATTCAGTTCATGTGTAGCCAAGTTCACATTCTGTGTATTAGTGATACCTTATGATGTTTCTTTTTCTGTGTGACTTATTTCACTTAGAATCATCGTGCCTCAATGCACTCATTATGCTGGTACGGGCCTGGTGACATAGATTTCATTGCTGAGTGGTATTCTGTTGTACATAAGTACCGCAACTTCTTTATCCATTATTTGCTCTCTGGGATATTTAACTTGTGCCGTAGAAGAGATTTCTGTAAAAAGAGCCATCCCAAATTTTGGGGTTGCTGTGTCTTTTTGATATTAATTTCCCTAAGCTATAGGACCATAAGTGGAAGTGCCCTAGGCTCTGTTGCTTTGTTTTTTAGATGTTTCAGGAAACACCATACACATCTCCCGAGTGTCTGTTGGCAATTTACATCCCGCCCATCAGCATAACAAGGCTCCCAGTTCTCCATGGCCTGTCCTGCCTTTCTGGGTTTTACACTTTTTTCAGATGGCCCTTTTGACCAGGGGGAAGTGAGACTTCATTGTAGTGCAGATTTCCTTTGCAAGATTGCTTGGTTGGCCAAAAAGGGCGTATGCGTTTTTTCCTGAATATATTCAGGAAAAAACGCATACGCCCTTTTGGCACAGTGCATCATTGTGGACGTTCTGCCTCTTTTCCTATGCTTTCAATGCAATTCCAGTCTACCTCCTGAAATCGGTATCCTGCAATTCTGCCCCGCTTTCAAGTCCTCTTGGCAGCCTTACTTCAGTATATTTTTGGACGATAGCTGTCATTTATAACTCTGCAGGTTTGTGAATTACAGAGACCCTGAGCTCCTTTCTTCAACTCGCTTTCTTTTGAGCTGGCCGCAACACCGCAGGATGGCTTCAGGCCCTTATCTGGTTCCGGCACGGCACGCTGAGCCTTTGGTTATTTCCTCTTCCTGGTGGGAAATGAGAGTTAAATTTGCCCGTCCAGACACCTCCAGCTAGTCTCTCATTGGTTCTCTCTATTCCTGTTCATCTTCCGCAGAAATTGCAAACTGGGCCAAACAGGAGGTTAAAGGCGCTGACTCTCCAAGTGGGGAGAGTGTTAGTAAAGGGTCTGGAATGTTGCACCCGAGTACCAGGGGAGGAAAACTGAGACATATTTGAACACGTCTCCCGTTCACACGGTTGATCATACTCTGGGTTCCACATGCATGTTTTAGCTGAAGGAAGAATACCTTAAACCTGGGTAGTTGAAACCCGTGGAATGGGTACCATGCAATATGACTTCAAAGGGTCTTCATTTGCTCACCGAACCTCTCCAATACTATCACTGCTGCGTTCATGCCCCTGTACACATGCTTGATTCTCTTTCGGAGACATAGCAATCCATAGGTTTTAAGATACTTACTAGTCAGGTACATTCTTAGGCGTTTAATATGCAGTGTTGAGTCCATTTCGTTGAGCAAGGAGTAGCTCATGTCTATTCCATATTTGGCTTAAGTAACTTTATCTGTGCTCATTTCAATCTCTGGTTTTATGCAGCACCCCAACTCACCTTTACCCTTAAGCAAGCATAAGTTGGTTTTCTAAATTTGAGACCCTGTTCTGTTCTGTAATTCAGTTCCTGTGTAGCCAAGTTTACATTCCGTGTATTACTGATATCTTATGATGTTTCTTTTTCTGTGTGACTTTCTTCAGTTAGAATCATCATACCTGAATCCACTCATTGTGCTGCTAAGGGCCTGATGACACAGATTTCATTGCTGAGTGATATTGCTTTGTAAGTAAATACCACAACTTCTTTATCCATTTTTCACTTTCTGCGATGTTGAACTTGTACTGTAAACGAGGTTCTTGTAAACAGAGGCGTCCCAAACTTTGGGGTGGCTGTGTCTTTTTGATTTTAATTTCCCTAAGCTATAGGACCATAAGTGGCAGTGCCCTAGGCTCTGTTGCTTTGTTTTGTAGATGTTTCAGGAAACACCATACACTTCTCCCGAGTGTCTGTTGGCAATTTACAACCCGCCCATCAGCATAACAAGGCTCCCAGTTCTCCATGGCCTGTCCTGCCTTTCTGGATTTTATACTTTTTTCAGATGTCCCTTTTGACCGGGGGGAAGTGAGACTTCATTGTAGTGCAGATTTCTTTGCAAGCTTGCTTGGTTGGCCGAAAAGGGTGTATGCGTTTTTCCTGAATATATTCAGGAAAAAACGCATACGCCCTTTTTGGCCAAGTGCATCATTGTGGACGTTCTGCCTCTTTTCCTATGCTTTCATTGCAATTCCAGTCTACCTCCTGAAATCGGTTTCCTGCAATTCTGCCCCGCTTTCAAGTCCTCTTGGCAGCCTTACTTCAGTCTATTTTTGGACGATAGCTGTCATTTATAACTCTGCAGGTTTGTGAATTACAGTGCCCCTGAGCTCCTTTCTTCAACTCTCTTTCTTGTGACCTGGCCGCAACTCCGCAGGATGGCTTCAGGCCCTAATCTGGTTCCGGTACGGCACGCTCAGCCTTTGGTTAATTCCTCTTCCTGGTGGGAAATGAGAGTTAAATTTGCCCGTCCAGACACCTCCAGCTAGCCTCTCATTGGTTCTCGCTATTCCTGTTCATCTTCCGCAGAAATTGCAAACGGGGCCAAACAGGAGGTTAAAGGGACTGACTCTCCACGTGGGGAGAGTGTTAGTAAAGCGTCTGGAATGTTGCACCCGAGTACCAGGGTACGAAAACTGAGACATATTTGAACACGTCTCCCGATCACATGGTTGATCATACTCTAGGTTCCACATGCATGTTTTAGCTGAAGGAAGAATACCTTAAACCTGGGTAGTTGAAACCCGTGGAATGGGTACCATGCAATATGACTTCAAAGGGTCTTCATTTGCTCACCGAACCTCTCCAATCCTATCACTGCTGCGTTTATGCCCCTGTACACATGCTTGATTCTCTTTCGGAGACATAGCAATCCATAGGTTTTAAGATACTTACAAGTCAGGTACATTCTTAGGCGTTTAATATGGGGTGTTGAGTCCATTTCGTTGAGCAAGGAGTAGGTCTTGTCTATTCCATATTTGGCTTAAGGAACTTTATCTGTGCTCATTTCAATCTCTGGTTTTATGCAACACCCCAACTCACCTTTACCCTTAAGCAAGAATAAGTTGGTTTTCTCAATTTGAGACCCTGTTCTGTTCTGTAATTCAGTTCCTGTGTAGCCAAGGTTACATTCCGTGTATTACTGATATCTTATGATGTTTCTTTTTCTGTGTGACTTATTTCAGTTAGAATCATCATACCTGAATCCACTCATTGTGCTGCTAAGGGCCTGATGACACAGATTTCATTGCTGAGTGATATTGCTTTGTAAGTAAATACCACAACTTCTTTATCCATTTTTCACTTTCTGCGATGTTGAACTTGTACTGTAAACGAGGTTCTTGTAAACAGAGCCGTTCCAAACTTTGGGGTGGCTGTGTCTTTTTGATTTTAATTTCCCTAAGCTATAGGACCATAAGTGGAAGTGCCCTAGGTTCTGTTGCTTTGTTTTTTAGATGTTTCAGGAAACACCATACACTTCTCCCGAGTGGTTGTTGGCAATTTACATCCCACCCATCAGCATAACAAGGCTCCCAGTTCTCCATGGCCTGTCCTGCCTTTCTGGATTTTACATTTTTTACAGATGGCCCTTTTGACCGGGGGGAAGTGAGACTTCATTGTAGTGCATATATCCTTTGCAAGCTTGCTTGGTTGGCCAAAAAGGGCGTATGCGTTTTTTCCTGAATATATTCAGGAAAAAACGCATACGCCCTTTTTGGCCAAGTGCATCATTGTGGACGTTCTGCCTCTTTTCCTATGCTTTCAATGCAATTCCAGTCTACCTCCTGAAATCGGTTTCCTGCAATTCTGCCCCGCTTTCAAGTCCTCTTGGCAGCCTTACTTCAGTCTATTTTTGGACGATAGCTGTCATTTATAACTCTGCAGGTTTGTGAATTATAGTGCCCCTGAGCTCCTTTCTTCAACTCGCTTTCTTTTGAGCTGGCCGCAACACCGCAGGATGGCTTCAGGCCCTAATCTGGTTCCGGTACGGCACGCTGAGCCTTTGGTTATTTCCTCTTCCTGGTGGGAAATGAGAGTTAAATTTGCCCGTCCAGACACCTCCAGCTAGCCTCTCATTGGTTCTCGCTATTCCTGTTCATCTTCCGCAGAAATTGCAAACTGGGCCAAACAGGAGGTTAAAGGGACTGACTCTCCAACTGGGGAGAGTGTTAGTAAAGCGTCTGGAATGTTGCACCTGAGTACCAGGGGAGGAAAACTGAGACATATTTGAACACGTCTCCCGATCACATGGTTGATCATACTCTAGGTTCCACATGCATGTTTTAGCTGAAGGAAGAATACCTTAAACCTGGGTAGTTGAAACCCGTGGAATGGGTACCATGCAATATGACTTCAAAGGGTCTTCATTTGCTCACCGAACCTCTCCAATCCTATCACTGCTGCGTTTATTCCCCTGTACACATGCTTGATTCTCTTTCAGAGACATACCAATCCATAGGTTTTACGATACTTACTAGTCAGGTACATTCTTAGGCGTTTAATATGCGGTGTTGAGTCCATTTCGTTGAGCAAGGAGTAGCTCTTGTCTATTCCATATTTGACTTAAGGAACTTTATCTGTGCTCATTTCAATCTCTGGTTTTATGCAGCACCCCAACTCACCTTTACCCTTAAGCAAGCATAAGTTGGTTTTCTAAATTTGAGACCCTGTTCTGTTCTGTAATTCAGTTCCTGTGTAGCCAAGTTTACATTCCGTGTATTACTGATATCTTATGATGTTTCTTTTTCTGTGTGACTTATTTCAGTTAGAATCATCATACCTGAATCCACTCATTGTGATGCTAAGGGCCTGATGACATAGATTTCATTGCTGAGTGATATTGCTTTGTAAGTAAATACCACAACTTCTTTATCCATTTTTCACTTTCTGCGATGTTGAACTTGTACTGTAAACGAGGTTCTTGTAAACAGAGGCGTCCCAAACTTTGGGGTGGCTGTGTCTTTTTGATTTTAATTTCCCTAAGCTATAGGACCATAAGTGGCAGTGCCCTAGGCTCTGTTGCTTTGTTTTTTAGATGTTTCAGGAAACACCATACACTTCTCCCGAGTGTCTGTTGGCAATTTACATCCCGCCCATCAGCATAACAAGGCTCCCAGTTCTCCATGGCCTGTCCTGCCTTTCTGGATTTTACACTTTTTTCAGATGGCCCTTTTGACCGGGGGGAAGTGAGACTTCATTGTAGTGCAGATTTCCTTTGCAAGCTTGCTTGGTTGGCCAAAAAGGGCGTATGCGTTTTTTCCTGAATATATTCAGGAAAAAACGCATACGCCCTTTTTGGCCAAGTGCATCATTGTGGACGTTCTGCCTCTTTTCCTATGCTTTCAATGCAATTCCAGTCTACCTCCTGAAATCGGATTCCTGCAATTCTGCCCCGCTTTCAAGTCCTCTTGGCAGCCTTACTTCAGTCTATTTTTGGACGATAGCTGTCATTTATAACTCTGCAGGTTTGTGAATTACAGTGCCCCTGAGCTCCTTTCTTCAACTCCCTTTCTTGTGACCTGGCCGCAACACCGCAGGATGGCTTCAGGCCCTAATCTGGTTCCGGCCCGGCATGCTGAGCCTTTGGTTAATTCCTCTTCCTGGTGGGAAGTGAGAGTTAAATTTGCCCGTCCAGACACCTCCAGCTAGCCTCTCATTGGTTCTCGCTATTCCTGTTCATCTTCCGCAGAAATTGCAAACTGGGCCAAACAGGAGGTTAACGGGACTGACTCTCCAAGTGGGGAGAGTGTTAGTAAAGCGTCTGGAATGTTGTACCCGAGTACCAGGGGAGGAAAACTGAGACATATTTGAACACGTCTCCCGATCACATGGTTGATCATACTCTAGGTTCCACATGCATGTTTTAGCTGAAGGAAGAATACCTTAAACCTGGGTAGTTGAAACCCGTGGAATGGGTACCATGCAATATGACTTCAAAGGGTCTTCATTTGCTCACCGAACCTCTCCAATCCTATCACTGCTGCGTTTATGCCCCTGTACACATGCTTGATTCTCTTTCGGAGACATAGCAATCCATAGGTTTTAAGATACTTACTAGTCAGGTACATTCTTAGGCGTTTAATATGCGGTGTTGAGTCCATTTCGTTGAGCAAGGAGTAGCTCTTGTCTATTCCATATTTGGCTTAAGGAACTTTATCTGTGCTCATTTCAATCTCTGGTTTTATGCAGCAACCCAACTCACCATTCCCCTTAAGCAAGCATAATTTGGTTTTCTAAATTTGAGACCCTGTTCTGTTTTGGAATGCAGTTCCTGTGTAGCCAAGTTTACATTCCGTGTATTACTGATATCTTATGATGTTTCTTTTTCTGTGTGACTTATTTCAGTTAGAATCATCGTACCTGAATCTACTCATTATGCTGCTACGGGCCTGATGACATAGATTTCATTGCTGCGTGATACTGCATTGTACGTAAGTATCTCAAGTTCTTTATCCATTTTTCACTTTCTGCGATGTTGAACTTGTAGTGTAAACGAGGTTCTTGTAAACAGAGCCGTTCCAAACTTTGGGGTGGCTGTGTCTTTTAGATTTTAATTTCCCTAAGCTATAGGACCATAAGTGGAAGTGCCCTAGGTTCTGTTGCTTTGTTTTTTAGATGTTTCAGGAAACACCATACACTTCTCCAGAGTGGTTGTTGGCAATTTACATCCCGCCCATCAGCATAACAAGGCTCCCAGTTCTCCATGGCCTGTCCTGCCTTTCTGGATTTTACACTTTTTTCAGATGGCCCTTTTGACCGGGGGGAAGTGAGACTTCAGTGCAGTGCAGATTTCCTTTGCAAGCTTGCTTGGTTGGCCAAAAAGGGCGTATGCGTTTTTTCCTGAATATATTCAGGAAAAAACGCATACGCCCTTTTTGGCCAAGTGCATCATTGTGGACGTTCTGCCTCTTTTCCTATGCTTTCAATGCAATTCCAGTCTACATCCTGAAATCGGTTTCCTGCAATTCTGCCCCGCTTTCAAGTCCTCTTGGCAGCCTTACTTCAGTCTATTTTTGGACGATAGCTGTCATTTATAACTCTGCAGGTTTGTGAATTTCAGTGCCCCTGAGCTCCTTTCTTCAACTCGCTTTCTTTTGAGCTGGCCGCAACACCGCAGGATGGCTTCAGGCCCTAATCTGGTTCCGGTACGGCACGCTGAGCCTTTGGTTAATTCCTCTTCCTGGTGGGAAATGAGAGTTAAATTTGCCCGTCCAGACACCTCCAGCTAGTCTCTCATTGGTTCTCGCTATTCCTGTTCATCTTCCGCAGAAATTGCAAACTGGGCCAAACAGGAGGTTAAAGGGACTGACTCTGCAAGTGGCGAGAGTGTTAGTAAAGCATCTGGAATGTTGCACCCGAGTACCAGGGGAGGAAAACTGAGACATAGTTGAACACGTCTCCCGATCACATGGTTGATCATACTCTAGGTTCCACATGCATGTTTTAGCTGAAGGAAGAATACCTTAAACCTGGAGAGTTAAGACCCGTGTAACGGGTACCATGCAATATGACTTCAAAGGGTCTTCATTTGCTCACCGAACCTCTCCAATCCTATCACTGCTGCGTTTATGCCCCTGTACACATGCTTGATTCTCTTTCGGAGACATAGCAATCCATAGGTTTTAAGATACTTACTAGTCAGGTACATTCTTAGGCATTTAATATGCGGTGTTGAGTCCATTTCGTTGAGCAAGGAGTAGCTCTTGTCTATTCCATATTTGACTTAAGGAACTTTATCTGTGCTCATTTCAATCTCTGGTTTTATGCAGCACCCCAACTTACCTTTACCCTTAAGCAAGCATAAGTTGGTTTTCTAAATTTGAGACCCTGTTCTGTTCTGTAATTCAGTTCCTGTGTAGCCAAGTTTACATTCCGTGTATTACTGATATCTTATGATGTTTCTTTTTCTGTGTGACTTACTTCAGTTAGAATCATCATACCTGAATGCACTCATTGTGCTGCTTCGGGCCTGATGACACAGATTTCATTGCTGAGTGATATTGCTTTGTAAGTAAATACCACAACTTCTTTATCCATTTTTCACTTTCTGCGATGTTGAACTTGTACTGTAAACGAGGTTCTTGTAAGCAGAGCCGTTCCAAACTTTGGGGTGGCTGTGTCTTTTTGATTTTAATTTCCCTAAGCTATAGGACCATAACTGGAAGTGCCCTAGGTTCTGTTGCTTTGTTTTTTAGATGTTTCAGGAAACACCATACACTTCTCCCATGTGGTTGTTGGCAATTTACATCCCGCCCATCAGCATAACAAGGCTCCCAGTTCTCCATGGCCTGTCCTGCCTTTCTGGATTTTACACTTTTTTCAGATGGCCCTTTTGACCGAGGGGAAGTGAGACTTCATTGTAGTGCAGATTTCCTTTGCAAGCTTGCTTGGTTGGCCAAAAAGGGCGTATGCGTTTTTTCCTGAATATATTCAGGAAAAAACGCATACGCCCTTTTTGGCCAAGTGCATCATTGTGGACGTTCTGCCTCTTTTCCTATGCTTTCAATGCAATTCCAGTCTACCTCCTGAAATCGGTTTCCTGCAATTCTGCCCCGCTTTCAAGTCCTCTTGGCAGCCTTACTTCAGTCTATTTTTGGACGATAGCTGTCATTTATAACTCTGCAGGTTTGTGAATTACAGTGCCCCTGAGCTCCTTTCTTCAACTCGCTTTCTTGTGACCTGGCCGCAACACCGCAGGATGGCTTCAGGCCCTAATCTGGTTCCGGTACGGCACGCTGAGCCTTTGGTTATTTCCTCTTCCTGTGGGGAAATGAGAGTTAAATTTGCCCGTCCAGACACCTCCAGCTAGCCTCTCATTGGTTCTCGCTATTCCTGTTCATCTTCCGCAGAAATTGCAAACTGTGCCAAACAGGAGGTTAAAGGCGCTGACTCTCCAAGTGGGGAGAGTGTTAGTAAAGCGTCTGGAATGTTGCACCCGAGTACCAGGGGAGGAAAACTGAGACATATTTGAACACGTCTCCCGATCACATGGTTGATCATACTCTGGGTTCCACATGCATGTTTTAGCTGAAGGAAGAATACCTTAAACATGGAGAGTTCAGACCCGTGGAATGGGTACCATGCAATATGACTTCAAAGGGTCTTCATTTGCTCACCGAACCTCTCCAATCCTATCACTGCTGCATTTATTCCCCTGTACACACGCTTGATTCTCTTTTGGAGACATAGCAATCCATAGGTTTTAAGATACTTACTAGTCAGGTACATTCTTAGGGGTTTAATATGGGGTTTTGAGTCCATTTCGTTGAGCAAGGAGTAGCTCTTGTCTATTCCATATTTGGCTTAAGGAACTTTATCTGTGCTCATTTCAATCTCTGGTTTTATGCAGCACCCCAACTCACCTTTCCCCTTAAGCAAGCATAAGTTGGTTTTCTAAATTTGAGACCCTGTTCTGTTTTGGAATGCAGTTCCTGTGTAGCCAAGTTTACATTCCGTGTATTAGTGATATCTTATGATGTTTCTTTTTCTGTGTGACTTATTTCAGTTACAATCATCGTACCTGAATCCACTAATTATGCTGCTATGGGCCTGATGACATAGATTTCATTGCTGAGTGATACTGCATTGTACGTAAGTACCACAACTTCTTTATCCATTTTTCACTTTCTGCGATGTTGAACTTGTACTGTAAACGAGGTTCTTGTAAACAGAGCCGTTCCAAACTTTGGGGTGGCTGTGTCTTTTTGATTTTAATTTCCCTAAGCTATAGGACCATAAGTGGAAGTGCCCTAGGCTCTGTTGCTTTGTTTTTTAGATGTTTCAGGAAACACCATACACTTCTCCCAAGTGTCTGTTGGCAATTTACATCCCGCCCATCAGCATAACAAGGCTCCCAGTTCTCAATGGCCTGTTGCCTTTCTGGATTTTACACTTTTTTCAGATGGCCCTTTTGACCGGGGGGAATGAGACTTCATTGTAGTGCAGATTTCCTTTGCAAGCTTGCTTGGTTGGCCAAAAAGGGCGTATGCGTTTTTTCCTGAATATATTCAGGAAAAAACGCATACGCCCTTTTTGGCCAAGTGCATCATTGTGGACGTTCTGCCTCTTTTCCTATGCTTTCAATGCAATTCCAGTCTACCTCCTGAAATCGGTTTCCTGCAATTCTGCCCCGCTTTCAAGTCCTCTTGGCAGCCTTACTTCAGTCTATTTTTGGACGATAGCTGTCATTTATAACTCTGCAGGTTTGTGAATTACAGTGCCCCTGAGCTCCTTTCTTCAACTCGCTTTCTTTTGAGCTGGCCGCAACACCGCAGGATGGCTTCAGGCCCTAATCTGGCTCCGGTACGGCACGCTGAGCCTTTGGTTAATTCCTCTTCCTGGTAGGAAATGAGAGTTAAATTTGCCCGTACAGACACCTCCAGCTAGTCTCCATTGGTTCTCGCTATTCCTGTTCATCTTCCGCAGAAATTGCAAACTGGGCCAAACAGGAGGTTAAAGGGACTGACTCTCCAAGTCGGGAGAGTGTTAGTAAAGCGTCTGGAATGTTGCACCCGAGTACCAGGGTACGAAAACTGAGACATATTTGAACACGTCTCCCGATCACATGGTTGATCATACTCTAGGTTCCACATGCATGTTTTAGCTGAAGGAAGAATACCTTAAACCTGGGTAGTTGAAACCCGTGGAATGGGTACCATGCAATATGACTTCAAAGGGTCTTCATTTGCTCACCGAACCTCTCCAATCCTATCACTGCTGCGTTTATGCCCCTGTACACATGCTTGATTCTCTTTTGGAGACATAGCAATCCATAGGTTTTAAGATACTTACAAGTCAGGTACATTCTTAGGCGTTTAATATGCGGTGTTGAGTCCATTTCGTTGAGCAAGGAGTAGCTCTTTTCTATTCCATATTTGGCTTAAGGAACTTTATCTGTGCTCATTTCAATCTCTGGTTTTATGCAGCACCCCAACTCACCTTTACCCTTAAGCAAGCATAAGTTGTTTTTCTAAATTTGAGTCCCTGTTCTGTTCTGTAATTCAGTTCCTGTGTAGCCAAGTTTACATTCCGTGTATTACTGATATCTTATGATGTTTCTTTTTCTGTGTGACTTACTTCAGTTAGAATCATCATACCTGAATCCACTCATTGTGCTGCTAAGGGCCTGATGACACAGATTTCATTGCTGAGTGATATTGCTTTGTAAGTAAATACCACAACTTCTTTATCCATTTTTCACTTTCTGCGATGTTGAACTTGTACTGTAAACGAGGTTCTTGTAAACAGAGCCGTTCCAAACTTTGGGGTGGCTGTGTCTTTTTGATTTTAATTTCCCTAAGCTATAGGACCATAAGTGGAAGTGCCCTAGGTTCTGTTGCTTTGTTTTTTAGATGTTTCAGGAAACACCATACACTTCTCCCGAGTGGTTGTTGGCAATTTACATCCCGCCCATCAGCATAACAAGGCTCCCAGTTCTCCATGGCCTGTCCTGCCTTTCTGGATTTTACACTTTTTTCAGATGGCCCTTTTGACCGGGGGGAAGTGAGACTTCATTGTAGTGCAGATTTCCTTTGCAAGCTTGCTTGGTTGGCCAAAAAGGGCGTATGCGTTTTTTCCTGAATATATTCAGGAAAAAACGCATACGCCCTTTTTGGCCAAGTGCATCATTGTGGACGTTCTGCCTCTTTTCCTATGCTTTCAATGCAATTCCAGTCTACCTCCTGAAATCGGTTTCCTGCAATTCTGCCCCGCTTTCAAGTCCTCTTGGCAGCCTTACTTCAGTCTATTTTTGGACGATAGCTGTCATTTATAACTCTGCAGGTTTGTGAATTACAGTGCCCCTGAGCTCCTTTCTTCAACTCGCTTTCTTGTGACCTGGCCGCAACACCGCAGGATGGCTTCAGGCCCTAATCTGGTTCCGGCACGGCACGCTGAGCCTTTGGTTAATTCCTCTTCCTGGTGGGAAATGAGAGTTAAATTTGCCCGTCCAGATACCTCCAGCTAGCCTCTCATTGGTTCTCGCTATTCCTGTTCATCTTCCGCAGAAATTGCAAACTGGGCCAAACAGGAGGTTAAAGGCGCTGACTCTCCAAGTGGGGAGAGTGTTAGTAAAGCGTCTGGAATGTTGCACCCGAGTACCAGGGGAGGAAAACTGAGACATATTTGAACACGTCTCCCGTTCACATGGTTGATCATACTTGGGTTCCACATGCATGTTTTAGCTGAAGGAAGAATACCTTAAATCTGGAGAGTTGAGACCCGTGGAATGGGTACCATGCAATATGACTTCAAAGGGTCTTCATTTGCTCACCGAACCTCTCCAATCCTATCACTGCTGCGTTTATGCCCCTGTACACATGCTTGATTCTCTTTCGGAGACATAGCAATCCATAGGTTTTAAGATACTTACTAGTCAGGTACATTCTTAGGCGTTTAATATGCGGTGTTGAGTCCATTTCGTTGAGCAAGGAGTAGCTCTTGTCTATTCCACATTTGACTTAAGGAACTTTATCTGTGCTCATTTCAATCTCTGGTTTTATGCAGCACCCCAACTCACCTTTACCCTTAAGCAAGCATAAGTTGGTTTTCTAAATTTGAGACCCTGTTCTGTTCTGTAATTCAGTTCCTGTGTAGCCAAGTTTACATTCCGTGTATTACTGATATCTTATGATGTTTCTTTTTCTCTGTGACTTATTTCAGTTAGAATCATCATACCTGAATCCACTCATTGTGCTGCTAAGGGCCTGATGACATAGATTTCATTGCTGAGTGATATTGCTTTGTAAGTAAATACCACAACTTCTTTATCCATTTTTCACTTTCTGCGATGTTGAACTTGTACTGTAAACGAGGTTCTTGTAAACAGAGGCGTCCCAAACTTTGGGGTGGCTGTGTCTTTTTGATTTTAATTTCCCTAAGCTATAGGACCATAAGTGGCAGTGCCCTAGGCTCTGTTGCTTTGTTTTTTAGATGTTTCAGAAAACACCATACACTTCTCCCGAGTGTCTGTTGGCAATTTACATCCCGCCCATCAGCATAACAAGGCTCCCAGTTCTCCATGGCCTGTCCTGCCTTTCTGGATTTTACACTTTTTTCAGATGGCCCTTTTGACCGGGGGGAAGTGAGACTTCATTGTAGTGCAGATTTCCTTTGCAAGCTTGCTTGGTTGGCCAAAAAGGGCGTATGCGTTTTTTCCTGAATATATTCAGGAAAAAACGCATACGCCCTTTTTGGCCAAGTGCATCATTGTGGACGTTCTGCCTCTTTTCCTATGCTTTCAATGCAATTCCAGTCTACCTCCTGAAATCGGTTTCCTGCAATTCTGCCCCGCTTTCAAGTCCTCTTGGCAGCCTTACTTCAGTCTATTTTTGGACGATAGCTGTCATTTATAACTCTGCAGGTTTGTGAATTACAGTGCCCCTGAGCTCCTTTCTTCAACTCGCTTTCTTGTGACCTGGCCGCAACACCGCAGGATGGCTTCAGGCCCTAATCAGATTCTGGCATGGCACGCTGAGCCTTTGGTTAATTCCTCTTCCTGGTAGGAAATGAGAGTTAAATTTGCCCGTCCAGACACCTCCAGCTAGTCTCCATTGGTTCTCGCTATTCCTGTTCATCTTCCGCAGAAATTGCAAACTGGGCCAAACAGGAGGTTAAAGGGACTGACTCTCCAAGTCGGGAGAGTGTTAGTAAAGCGTCTGGAATGTTGCACCCGAGTACCAGGGTACGAAAACTGAGACATATTTGAACACGTCTCCCGATCACATGGTTGATCATACTCTAGGTTCCACATGCATGTTTTAGCTGAAGGAAGAATACCTTAAACCTGGGTAGTTGAAACCCGTGGAATGGGTACCATGCAATATGACTTCAAAGGGTCTTCATTTGCTCACCGAACCTCTCCAATCCTATCACTGCTGCGTTTATGCCCCTGTACACATGCTTGATTCTCTTTTGGAGACATAGCAATCCATAGGTTTTAAGATACTTACAAGTCAGGTACATTCTTAGGCGTTTAATATGCAGTGTTGAGTCCATTTCGTTGAGCAAGGAGTAGCTCTTGTCTATTCCATATTTGGCTTAAGGAACTTTATCTGTGCTCATTTCAATCTCTGGTTTTATGCAGCACCCCAACTCACCTTTACCCTTAAGCAAGCATAAGTTGTTTTTCTAAATTTGAGTCCCTGTTCTGTTCTGTAATTCAGTTCCTGTGTAGCCAAGTTTACATTCCGTGTATTACTGATATCTTATGATGTTTCTTTTTCTGTGTGACTTACTTCAGTTAGAATCATCATACCTGAATCCACTCATTGTGCTGCTAAGGGCCTGATGACACAGATTTCATTGCTGAGTGATATTGCTTTGTAAGTAAATACCACAACTTCTTTATCCATTTTTCACTTTCTGCGATGTTGAACTTGTACTGTAAACGAGGTTCTTGTAAACAGAGCCGTTCCAAACTTTGGGGTGGCTGTGTCTTTTTGATTTTAATTTCCCTAAGCTATAGGACCATAAGTGGAAGTGCCCTAGGTTCTGTTGCTTTGTTTTTTAGATGTTTCAGGAAACACCATACACTTCTCCCGAGTGTCTGTTGGCAATTTACATCCCGCCCTTCAGCATAACAAGGCTCCCAGTTCTCCATGGCCTGTCCTGCCTTTCTGGATTTTACACTTTTTTCAGATGGCCCTTTTGACCGGGGGGAAGTGAGACTTCATTGTAGTGCAGATTTCCTTTGCAAGCTTGCTTGGTTGGCCAAAAGGGGCGTATGCGTTTTTTCCTGAATATATTCAGGAAAAAACGCATACGCCCTTTTTGGCCAAGTGCATCATTGTGGACGTTCTGCCTCTTTTCCTATGCTTTCAATGCAATTCCAGTCTACCTCCTGAAATCGGTTTCCTGCAATTCTGCCCCGCTTTCAAGTCCTCTTGGCAGCCTTACTTCAGTATATTTTTGGACGATAGCTGTCATTTATAACTCTGCAGGTTTGTGAATTACAGTGCCCCTGAGCTCCTTTCTTCAACTCGCTTTCTTTTGAGCTGGCCGCAACACCGCAGGATGGCTTCAGGCCCTAATCTGGCTCCGGTACGGCACGCTGAGCCTTTGGTTAATTCCTCTTCCTGGTAGGAAATGAGAGTTAAATTTGCCCGTCCAGACACCTCCAGCTAGTCTCCATTGGTTCTCGCTATTCCTGTTCATTTTCCGCAGAAATTGCAAACTGGGCCAAACAGGAGGTTAAAGGCGCTGACTCTCCAAGTCGGGAGAGTGTTAGTAAAGCGTCTGGAATGTTGCACCCGAGTACCAGGGTACGAAAACTGAGACATATTTGAACACGTCTCCCGATCACATGGTTGATCATACTCTAGGTTCCACATGCATGTTTTAGCTGAAGGAAGAATACCTTAAACCTGGGTAGTTGAAACCCGTGGAATGGGTACCATGCAATATGACTTCAAAGGGTCTTCATTTGCTCACCGAACCTCTCCAATCCTATCACTGCTGCGTTTATGCCCCTGTACACATGCTTGATTCTCTTTTGGAGACATAGCAATCCATAGGTTTTAAGATACTTACAAGTCAGGTACATTCTTAGGCGTTTAATATGCGGTGTTGAGTCCATTTCGTTGAGCAAGGAGTAGCTCTTTTCTATTCCATATTTGGCTTAAGGAACTTTATCTGTGCTCATTTCAATCTCTGGTTTTATGCAGCACCCCAACTCACCTTTACCCTTAAGCAAGCATAAGTTGTTTTTCTAAATTTGAGTCCCTGTTCTGTTCTGTAATTCAGTTCCTGTGTAGCCAAGTTTACATTCCGTGTATTACTGATATCTTATGATGTTTCTTTTTCTGTGTGACTTACTTCAGTTAGAATCATCATACCTGAATCCACTCATTGTGCTGCTAAGGGCCTGATGACACAGATTTCATTGCTGAGTGATATTGCTTTGTAAGTAAATACCACAACTTCTTTCTCCATTTTTCACTTTCTGCGATGTTGAACTTGTACTGTAAACGAGGTTCTTGTAAACAGAGCCGTTCCAAACTTTGGGGTGGCTGTGTCTTTTTGATTTTAATTTCCCTAAGCTATAGGACCATAAGTGGAAGTGCCCTAGGTTCTGTTGCTTTGTTTTTTAGATGTTTCAGGAAACACCATACACTTCTCCCGAGTGTCTGTTGGCAATTTACATCCCGCCCATCAGCATAACAAGGCTCCCAGTTCTCCATGGCCTGTCCTGCCTTTCTGGATTTTACACTTTTTTCAGATGGCCCTTTTGACCGGGGGGAAGTGAGACTTCATTGTAGTGCAGATTTCCTTTGCAAGCTTGCTTGGTTGGCCAAAAAGGGCGTATGCGTTTTTTCCTGAATATATTCAGGAAAAAACGCATACGCCCTTTTTGGCCAAGTGCATCATTGTGGACGTTCTGCCTCTTTTCCTATGCTTTCAATGCAATTCCAGTCTACCTCCTGAAATCGGTTTCCTGCAATTCTGCCCCGCTTTCAAGTCCTCTTGGCAGCCTTACTTCAGTCTATTTTTGGACGATAGCTGTCATTTATAACTCTGCAGGTTTGTGAATTACAGTGCCCCTGAGCTCCTTTCTTCAACTCGCTTTCTTGTGACCTGGCCGCAACACCGCAAGATGGCTTCAGGCCCTAATCTGGTTCCGGCACGGCACGCTGAGCCTTTGGTTAATTCCTCTTCCTGGTGGGAAATGAGAGTTAAATTTGCCCGTCCAGATACCTCCAGCTAGCCTCTCATTGGTTCTCGCTATTCCTGTTCATCTTCCGCAGAAATTGCAAACTGGGCCAAACAGGAGGTTAAAGGCGCTGACTCTCCAAGTGGGGAGAGTGTTAGTAAAGCGTCTGGAATGTTGCACCCGAGTACCAGGGGAGGAAAACTGAGACATATTTGAACACGTCTCCCGTTCACATGGTTGATCATACTTGGGTTCCACATGCATGTTTTAGCTGAAGGAAGAATACCTTAAATCTGGAGAGTTGAGACCCGTGGAATGGGTACCATGCAATATGACTTCAAAGGGTCTTCATTTGCTCACCGAACCTCTCCAATCCTATCACTGCTGCGTTTATGCCCCTGTACACATGCTTGATTCTCTTTCGGAGACATAGCAATCCATAGGTTTTAAGATACTTACTAGTCAGGTACATTCTTAGGCGTTTAATATGCGGTTTTGAGTCCATTTCGTTGAGCAAGGAGTAGCTCTTGTCTATTCCACATTTGACTTAAGGAACTTTATCTGTGCTCATTTCAATCTCTGGTTTTATGCAGCACCCCAACTCACCTTTACCCTTAAGCAAGCATAAGTTGGTTTTCTAAATTTGAGACCCTGTTCTGTTCTGTAATTCAGTTCCTGTGTAGCCAAGTTTACATTCCGTGTATTACTGATATCTTATGATGTTTCTTTTTCTGTGTGACTTATTTCAGTTAGAATCATCATACCTGAATCCACTCATTGTGCTGCTAAGGGCCTGATGACATAGATTTCATTGCTGAGTGATATTGCTTTGTAAGTAAATACCACAACTTCTTTATCCATTTTTCACTTTCTGCGATGTTGAACTTGTACTGTAAACGAGGTTCTTGTAAACAGAGGCGTCCCAAACTTTGGGGTGGCTGTGTCTTTTTGATTTTAATTTCCCTAAGCTATAGGACCATAAGTGGCAGTGCCCTAGGCTCTGTTGCTTTGTTTTTTAGATGTTTCAGGAAACACCATACACTTCTCCCGAGTGTCTGTTGGCAATTTACATCCCGCCCATCAGCATAACAAGGCTCCCAGTTCTCCATGGCCTGTCCTGCCTTTCTGGATTTTACACTTTTTTCAGATGGCCCTTTTGACCGGGGGGAAGTGAGACTTCATTGTAGTGCAGATTTCCTTTGCAAGCTTGCTTGGTTGGCCAAAAAGGGCGTATGCGTTTTTTCCTGAATATATTCAGGAAAAAACGCATACGCCCTTTTTGGCCAAGTGCATCATTGTGGACGTTCTGCCTCTTTTCCTATGCTTTCCATGCAATTCCAGTCTACCTCCTGCAATCGGTTTCCTGCAATTCTGCCCCGCTTTCAAGTCCTCTTGGCAGCCTTACTTCAGTCTATTTTTGGACGATAGCTGTCATTTATAACTCTGCAGGTTTGTGAATTACAGTGCCCCTGAGCTCCTTTCTTCAACTCGCTTTCTTGTGACCTGGCCGCAACACCGCAGGATGGCTTCAGGCCCTAATCAGATTCTGGCATGGCACGCTGAGCCTTTGGTTAATTCCTCTTCCTGGTAGGAAATGAGAGTTAAATTTGCCCGTACAGACACCTCCAGCTAGTCTCCATTGGTTCTCGCTATTCCTGTTCATCTTCCGCAGAAATTGCAAACTGGGCCAAACAGGAGGTTAAAGGGACTGACTCTCCAAGTCGGGAGAGTGTTAGTAAAGCGTCTGGAATGTTGCACCCGAGTACCAGGGTACGAAAACTGAGACGTATTTGAACACGTCTCCCGATCACATGGTTGATCATACTCTAGGTTCCACATGCATGTTTTAGCTGAAGGAAGAATACCTTAAACCTGGGTAGTTGAAACCCGTGGAATGGGTACCATGCAATATGACTTCAAAGGGTCTTCATTTGCTCACCGAACCTCTCCAATCCTATCACTGCTGCGTTTATGCCCCTGTACACATGCTTGATTCTCTTTTGGAGACATAGCAATCCATAGGTTTTAAGATACTTACAAGTCAGGTACATTCTTAGGCGTTTAATATACAGTGTTGAGTCCATTTCGTTGAGCAAGGAGTAGCTCTTGTCTATTCCATATTTGGCTTAAGGAACTTTATCTGTGCTCATTTCAATCTCTGGTTTTATGCAGCACCCCAACTCACCTTTACCCTTAAGCAAGCATAAGTTGTTTTTCTAAATTTGAGTCCCTGTTCTGTTCTGTAATTCAGTTCCTGTGTAGCCAAGTTTACATTCCGTGTATTACTGATATCTTATGATGTTTCTTTTTCTGTGTGACTTACTTCAGTTAGAATCATCATACCTGAATCCACTCATTGTGCTGGTAAGGGCCTGATGACACAGATTTCATTGCTGAGTGATATTGCTTTGTAAGTAAATACCACAACTTCTTTCTCCATTTTTCACTTTCTGCGATGTTGAACTTGTACTGTAAACGAGGTTCTTGTAAACAGAGCCGTTCCAAACTTTGGGGTGGCTGTGTCTTTTTGATTTTAATTTCCCTAAGCTATAGGACCATAAGTGGAAGTGCCCTAGGTTCTGTTGCTTTGTTTTTTAGATGTTTCAGGAAACACCATACACTTCTCCCATGTGGTTGTTGGCAATTTACATCCCGCCCATCAGCATAACAAGGCTCCCAGTTCTCCATGGCCTGTCCTGCCTTTCTGGATTTTACACGTTTTTCAGATGGCCCTTTTGACCGGGGGGAAGTGAGACTTCATTGTAGTGCAGATTTCCTTTGCAAGCTTGCTTGGTTGGCCAAAAGGGGCGTATGCGTTTTTTCCTGAATATATTCAGGAAAAAACGCATACGCCCTTTTTGGCCAAGTGCATCATTGTGGACGTTCTGCCTCTTTTCCTATGCTTTCAATGCAATTCCAGTCTACCTCCTGAAATCGGTTTCCTGCAATTCTGCCCCGCTTTCAAGTCCTCTTGGCAGCCTTACTTCAGTATATTTTTGGACGATAGCTGTCATTTATAACTCTGCAGGTTTGTGAATTACAGTGCCCCTGAGCTCCTTTCTTCAACTCGGTTTCTTTTGAGCTGGCCGCAACACCGCAGGATGGCTTCAGGCCCTAATCTGGCTCCGGTACGGCACGCTGAGCCTTTGGTTAATTCCTCTTCCTGGTAGGAAATGAGAGTTAAATTTGCCCGTCCAGACACCTCCAGCTAGTCTCCATTGGTTCTCGCTATTCCTGTTCATTTTCCGCAGAAATTGCAAACTGGGCCAAACAGGAGGTTAAAGGCGCTGACTCTCCAAGTCGGGAGAGTGTTAGTAAAGCGTCTGGAATGTTGCACCCGAGTACCAGGGTACGAAAACTGAGACATATTTGAACACGTCTCCCGATCACATGGTTGATCATACTCTAGGTTCCACATGCATGTTTTAGCTGAAGGAAGAATACCTTAAACCTGGGTAGTTGAAACCCGTGGAATGGGTACCATGCAATATGACTTCAAAGGGTCTTCATTTGCTCACCGAACCTCTCCAATCCTATCACTGCTGCGTTTATGCCCCTGTACACATGCTTGATTCTCTTTTGGAGACATAGCAATCCATAGGTTTTAAGATACTTACAAGTCAGGTACATTCTTAGGCGTTTAATATGCGGTGTTGAGTCCATTTCGTTGAGCAAGGAGTAGCTCTTTTCTATTCCATATTTGGCTTAAGGAACTTTATCTGTGCTCATTTCAATCTCTGGTTTTATGCAGCACCCCAACTCACCTTTACCCTTAAGCAAGCATAAGTTGTTTTTCTAAATTTGAGTCCCTGTTCTGTTCTGTAATTCAGTTCCTGTGTAGCCAAGTTTACATTCCGTGTATTACTGATATCTTATGATGTTTCTTTTTCTGTGTGACTTACTTCAGTTAGAATCATCATACCTGAATCCACTCATTGTGCTGCTAAGGGCCTGATGACACAGATTTCATTGCTGAGTGATATTGCTTTGTAAGTAAATACCACAACTTCTTTCTCCATTTTTCACTTTCTGCGATGTTGAACTTGTACTGTAAACGAGGTTCTTGTAAACAGAGCCGTTCCAAACTTTGGGGTGGCTGTGTCTTTTTGATTTTAATTTCCCTAAGCTATAGGACCATAAGTGGAAGTGCCCTAGGTTCTGTTGCTTTGTTTTTTAGATGTTTCAGGAAACACCATACACTTCTCCCGAGTGTCTGTTGGCAATTTACATCCCGCCCATCAGCATAACAAGGCTCCCAGTTCTCCATGGCCTGTCCTGCCTTTCTGGATTTTACACTTTTTTCAGATGGCCCTTTTGACCGGGGGGAAGTGAGACTTCATTGTAGTGCAGATTTCCTTTGCAAGCTTGCTTGGTTGGCCAAAAAGGGCGTATGCGTTTTTTCCTGAATATATTCAGGAAAAAACGCATACGCCCTTTTTGGCCAAGTGCATCATTGTGGACGTTCTGCCTCTTTTCCTATGCTTTCAATGCAATTCCAGTCTACCTCCTGAAATCGGTTTCCTGCAATTCTGCCCCGCTTTCAAGTCCTCTTGGCAGCCTTACTTCAGTCTATTTTTGGACGATAGCTGTCATTTATAACTCTGCAGGTTTGTGAATTACAGTGCCCCTGAGCTCCTTTCTTCAACTCGCTTTCTTGTGACCTGGCCGCAACACCGCAAGATGGCTTCAGGCCCTAATCTGGTTCCGGCACGGCACGCTGAGCCTTTGGTTAATTCCTCTTCCTGGTGGGAAATGAGAGTTAAATTTGCCCGTCCAGATACCTCCAGCTAGCCTCTCATTGGTTCTCGCTATTCCTGTTCATCTTCCGCAGAAATTGCAAACTGGGCCAAACAGGAGGTTAAAGGCGCTGACTCTCCAAGTGGGGAGAGTGTTAGTAAAGCGTCTGGAATGTGGCACCCGAGTACCAGGGGAGGAAAACTGAGACATATTTGAACACGTCTCCCGTTCACATGGTTGATCATACTTGGGTTCCACATGCATGTTTTAGCTGAAGGAAGAATACCTTAAATCTGGAGAGTTGAGACCCGTGGAATGGGTACCATGCAATATGACTTCAAAGGGTCTTCATTTGCTCACCGAACCTCTCCAATCCTATCACTGCTGCGTTTATGCCCCTGTACACATGCTTGATTCTCTTTCGGAGACATAGCAATCCATAGGTTTTAAGATACTTACTAGTCAGGTACATTCTTAGGCGTTTAATATGCGGTTTTGAGTCCATTTCGTTGAGCAAGGAGTAGCTCTTGTCTATTCCACATTTGACTTAAGGAACTTTATCTGTGCTCATTTCAATCTCTGGTTTTATGCAGCACCCCAACTCACCTTTACCCTTAAGCAAGCATAAGTTGGTTTTCTAAATTTGAGACCCTGTTCTGTTCTGTAATTCAGTTCCTGTGTAGCCAAGTTTACATTCCGTGTATTACTGATATCTTATGATGTTTCTTTTTCTGTGTGACTTATTTCAGTTAGAATCATCATACCTGAATCCACTCATTGTGCTGCTAAGGGCCTGATGACATAGATTTCATTGCTGAGTGATATTGCTTTGTAAGTAAATACCACAACTTCTTTATCCATTTTTCACTTTCTGCGATGTTGAACTTGTACTGTAAACGAGGTTCTTGTAAACAGAGGCGTCCCAAACTTTGGGGTGGCTGTGTCTTTTTGATTTTAATTTCCCTAAGCTATAGGACCATAAGTGGCAGTGCCCTAGGCTCTGTTGCTTTGTTTTTTAGATGTTTCAGGAAACACCATACACTTCTCCCGAGTGTCTGTTGGCAATTTACATCCCGCCCATCAGCATAACAAGGCTCCCAGTTCTCCATGGCCTGTCCTGCCTTTCTGGATTTTACACTTTTTTCAGATGGCCCTTTTGACCGGGGGGAAGTGAGACTTCATTGTAGTGCAGATTTCCTTTGCAAGCTTGCTTGGTTGGCCAAAAAGGGCGTATGCGTTTTTTCCTGAATATATTCAGGAAAAAACGCATACGCCCTTTTTGGCCAAGTGCATCATTGTGGACGTTCTGCCTCTTTTCCTATGCTTTCAATGCAATTCCAGTCTACCTCCTGAAATCGGTTTCCTGCAATTCTGCCCCGCTTTCAAGTCCTCTTGGCAGCCTTACTTCAGTCTATTTTTGGACGATAGCTGTCATTTATAACTCTGCAGGTTTGTGAATTACAGTGCCCCTGAGCTCCTTTCTTCAACTCGCTTTCTTGTGACCTGGCCGCAACACCGCAGGATGGCTTCAGGCCCTAATCAGATTCTGGCATGGCACGCTGAGCCTTTGGTTAATTCCTCTTCCTGGTAGGAAATGAGAGTTAAATTTGCCCGTACAGACACCTCCAGCTAGTCTCCATTGGTTCTCGCTATTCCTGTTCATCTTCCGCAGAAATTGCAAACTGGGCCAAACAGGAGGTTAAAGGGACTGACTCTCCAAGTCGGGAGAGTGTTAGTAAAGCGTCTGGAATGTTGCACCCGAGTACCAGGGTACGAAAACTGAGACGTATTTGAACACGTCTCCCGATCACATGGTTGATCATACTCTAGGTTCCACATGCATGTTTTAGCTGAAGGAAGAATACCTTAAACCTGGGTAGTTGAAACCCGTGGAATGGGTACCATGCAATATGACTTCAAAGGGTCTTCATTTGCTCACCGAACCTCTCCAATCCTATCACTGCTGCGTTTATGCCCCTGTACACATGCTTGATTCTCTTTTGGAGACATAGCAATCCATAGGTTTTAAGATACTTACAAGTCAGGTACATTCTTAGGCGTTTAATATACAGTGTTGAGTCCATTTCGTTGAGCAAGGAGTAGCTCTTGTCTATTCCATATTTGGCTTAAGGAACTTTATCTGTGCTCATTTCAATCTCTGGTTTTATGCAGCACCCCAACTCACCTTTACCCTTAAGCAAGCATAAGTTGTTTTTCTAAATTTGAGTCCCTGTTCTGTTCTGTAATTCAGTTCCTGTGTAGCCAAGTTTACATTCCGTGTATTACTGATATCTTATGATGTTTCTTTTTCTGTGTGACTTACTTCAGTTAGAATCATCATACCTGAATCCACTCATTGTGCTGGTAAGGGCCTGATGACACAGATTTCATTGCTGAGTGATATTGCTTTGTAAGTAAATACCACAACTTCTTTCTCCATTTTTCACTTTCTGCGATGTTGAACTTGTACTGTAAACGAGGTTCTTGTAAACAGAGCCGTTCCAAACTTTGGGGTGGCTGTGTCTTTTTGATTTTAATTTCCCTAAGCTATAGGACCATAAGTGGAAGTGCCCTAGGTTCTGTTGCTTTGTTTTTTAGATGTTTCAGGAAACACCATACACTTCTCCCATGTGGTTGTTGGCAATTTACATCCCGCCCATCAGCATAACAAGGCTCCCAGTTCTCCATGGCCTGTCCTGCCTTTCTGGATTTTACACGTTTTTCAGATGGCCCTTTTGACCGGGGGGAAGTGAGACTTCATTGTAGTGCAGATTTCCTTTGCAAGCTTGCTTGGTTGGCCAAAAAGGGCGTATGCGTTTTTTCCTGAATATATTCAGGAAAAAACGCATACGCCCTTTTTGGCCAAGTGCATCATTGTGGACGTTCTGCCTCTTTTCCTATGCTTTCAATGCAATTCCAGTCTACCTCCTGAAATCGGTTTCCTGCAATTCTGCCCCGCTTTCAAGTCCTCTGGCAGCCTTACTTCAGTGTATTTTTGGACGATAGCTGTCATTTATAACTCTGCAGGTTTGTGAATTACAGTGCCCCTGAGCTCCTTTCTTCAACTCGCTTTCTTTTGAGCTGGCCGCAACACCGCAGGATGGCTTCAGGCCCTAATCTGGTTCCGGTACGGCACGCTGAGCCTTTGGTTATTTCCTCTTCCTGGTGGGAAATGAGAGTTAAATTTGCCCGTCCAGACACCTCCAGCTAGCCTCTCATTGGTTCTCGCTATTCCTGTTCATCTTCCGCAGAAATTGCAAACTGGGCCAAACAGGAGGTTAAAGGCGGTGACTCTCCAAGTGGGGAGAGTGTTAGTAAAGCGTCTGGAATGTTACACCCGAGTACCAGGGGAGGAAAACTGAGACATATTTGAACACGTCTCCCGTTCACATGGTTGATCATACTCTAGGTTCCACATGCATGTTTTAGCTGAAGGAAGAATACCTTAAACATTGAGAGTTGAGACCCGTGGAATGGGTACCATGCAATATGACTTCAAAGGGTCTTCATTTGCTCACCGAACCTCTCCAATCCTATCACTGCTGCGTTTATGCCCCTGTACACATGCTTGATTCTCTTTCGGAGACATAGCAATCCATAGGTTTTAAGATACTTACTAGTCAGGTACATTCTTAGGCGTTGAATATGCGGTGTTGAGTCCATTTCGTTGAGCAAGGAGTAGCTCTTGTCTACTCCATATTTGACTTAAGGAACTTTATCTGTGCTCATTTCAATCTCTGGTTTTATGCAGCACCCCAACTCACCTTTCCCCTGAAGCAAGCATAAGTTGGTTTTCTAAATTTGAGACCCTGTTCTGTTCTGTAATTCAGTTCCTGTGTAGCCAAGTTTACATTCCGTGTATTACTGATATCTTATGATGTTTCTTTTTCTGTGTGACTTACTTCAGTTAGAATCATCATACCTGAATCCACTCATTGTGCTGCTAAGGGCCTGATGACACAGATTTCATTGCTGAGTGATATTTCTTTGTAAGTAAATACCACAACTTCTTTATCCATTTTTCACTTTCTGCGATGTTGAACTTGTACTGTAAACGAGGTTCTTGTAAACAGAGGCGGCCCAAACTTTGGGGTGGCTGTGTCTTTTTGAATTTAATTTCCCTAAGCTATAGGACCATAAGTGGCAGTGCCCTAGGCTCTGTTGCTTTGTTTTTTAGATGTTTCAGGAAACACCATACACTTCTCCCGAGTGTCTGTTGGCAATTTACATCCCGCCCATCAGCATAACAAGGCTCCCAGTTCTCCATGGCCTGTCCTGCCTTTCTGGATTTTACACTTTTTTCAGATGTCCCTTTTGACTGGGGGGAAGTGAGACTTCATTGTAGTGCAGATTTCCTTTGCAAGCTTGCTTGGTTGGCCAAAAAGGGCGTATGCGTTTTTTCCTGAATATATTCAGGAAAAAACACATAGGCCCTTTTTGGCCAAGTGCATCATTGTGGACGTTCTGCCTCTTTTCCTATGCTTTCAATGCAATTCCAGTCTACCTCCTGAAATCGGTTTCCTGCAATTCTGCCCCGCTTTCAAGTCCTCTTGGCAGCCTTACTTCAGTATATTTTTGGACGATAGCTGTCATTTATAACTCTGCAGGTTTGTGAATTACAGTGCCCCTGAGCTCCTTTCTTTAACTCGCTTTCTTGTGACCTGGCCGCAACACCGCAGGATGGCTTCAGGCCCTAATCTGATTCTGGCATGGCACGCTGAGCCTTTGGATAATTCCTCTTCCTGGTAGGAAATGAGAGTTAAATTTGCCCGTCCAGACACCTCCAGCTAGTCTCCATTGGTTCTCGCTATTCCTGTTCATCTTCCGCAGAAATTGCAAACTGGGCCAATCAGGAGGTTCAAGGGACTGACTCTCCAATTCGGGATAGTGTTAGTAAAGCGTCTGGAATGTTGCACCCGAGTACCAGGGTACGAAAACTGAGACATATTTGAACACGTCTCCCGATCACATAGTTGATCATACTCTAGGTTCCACATGCATGTTTTAGATGAAGGAAGAATACCTTAAACCTAGGTAGTTGAAACCCGTGGATTGGGTACCATGCAATATGAGTTCAAAGGGTCTTCATTTGCTCACCCAACCTCTCCAATCCTATCACTGCTGCGTTTATGCCCCTGTACACATGCTTGATTCTCTTTTGCAGACATAGCAATCCATAGGTTTTAAGATACTTACAAGTCAGGTACATTCTTAGGCGTTTAATATGCGTTGTTGAGTCCATTTCGTTGAGCAAGGAGTAGCTCTTGTCTATTCCATATTTGGCTTAAGGAACTTTATCTGTGCTCATTTCAATCTCTGGTTTTATGCAGCACCCCAACTCACCTTTACCCTTAAGCAAGCATAAGTTGGTTTTCTAAATTTGAGTCCCTGTTCTGTTCTGTAATTCAGTTCCTGTGTAGCCAAGTTTACATTCTGTGTATTACTGATATCTTATGATGTTTCTTTTTCTGTGTGACTTACTTCAGTTAGAATCATCATACCTGAATCCACTCATTGTGCTGCTAAGGGCCTGATGACACAGATTTCATTGCTGAGTGATATTGCTTTGTAAGTAAATACCACAACTTCTTTATCCATTTTTCACTTTCTGCGATGTTGAACTTGTACTGTAAACGAGGTTCTTGTAAACAGAGCCTTTCCAAACTTTGGGGTGGCTGTGTCTTTTTGATTTTAAATTCGCTAAGCTATAGGACCATAAGTGGAAGTGCCCTAGGCTCTGTTGCTTTGTTTTTTAGATGTTTCAGGAAACACCATACACTTCTCCCGAGTGGTTGTTGGCAATTTACATCCCGCCCATCAGCATAACAAGGCTCCCAGTTCTCCATGGCCTGTCCTGCCTTTCTGGACTTTACACTTTTTTCAGATGGCCCTTTTGAGCGGGGGGAAGTGAGACTTCATTGTAGTGCAGATTTCCTTTGCAAGCTTGCTTGGTTGGCCAAAAAGGGCGTATGCGTTTTTCCTGAATATATTCAGGAAAAAACGCATACGCCCTTTTTGGCCAAGTGCATCATTGTGGACGTTCTGCCTCTTTTCCTATGCTTTCAATGCAATTCCAGTCTACCTCCTGAAATCGGTTTCCTGCAATTCTGCCCCGCTTTCAAGTCCTCTTGGCAGCCTTACTTCAGTCTATTTTTGGACGATAGCTGTCATTTATAACTCTGCAGGTTTGTGAATTACAGTGCCCCTGAGCTCCTTTCTTCAACTCGCTTTCTTGTGAGCTGGCCGCAACACCGCAGGATGGCTTCAGGCCCTAATCTGGTTCCGGCACGGCACGCTGAGCCTTTGGTTATTTCCTCTTCCTGGTGGGAAATGAGAGTTAAATTTGCCCGTCCAGACACCTCCAGCTAGTCTCTCATTGGTTCTCGCTATTCCTGTTCATCTTCCGCAGAAATTGCAAACTGGGCCAAACAGGAGGTTAAAGGGACTGACTCTCCAAGTCGGGAGAGTGTTAGTAAAGCGTCTGGAATGTTGCACCCGAGTACCAGGGTACGAAAACTGAGACATATTTGAACACGTCTCCCGATCACATGGTTGATCATACTCTGGGTTCCACATGCATGTTTTAGCTGAAGGAAGAATACCTAAAACTTGGGTAGTTGAAACCCGTGGAATGGGTACCATGCAATATGACTTCAAAGGGTCTTCATTTGCTCACCGAACCTCTCCAATCCTATCACTGCTGCGTTTATGCCCCTGTACACATGCTTGATTCTCTTTCAGAGACATAGCAATCCATAGGTTTTAAGATACTTACTAGTCAGGTACATTCTTAGGCGTTTAATATGCGGTGTTGAGTCCATTTGTTGAGCAAGGAGTAGCTCTTGTCTATTCCATATTTGACTTAAGGAACTTTATCTGTGCTCATTTCAATCTCTGGTTTTATGCAGCACCCCAACTCACCTTTCCCCTTAAGCAAGCATAAGTTGGTTTTCTAAATTTGAGACCCTGTTCTGTTCTGTAATTCAGTTCCTGTGTAGCCAAGTTTACATTCCGTGTATTACTGATATCTTATGATGTTTCTTTTTCTGTGTGACTTACTTCAGTTAGAATCATCATACCTGAATCCACTCATTGTGCTGCTAAGAGCCTGATGACACAGATTTCATTGCTGAGTGATATTGCTTTGTAAGTAAATACCACAACTTCTTTATCCATTTTTCACTTTCTGCGATGTTGAACTTGTACTGTAAACGAGGTTCTTGTAAACAGAGCCGTTCCAAATTTTGGGGTGGCTGTGTCTTTTTGATTTTAATTTCCCTAAGCTATAGGACCATAAGTGGAAGTGCCCTAGGCTCTGTTGCTTTGTTTTTTAGATGTTTCAGGAAACACCATACACTTCTCCCTAGTGTTTGTTGGCAATTTACATCCTGCCCATCAGCATAACAAGGCTCCCAGTTCTCCATGGCCTGTCCTGCCTTTCTGGATTTTACACTTTTTTCAGATGGCCCTTTTGACCAGAGGGAAGTGAGACTTCATTGTAGTGCAGATTTCCTTTGCAAGTTTGCTTGGTTGGCCAAAAAGGGCGTATGCGTTTTTTCCTGAATATATTCAGGAAAAAACGCATACGCCCTTTTTGGCCAAGTGCATCATTGTGGACGTTCTGCCTCTTTTCTTATGCTTTCAATGCAATTCCAGTCTACCTCCTGAAATCGGTTTCCTGCAATTCTGCCCCGCTTTCAAGTCCTCTTGGCAGCCTTACTTCAGTCTATTTTTGGACGATAGCTGTCATTTATAACTCTGCAGGTTTGTGAATTACAGTGCCCCTGAGCTCCTTTCTTCAACTCGCTTTCTTGTGAGCTGGCCGCAACACAGCAGGATGGCTTCAGGCCCTTATCTGGTTCCGGCACGGCACGCTGAGCCTTTGGTTATTTCCTCTTCCTGGTGGGAAATGAGAGTTAAATTTGCCCGTCCAGACACCTCCAGCTAGTCTCTCATTGGTTCTCGCTATTCCTGTTCATCTTCCGCAGAAATTGCAAACTGGGCCAAACAGGAGGTTAAAGGCGCTGACTCTCCAAGTCGGGAGAGTGTTAGTAAAACGTCTGGAATGTTGCACCCGAGTACCAGGGTACGAAAACTGAGACATATTTGAACACGTCTCCCGTTCACACGGATGATCATACTCTTGGTTCCACATGCATGTTTTAGCTGAAGGAAGAATACCTTAAACCTGGGTAGTTGAAACCCGTGGAATGGGTACCATGCAATATGACTTCAAAGGGTCTTCATTTGCTCACCGAACCTCTCCAATCCTATCACTGCTGCGTTTATGCCCCTGTACACATGCTTGATTCTCTTTCGGAGACATAGCAATCCATAGGTTTTAAGATACTTACTAGTCAGGTACATTCTTAGGCGTTTAATATGCGGTGTTGAGTCCATTTCGTTGAGCAAGGAGTAGCTCTTGTCTATTCCATATTTGGCTTAAGGAACTTTATCTGTGCTCACTTCAATCTCTGGTTTTATGCAGCACCCCAACTCACCTTTACCCTTAAGCAAGCATAAGTTGGTTTTCTAAATTTGAGACCCTGTTCTGTTCTGTAATTCAGTTCCTGTGTAGCCAAGTTTCCATTCCATGTATTAGTGATATCTTATGATGTTTCTTTTTCTGTGTGACTTATTTCAGTTAGAATCATCATACCTGAATCCACTCATTGTGCTGCTAAGGGCCTGATGACATAGATTTCATTGCTGAGTGTTATTGCTTTGTAGGTAAATACCACAGCTTCTTTATTCATTTTTCATTTTCTGCGATGTTGAACTTGTACTGTAAACGAGGTTCTTGTAAACAGAGCCGTCCCAAACTTTGGGGTGGCTGTGTCTTTTTGATTTTAATTTCCCTAAGCTATAGGACCATAAGTGGAAGTGCCCTAGGCTCTGTTGCTTTGTTTTCTCGATGTTTCAGGAAACACCATACACTTCTCCCATGTGGTTGTTGGCAATTTACATCCCGCCCATCAGCATAACAAGGCTCCCAGTTCTCCATGGCCTGTCCTGCCTTTCTGGATTTTACACTTTTTTCAGATGGCCCTTTTGACCGGGGGGAAGTGAGACTTCATTGTAGTGCAGATTTCCTTTGCAAGCTTGCTTGGTTGGCCAAAAAGGGCGTATGCGTTTTTTCCTGATTATATTCAGGAAAAAACGCATACGCCCTTTTTGGCCAAGTGCATCATTGTGGACGTTCTGCCTCTTTTCCTATGCTTTCAATGTAATTGCAGTCTACCTCCTGAAATCGGGTTCCTGCAATTCTGCCCCTCTTTCAAGTCCTCTTGGCAGCCTTACTTCAGTCTATTTTTGGACGATAGCTGTCATTTATAACTCTGCAGGTTTGTGAATTACAGTGCCCCTGAGCTCCTTTCTTCAACTCGTTTTCTTGTGAGCTGGCTGCAACACCGCTGGATGGCTTCAGGCCCTAATCTGGTTCCGGCACGGCACGCTGAGCCTTTGGTTATTTCCTCTTTCTGGTGGGAAATGAGAGTTAAATTTGCCCGTCCAGACACCTCCAGCTAGTCTCTCATTGGTTCTCCCTATTCCTGTTCATCTTCCGCAGAAATTGCAAACGGTGCCAAACAGGAGGTTAAAGGCGCTGACTCTCCAAGTGGGGAGAGTGTTAGTAAAGCGTCTGGAATGTTGCACCCGAGTACCAGGGGAGGAAAACTGAGACATATTTGAACACGTCTCCCGTTCACATGGTTGATCATACTTGGGTTCCACATGCATGTTTTAGCTGAAGGAAGAATACCTTAAACCTGGAGAGTTGAGACCCGTGTAATGGGTACCATGCAATATGACTTCAAAGGGTCTTCATTTGCTCACCGAACCTCTCCAATCCTATCACTGCTGCGTTTATGCCCCTGTACACATGCTTGATTCTCTTTCGGAGACATAGCAATCCATAGGTTTTACGATACTTACTAGTCAGGTACATTCTTAGGCGTTTAATATGCGGTGTTGAGTCCATTTCGTTGAGCAAGGAGTAGCTCTTGTCTATTCCATATTTGGCCTAAGGAACTTTATCTGTGCTCATTTCAATCTCTGGTTTTATGCAGCACCCCAACTCACCTTTACCCTTAAGCAAGCATAAGTTGGTTTTCTAAATTTGAGACCCTGTTCTGTTCTGTAATTCAGTTCCTGTGTAGCCAAGTTTACATTCCGTGTATTACTGATATCTTATGATGTTTCTTTTTCTGTGTGACTTATTTCAGTTAGAATCATCATACCTGAATCCACTCATTGTGATGCTAAGGGCCTGATGACATAGATTTCATTGCTGAGTGATATTGCTTTGTAAGTAAATACCACAACTTCTTTATCCATTTTTCACTTTCTGCGATGTTGAACTTGTACTGTAAACGAGGTTCTTCTAAACAGAGGCGTCCCAAACTTTGGGGTGACTGTGTCTTTTTGATTTTAATTTCCCTAAGCTATAGGACCATAAGTGGAAGTGCCCTAGGCTCTGTTGCTTTGTTTTTTAGATGTTTCAGGAAACACCATACACTTCTCCCGAGTGGTTGTTGGCAATTTACATCCCGCCCATCAGCATAACAGGGCTGCCAGTTCTCCATGGCCTGTCCTGCCTTTCTGGATTTTACACTTTTTTCAGATGGCCCTTTTGACCGGGGGGAAGTGAGACTTCATTGTAGTGCAGATTTCCTTTGCAAGCTTGCTTGGTTGGCCAAAAAGGGCGTATGCGTTTTTTCCTGAATATATTCAGGAAAAAACGCATACGCCCTTTTTGGCCAAGTGCATCATTGTGGACGTTCTGCCTCTTTTCCTATGCTTTCAATGCAATTCCAGTCTACCTCCTGAAATCGGTTTCCTGCAATTCTGCCCCGCTTTCAAGTCCTCTTGGCAGCCTTACTTCAGTCTATTTTTGGACGATAGCTGTCATTTATAACTCTGCAGGTTTGTGAATTACAGTGCCCCTGAGCTCCTTTCTTCAGCTCGCTTTCTTGTGAGCTGGCCGCAACACCGCAGGATGGCTTCAGGCCCTAATCTGGTTCCGGCACGGCACGCTGAGCCTTTGGTTAATTCCTCTTCCTGGTGGGAAATGAGAGTTAAATTTGCCCGTCCAGACACCTCCAGCTAGTCTCTCATTGGTTCTCGCTATTCCTGTTCATCTTCCGCAGAAATTGCAAACTGGGCCAAACAGGAGGTTAAAGGGACTGACTCTCCAAGTCGGGAGAGTGTTAGTAAAGCGTCTGGAATGTTGCACCCGAGTACCAGGGTACGAAAACTGAGACATATTTGAACACGTCTCCCGATCACATGGTTGATCATACTCTGGGTTCCACATGCATGTTTTAGCTGAAGGAAGAATACCTAAAACTTGGGTAGTTGAAACCCGTGGAATGGGTACCATGCAATATGACTTCAAAGGGTCTTCATTTGCTCACCGAACCTCTCCAATCCTATCACTGCTGCGTTTATGCCCCTGTACACATGCTTGATTCTCTTTCAGAGACATAGCAATCCATAGGTTTTAAGATACTTACTAGTCAGGTACATTCTTAGGCGTTTAATATGCGGTGTTGAGTCCATTTCGTTGAGCAAGGAGTAGCTCTTGTCTATTCCATATTTGACTTAAGGAACTTTATCTGTGCTCATTTCAATCTCTGGTTTTATGCAGCACCCCAACTCACCTTTACCCTTAAGCAAGCATAAGTTGGTTTTCTAAATTTGAGACCCTGTTCTGTTCTGTAATTCAGTTCCTGTGTAGCCAAGTTTACATTCCGTGTATTACTGATATCTTATGATGTTTCTTTTTCTGTGTAACTTACTTCAGTTAGAATCATCATACCTGAATCCACTCATTGTGCTGCTAAGGGCCTGATGACACAGATTTCATTGCTGAGTGATATTGCTTTGTAAGTAAATACCACAACTTCTTTATCCATTTTTCACTTTCTGCGATGTTGAACTTGTACTGTAAATGAGGTTCTTGTAAACAGAGCCGTTCCAAATTTTGGGGTGGCTGTGTCTTTTTGATTTTAATTTCCCTAAGCTATAGGACCATAAGTGGAAGTGCCCTAGGCCCTGTTGCTTTGTTTTTTAGATGTTTCAGGAAACACCATACACTTCTCCCGAGTGGTTGTTGGCAATTTACATCCCGCCCATCAGCATAACAAGGCTCCCAGTTCTCCATGGCCTGTCCTGCCTTTCTGGATTTTACACTTTTTTCAGATGGCCCTTTTGACCAGAGGGAAGTGAGACTTCATTGTAGTGCAGATTTCCTTTGCAAGTTTGCTTGGTTGGCCAAAAAGGGCGTATGCGTTTTTTCCTGAATATATTCAGGAAAAAACGCATACGCCCTTTTTGGCCAAGTGCATCATTGTGGACGTTCTGCCTCTTTTCCTATGCTTTCAATGCAATTCCAGTCTACCTCCTGAAATCGGTTTCCTGCAATTCTGCCCCGCTTTCAAGTCCTCTTGGCAGGCTTACTTCAGTCTATTTTTGGACGATAGCTGTCATTTATAACTCTGCAGGTTTGTGAATTACAGTGCCCCTGAGCTCCTTTCTTCAACTCGCTTTCTTGTGAGCTGGCCGCAACACAGCAGGATGGCTTCAGGCCCTTATCTGGTTCCGGCACGGCACGCTGAGCCTTTGGTTATTTCCTCTTCCTGGTGGGAAATGAGAGTTAAATTTGCCCGTCCAGACACCTCCAGCTAGTCTCTCATTGGTTCTCGCTATTCCTGTTCATCTTCCGCAGAAATTGCAAACTGGGCCAAACAGGAGGTTAAAGGCGCTGACTCTCCAAGTCGGGAGAGTGTTAGTAAAACGTCTGGAATGTTGCACCCGAGTACCAGGGTACGAAAACTGAGACATATTTGAACACGTCTCCCGTTCACACGGATGATCATACTCTTGGTTCCACATGCATGTTTTAGCTGAAGGAAGAATACCTTAAACCTGGGTAGTTGAAACCCGTGGAATGGGTACCATGCAATATGACTTCAAAGGGTCTTCATTTGCTCACCGAACCTCTCCAATCCTATCACTGCTGCGTTTATGCCCCTGTACACATGCTTGATTCTCTTTCGGAGACATAGCAATCCATAGGTTTTAAGATACTTACTAGTCAGGTACATTCTTAGGCGTTTAATATGCGGTGTTGAGTCCATTTCGTTGAGCAAGGAGTAGCTCTTGTCTATTCCATATTTGGCTTAAGGAACTTTATCTGTGCTCACTTCAATCTCTGGTTTTATGCAGCACCCCAACTCACCTTTACCCTTAAGCAAGCATAAGTTGGTTTTCTAAATTTGAGACCCTGTTCTGTTCTGTAATTCAGTTCCTGTGTAGCCAAGTTTCCATTCCATGTATTAGTGATATCTTATGATGTTTCTTTTTCTGTGTGACTTATTTCAGTTAGAATCATCATACCTGAATCCACTCATTGTGCTGCTAAGGGCCTGATGACATAGATTTCATTGCTGAGTGTTATTGCTTTGTAGGTAAATACCACAGCTTCTTTATTCATTTTTCATTTTCTGCGATGTTGAACTTGTACTGTAAACGAGGTTCTTGTAAACAGAGCCGTCCCAAACTTTGGGGTGGCTGTGTCTTTTTGATTTTAATTTCCCTAAGCTATAGGACCATAAGTGGAAGTGCCCTAGGCTCTGTTGCTTTGTTTTTTAGATGTTTCAGGAAACACCATACACTTCTCCCATGTGGTTGTTGGCAATTTACATCCCGCCCATCAGCATAACAAGGCTCCCAGTTCTCCATGGCCTGTCCTGCCTTTCTGGATTTTACACTTTTTTCAGATGGCCCTTTTGACCGGGGGGAAGTGAGACTTCATTGTAGTGCAGATTTCCTTTGCAAGCTTGCTTGGTTGGCCAAAAAGGGCGTATGCGTTTTTTCCTGATTATATTCAGGAAAAAACGCATACGCCCTTTTTGGCCAAGTGCATCATTGTGGACGTTCTGCCTCTTTTCCTATGCTTTCAATGTAATTGCAGTCTACCTCCTGAAATCGGGTTCCTGCAATTCTGCCCCTCTTTCAAGTCCTCTTGGCAGCCTTACTTCAGTCTATTTTTGGACGATAGCTGTCATTTATAACTCTGCAGGTTTGTGAATTACAGTGCCCCTGAGCTCCTTTCTTCAACTCGTTTTCTTGTGAGCTGGCTGCAACACCGCTGGATGGCTTCAGGCCCTAATCTGGTTCCGGCACGGCACGCTGAGCCTTTGGTTATTTCCTCTTTCTGGTGGGAAATGAGAGTTAAATTTGCCCGTCCAGACACCTCCAGCTAGTCTCTCATTGGTTCTCCCTATTCCTGTTCATCTTCCGCAGAAATTGCAAACGGTGCGAAACAGGAGGTTAAAGGCGCTGACTCTCCAAGTGGGGAGAGTGTTAGTAAAGCGTCTGGAATGTTGCACCCGAGTACCAGGGGAGGAAAACTGAGACATATTTGAACACGTCTCCCGTTCACATGGTTGATCATACTTGGGTTCCACATGCATGTTTTAGCTGAAGGAAGAATACCTTAAACATGGAGAGTTGAGACCCGTGTAATGGGTACCATGCAATATGACTTCAAAGGGTCTTCATTTGCTCACCGAACCTCTCCAATCCTATCACTGCTGCGTTTATGCCCCTGTACACATGCTTGATTCTCTTTCGGAGACATAGCAATCCATAGGTTTTACGATACTTACTAGTCAGGTACATTCTTAGGCGTTTAATATGCGGTGTTGAGTCCATTTCGTTGAGCAAGGAGTAGCTCTTGTCTATTCCATATTTGGCCTAAGGAACTTTATCTGTGCTCATTTCAATCTCTGGTTTTATGCAGCACCCCAACTCACCTTTACCCTTAAGCAAGCATAAGTTGGTTTTCTAAATTTGAGACCCTGTTCTGTTCTGTAATTCAGTTCCTGTGTAGCCAAGTTTACATTCCGTGTATTACTGATATCTTATGATGTTTCTTTTTCTGTGTGACTTATTTCAGTTAGAATCATCATACCTGAATCCACTCATTGTGATGCTAAGGGCCTGATGACATAGATTTCATTGCTGAGTGATATTGCTTTGTAAGTAAATACCACAACTTCTTTATCCATTTTTCACTTTCTGCGATGTTGAACTTGTACTGTAAACGAGGTTCTTCTAAACAGAGGCGTCCCAAACTTTGGGGTGACTGTGTCTTTTTGATTTTAATTTCCCTAAGCTATAGGACCATAAGTGGAAGTGCCCTAGGCTCTGTTGCTTTGTTTTTTAGATGTTTCAGGAAACACCATACACTTCTCCCGAGTGGTTGTTGGCAATTTACATCCCGCCCATCAGCATAACAGGGCTGCCAGTTCTCCATGGCCTGTCCTGCCTTTCTGGATTTTACACTTTTTTCAGATGGCCCTTTTGACCGGGGGGAAGTGAGACTTCATTGTAGTGCAGATTTCCTTTGCAAGCTTGCTTGGTTGGCCAAAAAGGGCGTATGCGTTTTTTCCTGAATATATTCAGGAAAAAACGCATACGCCCTTTTTGGCCAAGTGCATCATTGTGGACGTTCTGCCTCTTTTCCTATGCTTTCAATGCAATTCCAGTCTACCTCCTGAAATCGGTTTCCTGCAATTCTGCCCCGCTTTCAAGTCCTCTTGGCAGCCTTACTTCAGTCTATTTTTGGACGATAGCTGTCATTTATAACTCTGCAGGTTTGTGAATTACAGTGCCCCTGAGCTCCTTTCTTCAGCTCGCTTTCTTGTGAGCTGGCCGCAACACCGCAGGATGGCTTCAGGCCCTAATCTGGTTCCGGCACGGCACGCTGAGCCTTTGGTTAATTCCTCTTCCTGGTGGGAAATGAGAGTTAAATTTGCCCGTCCAGACACCTCCAGCTAGTCTCTCATTGGTTCTCGCTATTCCTGTTCATCTTCCGCAGAAATTGCAAACTGGGCCAAACAGGAGGTTAAAGGGACTGACTCTCCAAGTCGGGAGAGTGTTAGTAAAGCGTCTGGAATGTTGCACCCGAGTACCAGGGTACGAAAACTGAGACATATTTGAACACGTCTCCCGATCACATGGTTGATCATACTCTGGGTTCCACATGCATGTTTTAGCTGAAGGAAGAATACCTAAAACTTGGGTAGTTGAAACCCGTGGAATGGGTACCATGCAATATGACTTCAAAGGGTCTTCATTTGCTCACCGAACCTCTCCAATCCTATCACTGCTGCGTTTATGCCCCTGTACACATGCTTGATTCTCTTTCAGAGACATAGCAATCCATAGGTTTTAAGATACTTACTAGTCAGGTACATTCTTAGGCGTTTAATATGCGGTGTTGAGTCCATTTCGTTGAGCAAGGAGTAGCTCTTGTCTATTCCATATTTGACTTAAGGAACTTTATCTGTGCTCATTTCAATCTCTGGTTTTATGCAGCACCCCAACTCACCTTTACCCTTAAGCAATCATAAGTTGGTTTTCTAAATTTGAGACCCTGTTCTGTTCTGTAATTCAGTTCCTGTGTAGCCAAGTTTACATTCCGTGTATTACTGATATCTTATGATGTTTCTTTTTCTGTGTAACTTACTTCAGTTAGAATCATCATACCTGAATCCACTCATTGTGCTGCTAAGGGCCTGATGACACAGATTTCATTGCTGAGTGATATTGCTTTGTAAGTAAATACCACAACTTCTTTATCCATTTTTCACTTTCTGCGATGTTGAACTTGTACTGTAAATGAGGTTCTTGTAAACAGAGCCGTTCCAAATTTTGGGGTGGCTGTGTCTTTTTGATTTTAATTTCCCTAAGCTATAGGACCATAAGTGGAAGTGCCCTAGGCTCTGTTGCTTTGTTTTTTAGATGTTTCAGGAAACACCATACACTTCTCCCGAGTGGTTGTTGGCAATTTACATCCCGCCCATCAGCATAACAAGGCTCCCAGTTCTCCATGGCCTGTCCTGCCTTTCTGGATTTTACACTTTTTTCAGATGGCCCTTTTGACCAGAGGGAAGTGAGACTTCATTGTAGTGCAGATTTCCTTTGCAAGTTTGCTTGGTTGGCCAAAAAGGGCGTATGCGTTTTTTCCTGAATATATTCAGGAAAAAACGCATACGCCCTTTTTGGCCAAGTGCATCATTGTGGACGTTCTGCCTCTTTTCCTATGCTTTCAATGCAATTCCAGTCTACCTCCTGAAATCGGTTTCCTGCAATTCTGCCCCGCTTTCAAGTCCTCTTGGCAGGCTTACTTCAGTATATTTTTGGACGATAGCTGTCATTTATAACTCTGCAGGTTTGTGAATTACAGTGCCCCTGAGCTCCTTTCTTCAACTCGCTTTCTTGTGAGCTGGCCACAACACCGCAGGATGGCTTCAGGCCCTAATCTGGTTCCGGTACGGCACGCTGAGCCTTTGGTTATTTCCTCTTCCTGGTGGGAAATGAGAGTTAAATTTGCCCGTCCAGACACCTCCAGCTAGTCTCTCATTGGTTCTCGCTATTCCTGTTCATCTTCCGCAGAAATTGCAAACTGGGCCAAACAGGAGGTTAAAGGCGCTGACTCTCCAAGTCGGGAGAGTGTTAGTAAAGCGTCTGGAATGTTGCACCCGAGTACCAGGGTACGAAAACTGAGACATATTTGAACACGTCTCCCGTTCACACGGATGATCATACTCTTGGTTCCACATGCATGTTTTAGCTGAAGGAAGAATACCTTAAACCTGGGTAGTTGAAACCCGTGGAATGGGTACCATGCAATATGACTTCAAAGGGTCTTCATTTGCTCACCGAACCTCTCCAATCCTATCACTGCTGCGTTTATGCCCCTGTACACATGCTTGATTCTCTTTCAGAGACATAGCAATCCATAGGTTTTAAGATACTTACTAGTCAGGTACATTCTTAGGCGTTTAATATGCGGTGTTGAGTCCATTTCGTTGAGCAAGGAGTAGCTCTTGTCTATTCCATATTTGGCTTAAGGAATTTTATCTGTGCTCACTTCAATCTCTGGTTTTATGCAGCACCCCAACTCACCTTTACCCTTAAGCAAGCATAAGTTGGTTTTCTAAATTTGAGACCCTGTTCTGTTCTGTAATTCAGTTCCTGTGTAGCCAAGTTTCCATTCCATGTATTAGTGATATCTTATGATGTTTCTTTTTCTGTGTGACTTATTTCAGTTAGAATCATCATACCTGAATCCACTCATTGTGCTGCTAAGGGCCTGATGACATAGATTTCATTGTTGAGTGTTATTGCTTTGTAGGTAAATACCACAGCTTCTTTATCCATTTTTCATTTTCTGCGATGTTGAACTTGTACTGTAAACGAGGTTCTTGTAAACAGAGCCGTCCCAAACTTTGGGGTGGCTGTGTCTTTTTGATTTTAATTTCCCTAAGCTATAGGACCATAAGTGGAAGTGCCCTAGGCTCTGTTGCTTTGTTTTCTCGATGTTTCAGGAAACACCATACATTTCTCCCATGTGGTTGTTGGCAATTTACATCCCGCCCATCAGCATAACAAGGCTCCCAGTTCTCCATGTCCTGTCCTGCCTTTCTGGATTTTACACTTTTTTCAGATGGCCCTTTTGACCGGGGGGAAGTGAGACTTCATTGTAGTGCAGATTTCCTATGCAAGCTTGCTTGGTTGGCCAAAAAGGGCGTATGCGTTTTTTCCTGATTATATTCAGGAAAAAACGCATACGCCCTTTTTGGCCAAGTGCATCATTGTGGACGTTCTGCCTCTTTTCCTATGCTTTCAATGTAATTGCAGTCTACCTCCTGAAATCGGGTTCCTGCAATTCTGCCCCGCTTTCAAGTCCTCTTGGCAGCCTTACTTCAGTCTATTTTTGGACGATAGCTGTCATTTATAACTCTGCAGGTTTGTGAATTACAGTGCCCCTGAGCTCCTTTCTTCAACTCGTTTTCTTGTGAGCTGGCTACAACACCGCTGGATGGCTTCAGGCCCTAATCTGGTTCCGGCACGGCATGCTGAGCCTTTGGTTATTTCCTCTTTCTGGTGGGAAATGAGAGTTAAATTTGCCCGTCCAGACACCTCCAGCTAGTCTCTCATTGGTTCTCCCTATTCCTGTTCATCTTCCGCAGAAATTGCAAACTGTGCCAAACAGGAGGTTAAAGGTGCTGACTCTCCAAGTGGGGAGAGTGTTAGTAAAGCGTCTGGAATGTTGCACCCGAGTACCAGGGGAGGAAAACTGAGACATATTTGAACACGTCTCCCGTTCACACGGTTGATCATACTCTGGGTTCCACATGCATATTTTAGCTGAAGGAAGAATATCTTAAACCTGGAGAGTTGAGACCCGTGTAATGGGTACCATGCAATATGACTTCAAAGGGTCTTCATTTGCTCACGAACCTCTCCAATCCTATCACTGCTGCGTTTATGCCCCTGTACACATGCTTGATTCTCTTTCGGAGACATAGCAATTCATAGGTTTTAAGATACTTACTAGACAGGTACATTCTTAGGCGTTTAATATGCGGTGTTGTGTCCATTTCGTTGAGCAAGGAGTAGCTCTTGTCTATTCCATATTTGGCTTAAGGAAGTTTATCTGTGCTCATTTCAATCTCTGGTTTTATGCAGCACCCCAACTCACCTTTACCCTTAAGCAAGAATAAGTTGGTTTTCTAAATTTGAGACCCTGTTCTGTTCTGTAATTCAGTTCCTGTGTAGCCAAGTTTACATTCCGTGTATTACTGATATCTTATGAAGTTTCTTTTTCTGTGTGACTTATTTCAGTTAGAATCATCATACCTGAATTCACTCATTGTGCTGCTAAGGGCCTGATGACACAGATTTCATTGCTGAGTGATATTGCTTTGTAAGTAAATACCACAACTTCTTTATCCATTTTTCACTTTCTGCGATGTTGAACTTGTACTGTAAACGAGGTTCTTGTAAACAGAGCCGTTCCAAACTTTGGGGTGGCTGTGTCTTTTTGATTTTAATTTCCCTAAGCTATAAGACCATAAGTGGAAGTGCCCTAGGCTCTGTTGCTTTGTTTTTTAGATGTTTCAGGAAACACCATACACTTCTCCCGAGTGGTTGTTGGCAATTTACATCCCGCCCATCAGCATAACAGGGCTGCCAGTTCTCCATGGCCTGTCCTGCCTTTCTGGATTTTACACTTTTTTCAGATGGCCCTTTTGACCGGGGGGAAGTGAGACTTCATTGTAGTGCAGATTTCCTTTGCAAGCTTGCTTGGTTGGCCAAAAAGGGCGTATGCGTTTTTTCCTGATTATATTCAGGAAAAAACGCATACGCCCTTTTTGGCCAAGTGCATCATTGTGGACGTTCTGCCTCTTTTCCTATGCTTTCAATGCAATTCCAGTCTACCTCCTGAAATCGGTTTCCTGCAATTCTGCCCCGCTTTCAAGTCCTCTTGGCAGCCTTACTTCAGTCTATTTTTGGACGATAGCTGTCATTTATAACTCTGCAGGTTTGTGAATTACAGTGCCCCTGAGCTCCTTTCTTCACCTCGCTTTCTTTTGAGCTGGCCGCAACACCGCAGGATGGCTTTAGGCCCTAATCTGGTTCCGGTACGGCACGCTGAGCCTTTGGTTATTTCCTCTTCCTGGTGGGAAATGAGAGTTAAATTTGCCCGTCCAGACACCTCCAGCTAGCCTCTCATTGGTTCTCGCTATTCCTGTTCATCTTCCGCAGAAATTGCAAACTGGGACAAACAGGAGGTTAAAGGCGCTGACTCTCCAAGTGGGGAGAGTGTTAGTAAATCGTCTGGAATGTTGCACCCGAGTACCAGGGGAGGAAAACTGAGACATATTTCAACACGTCTCCCGTTCACATGGTTGATCATACTTGGGTTCCACATGCATGTTTTAGCTGAAGGAAGAATACCTTAAACCTGGAGAGTTGAGACCCGTGTAATGGGTACCATGCAATATGACTTCAAAGGGTCTTCATTTGCTCACCGAACCTCTCCAATCCTATCACTGCTGCGTTTATGCCCCTGTACACATGCTTGATTCTCTTTCGGAGACATAGCAATCCATAGGTTTTATGATACTTACTAGTCAGGTACATTCTTAGGCGTTTAATATGCGGTGTTGAGTCCATTTCGTTGAGCAAGGAGTAGCTCTTGTCTATTCCATATTTGGCCTAAGGAACTTTATCTGTGCTCATTTCAATCTCTGGTTTTATGCAGCACCCCAACTCACCTTTACCCTTAAGCAAGCATAAGTTGGTTTTCTAAATTTGAGACCCTGTTCTGTTCTGTAATTCAGTTCCTGTGTAGCCAAGTTTACATTCCGTGTATTACTGATATCTTATGATGTTTCTTTTTCTGTGTGACTTATTTCAGTTAGAATCATCATACCTGAATCCACTCATTGTGATGCTAAGGGCCTGATGACATAGATTTCATTGCTGAGTGATATTGCTTTGTAAGTAAATACCACAACTTCTTTATCCATTTTTCACTTTCTGCGATGTTGAACTTGTACTGTAAACGAGGTTCTTCTAAACAGAGGCGTCCCAAATTTTGGGGTGACTGTGTCTTTTTGATTTTAATTTCCCTAAGCTATAGGACCATAAGTGGAAGTGCCCTAGGTTCTGTTGCTTTGTTTTTTAGATGTTTCAGGAAACACCATACACTTCTCCCGAGTGGTTGTTGGCCATTTACATCCCGCCCATCAGCATAACAGGGCTGCCAGTTCTCCATGGCCTGTCCTGCCTTTCTGGATTTTACACTTTTTTCAGATGGCCCTTTTGACCGGGGGGAAGTGAGACTTCATTGTAGTGCAGATTTCCTTTGCAAGCTTGCTTGGTTGGCCAAAAAGGGCGTATGCGTTTTTTCCTGAATATATTCAGGAAAAAACGCATACGCCCTTTTTGGCCAAGTGCATCATTGTGGACGTTCTGCCTCTTTTCCTATGCTTTCAATGCAATTCCAGTCTACCTCCTGAAATCGGTTTCCTGCAATTCTGCCCCGCTTTCAAGTCCTCTTGGCAGCCTTACTTCAGTCTATTTTTGGACGATAGCTGTCATTTATAACTCTGCAGGTTTGTGAATTACAGTGCCCCTGAGCTCCTTTCTTCAACTCGCTTTCTTGTGACCTGGCCGCAACACCGCAGGATGGCTTCAGGCCCTAATCTGTTTCCGGTACGGCACACTGAGCCTTTGGTTATTTCCTCTTCCTGGTGGGAAATGAGAGTTAAATTTGCCCGTCCAGACACCTCCAGCTAGCCTCTCATTGGTTCTCGCTATTCCTGTTCATCTTCCGCAGAAATTGCAAACTGGGCCAAACAGGAGGTTAAAGGCGCTGACTCTCCAAGTGGGGAGAGTGTTAGTAAAGCGTCTGGAATGTTGCACCCGAGTACCAGGGGAGGAAAACTGAGACATATTTGAACACGTCTCCCGATCACATGGTTGATCATACTCTGGGTTCCACATGCATGTTTTAGCTGAAGGAAGAATACCTAAAAGCTGGGTAGTTGAAACCCGTGGAATGGGTACCATGCAATATGACTTCAAAGGGTCTTCAGTTGCTCACCGAACCTCTCCAATCCTATCACTGCTGCGTTTATGCCCCTGAACACATGCTTGATTCTCTTTCGGAGAGATAGCAATCCATAGGTTTTAAGATACTTACTAGTCAGGTACATTCTTAGGCGTTAAATATGCGGTGTTGAGTCCATTTCGTGGAGCAAGGAGTAGCTCTTGTCTATTCCATATTTGGCTTAAGGAACTTTATCTGTGCTCATTTCAATCTCTGGTTTTATGCAGCAACCCAACTCACCTTTCCCCTTAAGCAAGCATAAGTTGGTTTTCTAAATTTGAGAACCTGTTCTGTTTTGGAATTCAGTTCCTGTGTAGCCAAGTTTACATTCCGTGTATTAGTGATATCTTATGATGTTTCTTTTTCTGTGTGACTTATTTCAGTTAGAATCATCGTACCTGAATCTACTCATTATGCTGCTACGGGCCTGATGACATAGATTTCATTGCTGAGTGATACTGCATTGTACGTAAGTACCACAAGTTCTTTATCCATTTTTCACTTTCTGCAATGTTGAACTTGTACTGTAAACGAGGTTCTTGTAAACAGAGCCGTTCCAAACTTTGGGGTGGCTGTGTCTTTTTGATTTTAATTTCCCTAAGCTATAGGACCATAAGTGGAAGTGCCCTAGGCTCTGTTGCTTTGTTTTTTAGATGTTTCAGGAAACACCATACACTTCTCCCGAGTGTCTGTTGGCAATTTACATCCCGCCCATCAGCATAACAAGGCTCCCAGTTCTCAATGGCCTGTTGCCTTTCTGGATTTTATACTTTTTTCAGATGGCCCTTTTGACCGGGGGGAAGTGAGACTTCATTGTAGTGCAGATTTCCTTTGCAAGCTTGCTTGGTTGGCCAAAAAGGGCGTATGCGTTTTTTCCTGATTATATTCAGGAAAAAACGCATACGCCCTTTTTGGCCAAGTGCTTCATTGTGGACGTTCTGCCTCTTTTCCTATGCTTTCAATGCAATTCCAGTCTACCTCCTGAAATCGGTTTCCTGCAATTCTGCCCCGCTTTCAAGTCCTCTTGGCAGCCTTACTTCAGTCTATTTTTGGACGATAGCTGTCATTTATAACTCTGCAGGTTTGTGAATTACAGTGCCCCTGAGCTCCTTTCTTCAACTCGCTTTCTTGTGACCTGGCCGCAACACCGCAGGATGGCTTCAGGCCCTAATCTGGTTCCGGCCCGGCATGCTGAGCCTTTGGTTAATTCCTCATCCTGGTGGGAAATGAGAGTTAAATTTGCCCGTCCAGACACCTCCAGCTAGCCTCTCATTGGTTCTCGCTATTCCTGTTCATCTTCCGCAGTAATTGCAAACTGGGCCAAACAGGAGGTTAAAGGGACTGACTCTCCAAGTGGGGAGAGTGTTAGTAAAGCGTCTGGAATGTTGCACCCGAGTACCAGGGGAGGAAAACTGAGACATATTTGAACACGTCTCCCGATCACATGGTTGATCATACTCTAGGTTCCACATGCATATTTTAGCTGAAGGAAGAATACCTTAAACCTGGGTAGTTGAAACCTGTGGAATGGGTACCATGCAATATGACTTCAAAGGGTCTTCATTTGTTCACCGAACCTCTCCAATCCTAGCACTGCTGCGTTTATGCGCCTGTACACATGCTTGATTCTCTTTCGGAGACATAGCAATCCATAGGTTTTAAGATACTTACTAGACAGGTACATTCTTAGGCGTTTAATATGGGGTGTTGAGTCCATTTCGTTGAGCAAGGAGTAGCTCTTGTCTATTCCATATTTGGCTTAAGGAACTTTATCTGTGCTCATTTCAATCTCTGGTTTTATGCAGCACCCCAACTCACCTTTACCCTTAAGCAAGAATATGTTGGTTTTCTAAATTTGAGACCCTGTTCTGTTCTGTAATTCAGTTCCTGTGTAGCCAAGTTTACATTCCGTGTATTACTGATATCTTATGATGTTTCTTTTTCTGTGTGATTTATTTCAGTTAGAATCATCATACCTGAATCCACTCATTGTGCTGCTAAGGGCCTGATGACACAGATTTCATTGCTGAGTGATATTGCTTTGTAAGTAAATACCACAACTTGTTTATCCATTTTTCACTTTCTGCGATGTTGAACTTGTACTGTAAACGACGTTCTTGTAAACAGAGCCGTTCCAAACTTTGGGGTGGCTGTGTCTTTTTGATTTTAATTTCCCTAAGCTATAGGACCATAAGTGGAAGTGCCCTAGGCTCTGTTGCTTTGTTTTTTAGATGTTTCAGGAAACACCATACACTTCTCCCGAGTGGTTGTTGGCAATTTACATCCCGCCCATCAGCATAACAGGGCTCCCAGTTCTCCATGGCCTGTCCTGCCTTTCTGGATTTTACACTTTTTTCAGATGGCCCTTTTGACCGGGGGGAAGTGAGACTTCATTGTAGTGCAGATTTCCTTTGTAAGCTTGCTTGGTTGGCCAAAAAGGGCGTATGCGTTTTTTCCTGAATATATTCAGGAAAAAACGCATACACCCTTTTTGGCCAAGTGCATCATTGTGGACGTTCTGCCTCTTTTCCTATGCTTTCAATGCAATTCCAGTCTACCTCCTGAAATCGGTTTCCTGCAATTCTGCCCCGCTTTCAAGTCCTCTTGGCAGCCTTACTTCAGTCTATTTTTGGACGATAGCTGTCATTTATAACTCTGCAGGTTTGTGAATTACAGTGCCCCTGAGCTCCTTTCTTCAACTCGCTTTCTTTTGAGCTGGCCGCAACACTGCAGGATGGCTTCAGGCCCTAATCTGGTTCCGGTACGGCACGCTGAGCCTTTGGTTATTTCCTCTTCCTGGTGGGAAATGAGAGTTAAATTTGCCCGTCCAGACATCTCCAGCTAGCCTCTCATTGGTTCTCGCTATTCCTGTTCATCTTCCGCAGAAATTGCAAACTGGGCCAAACAGGAGGTTAAAGGCGCTGACTCTCCAAGTGGGGAGAGTGTTAGTAAAGCGTCTGGAATGTTGCACCCGAGTACCAGGGGAGGAAAACTGAGACATATTTGAACACGTCTCCCGTTCACATGGTTGATCATACTTAGGTTCCACATGCATGTTTTAGCTGAAGGAAGAATACCTTAAACCTGGAGAGTTGAGACTCGTGTAATGGGTACCATGCAATATGACTTCAAAGGGTCTTCATTTGCTCACCGAACCTCTCCAATCCTATCACTGCTGCGTTTATGCCCCTGTACACATGCTTGATTCTCCTTTGGAGACATAGCAATCCATAGGTTTTACGATACTTACTAGTCAGGTACATTCTTAGGCGTTTAATATGCGGTGTTGAGTCCATTTCGTTGAGCAAGGAGTAGCTCTTGTCTATTCCATATTTGACTTAAGGAACTTTATCTGTGCTCATTTCAATCTCTGGTTTTATGCAGCACCCCAACTCACCTTTACCCTTAAGCAAGCATAAGTTGGTTTTCTAAATTTGAGACCCTGTTCTGTTCTGTAATTCAGTTCCTGTGTAGCCAAGTTTACATTCCGTGTATTACTGATATCTTATGATGTTTCTTTTTCTGTGTGACTTATTTCAGTTAGAATCATCATACCTGAATCCACTCATTGTGATGCTAAGGGCCTGATGACATAGATTTCATTGCTGAGTGATATTGCTTTGTAAGTAAATACCACTACTTCTTTATCCATTTTTCACTTTCTGCGATGTTGAACTTGTACTGTAAACGAGGTTCTTGTAAAGAGAGGCGTCCCAAACTTTGGGGTGGCTGTGTCTTTTTGATTTTAATTTCCCTAAGCTATAGGACCATAAGTGGCAGTGCCCTAGGCTCTGTTGCTTTGTTTTTTAGATGTTTCAGGAAACACCATACACTTCTCCCGAGTGTCTGTTGGCAATTTACATCCCGCCCATCAGCATAACAAGGCTCCCAGTTCTCCATGGCCTGTCCTGCCTTTCTGGATTTTACACTTTTTTCAGATGGCCCTTTTGACCGGGGGGAAGTGAGACTTCATTGTAGTGCAGATTTCCTTTGCAAGCTTGCTTGGTTGGCCGAAAAGGGCGTATGCGTTTTTTCCTGAATATATTCAGGAAAAAACGCATACGCCCTTTTTGGCCAAGTGCATCATTGTGGACGTTCTGCCTCTTTTCCTATGCTTTCAATGCAATTCCAGTCTACCTCCTGAAATCGGTTTCCTGCAATTCTGCCCCGCTTTCAAGTCCTCTTGGCAGCCTTACTTCAGTCTATTTTTGGACGATAGCTGTCATTTATAACTCTGCAGGTTTGTGAATTACAGTGCCCCTGAGCTCCTTTCTTCAGCTCGCTTTCTTGTGAGCTGGCCGCAACACCGCAGGATGGCTTCAGGCCCTAATCTTGTTCTGGTACGGCACGCTGAGCCTTTGGTTATTTCCTCTTCCTGGTGGGAAATGAGAGTTAAATTTGCCCGTCCAGACACCTCCAGCTAGCCTCTCATTTGTTCTCGCTATTCCTGTTCATCTTCCGCAGAAATTGCAAACTGGGCCAAACAGGAGGTTAAAGGCGCTGACTCTCCAAGTGGGGAGAGTGTTAGTAAAGCATCTGGAATGTTGCACCCGAGTACCAGGGGAGGAAAACTGAGACATATTTGAACACGTCTCCCGTTCACATGGTTGATCATACTTGGGTTCCACATGCATGTTTTAGCTGAAGGAAGAATACCTTAAACCTGGAGAGTTGAGACCCGTGTAATGGGTACCATGCAATATGACTTCAAAGGGTCTTCATTTGCTCACCGAACCTCTCCAATCCTATCACTGCTGCGTTTATGCCCCTGTACACATGCTTGATTCTCTTTCGGGGACATAGCAATCCATAGGTTTTAAGATACTTACTAGTCAGGTACATTCTTAGGCGTTTAATATGCGGTGTTGAGTCCATTTCGTTGAGCAAGGAGTAGCTCTTGTCTATTCCATATTTGACTTAAGGAACTTTATCTGTGCTCATTTCAATCTCTGGTTTTATGCAGCACCCCAACTCACCTTTACCCTTAAGCAAGCATATGTTGGTTTTCTAAATTTGAGACCCTGTTCTGTTCTGTAATTCAGTTCCTGTGTAGCCAAGTTTACATTCCCTGTATTACTGATATCTTATGAGGTTTCATTTTCTGTGTGACTTATTTCAGTTAGAATCATCATACCTGAATCCACTCATTGTGCTGCTAAGGGCCTGATGACACAGATTTCATTGCTGAGTGATATTGCTTTGTAAGTAAATACCACAACTTCTTTATCCATTTTTCACTTTCTGCGATGTTGAACTTGTACTGTAAACGAGGTTCTTGTAAACAGAGCCGTTCCAAACTTTGGAGTGGCTGTGTCTTTTTGATTTTAATTTCCCTAAGCTATAGGACCATAAGTGGCAGTGCCCTAGGCTCTGTTGCTTTGATTTTTAGATGTTTCAGGAAACACCATACACTTCTCCCGAGTGGTTGTTGGCAATTTACATCCCGCCCATGAGCATAACAAGGCTCCCAGTTCTCCATGGCCTGTCCTGCCTTTCTGGATTTTACACTTTTTTCAGATGGCCCTTTTGAGCGGGGGGAAGTGAGACTTCATTGTAGTGCAGATTTCCTTTGCAAGCTTGCTTGGTTGGCCAAAAAGGGCGTATGCGTTTTTTCCTGATTATATTCAGGAAAAAACGCATACGCCCTTTTTGGCCAAGTGCATCATTGTGGACGTTCTGCCTCTTTTCCTATGCTTTCAATGCAATTCCAGTCTACCTCCTGAAATCGGTTTCCTGCAATTCTGCCCCGCTTTCAAGTCCTCTTGGCAGGCTTACTTCAGTCTATTTTTGGACGATAGCTGTCATTTATAACTCTGCAGGTTTGTGAATTACAGTGCCCCTGAGCTCCTTTCTTCAACTCGCTTTCTTGTGAGCTGGCCGCAACACCGCAGGATGGCTTCAGGCCCTAATCTGGTTCCGGTACGGCACGCTGAGCCTTTGGTTATTTCCTCTTCCTGGTGGGAAATGAGAGTTAAATTTGCCCGTCCAGACACCTCCAGCTAGCCTCTCATTGGTTCTCGCTATTCCTGTACATCTTCCGCAGAAATTGCAAACTGGGACAAACAGGAGGTTAAAGGCGCTGACTCTCCAAGTGGGGAGAGTGTTAGTAAAGCGTCTGGAATGTTGCACCCGAGTACCAGGGGAGGAAAACTGAGACATATTTGAACACGTCTCCCGATCACATGGTTGATCATACTCTGGGTTCCACATGCATGTTTTAGCTGAAGGAAGAATACCTAAAACCTGGGTAGTTGAAACCCGTGGAATGGGTACCATGCAATATGACTTCAAAGGGTCTTCATTTGCTCACCGAACCTCTCCAATCATATCACTGCTGCATTTATGCCCCTGTACACATGCTTGATTCTCTTTCGGAGACATAGCAATCCATAGGTTTTAAGATACTTACTAGTCAGGTACATTCTTAGGCGTTTAATATGCGGTGTTGAGTCCATTTCGTTGAGCAAGGAGTAGCTCTTGTCTATTCCATATTTGGCTTAAGGAACTTTATCTGTGCTCATTTCAATCTCTGGTTTTATGCAGCAACCCAACTCACCTTTCCCCTTAAGCAAGCATAGGTTGGTTTTCTAAATTTGAGAACCTGTTCTGTTTTGGAATATAGTTCCTGTGTAGCCAAGTTTACATTCCGTGTATTAGTGATATCTTATGATGTTTCTTTTTCTGTGTGACTTATTTCAGTTAGAATCATCGTACCTGAATCCACTCATTATGCTGCTACGGGCCTGATGACATAGATTTCATTGCTGAGTGATACTGCATTGTACGTAAGTACCACATGTTCTTTATCCATTTTTCACTTTCTGCGATGTTGAACTTGTACTGTAAACGAGGTTCTTGTAAACAGAGCCGTTCCAAACTTTGGGGTGGCTGTGTCTTTTTGATTTTAATTTCCCTAAGCTATAGGACCATAAGTGGAAGTGCCCTAGGCTCTGTTGCTTTGTTTTTTAGATGTTTCAGGAAACACCATACACTTCTCCCGAGTGTCTGTTGGCAATTTACATCCCGCCCATCAGCATAACAAGGCTCCCAGTTCTCCATGGCCTGTCCTGCCTTTCTGGATTTTACACTTTTTTCAGATGGCCCTTTTGACCGGGGGGAAGTGAGACTTCATTGTAGTGCAGATTTCCTTTGCAAGCTTGCTTGGTTGGCCAAAAAGGGCGTATGCGTTTTTTCCTGAATATATTCAGGAAAAAACGCATACGCCCTTTTTGGCCAAGTGCATCATTGTGGACGTTCTGCCTCTTTTCCTATGCTTTCAATGCAATTCCAGTCTACCTCCTGAAATCGGTTTCCTGCAATTCTGCCCCGCTTTCAAGTCCTCTTGGCAGCCTTACTTCAGTGTATTTTTGGACGATAGCTGTCATTTATAACTCTGCAGGTTTGTGAATTTAGTGCCCCTGAGCTCCTTTCTTCAACTTGCTTTCTTGTGAGCTGGCCGCAACACCGCAGGATGGCTTCAGGCCCTAATCTGGTTCCGGCACGGCACGCTGAGCCTTTGGTTATTTCCTCTTCCTGTTGGGAAATGAGAGTTAAATTTGCCCGTCCAGACACCTCCAGCTAGTCTCTCATTGGTTCTCGCTATTCCTGTTCATCTTCCACAGAAATTGCAAACTGGGCCAAACAGGAGGTTAAAGGCGCTGACTCTCCAAGTGGGGAGAGTGTTAGTAAAGCGTCTGGAATGTTGCACCCGAGTACCAGGGGAGGAAAACTGAGACATATTTGAACACGTCTCCCGTTCACATGGTTGATCATACTTGGGTTCCACATGCATGTTTTAGCTGAAGGAAGAATACCTTAAACATGGAGAGTTGAGACCCGTGTAATGGGTACCATGCAATATGACTTCAAAGGGTCTTCATTTGCTCACCGAACCTCTCCAATCCTATCACTGCTGCGTTTATGCCCCTGTACACATGCTTGATTCTCTTTCGGAGACATAGCAATCCATAGGTTTTAAGATACTTACTAGTCAGGTACATTCTTAGGCATTTAATATGCGGTGTTGAGTCCATTTCGTTGAGCAAGGAGTAGCTCTTGTCTATTCCATATTTGACTTAAGGAACTTTATCTGTGCTCATTTCAATCTCTGGTTTTATGCAGCACCCCAACTCACCTTTACCCTTAAGCAAGCATAAGTTGGTTTTCTAAATTTGAGACCCTGTTCTGTTCTGTAATTCAGTTCCTGTGTAGCCAAGTTTACATTCCGTGTATTACTGATATCTTATGATGTTTCTTTTTCTGTGTGACTTACTTCAGTTAGAATCATCATACCCGAATCCACTCATTGTGCTGCTAAGGGCCTGATGACACAGATTTCATTGCTGAGTGATATTGCTTTGTAAGTAAATACCACAACTTCTTTATCCATTTTTCACTTTCTGCGATGTTGAACTTGTACTGTAAACGAGGTTCTTGTAAACAGAGCCGTTCCAAACTTTGGGGTGGCTGTGTCTTTTTGATTTTAATTTCCCTAAGCTATAGGACCATAAGTGGAAGTGCCCTAGGTTCTGTTGCTTTGTTTTTTAGATGTTTCAGGAAACACCATACATTTCTCCCGAGTGGTTGTTGGCAATTTACATCCCGCCCATGAGCATAACAAGGCTCCCAGTTCTCCATGGCCTGTCCTGCCTTTCTGGATTTTACACTTTTTTCAGATGGCCCTTTTGACCGGGGGGAAGTGAGACTTCATTGTAGTGCACATTTCCTTTGCAAGCTTGCTTGGTTGGCCAAAAAGGGCGTATGCGTTTTTTCCTGAATATATTCAGGAAAAAACGCATACGCCCTTTTTGGCCAAGTGCATCATTGTGGACGTTCTGCCTCTTTGCCTATGCTTTCAATGCAATTCCAGTCTACCTCCTGAAATTGGTTTCCTGCAATTCTGCCCCGCTTTCAAGTCCTCTTGGCAGCCTTACTTCAGTCTATTTTTGGACGATAGCTGTCATTTATAACTCTGCAGGTTTGTGAATTACAGTGCCCCTGAGCTCCTTTCTTCAACTTGCTTTCTTGTGACCTGGCCGCAACACCGCAGGATGGCTTCAGGCCCTAATCTGGTTCCGGTACGGCATGCTGAGCCTTTGGTTATTTCCTCTTCCTGGTGGGAAATGAGAGTTAAATTTGCCCGTCCAGACACCTCCAGCTAGCCTCTCATTGGTTCTCGCTATTCCTGTTCATCTTCCGCAGAAATTGCAAACTGGACCAAACAGGAGGTTAAAGGCGCTGACTCTCCAAGTGGGGAGAGTGTTAGTAAAGCGTCTGGAATGTTGCACCCGAGTACCAGGGGAGGAAAACTGAGACATATTTGAACACGTCTCCCGTTCACATGGTTGATCATACTTGGGTTCCACATGCATGTTTTAGCTGAAGGAAGAATACCTTAAACCTGGAGAGTTGAGACCCGTGTAATGGGTACCATGCAATATGACTTCAAAGGGTCTTCATTTGCTCACCGAACCTCTCCAATCCTATCACTGCTGCGTTTATGCCCCTGTACACATGCTTGATTCTCTTTCGGAGACATAGCAATCCATAGGTTTTAAGATACTTACAAGTCAGGTACATTCTTAGGCGTTTAATATGCGGTGTTGAGTCCATTTCGTTGAGCAAGGAGTAGCTCTTGTCTATTCCATATTTGACTTAAGGAACTTTATCTGTGCTCATTTCAATCTCTGGTTTTATGCAGCACCCCAACTCACCTTTACCCTTAAGCAAGCATAAGTTGGTTTTCTAAATTTGAGACCTGTTCTGTTCTGTAATTCAGTTCCTGTGTAGGCAAGTTTACATTCCGTGTATTACTGATATCTTATGATGTTTCTATTTCTGTGTGACTTACTTCAGTTAGAATCATCATACCTGAATCCACTCATTGTGATGCTAAGGGCCTGATGACATAGATTTCATTGCTGAGTGATATTGCTTTGTAAGTAAATACCACAACTTCTTTATCCATTTTTCACTTTCTGCGATGTTGAACTTGTACTGTAAACGTGGTTCTTGTAAACAGAGGCGTCGCAAACTTTGGGGTGGCTGTGTCTTTTTGATTTTAATTTCCCTAAGCTATAGGACCATAAGTGGCAGTGCCCTAGGCTCTGTTGCTTTGTTTTTTAGATGTTTCAGGAAACACCATACACTTCTCCCGAGTGTTTGTTGGCAATTTACATCCCGCCCATCAGCATAACAAGGCTCCCAGTTCTCCATGGCCTGTCCTGCCTTTCTGGATTTTACACTTTTTTCAGATGGCCCTTTTGACCGGGGGGAAGTGAGACTTCATTGTAGTGCAGATTTCCTTTGCAAGCTTGCTTGGTTGGCCAAAAAGGGCGTATGCGTTTTTTCCTGAATATATTCAGGAAAAAACGCATACGCCCTTTTTGGCCAAGTGCATCATTGTGGACGTTCTGCCTCTTTTCCTATGCTTTCAATGCAATTCCAGTCTACCTCCTGAAATCGGTTTCCTGCAATTCTGCCCCGCTTTCAAGTCCTCTTGGCAGCCTTACTTCAGTCTATTTTTGGACGATAGCTGTCATTTATAACTCTGCAGGTTTGTGAATTACAGTGCCCCTGAGCTCCTTTCTTCAACTTGCTTTCTTGTGACCTGGCCGCAACACCGCAGGATGGCTTCAGGCCCTAATCTGGTTCCGGCACGGCACGCTGAGCCTTTGGTTATTTCCTCTTCCTGGTGGGAAATGAGAGTTAAATTTGCCCGTCCAGACACCTCCAGCTAGTCTCTCATTGGTTCTCGCTATTCCTGTTCATCTTCCGCAGAAATTGCAAACTGGGCCAAACAGGAGGTTAAAGGCGCTGACTCTCCAAGTGGGGAGAGTGTTAGTAAAGCATCTGGAATGTTGCACCCGAGTACCAGGGGAGGAAAACTGAGACATATTTGAACACGTCTCCCGTTTACATGGTTGATCATACTTGGGTTCCACATGCATGTTTTAGCTGAAGGAAGAATACCTTAAACCTGGAGAGTTGAGGCCCGTGTAATGGGTACCATGCAATATGACTTCAAAGGGTCTTCATTTGCTCACCGAACCTCTCTAATCCTATCACTGCTGCGTTTATGCCCCTGTACACATGCTTGATTCTCTTTCGGAGACATGACAATCCATAGGTTTTAAGATACTTACTAGTCAGGTACATTCTTAGGCGTTTAATATGCGGTGTTGAGTCCATTTCGTTGAGCAAGGAGTAGCTCTTGTCTATTCCATATTTGACTTAAGGAACTTTATCTGTGCTCATTTCAATCTCTGGTTTTATGCAGCACCCCAACTCACCTTTACCCTTAAGCAAGCATAAGTTGGTTTTCTAAATTTGAGACCCTGTTCTGTTCTGTAATTCAGTTCCTGTGTAGCCAAGTTTACATTCCGTGTATTACTGATATCTTATGATGTTTCTATTTCTGTGTGACTTACTTCAGTTAGAATCATCATACCTGAATCCACTCATTGTGCTGCTAAGGGCCTGATGACACAGATTTCATTGCTGAGTGATATTGCTTTGTAAGTAAATACCACAACTTCTTTATCCATTTTTCACTTTCTGCGATGTTGAACTTGTACTGTAAACGAGGTTCTTGTAAACAGAGCCGTTCCAAACTTTGGGGTGGCTGTGTCTTTTTGATTTTAATTTCCCTAAGCTATAGGACCATAAGTGGAAGTGCCCTAGGTTCTGTTGCTTTGTTTTTTAGATGTTTCAGGAAACACCATACACTTCTCCCGAGTGGTTGTTGGCAATTTACATCCCGCCCATCAGCATAACAGGGCTGCCAGTTCTCCATGGCCTGTCCTGCCTTTCTGGATTTTACACTTTTTTCAGATGGCCCTTTTGACCGGGGGGAAGTGAGACTTCATTGTAGTGCAGATTTCCTTTGCAAGCTTGCTTGGTTGGCCAAAAAGGGCGTATGCGTTTTTTCCTGAATATATTCAGGAAAAAACGCATACGCCCTTTTTGGCCAAGTGCATCATTGTGGACGTTCTGCCTCTTTTCCTATGCTTTCAATGCAATTCCAGTCTACCTCCTGAAATCGGTTTCCTGCAATTCTGCCCCGCTTTCAAGTCCTCTTGGCAGCCTTACTTCAGTATATTTTTGGACGATAGCTGTCATTTATAACTCTGCAGGTTTGTGAATTACAGTGCCCCTGAGCTCCTTTCTTCAACTCGCTTTCTTGTGACCTGGCCGCAACACCGCAGGATGGCTTCAGGCCCTAATCTGGTTCCAGTACGGCACGCTGAGCCTTTGGTTATTTCCTCTTCCTGGTGGGAAATGAGAGTTAAATTTGCCCGTCCAGACACCTCCAGCTAGCCTCTCATTGGTTCTCGCTATTCCTGTTCATCTTCCGCAGAAATTGCAAACTGGGCCAAACAGGAGGTTAAAGGCGCTGACTCTCCAAGTGGGGAGAGTGTTAGTAAAGCGTCTGGAATGTTGCACCCGAGTACCAGGGGAGGAAAACTGAGACATATTTGAACACGTCTCCCGTTCACATGGTTGATCATACTTGGGTTCCACATGCATGTTTTAGCTGAAGGAAGAATACCTTAAACCTGGAGAGTTGAGACCCGTGTAATGGGTACCATGCAATATGACTTCAAAGGGTCTTCATTTGCTCACCGAACCTCTCCAATCCTATCACTGTTGCGTTTATGCCCCTGTACACATGCTTGATTCTCTTTCGGAGACATAGCAATCCATAGGTTTTAAGATACTTACTAGTCAGGTACATTCTTAGGCGTTTAATATGCGGTGTTGAGTCCATTTCGTTGAGCAAGGAGTAGCTCTTGTCTATTCCATATTTGGCTTAAGGAACTTTATCTGTGCTCATTTCAATCTCTGGTTTTATGCAGCACCCCAACTCACCTTTACCCTTAAGCAAGCATAAGTTGGTTTTCTAAATTTGAGACCCTGTTCAGTTTTGGAATGCAGTTCCTGTGTAGCCAAGTTTACATTCCGTGTATTAGTGATATCTTATGATGTTTCTTTTTCTGTGTGACTTATTTCAGTTAGAATCATCGTACCTGAATCCACTCATTATGCTGCTACGGGCCTGATGACATAGATTTCATTGCTGAGTGATACTGCATTGTATGTAAGTATCACAAGTTCTTTATCCATTTTTCACTTTCTGTGATATTGAACTTGTACGGTAAACGAGGTTTTTGTAAACGGAGGCGTCCCAAACTTTGGGGTGGCTGTGTCTTTTTGATTTTAATTTCCCTAAGCTATAGGACCATAAGTGGAAGTGCCCTAGGCTCTGTTGCTTTGTTTTTTAGATGTTTCAGGAAACACCATACACTTCTCCCGAGTGGTTGTTGGCAATTTACATCCCGCCCATCAGCATAACAAGGCTCCCAGTTCTCCATGGCCTGTCCTGCCTTTCTGAATTTTACACTTTTTTCAGATGGCCCTTTTGACCGGGGGGAAGTGAGACTTCATTGTAGTGCAGATTTCCTTTGCAAGCTTGCTTGGTTGGCCAAAAAGGGCGTATGCGTTTTTTCCTGAATATATTCAGGAAAAAACGCATACGCCCTTTTTGGCCAAGTGCATCATTGTGGACGTTCTGCCTCTTTTCCTATGCTTTCAATGCAATTCCAGTCTACCTCCTGAAATCGGTTTCCTGCAATTCTGCCCCGCTTTCAAGTCCTCTTGGCAGCCTTACTTCAGTCTATTTTTGGACGATAGCTGTCATTTATAACTCTGCAGGTTTGTGAATTACAGTGCCCCTGAGCTCCTTTCTTCAACTCGCTTTCTTGTGACCTGGCCGCAACACCGCAGGATGGCTTCAGGCCGTAATCTGGTTCCGGCACGGCACGCTGAGCCTTTGGTTATTTCCTCTTCCTGGTGGGAAATGAGAGTTAAATTTGCCCGTCCAGACACCTCCAGCTAGCCTCTCATTGGTTCTCGCTATTCCTGTTCATCTTCCGCAGAAATTGCAAACTGGGCCAAGCAGGAGGTTAAAGGGACTGACTCTCCAAGTGGGGAGAGTGTTAGTAAAGCGTCTGGAATGTTGCACCCGAGTACCAGGGGAGGAAAACTGAGACATATTTGAACACGTCTCCCGATCACATGGTTGATCATACTCTGGGTTCCACATGCATGTTTTAGCTGAAGGAAGAATACCTAAAACCTGGGTAGTTGAAACCCGTGGAATGGGTACCATGCAGTATGACTTCAAAGGGTCTTCATTTGCTCACCGAACCTCTCCAATCCTATCACTGCTGCGTTTATGCCCCTGTACACATGCTTGATTCTCTTTCGGAGACATAGCAATCCATAGGTTTTAAGATACTTACTAGTCAGTTACATTCTTAGGCGTTTAATATGCGGTGTTGAGTCCATTTCGTTGAGCAAGGAGTAGCTCTTGTCTATTCCATATTTGGCTTAAGGAACTTTATCTGTGCTCATTTCAATCTCTGGTTTTATGCAGCACCCCAACTCACCTTTCCCCTTAAGCAAGCATAAGTTGGTTTTCTAAATTTGAGACCCTGTTCAGTTTTGGAATGCAGTTCCTGTGTAGCCAAGTTTACATTCCGTGTATTACTGATATCTTATGATGTTTCTTTTTCTGTGTGACTTATTTCAGTTAGAATCATCGTACCTGAATCCACTCATTATGCTGCTACGGGCCTGATGACATAGATTTCATTGCTGAGTGATACTGCATTGTATGTAAGTATCACAAGTTCTTTATCCATTTTTCACTTTCTGTGATATTGAACTTGTACGGTAAACGAGGTTTTTGTAAACGGAGGCGTCCCAAACTTTGGGGTGGCTGTGTCTTTTTGATTTTAATTTCCCTAAGCTATAGGACCATAAGTGGAAGTGCCCTAGGCTCTGTTGCTTTGTTTTTTAGATGTTTCAGGAAACACCATACACTTCTCCCGAGTGGTTGTTGGCAATTTACATCCCGCCCATCAGCATAACAAGGCTCCCAGTTCTCCATGGCCTGTCCTGCCTTTCTGGAGTTTACACTTTTTTCAGATGGCCCTTTTGACCGGGGGGAAGTGAGACTTCATTGTAGTGCAGATTTCCTTTGCAAGCTTGCTTGGTTGGCCAAAAAGGGTGTATGCGTTTTTTCCTGAATATATTCAGGAAAAAACGCATACGCCCTTTTTGGCCAAGTGCATCATTGTGGACGTTCTGCCTCTTTTCCTATGCTTTCAATGCAATTCCAGTCTACCTCCTGAAATCGGTTTCCTGCAATTCTGCCCCGCTTTCAAGTCCTCTTGGCAGCCTTACTTCAGTCTATTTTTGGACGATAGCTGTCATTTATAACTCTGCAGGTTTGTGAATTACAGTGCTCCTGAGCTCCTTTCTTCAACTCGCTTTCTTGTGACCTGGCCGCAACACCGCAGGATGGCTTCAGGCCCTAATCTGGTTCCGGCACGGCACGCTGAGCCTTTGGTTAATTCCTCTACCTGGTGGGAAATGAGAGTTAAATTTGCCCGTCCAGACACCTCCAGCTAGTCTCTCATTGGTTCTCGCTATTCCTGTTCATCTTCCGCAGAAATTGCAAACTGGGCCAAACAGGAGGTTAAAGGGACTGACTCTCCAAGTGGCGAGAGTGTTAGTAAAGCGTCTGGAATGTTGCACCCGAGTACCAGGGGAGGAAAACTGAGACATATTTGAACACGTCTCCCGATCACATGGTAGATCATACTCTAGGTTCCACATGCATGTTTTAGCTGAAGGAAGAATACCTTAAACCTGGAGAGTTGAGACCCGTGTAATGGGTACCATGCAATATGACTTCAAAGGGTCTTCATTTGCTCACCGAACCTCTCCAATCCTATCACTGCTGCGTTTATGCCCCTGTACACATGCTTGATTCTCTTTCGGAGACATAGCAATCCATAGGTTTTAAGATACTTACTAGTCAGGAACATTCTTAGGCGTTTAATATGCGGTGTTGAGTCCATTTCGTTGAGCAAGGAGTAGCTCTTGTCTATTCCATATTTGGCTTAAGGAACTTTATCTGTGCTCATTTCAATCTCTGGTTTTATGCAGCACCCCAACTCACATTTACCCTTAAGCAAGAATAAGTTGGTTTTCTAAATTTGAGACCCTGTTCTGTTCTGTAATTCAGTTCCTGTGTAGCCAAGTTTACATTCCATGTATTACTGATATCTTATGATGTTTCTATTTCTGTGTGACTTATTTCAGTTAGAATTATCATACCTGAATCCACTCATTGTGCTGCTAAGGGCCTGATGACACAGATTTCATTGCTGAGTGATATTGCTTTGTAAGTAAATACCACAACTTCTTTATCCATTTTTCAATTTCTGCGATGTTGAACTTGTACTGTAAACGAGGTTCTTGTAAACAGAGCCGTTCCAAACTTTGGGGTGGCTGTGTCTTTTTGATTTTAATTTCCCTAAGCTATAGGACCATAAGTGGAAGTGCCCTAGGTTCTGTTGCTTTGTTTTTTTGATGTTTCAGGAAACACCATACACTTCTCCCGAGTGGTTGTTGGCAATTTACATCCCGCCCATCAGCATAACAAGGCTCCCAGTTCTCCATGGCCTGTCCTGCCTTTCTGGATTTTACACTTTTTTCAGATGGCCCTTTTGACCGGGGGGAAGTGAGACTTCATTGTAGTGCAGATTTCCTTTGCAAGCTTGCTTGGTTGGCCAAAAAGGGCGTATGCGTTTTTTCCTGAATATATTCAGGAAAAAACGCATACGCCCTTTTTGGCCAAGTGCATCATTGTGGACGTTCTGCCTCTTTTCCTATGCTTTCAATGCAATTCCAGTCTACCTCCTGAAATCGGTTTCCTGCAATTCTGCCCCGCTTTCAAGTCCTCTTGGCAGCCTTACTTCAGTCTATTTTTGGACGATAGCTGTCATTTATAACTCTGCAGGTTTGTGAATTACAGTGCCCCTGAGCTCCTTTCTTCACCTCGCTTTCTTTTGAGCTGGCCGCAACACCGCAGGATGGCTTCAGGCCCTAATCTGGTTCCGGCACGGCACGCTGAGCCTTTGGTTATTTCCTCTTCCTTTTGGGAAATGAGAGTTAAATTTGCCCGTCCAGACACCTCCAGCTAGCCTCTCATTGGTTCTCGCTATTCCTGTTCATCTTCCGCAGAAATTGCAAACTGGGCCAAACAGGAGGTTAAAGGCGCTGACTCTCCAAGTCGGGAGAGTGTTAGTAAAGCGTCTGGAATGTTGCACCCGAGTACCAGGGGAGGAAAACTGAGACATATTTGAACACGTCTCCCGTTCACATGGTTGATCATACTTGGGTTCCACATGCATGTTTTAGCTGAAGGAAGAATACCTTAAACCTGGAGATTTGAGACCCGTGGAATGGGTACCATGCAATATGACTTCAAAGGGTCTTCATTTGCTCACCGAACCTCTCCAATCCTATCACTGCTGCGTTTATGCCCCTGTACACATGCTTGATTCTCTTTCGGAGACATAGCAATCTATAGGTTTTAAGATACTTACTAGTCAGGTACATTCTTAGGCGTTTAATATGGGGTGTTGAGTCCATTTCGTTGAGCAAGGAGTAGCTCTTGTCTATTCCATATTTGGCTTAAGGAACTTTATCTGTGCTCATTTCAATCTCTGGTTTTATGCAGCACCCCAACTCACCTTTACCCTTAAGCAAGCATAAGTTGGTTTTCTAAATTTGAGACCCTGTTCTGTTCTGTAATTCAGTTCCTGTGTAGCCAAGTTTACATTCCGTGTATTACTGATATCTTATGATGTTTCTTTTTCTGTGTCACTTATTTCAGTTAGAATCATCATACCTGAATCCACTCATTGTGCTGCTAAGGGCCTTATGACACAGATTTCATTGCTGAGTGATATTGCTTTGTAAGTAAATACCACAACTTCTTTATCCATTTTTCACTTTCTGCGATGTTGAACTTGTACTGTAAACGAGGTTCTTGTAAACAGAGCCGTTCCAAACTTTGGGGTGGCTGTGTCTTTTTGATTTTAATTTCCCTAAGCTATAGGACCATAAGTGGAAGTGCCCTAGGTTCTGTTGCTTTGTTTTTTAGATGTTTCAGGAAACACCATACACTTCTCCCGAGTGTCTGTTGGCAACTTACATCCCGCCCATCAGCATAACAAGGCTCCCAGTTCTCCATGGCCTTTCCTGCCTTTCTGGATTTTACACTTTTTTCAGATCGCCCTTTTGAGCGAGGGGAAGTGAGACTTCATTGTAGTGCAGATTTCCTTTGCAAGCTTGCTTGGTTGGCCAAAAAGGGCGTATGCGTTTTTTCCTGAATATATTCAGGAAAAAACGCATACGCCCTTTTTGGCCAAGTGCATCATTGTGGACGGTTCTGCCTCTTTTCCTATGCTTTCAATGCAATTCCAGTCTACCTCCTGAAATCGGTTTCCTGCAATTCTGCCCCGCTTTCAAGTCCTCTTGGCAGCCTTACTTCAGTCTATTTTTGGACGATAGCTGTCATTTATAACTCTGCAGGTTTGTGAATTACAGTGCCCCTGAGCTCCTTTCTTCAACTTGCTTTCTTGTGACCTGGCCGCAACACCGCAGGATGGCTTCAGGCCGTAATCTGGTTCCGGCACGGCACGCTGAGCCTTTGGTTATTTCCTCTTCCTGGTGGGAAATGAGAGTTAAATTTGCCCGTCCAGACACCTCCAGCTAGCCTCTCATTGGTTCTCGCTATTCCTGTTCATCTTCCGCAGAAATTGCAAACTGGGCCAAACAGGAGGTTAAAGGGACTGACTCTCCAAGTCGGGAGAGTGTTAGTAAAGCGTCTGGAATGTTGCACCCGAGTACCAGGGGAGGAAAACTGAGACATATTTGAACACGTCTCCCGATCACATGGTTGATCATACTCTGGGTTCCACATGCATATTTTAGCTGAAGGAAGAATACCTAAAACCTGGGTAGTTGAAACCCGTGGGATGGGTACCATGCAATATGACTTCAAAGGGTCTTCATTTGCTCACCGAACCTCTCCAATCCTATCACTGCTGCGTTTATGCCCCTGTACACATGCTTGATTCTCTTTCGGAGACATAGCAATCAATAGGTTTTAAGATACTTACTAGTCAGGTACATTCTTAGGCGTTTAATATGCGGTGTTGAGTCCATTTCGTTGAGCAAGGAGTAGCTCTTGTCTATTCCATATTTGGCTTAAGGAACTTTATCTGTGCTCATTTCAATCTCTGGTTTTATGCAGCACCCCAACTCACCTTTCCCCTTAAGCAAGCATAAGTTGGTTTTCTAAATTTGAGACCCTGTTCTGTTTTGGAATGCAGTTCCTGTGTAGCCAAGTTTACATTCCGTGTATTAGTGATATCTTATGATGTTTCTTTTTCTGTGTGACTTATTTCAGTTAGAATCATCGTACCTGAATCTACTCATTATGCTGCTACGGGCCTGATGACATAGATTTCATTGCTGAGTGATACTGCATTGTACGTACGTACTTCAAGTTCTTTATCCATTTTTCACTTTCTGCGATGTTGAACTTGTACTGTAAACGAGGTTCTTGTAAACAGAGCCGTTCCAAACTTTGGGGTGGCTGTGTCTTTTTGATTTTAATTTCCCTAAGCTATAGGACCATAAGTGGAAGTGCCCTAGGCTCTGTTGCTTTGTTTTTTAGATGTTTCAGGAAACACCATACACTTCTCCCAAGTGTCTGTTGGCAATTTACATCCCGCCCATCAGCATAACAAGGCTCCCAGTTCTCAATGGCCTGTTGCCTTTCTGGATTTTACACTTTTTTCAGATGGCCCTTTTGACCAGGGGGAAGTGAGACTTCATTGTAGTGCAGATTTCCTTTGCAAGCTTGCTTGGTTGGCCAAAAAGGGTGTATGCGTTTTTTCCTGAATATATTCAGGAAAAAACGCATACGCCCTTTTTGGCCAAGTGCATCATTGTGGACGTTCTGCCTCTTTTCCTATGCTTTCAATGCAATTCCAGTCTACCTCCTGAAATCGGTTTCCTGCAATTCTGCCCCGCTTTCGAATCCTCTTGGCAGCCTTACTTCAGTCTATTTTTGGACGATAGCTGTCATTTATAACTCTGCAGGTTTGTGAATTACAGTGCTCCTGAGCTCCTTTCTTCAACTCGCTTCCTTGTGACCTGGCCGCAACACCGCAGGATGGCTTCAGGCCCTAATCTGGTTCCGGCACGGCACGCTGAGCCTTTGGTTAATTCCTCTACCTGGTGGGAAATGAGAGTTAAATTTGCCCGTCCAGACACCTCCAGCTAGTCTCTCATTGGTTCTCGCTATTCCTGTTCATCTTCCGCAGAAATTGCAAACTGGGCCAAACAGGAGGTTAAAGGGACTGACTCTCCAAGTGGCGAGAGTGTTAGTAAAGCGTCTGGAATGTTGCACCCGAGTACCAGGGGAGGAAAACTGAGACATATTTGAACACGTCTCCCGATCACATGGTAGATCATACTCTAGGTTCCACATGCATGTTTTAGCTGAAGGAAGAATACCTTAAACCTGGAGAGTTGAGACCCGTGTAATGGGTACCATGCAATATGACTTCAAAGGGTCTTCATTTGCTCACCGAACCTCTCCAATCCTATCACTGCTGCGTTTATGCCCCTGTACACATGCTTGATTCTCTTTCGGAGACATAGCAATCCATAGGTTTTAAGATACTTACTAGTCAGGAACATTCTTAGGCGTTTAATATGCGGTGTTGAGTCCATTTCGTTGAGCAAGGAGTAGCTCTTGTCTATTCCATATTTGGCTTAAGGAACTTTATCTGTGCTCATTTCAATCTCTGGTTTTATGCAGCACCCCAACTCACATTTACCCTTAAGCAAGTATAATTTGGTTTTCTAAATTTGAGACCCTGTTCTGTTCTGTAATTCAGTTCCTGTGTAGCCAAGTTTACATTCCATGTATTACTGATATCTTATGATGTTTCTATTTCTGTGTGACTTATTTCAGTTAGAATTATCATACCTGAATCCACTCATTGTGCTGCTACGGGCCTGATGACACAGATTTCATTGCTGAGTGATATTGCTTTGTAAGTAAATACCACAACTTCTTTATCCATTTTTCACTTTCTGCGATGTTGAACTTGTACTGTAAACGAGGTTCTTGTAAACAGAGCCGTTCCAAACTTTGGGGTGGCTGTGTCTTTTTGATTTTAATTTCCCTAAGCTATAGGACCATAAGTGGAAGTGCCCTAGGTTCTGTTGCTTTGTTTTTTAGATGTTTCAGGAAACACCATACACTTCTCCCGAGTGGTTGTTGGCAATTTACATCCCGCCCATCAGCATAAGAAGGCTCCCAGTTCTCCATGGCCTGTCCTGCCTTTCTGGATTTTACACTTTTTTCAGATGGCCCTTTTGACCGGGGGGAAGTGAGACTTCATTGTAGTGCAGATTTCCTTTGCAAGCTTGCTTGGTTGGCCAAAAAGGGCGTATGCGTTTTTTCCTGAATATATTCAGGAAAAAACGCATACGCCCTTTTTGGCCAAGTGCATCATTGTGGACGTTCTGCCTCTTTTCCTATGCTTTCAATGCAATTCCAGTCTACCTTCTGAAATCGGTTTCCTGCAATGCTGCCCCGCTTTCAAGTCCTCTTGGCAGCCTTACTTCAGTCTATTTTTGGACGATAGCTGTCATTTATAACTCTGCAGGTTTGTGAATTACAGTGCCCCTGAGCTCCTTTCTTCAACTCGCTTTCTTGTGACCTGGCCGCAACACCGCAGGATGGCTTCAGGCCCTAATCTGGTTCCGGCAAGGCACGCTGAGCCTTTGGTTATTTCCTCTTCCTGGTGGGAAATGAGAGTTAAATTTGCCCGTCCAGACACCTCCAGCTAGCCTCTCATTTGTTCTCGCTATTCCTGTTCATCTTCCGCAGAAATTGCAAACTGGGCCAAACAGGAGGTTAAAGGCGCTGACTCTCCAAGTGGGGAGAGTGTTAGTAAGGTGTCTGGAATGTTGCAGCCGAGTACCAGGGGAGGAAAACTGAGACATATTTGAACACGTCTCCCGTTCACATGGTTGATCATACTTGGGTTCCACATGCATGTTTTAGCTGAAGGAAGAATACCTTAAACCTGGAGAGTTAAGACCCGTGGAATGGGTACCATGCAATATGACTTCAAAGGGTCTTCATTTGCTCACCGAACCTCTCCAATCCTATCACTGCTGCGTTTATGACCGTGTACACATGCTTGATTCTCTTTCGGAGACATAGCAATCCATAGGTTTTTAAGATACTTACTAGTCAGGTACATTCTTAGGCGTTTAATATGCGGTGTTGAGTCCATTTCGTTGAGCAAGGAGTAGCTCTTGTCTATTCCATATTTGACTTAAGGAACTTTATCTGTGCTCATTTCAATCTCTGGTTTTATGCAGCACCCCAACTCACCTTTACCCTTAAGCAAGCATAAGTTGGTTTTCTAAATTTGAGACCCTGTTCTGTTCTGTAATTCAGTTCCTGTGTAGCCAAGTTTACATTCCGTGTATTACTGATATCTTATGATGTTTCCTTTTCTGTGTGACTTACTTCAGTTAGAATCATCATACCTCAATCCACTCATTGTGCTGCTAAGGGCCTGATGACACAGATTTCATTGCTGAGTGATATTGCTTTGTAAGTAAATACCACAACTTCTTTATCCATTTTTCACTTTCTGCGATGTTGAACTTGTACTGTAAACGAGGTTCTTGTAAACAGAGCCGTTCCAAACTTTGGGGTGGCTGTGTCTTTTTGATTTTAATTTCCCTAAGCTATAGGACCATAAGTGGAAGTGCCCTAGGTTCTGTTGCTTTGTTTTTTAGATGTTTCAGGAAACACCATACACTTCTCCCGAGTGGTTGTTGGCAATTTACATCCCGCCCATCAGCATAACAAGGCTCCCAGTTCTCCATGGCCTGTCCTGCCTTTCTGGATTTTACACTTTTTTCAGATGGCCCTTTTGACCGGGGTTAAGTGAGACTTCATTGTAGTGCAGATTTCCTTTGCAAGCTTGCTTGGTTGGCCAAAAAGGGCGTATGCGTTTTTTCCTGAATATATTCAGGAAAAAACGCATACGCCCTTTTTGGCCAAGTGCATCATTGTGGACGTTCTGCCTCTTTTCCTATGCTTTCAATGCAATTCCAGTCTACCTCCTGAAATCGGTTTCCTGCAATTCTGCCCCGCTTTCAAGTCCTCTTGGCAGCCTTACTTCAGTATATTTTTGGACGATAGCTGTCATTTATAACTCTGCAGGTTTGTGAATTACAGTGCCCCTGAGCTCCTTTGTTCAACTCGCTTTCTTTTGAGCTGGCCGCAACACCGCAGGATGGCTTCAGGCCCTAATCTGGTTCCGGTACGGCACGCTGAGCCTTTGGTTATTTCCTCTTCCTGGTGGGAAATGAGAGTTAAATTTGCCCGTCCAGACACCTCCAGCTAGCCTCTCATTGGTTCTCGCTATTCCTGTTCATCTTCCGCAGAAATTGCAAACTGGGCCAAACAGGAGGTTAAAGGCGCTGACTCTCCAAGTGGGGAGAGTGTTAGTAAAGCGTCTGGAATGTTGCACCCGAGTACCAGGGGAGGAAAACTGAGACATATTTGAACACGTCTCCCGTTCACATGGTTGATCATACTTGGGTTCCACATGCATGTTTTAGCTGAAGGAAGAATACCTAAAACCTCGGTAGTTGAAACCCGTGGAATGGGTACCATGCAATATGACTTCAAAGGGTCTTCATTTGCTCACCGAACCTCTCCAATCCTTTCACTGCTGCGTTTATGCCCCTGTACACATGCTTGATTCTCTTTCGGAGACATAGCAATCCATAGGTTTTAAGATACTTACTAGTCAGGTACATTCTTAGGCGTTTAATATGCGGTGTTGAGTCCATTTCGTTGAGCAAGGAGTAGCTCTTGTCTATTCCATATTTGGCTTAAGGAACTTTATCTGTGCTCATTTCAATCTCTGGTTTTATGCAGCACCCCAACTCACCTTTACCCTTAAGCAAGCATAAGTTGGTTTTCTAAATTTGAGACCCTGTTCTGTTTTGGAATTCAGTTCCTCTGTAGCCAAGTTTACATTCCGTGTATTACTGATATCTTATGATGTTTCTTTTTCTGTGTGACTTATTTCAGTTAGAATCATCGTACCTGAATCTACTCATTATGCTGCTACGGGCCTGATGACATAGATTTCATTGCTGAGTGATACTGCATTGTACGTAAGTACCACAACTTCTTTATCCATTTTTCACTTTCTGCGATGTTGAACTTGTACTGTAAACGAGGTTCTTGTAAACAGAGCCGTTCCAAACTTTGGGGTGGCTGTGTCTTTTTGATTTTAATTTCCCTAAGCTATAGGACCATAAGTGGAAGTGCCCTAGGCTCTGTTGCTTTGTTTTTTAGATGTTTCAGGAAACACCATACACTTCTCCCGAGTGGTTGTTGGCAATTTACATCCCGCCCATCAGCATAACAAGGCCCCCAGTTCTCCATGGCCTGTCCTGCCTTTCTGGATTTTACACTTTTTTCAGATGGCCCTTTTGACCGGGGGGAAGTGAGACTTCATTGTAGTGCAGATTTCCTTTGCAAGCTTGCTTGTTTGGCCAAAAAGGGCATATGCGTTTTTTCCTGAATATATTCAGGAAAAAACGCATATGCCCTTTTTGGCCAAGTGCATCATTGTGGACGTTCTGCCTCTTTGCCTATGCTTTCAATGCAATTCCAGTCTACCTCCTGAAATCGGTTTCCTGCAATTCTGCCCCGCTTTCAAGTCCTCTTGGCAGCCTTACTTCAGTCTATTTTTGGACGATAGCTCTCATTTATAACTCTGCAGGTTTGTGAATTACAGTGCCCCTGAGCTCCTTTCTTCAACTCGCTTTCTTGTGACCTGGCCGCAACACCGCAGGATGGCTTCAGGCCCTAATCTGGTTCTGGCACGGCACGCTGAGCCTTTGGTTATTTCCTCTTCCTGGTGGGAAATGAGAGTTAAATTTGCCCGTCCAGACACCTCCAGCTAGCCTCTCATTGGTTCTCGCTATTCCTGTTCATCTTCCGCAGAAATTGCAAACTGGGCCAAACAGGAGGTTAAAGGCGCTGACTCTCCAAGTGGGGAGAGTGTTAGTAAAGCGTCTGGAATGTTGCACCCGAGTACCAGGGGAGGAAAACTGAGACATATTTGAACACGTCTCCCGTTCACATGGTTGATCATACTTGGGTTCCACATGCATGTTTTAGCTGAAGGAAGAATACCTAAAACCTGGGTAGTTGAAACCCTTGGAATGGGTACCATGCAATATGACTTCAAAGGGTCTTCATTTGCTCACCGAACCTCTCCAATCCTTTCACTGCTGCGTTTATGCCCCTGTACACATGCTTGATTCTCTTTTGGAGACATAGCAATCCATAGGTTTTAAGATACTTACTAGTCAGGTACATTCTTAGGCGTTTAATATGCGGTGTTGAGTCCATTTCGTTGAGCAAGGAGTAGCTCCTGTCTATTCCATATTTGGCTTAAGGAACTTTATCTGTGCTCATTTCAATCTCTGGTTTTATGCAGCAACCCAACTCACCTTTACCCTTAAGCAAGCATAAGTTGGTTTTCTAAATTTGAGACCCTGTTCTGTTTTGGAATTCAGTTCCTGTGTAGCCAAGTTTACATTCCGTGTATTACTGATATCTTATGATGTTTCTTTTTCTGTGTGACTTATTTCAGTTAGAATCATCGTACCTGAATCTACTCATTATGCTGCTACGGGCCTGATGACATAGATTTCATTGCTGAGTGATACTGCATTGTACGTAAGTACCACAAGTTCTTTATCCATTTTTCACTTTCTGCGATGTTGAACTTGTACTGTAAACGAGGTTCTTGTAAACAGAGGCGTCCCAAACTTTGGGGTGGCTGTGTCTTTTTGATTTTAATTTCCCTAAGCTATAGGACCATAAGTGGAAGTGCCCTAGGCTCTGTTGCTTTGTTTTTTAGATGTTTCAGGAAACACCATAGACTTCTCCCGAGTGGTTGTTGGCAATTAACATCCCGCCCATCAGCATAACAAGGCTCCCAGTTCTCCATGGCCTGTCCTGCCTTTCTGGATTTTACACTTTTTTCAGATGGCCCTTTTGACCGGGGGGAAGTGAGACTTCATTGTAGTGCAGATTTCCTTTGCAAGCTTGCTTGGTTGGCCAAAAAGGGCGTATGCGTTTTTTCCTGAATATATTCAGGAAAAAACGCATACGCCCTTTTTGGCCAAGTGCATCATTGTGGACGTTCTGCCTCTTTGCCTATGCTTTCAATGCAATTCCAGTCTACCTCCTGAAATCGGTTTCCTGCAATTCTGCCCCGCTTTCAAGTCCTCTTGGCAGCCTTACTTCAGTGTATTTTTGGACGATAGCTGTCATTTATAACTCTGCAGGTTTGTGAATTACGGTGCCCCTGAGCTCCTTTCTTCAACTCGCTTTCTTGTGACCTGGCCGCAACACCGCAGGATGGCTTCAGGCTCTAATCTGGTTCCGGCACGGCACGCTGAGCCTTTGGTTAATTCCTCTTCCTGGTGGGAAATGAGAGTTAAATTTGCCCGTCCAGACACCTCCAGCTAGCCTCTCATTGGTTCTCGCTATTCCTGTTCATCTTCCGCAGAAATTGCAAACTGGGCCAAACAGGAGGTTAAAGGGACTGACTCTCCAAGTCGGGAGAGTGTTAGTAAAGCGTCTGGAATGTTGCACCCAAGTACCAGGGTACGAAAACTGAGACATATTTGAACACGTCTCCCGATCACATGGTTGATCATACTCTAGGTTCCACATGCATGTTTTAGCTGAAGGAAGAATACCTTAAACCTGGGTAGTTGAAACCCGTGGAATGGGTACCATGCAATATGACTTCAAAGGGTCTTCATTTGCTCACCGAACCTCTCCAATCCTATCACTGCTGCGTTTATGCCCCTGTACACATGCTTGATTCTCTTTTGGAGACATAGCAATCCATAGGTTTTAAGATACTTACTAGTCAGGAACATGCTTAGGCGTTTAATATGGGGTGTTGAGTCCATTTCGTTGAGCAAGGAGTAGCTCTTGTCTATTCCATATTTGGCTTAAGGAACTTTATCTGTGCTCATTTCAATCTCTGGTTTTACGCAGCACCCCAACTCACCTTTACCCTTAAGCAAGCATAAGTTGGTTTTCTAAATTTGAGACCCTGTTCTGTTCTGTAATTCAGTTCCTGTGTAGCCAAGTTTACATTCCGTGTATTAGTGATATCTTATGATGTTTCTTTTTCTGTGTGACTTATTTCAGTTAGAATGATCATACCTGAATCCACTCATTGCGATGCTAAGGGCCTGATGACATAGATTTCATTGCTGAGTGATATTGCTTTGTAAGTGAATACCACAACTTCTTTATCCATTTTTCACTTTCTGCGATGTTGAACTTGTACTGTAAACGAGGTTCTTATAAACAGAGCCGTTCCAAACTTTGGGGTGGCTTTTTGATTTTAATTTCCCTAAGCTATAGGACCATAAGTGGAAGTGCCCTAGGCTCTGTTGCTTTGTTTTTTAGATGTTTCAGGAAACACCATACACTTCTCCCAAGTGTCTGTTTGCAATTTACATCCCGCCCATCAGCATAACAAGGCTCCTAGTTCTCAATGGCCTGTTGCCTTTCTGGATTTTACACTTTTTTCAGATGGCCCTTTTGACCGGGGGGAAGTGAGACTTCATTGTAGTGCAGATTTCCTTTGCAAGCTTGCTTGGTTGGCCAAAAAGGGCGTATGCGTTTTTTCCTGAATATATTCAGGAAAAAACGCATACGCCCTTTTTGGCCAAGTGCATCATTGTGGACGTTCTGCCTCTTTTCCTATGCTTTCAATGCAATTCCAGTCTACCTCCTGAAATCGGTTTCCTGCAATTCTGCCCCGCTTTCAAGTCCTCTTGGCAGCCTTACTTCAGTCTATTTTTGGACGATAGCTGTCATTTATAACTCTGCAGGTTTGTGAATTACAGTGCCCCTGAGCTCCTTTCTTCAACTCGCTTTCTTGTGACCTGGCCGCAACACCGCAGGATGGCTTCAGGCCCTAATCTGGTTCCGGCCCGGCATGCTGAGCCTTTGGTTAATTCCTCTTCCTGGTGGGAAATGAGAGTTAAATTTGCCCGTCCAGACACCTCCAGCTAGCCTCTCATTGGTTCTCGCTATTCCTGTTCATCTTCCGCAGAAATTGCAAACTGGGCCAAACAGGAGGTTAAAGGGACTGACTCTCCAAGTCGGGAGAGTGTTAGTAAAGCGTCTGGAATGTTGCACCCGAGTACCAGGGGAGGAAAACTGAGACATATTTGAACACGTCTCCCGTTCACATGGTTGATCATACTCTGGGTTCCACATGCATGTTTTAGCTGAAGGAAGAATACCTTAAACCTGGAGAGTTGAGACCCGTGTAATGGGTACCATGCAATATAACTTCAAAGGGTCTTCATTTGCTCACCGAACCTCTCCAATCCTATCACTGCTGCATTTATGCCCCTGTACACACGCTTGATTCTCTTTTGGAGACATAGCAATCCATAGGTTTTAAGATACTTACTAGTCAGGTACATTCTTAGGGGTTTAATATGGGGTGTTGAGTCCATTTCGTTGAGCAAGGAGTAGCTCTTGTCTATTCCATATTTGGCTTAAGGAACTTTATCTGTGCTCATTTCAATCTCTGGTTTTATGCAGCACCCCAACTCACCTTTACCCTTAAGCAAGCATAAGTTGGTTTTCTAAATTTGAGACCCTGTTCTGTTCTGTAATTCAGTTCCTGTGTAGCCAAGTTTACATTCCGTGTATTACTGATATCTTATGATGTTTCTTTTTCTGTGTGACTTATTTCAGTTAGAATCATCATACCTGAATCCACTCATTGTGATGCTAAGGGCCTGATGACATAGAATTCATTGCTGAGTGATATTGCTTTGTAAGTAAATACCACAACTTCTTTATCCATTTTTCACTTTCTGCGATGTTGAACTTGTACTGTAAACGAGGTTCTTGTAAACAGAGCCGTTCCAAACTTTGGGGTGGCTGTGTCTTTTTGATTTTAATTTCCCTAAGCTATAGGACCATAAGTGGAAGTGCCCTAGGCTCTGTTGCTTTGTTTTTTAGATGTTTCAGGAAACACCATACACTTCTCCCAAGTGTCTGTTGGCAATTTACATCCTGCCCATCAGCATAACAAGGCTCCCAGTTCTCCATGGCCTGCTGCCTTTCTGGATTTTACACTTTTTTCAGATGGCCCTTTTGACCGGGGGGAAGTGAGACTTCATTGTAGTGCAGATTTCCTTTGCAAGCTTGCTTGGTTGGCCAAAAAGTGCGTATGCGTTTTTTCCTGAATATATTCAGGAAAAAACGCATACGCCCTTTTTGGCCAAGTGCATCATTGTGGACGTTCTGCCTCTTTTCCTATGCTTTCAATGCAATTCCAGTCTACCTCCTGAAATCGGTTTCCTGCAATTCTGCCCCGCTTTCAAGTCCTCTTGGCAGCCTTACTTCAGTCTATTTTTGGACGAAAGCTGTCATTTATAACTCTGCAGGTTTGTGAATTACAGTGCCCCTGAGCTCCTTTCTTCAACTCGCTTTCTTGTGACCTGGCCGCAACACCGCAGAATGGCTTCAGGCCCTAATCTGGTTCCGGCCCGGCATCCTGAGCCTTTGGTTAATTCCTCTTCCTGGTGGGAAATGAGAGTTAAATTTGCCCGTCCAGACACCTCCAGCTAGCCTCTCATTGGTTCTCGCTATTCCTGTTCATCTTCCGCAGAAATTGCAAACTGGGCCAAACAGGAGGTTAAAGGGACTGACTCTCCAAGTCGGGAGAGTGTTAGTAAAGCGTCTGGAATGTTGCACCCGAGTACCAGGGGAGGAAAACTGAGACATATTTGAAGACGTCTCCCGTTCACATGGTTGATCATACTCTGGGTTCCACATGCATGTTTTAGCTGAAGGAAGAATACCTTAAACCTGGGTAGTTGAAACCCGTGGAATGGATACCATGCAATATGACTTCAAAGGGTCTTCATTTGCTCACCGAACCTCTCCAATCCTATCACTGCTGCGTTTATTCCCCTGTACACACGCTTGATTCTCTTTTGGAGACATAGCAATCCATAAGTTTTAAGATACTTCTAGTCAGGTACATTCTTAGGCGTTTAATATGGGGTTTTGAGTCCATTTCGTTGAGCAAGGAGTAGCTCTTGTCTATTCCATATTTGGCTTAAGGAACTTTATCTGTGCTCATTTCAATCTCTCGTTTTATGCAGCACCCCAACTCACCTTTCCCCTTAAGCAAGCATAAGTTGGTTTTCTAAATTTGAGACCCTGTTCTGTTCTGTAATTCAGTTCCTGTGTAGCCAAGTTTAAATTCCGTGTATTACTGATATCTTATGATGTTTCTTTTTCTGTGTGACTTATTTCAGTTAGAATCATCATACCTGAATCCACTCATTGTGCTGCTAAGGGCCTGATGACACAGATTTCATTGCTGAGTGATATTGCTTTGTAAGTAAATACGACAACTTCTTTATCCATTTTTCACTTTCTGCGATGTTGAACTTGTACTGTAAACGAGGTTCTTGTAAACAGAGCCATTCCAAACTTTGGGGAGGCTGTGTCTTTTTGATTTTAATTTCCCTAAGCTATAGGAACATAAGTGGAAGTGCCCTAGGTTCTGTTGCTTTGTTTTTTAGATGTTTCAGGAAACACCATACACTTCTCCCGAGTGGTTGTTGGCAATTTACATCCCGCCCATCAGCATAACAAGGCTCCCAGTTCTCCATGGCCTGTCCTGCCTTTCTGGATTTTACACTTTTTTCAGATGGCCCTTTTGACCGGGGGGAAGTGAGACTTCATTGTAGTGCAGATTTCCTTTGCAAGCTTGCTTGGTTGGCCAAAAAGGGCGTATGCGTTTTTTCCTGAATATATTCAGGAAAAAACGCATACGCCCTTTTTGGCCAAGTGCATCATTGTGGACGTTCTGCCTCTTTTCCTATGCTTTCAATGCAATTCCAGTCTACCTCCTGAAATCGGTTTCCTGCAATTCTGCCCCGCTTTCAAGTCCTCTTGGCAGCCTTACTTCAGTCTATTTTTGGACGATAGCTCTCATTTATAACTCTGCAGGTTTGTGAATTACAGTGCCCCTGAGCTCCTTTGTTCAACTCGCTTTCTTTTGAGCTGGCCGCAACACCGCAGGACGGCTTCAGGCCGTAATCTGGTTCCGGTACGGCACGCTGAGCCTTTGGTTATTTCCTCTTCCTGGTGGGAAATGAGAGTTAAATTTGCCCGTCCAGACACCTCCAGCTAGCCTCTCATTGGTTCTCGCTATTCCTGTTCATCTTCCGCAGAAATTGCAAACTGGGCCAAACAGGAGGTTAAAGACGCTGACTCTCCAAGTGGGGAGAGTGTTAGTAAAGCGTCTGGAATGTTGCACCCGAGTACCAGGGGAGGAAAACTGAGACATATTTGAACACGTCTCCCGTTCACATGGTTGATCATACTCTGGGTTCCACATGCATGTTTTAGCTGAAGGAAGAATACCTTAAACCTGGAGAGTTGAGACCCGTGTAATGGGTACCATGCAATATAACTTCAAAGGGTCTTCATTTGCTCACCGAACCTCTCCAATCCTATTACTGCTGTGTTTATTCCCCTGTACACACGCTTGATTCTCTTTTGGAGACATAGCAATCCATAGGTTTTAAGATACTTACTAGTCAGGTATATTCTTAGGGGTTTAATATGGGGTTTTGAGTCCATTTCGTTGAGCAAGGAGTAGCTCTTGTCTATTCCATATTTGGCTTAAGGAACTTTATCTGTGCTCATTTCAATCTCTGGTTTTATGCAGCACCCCAACTCACCTTTCCCCTTAAGCAAGCATAAGTTGGTTTTCTAAATTGGAGACCCTGTTCTGTTCTGTAATTCAGTTCCTGTGTAGCCAAGTTTACATTCCGTGTATTACTGATATCTTATGATGTTTCTTTTTCTGTGTGACTTATTTCAGTTAGAATCATCATACCTCAATCCACTCATTGTGATGCTAAGGGCCCGATGACATAGAATTCATTGCTGAGTGATATTGCTTTGTAAGTATATACCACAACTTCTTTATCCATTTTTCACTTTCTGCGATGTTGAACTTGTACTGTAAACGAGGTTCTTGTAAACAGAGGCGTCCCAAACTTTGGGGTGGCTGTGTCTTTTTGATTTTAATTTCCCTAATCTATAGGACCATAAGTGGCAGTGCCCTAGGCTCTGTTGCTTTGTTTTTTAGATGTTTCAGGAAACACCATACACTTCTCCCGAGTGTCTGTTGGCAATTTACATCCCGCCCATCAGCATAACAATGCTCCGAGTTCTCCATGGCCTGTCCTTTCTTTCTGGATTTTACGCTTTTTTCAGATGGCCCTTTTGACCGGGGGGAAGTGAGACTTCATTGTAGTGCAGATTTCCTTTGCAAGCTTGCTTGGTTGGCCAAAAAGGGCGTATGCGTTTTTTCCTGAATATATTCAGGAAAAAACGCATACGCCCTTTTTGGCCAAGTGCATCATTGTGGACGTTCTGCCTCTTTTCCTATGCTTTCAATGCAATTCCAGTCTACCTCCTGAAATCGGTTTCCTGCAATTCTGCCCCGCTTTCAAGTCCTCTTGGCAGCCTTACTTCAGTCTATTTTTGGACGATAGCTGTCATTTATATCTCTGCAGGTTTGTGAATTACAGTGCCCCTGAGCTCCTTTCTTCAACTCGCTTTCTTGTGACCTGGCCGCAACACCGCAGGAAGGCTTCAGGCCCTAATCTGGTTCCCGCACGGCACGCTGAGCCTTTGGTTATTTCTTCTTCCTGGTGGGAAATGAGAGTTAAATTTGCCCGTCCAGACACCTCCAGCTAGTCTCTCATTGGTTCTCGCTATTCCTGTTCATCTTCCGCAGAAATTGCAAACTGGGCCAAACAGGAGGTTAAAGGGACTGACTCTCCAAGTGGGGAGAGTGTTAGTAAAGCGTCTGGAATGTTGCACCCGAGTACCAGGGGAGGAAAACTGAGACATATTTGAACACGTCTCCCGTTCACATGGTTGATCATACTCTAGGTTCCACATGCATGTTTTAGCTGAAGGAAGAATACCTTAAACCTGGAGAGTTGAGACCCGTGGAACGGGTACCATGCAATATGACTTCAAAGGGTCTTCATTTGCTCACTGAACCTCTCCAATCCTATCACTGCTGCGTTTATTCCCCTGTACACACGCTTGATTCTCTTTTGGAGACATAGCAATCCATAGGTTTTAAGATACTTACTAGTCAGGTACATTCTTAGGCGTTTAATATGGGGTGTTGAGTCCATTTCGTTGAGCAAGGAGTAGCTCTTGTCTATTCCATATTTGGCTTAAGGAACTTTATCTGTGCTCATTTCAATCTCTGGTTTTATGCAGCACCCCAACTCACCATTCCCCTTAAGCAAGCATAAGTTGGTTTTCTAAATTTGAGTCCCTGTTCTGTTCTGTAATTCAGTTCCTGTGTAGCCAAGTTTACATTCCGTGTATTACTGATATCTTATGATGTTTCTTTTTCTGTGTGACTTACTTCAGTTAGAATCATCATACCTGAATGCACTCATTGTGCTGCTTCGGGCCTGATGACACAGATTTCATTGCTGAGTGATATTGCTTTGTAAGTAAATACCACAACTTCTTTATCCATTTTTCACTTTCTGCGATGTTGAACTTGTACTGTAAACGAGGTTATTGTAAACAGAGCCGTTCCAAACTTTGGGGTGGCTGTGTCTTTTTGATTTTAATTTCCCTAAGCTATAGGACCATAAGTGGAAGTGCCCTAGGTTCTGTTGCTTTGTTTTTTAGATGTTTCAGGAAACACCATACACTTCTCCCTAGTGGTTGTTGGCAATTTACATCCCGCCCATCAGCATAACAAGGCTCCCAGTTCTCCATGGCCTGTCCTGCCTTTCTGGATTTTACACTTTTTTCAGATGGCCCTTTTGACCGGGGGGAAGTGAGACTTCATTGTAGTGCAGATTTCCTTTGCAAGCTTGCTTGGTTGGCCAAAAAGGGCGTATGCGTTTTTTCCTGAATATATTCAGGAAAAAACGCATACGCCCTTTTTGGCCAAGTGCATCATTGTGGACGTTCTGCCTCTTTTCCTATGCTTTCAATGCAATTCCAGTCTACCTCCTGAAATCGGTTTCCTGCAATTCTGCCCCGCTTTCAAGTCCTCTTGGCAGCCTTACTTCAGTCTATTTTTGGACAATAGCTGTCATTTATAACTCTGCAGGTTTGTGAATTACAGTGCCCCTGAGCTCCTTTCTTCAACTCGCTTTCTTGTGACCTGGCCGCAACACCGCAGGGTGGCTTCAGGCCCTAATCTGGTTCCGGTACGGCACGCTGAGCCTTTGGTTATTTCCTCTTCCTGGTGGGAAATGAGAGTTAAATTTGCCCGTCCAGACACCTCCAGCTAGCCTCTCATTGGTTCTCGCTATTCCTGTTCATCTTCCACAGAAATTGCAAACTGGGCCAAACAGGAGGTTAAAGGCGCTGACTCTCCAAGTGGGGAGAGTGTTAGTAAAGCGTCTGGAATGTTGCACCCGAGTACCAGGGGAGGAAAACTGAGACATATTTGAACACGTCTCCCGTTCACATGGTTGATCATACTTGGGTTCCACATGCATGTTTTAGCTGAAGGAAGAATACCTTAAACCTGGAGAGTTGAGACCCGTGGAATGGGTACCATGCAATATGACTTCAAAGGGTCTTCATTTGCTCACCGAACCTCTCCAATCCTATCACTGCTGCGTTTATGCCCCTGTACACACGCTTGATTCTCTTTTGGAGACATAGCAATCCATAGGTTTTAAGATACTTACTAGTCAGGTACATTCTTAGGCGTTTAATATGGGGTGTTGAGTCCATTTCGTTGAGCAAGGAGTAGCTCTTGTCTATTCCATATTTGGCTTAAGGAACTTTATCTGTGCTCATTTCAATCTCTGTTTTTATGCAGCACCCCAACTCACCTTTCCCCTTAAGCAAGCATAAGTTGGTTTTCTAAATTTGAGACCCTGTTCTGTTCTGTAATTCAGTTCCTGTGTAGCCAAGTTTACATTCCGTGTATTACTGATATCTTATGATGTTTCTTTTCTGTGTGACTTACTTCAGTTAGAATCATCATACCTGAATCCACTCATTGTGCTGCTAAGGGCCTGATGACACAGATTTCATTGCTGAGTGATATTGCTTTGTAAGTAAATACCACAACTTCTTTATCCATTTTTCACTTTCTGCGATGTTGAACTTGTACTGTAAACGAGGTTCTTGTAAACAGAGCCGTTCCAAACTTTGGGGTGGCTGTGTCTTTTTGATTTTAATTTCCCTAAGCTATAGGACCATAAGTGGAAGTGCCCTAGGTTCTGTTGCTTTGTTTTTTAGATGTTTCAGGAAACACCATACACTTCTCCCGAGTGGTTGTTGGCAATTTACATCCCGCCCATCAGCATAACAAGGCTCCCAGTTCTCCATGGCCTGTCCTGCCTTTCTGGATTTTACACTTTTTTCAGATGGCCCTTTTGACCGGGGGGAAGTGAGACTTCATTGTAGTGCAGATTTCCTTTGCAAGCTTGCTTGGTTGGCCAAAAAGGGCGTATGCGTTTTTTCCTGAATATATTCAGGAAAAAACGCATACGCCCTTTTTGGCCAAGTGCATCATTGTGGACGTTCTGCCTCTTTTCCTATGATTTCAATGCAATTCCTGTCTACCTCCTGAAATCGGTTTCCTGCAATTCTGCCCCACTTTCAAGTCCTCTTGGCAGCCTTACTTCAGTCTATTTTTGGACGATAGCTGTCATTTATAACTCTGCAGGTTTGTGAATTACAGTGCCCCTGAGCTCCTTTCTTCAACTCGCTTTCTTTTGAGCTGGCCGCAACACCGCAGGATGGCTTCAGGCCCTAATCTGGTTCCGGTACAGCACGCTGAGCCTTTGGTTATTTCCTCTTCCTGGTGGGAAATGAGAGTTAAATTTGCCCGTCCAGACACCTCCAGCTAGCCTCTCATTGGTTCTCGCTATTCCTGTTCATCTTCCGCAGAAATTGCAAACTGGGCCAAACAGGAGGTTAAAGGCGCTGACTCTCCAAGTGGGGAGAGTGTTAGTAAAGCGTCTGGAATGTTGCACCCGAGTACCAGGGGAGGAAAACTGAGACATATTTGAACACGTCTCCCGTTCACATGGTTGATCATACTTGGGTTCCACATGCATGTTTTAGCTGAAGGAAGAATACCTTAAACCTGGAGAGTTGAGACCCGTGGAATGGGTACCATGCAATATGACTTCAAAGGGTCTTCATTTGCTCACCGAACCTCTCCAATCCTATCACTGCTGCGTTTATGCCCCTGTACACATGCTTGATTCTCTTTTGGAGACATAGCAATCCATAGGTTTTACGATACTTACTAGTCAGGTACATTCTCAGGCGTTTAATATGCGGTGTTGAGTCCATTTCGTTGAGCAAGGAGTAGCTCTTGTCTATTCCATATTTGACTTAAGGAAATTTATCTGTGCTCATTTCAATCTCTGGTTTTATGCAGCACCCCAACTCACCTTTACCCTTAAGCAAGTATAAGTTGGTTTTCTAAATTTGAGTCCCTGTTCTGTTCTGTAATTCAGTTCCTGTGTAGCCAAGTTTACATTCCGTGTATTACTGATATCTTATGATGTTTCTTTTTCTGTGTGACTTACTTCAGGTAGAATCATCATACCTGAATCCACTCATTGTGCTGCTAAGGGCCTGATGACACAGATTTCATTGCTGAGTGATATTGCTTTGTAAGTAAATACCACAACTTCTTTATCCATTTTTCACTTTCTGCGATGTTGAACTTGTACTGTAAACGAGGTTCTTGTAAACAGAGCCGTTCCAAACTTTGGGGTGGCTGTGTCTTTTTGATTTTAATTTCCCTATGCTATAGGACCATAAGTGGCAGTGCCCTAGGCTCTGTTGCTTTGTTTTTTAGATGTTTCAGGAAACACCATACACTTCTCCCAAGTGTCTGTTGGCAATTTACATCCTGCCCATCAGCATAACAAGGCTCCCAGTTCTCCATGGCCTGTCCTGCCTTTCTGGATTTTACACTTTTTTCAGATGGCCCTTTTGACCGGGGGGAAGTGAGACTTCATTGTAGTGCAGATTTCCTTTGCAAGCTTGCTTGGTTGGCCAAAAAGGGCGTATGCGTTTTTTCCTGAATATATTCAGGAAAAAACGCATACGCCCTTTTTGGCCAAGTGCATCATTGTGGACGTTCTGCCTCTTTTCCTATGCTTTCAATGCAATTCCAGTCTACCTCCTGAAATCGGTTTCCTGCAATTCTGCCCCGCTTTCAAGTCCTCTTGGCAGCCTTACTTCAGTCTATTTTTGGACGATAGCTGTCATTTATAACTCTGCAGGTTTGTGAATTACAGTGCCCCTGAGCTCCTTTCTTCAACTCGCTTTCTTGTGACCTGGCCGCAACACCGCAGGATGGCTTCAGGCCCTAATCTGGTTCCGGCACGGCACGCTGAGCGTTTGGTTATTTCGTCTTCCTGGTGGGAAATGAGAGTTAAATTTGCCCGTCCAGACACCTCCAGCTAGTCTCTCATTGGTTCTCGCTATTCCTGTTCATCTTCCGCAGAAATTGCAAACTGGGCCAAACAGGAGGTTAAAGGCGCTGACTCTCCAAGTGGGGAGAGTGTTAGTAAAGCGTCTGGAATGTTGCACCCGAGTACCAGGGGAGGAAAACTGAGACATATTTGAACACGTCTCCCGTTCACATGGTTGATCATACTTGGGTTCCACATGCATGTTTTAGCTGAAGGAAGAATACCTTAAACCTGGAGAGTTAAGACCCGTGTAATGGGTACCATGCAATATGACATCAAAGGGTCTTCATTTGCTCACCGAACCTCTCCAATCCTATCACTGCTGCGTTTATGCCCCTGTACACATGCTTGATTCTCTTTTGGAAACATAGCAATTATAGGTTTTCTGATACTTACTAGTCAGGTACATTCTTAGGCGTTTAATATGGGGTGTTGAATCCATTTCGTTGAGCAAGGAGTAGCTCTTGTCTATTCCATATTTGACTTAAGGAACTTTATCTGTGTTCATTTCAATCTCTGGTTTTATGCAGCACCCCAACTCACCTTTACCCTTAAGCAAGCATAAGTTGGTTTTCTAAATTTGAGACCCTGTTCTGTTCTGTAATTCAGTTCCTGTGTAGCCAAGTTTACATTCCGTGTATTACTGATATCTTATGATGTTTCTTTTTCTGTGTGACTTATTTCAGTTAGAATCATCATACCTGAATCCACTCATTGTGATGCTAAGGGCCTGATGACATAGATTTCATTGCTGAGTGATATTGCTTTGTAAGTAAATACCACAACTTCTTTATCCATTTTTCACTTTCTGCGATGTTGAACTTGTACTGTAAACGAGGTTCTTGTAAACAGAGCCGTTCCAAACTTTGGGGTGGCTGTGTCTTTTTGATTTTAATTTCCCTAAGCTATAGGACCATAAGTGGAAGTGCCTTAGGTTCTGTTGCTTTGTTTTTTAGATGTTTCAGGAAACACCATATACTTCTCCCGAGTGGTTGTTTGCAATTTACATCCCGCCCATCAGATTAACAAGTCTCCCAGTTCTCCATGGCCTGTCCTGCCTTTCTGGATTTTACACTTTTTTCAGATGGCCCTTTTGACCGGGGGGAAGTGAGACTTCATTGTAGTGCAGATTTCCTTTGCAAGCTTGCTTGGTTGGCCAAAAAGGGCATATGCGTTTTTTCCTGAATATATTCAGGAAAAAACGCATATGCCCTTTTTGGCCAAGTGCATCATTGTGGACGTTCTGCCTCTTTTCCTATGCTTTCAATGCAATTCCAGTCTACCTCCTGAAATCGGTTTCCTGCAATTCTGCCCCACTTTCAAGTCCTCTTGGCAGCCTTACTTCAGTCTATTTTTGGACGATAGCTGTCATTTATAACTCTGCAGGTTTGTGAATTACAGTGCCCCTGAGCTCCTTTCTTCAACTCGCTTTCTTGTGACCTGGCCGCAACACCGCAGGATGGCTTCAGGCCCTAATCTGGTTCCGGCACGGCACGCTGAGCCTTTGGTTATTTCCTCTTCCTGGTGGGAAATGAGAGTTAAATTTCCCCGTCCAGACACCTCCAGATAGTCTCTCATTGGTTCTCGCTATTCCTGTTCATCTTCCGCAGAAATTGCAAACTGGGCCAAACAGGAGGTTAAAGGCGCTGACTCTCCAAGTGGGGAGAGTGTTAGTAAAGCGTCTGGAATGTTGCACCCAAGTACCAGGGGAGGAAAACTGAGACATATTTGACCACATCTCCCGTTCACATGGTTGATTATACTTGGGTTCCACATGCATGTTTTAGCTGAAGGAAGAATACCTTAAACCTGGAGAGTTAAGACCCGTGTAATGGGTACCATGCAATATGACTTCAAAGGGTCTTCATTTGCTCACTGAACCTCTCCAATCCTATCACTGCTGCGTTTATGCCCCTGTACACATGCTTGATTCTCTTTCGGAGACATAGCAATCCATAGGTTTTAAGATACTTACTAGTCAGGTACATTCTTAGGCGTTTAATATGCGGTGTTGAGTCCATTTCGTTGAGCAAGGAGTAGCTCTTGTCTATTCCATATTTGACTTAAGGAACTTTATCTGTGCTCATTTCAATCTCTGGTTTTATGCAGCACCCCAACTCACCTTTACCCTTAAGCAAGCATAAGTTGGTTTTCGAAATTTGAGACCATGTTCTGTTCTGTAATTCAGTTCCTGTGTAGCCAAGTTTACATTCCGTGTATTACTGATATCTTATGATGTTTCTTTTTCTGTGTGACTTACTTCAGGTAGAATCATCATACCTGAATCCACTCATTGTGCTGCTACGGGCCTGATGACACAGATTTCATTGCTGAGTGATATTGCTTTGTAAGTAAATACCACAACTTCTTTATCCATTTTTCACTTTCTGCGATGTTGAACTTGTACTGTAAACGAGGTTCTTGTAAACAGAGCCGTTCCAAACTTTGGGGTGGCTGTGTCTTTTTGATTTTAATTTCCCTAAGCTACAGGACCATAAGTGGAAGTGCTCTAGGTTCTGTTGCTTTGTTTTTTAGATGTTTCAGGAAACACCATACACTTCTCCCGAGTGTCTGTTGGCAATTTACATCCCGCCCATCAGCATAACAAGGCTCCCAGTTCTCCATGGCCTGTCCTGCCTTTCTGGATTTTACACTTTTTTCAGATGGCCCTTTTGACCGGGGGGAAGTGAGACTTCATTGTAGTGCAGATTTCCTTTGCAAGCTTGCTTGGTTGGCCAAAAAGGGCGTATGCGTTTTTTCCTGAATATATTCAGGAAAAAACGCATACGCCCTTTTTGGCCAAGTGCATCATTGTGGACGTTCTGCCTCTTTTCCTATGCTTTCAATGCAATTCCAGTCTACCTCTTGAAATCGGTTTCCTGCAATTCTGCCCCGCTTTCAAGTCCTCTTGGCAGCCTTACTTCAGTGTATTTTTGGACGATAGCTGTCATTTATAACTCTGCAGGTTTGTGAATTACAGTGCCCCTGGGCTCCTTTCTTCAACTCGCTTACTTTTGAGCTAGCCGCAACACCGCAGGATGGCTTCAGGCCCTAATCTGGTTCCGGTACGGCACGCTGAGCCTTTGGTTATTTCCTCTTCCTGGTGGGAAATGAGAGTTAAATTTGCCCGTCCAGACACCTCCAGCTAGCCTCTCATTGGTTCTCGCTATTCCTGTTCATCTTCCGCAGAAATTGCAAACTGGGCCAAACAGGAGGTTAAAGGCGCTGACTCTCCAAGTGGGGAGAGTGTTAGTAAAGCGTCTGGAATGTTGCACCCGAGTACCAGGGGAGGAAAACTGAGACATATTTGAACACGTCTCCTGTTCACATGGTTGATCATACTTGGGTTCCACATGCATGTTTTAGCTGAAGGAAGAATACCTTAAACCTGGAGAGTTGAGACCCGTGGAATGGGTACCATGCAATATGACTTCAAAGGGTCTTCATTTGCTCACCGAACCTCTCCAATCCTATCACTGCTGCGTTTATGCCCCTGTACACATGTTTGATTCTCTTTCGGAGACATAGCAATCCATAGGTTTTACGATACTTACTAGTCAGGTACATTCTTAGGCGTTTATTATGCGGTGTTGAGTCCATTTCGTTGAGCAAGGAGTAGCTCTTGTCTATTCCATATTTGGCTTAAGGAACTTTATCTGTGCTCATTTCAATCTCTGCTTTTATGCAGCACCCCAACTCACCTTTACCCTTAAGCAATCATAAGTTGGTTTTCTAAATTTGAGACCCTGTTCTGTTCTGTAATTCAGTTCCTGTGTAGCCAAGTTTACATTCCGTGTATTACTGATATCTTATGATGTTTCTTTTTCTGTGTGACTTATTTCAGTTAGAATCATCATACCTGAATCCACTCATTGTGCTGCTACGAGCCTGATGACACAGATTTCATTGCTGAGTGATATTGCTTTGTAAGTAAATACCACAACTTCTTTATCCATTTTTCACTTTCTGCGATGTTGAACTTGTACTGTAAACGAGGTTCTTGTAAACAGAGGCGTCCCAAACTTTGGGGTGGCTGTGTCTTTTTGATTTTAATTTCCCTAAGCTATAGGACCATAAGTGGAAGTGCCCTAGGCTCTGTTGCTTTGTTTTTTAGATGTTTCAGGAAACACCATACACTTCTCCCGAGTGTCTGTTGGCAATTTACATCCCGCCCATCAGCATAACAAGGCTCCCAGTTCTCCATGGCCTGTCCTGCCTTTCTGGATTTTACACTTTTTTCAGATGGCCCTTTTGACCGGGGGGAAGTGAGACTTCATTGTAGTGCAGATTTCCTTTGCAAGCTTGCTTGGTTGGCCCAAAAGGGCGTATGCGTTTTTTCCTGAATATATTCAGGAAAAAACGCATACGCCCTTTTTGGCCAAGTGCATCATTGTGGACGTTCTGCCTCTTTTCCTATGCTTTCAATGCAATTCCAGTCTACCTCTTGAAATCGGTTTCCTGCAATTCTGCCCCGCTTTCAAGTCCTCTTGGCAGCCTTACTTCAGTGTATTTTTGGACGATAGCTGTCATTTATAACTCTGCAGGTTTGTGAATTACAGTGCCCCTCGGCTCCTTTCTTCAACTCGCTTTCTTTTGAGCTGGCCGCAACACCGCAGGATGGCTTCAGGCCCTAATCTGGTTCCGGTACGGCACGCTGAGCCTTTGGTTATTTCCTCTTCCTGGTGGGAAATGAGAGTTAAATTTGCCCGTCCAGACACCTCCAGCTAGCCTCTCATTGGTTCTCGCTATTCCTGTTCATCTTCCGCAGAAATTGCAAACTGGGCCAAACAGGAGGTTAAAGGGACTGACTCTCCAAGTCGGGAGAGGGTTAGTAAAGCGTCTGGAATGTTGCACCCGAGTACCAGGGGAGGAAAACTGAGACATATTTGAACACGTCTCCCGTTCACATGGTTGATCATACTCTGGGTTCCACATGCATGTTTTAGCTGAAGGAAGAATACCTTAAACCTGGAGAGTTGAGACCCGTGTAATGGGTACCATGCAATATGACTTCAAAGGGTCTTCATTTGCTCACCGAACCTCTCCAATCCTATCACTGCTGCGTTTATTCCCCTGTACACACGCTTGATTCTCTTTTGGAGACATAGCAATCCATAGGTTTTAAGATACTTACTAGTCAGGTACATTCTTAGGGGTTTAATATGGGGTTTTGAGTCCATTTCGTTGAGCAAGGAGTAGCTCTTGTCTATTCCATATTTGGCTTAAGGAACTTTATCTGTGCTCATTTCAATCTCTGGTTTTATGCAGCACCCCAACTCACCTTTCCCCTTAAGCAAGCATAAGTTGGTTTTCTAAATTTGAGAACCTGTTCTGTTCTGTAATTCAGTTCCTGTGTAGCCAAGTTTACATTCCGTGTATTAGAGATATCTTATGATGTTTCTTTTTCTGTGTGACTTATTTCAGTTAGAATCATCGTACCTGAATCCACTCATTATGCTGCTACGGGCCTGATGACATAGATTTCATTGCTGAGTGATACTGCATTGTACGTAAGTACCACAAGTTCTTTATCCATTTTTCACTTTCTGCGATGTTGAACTTGTACTGTAAACGAGGTTCTTGTAAACAGAGGCGTCCCAAACTTTGAGGTGGCTGTGTCGTTTTGATTTTAATTTCCCTAAGCTATAGGACCATAAGTGGCAGTGCCCTAGGCTCTGTTGCTTTGTTTTTTAGATGTTTCAGGAAACACCATACACTTCTCCCGAGTGTCTGTTGGCAATTTACATCCCGCCCATCAGCATAACAAGGCTCCCAGTTCTCCATGGCCTGTCCTGCCTTTCTGGATTTTACACTTTTTTCAGATGGCCCTTTTGACCGGGGGGAAGTGAGACTTCATTGTAGTGCAGATTTCCTTTGCAAGCTTGCTTGGTTGGCCAAAAAGGGCGTATGCGTTTTTTCCTGAATATATTCAGGAAAAAACGCATACGCCCTTTTTGGCCAAGTGCATCATTGTGGACGTTCTGCCTCTTTTCCTATGCTTTCAATGCAATTCCAGTCTACCTCCTGAAATCGGTTTCCTGCAATTCTGCCCCGCTTTCAAGTCCTCTTGGCAGCCTTACTTCAGTCTATTTTTGGACGATAGCTGTCATTTATAACTCTGCAGGTTTGTGAATTACAGTGCCCCTGAGCTCCTTTCTTCAACTCGCTTTCTTTTGAGCTGGCCGCAACACCGCAGGATGGCTTCAGGCCCTAATCTGGTTCCGGTACGGCACGCTGAGCCTTTGGTTATTTCCTCTTCCTGGTGGGAAATGAGAGTTAAATTTGTCCGTCCAGACACCTCCAGCTAGCCTCTCATTGGTTCTCGCTATTCCTGTTCATCTTCCGCAGAAATTGCAAACTGGGCCAAACAGGAGGTTAAAGGCGCTGACTCTCCAAGTGGGGAGAGTGTTAGTAAAGCGTCTGGAATGTTGCACCCGAGTACCAGGGGAGGAAAACTGAGACATATTTGAACACGTCTCCCGTTCACATGGTTGATCATACTCTGGGTTCCACATGCATGTTTTAGCTGAAGGAAGAATATCTTAAACCTGGAGAGTTGAGACCCGTGGAATGGGTACCATGCAATATGACTTCAAAGGGTCTTCATTTGCTCACCGAACCTCTCCACTCCTATCACTGCTGCGTTTATGCCCCTGTACACATGCTTGATTCTCTTTTGGAGACATAGCAATCCATAGGTTTTACGATACTTACTAGTCAGGTACATTCTTAGGCGTTTAATATGCGGTGTTGAGTCCATTTCGTTGAGCAAGGAGTAGCTCTTGTCTATTCCATATTTGGCTTAAGGAACTTTATCTGTGCTCATTTCAATCTCAGGTTTTATGCAGCACCCCAACTCACCTTTTCCCTTAAGCAAGCATAAGTTGGTTTTCTAAATTTGAGACCCTGTTCTGTTTTGGAATGCAGTTCCTGTGTAGCCAAGTTTACATTCCGTGTATTACTGATATCTTATGATGTTTCTTTTTCTGTGTGACATATTTCACTTAGAATCATCGTACCTGAATCCACTCATTGTGCTGCTACGGGCCTGATGACATAGATTTCATTGCTGAGTGATACTGCATTGTACGTAAGTACCACAAGTTCTTCATCCATTTTTCATTTTCTGTGATACTGAACTTGTATGGTAAACGAGGTTCTTGTAAACGGAGGCGTCCCAAACTTTGGGGTGGCTGTGTCTTTTTGATTTTAATTTCCCTAAGCTATAGGACCATAAGTGGAAGTGCCCTAGGTTCTGTTGCTTTGTTTTTTAGATGTTTCAGGAAACACCATACACTTCTCCCGAGTGGTTGTTGGCAATTTACATCCCGCCCATCAGCTTAACAAGGCTCCCAGTTCTCCATGGCCTGTCCTGCCTTTCTGGATTTTACAGTTTTTTCAGATGGCCCTTTTGCAAGGGGGGAAGTGAGACTTCATTGTAGTGCAGATTTCCTTTGCAAGCTTGCTTGGTTGGCCAAAAAGGGCGTATGCGTTTTTTCCTGAATATATTCAGGAAAAAACGCATACGCCCTTTTTGGCCAAGTGCATCATTGTGGACGTTCTGCCTCTTTTCCTATGCTTTCAATGCAATTCCAGTCTACCTCCTGAAATCGGTTTCCTGCAGTTCTGCCCTGCTTTCAAGTCCTCTTGGCAGCCTTACTTCAGTCTATTTTTGGACGATAGCTGTCATTTATAACTCTGCAGGTTTGTGAATTACAGTGCCCCTGAGCTCCTTTCTTCAACTCGCTTTCTTCTGAGCTGGCCGCAACACCGCAGGATGGCTTCAGGCCCTAATCTGGTTCCGGCACGGCACGCTGAGCCTTTGGTTAATTCCTCTTCCTGGTGGGAAATGAGAGTTAAATTTGCCCGTCCAGACACCTCCAGCTAGCCTCTCATTGGTTCTCGCTATTCCTGTTCATCTTCCGCAGAAATTGCAAACTGCGCCAAACAGGAGGTTAAAGGCGCTGACTCTCCAAGTGGGGAGAGTGTTAGTAAAGCATCTGGAATGTTGCACCCGAGTACCAGGGGAGGAAAACTGAGACATATTTGAACACGTCTCCCGTTCACACGGTTGATCATACTTGGGTTCCACATGCATGTTTTAGCTGAAGGAAGAATACGTTAAACCTGGAGAGTTGAGACCCGTGAAATGGATACCATGCAATATGACTTCAAAGGGTCTTCATTTGCTCACCGAACCTCTCCAATCCTATCACTGCTGCGTTTATGCCCCTGTACACACGCTTGATTCTCTTTTGGAGACATAGGAATCCATAGGTTTTAAGATACTTACTAGTCAGGTACATTCTTAGGCGTTTAATATAGGGTGTTGAGTCCATTTCGTTGAGCAAGGAGTAGCTCTTGTCTATTCCATATTTGGCTTAAGGAACTTTATCTGTGCTCATTTCAATCTCTGGTTTTATGCAGCACCCCAACTCACCTTTCCCCCTAAGCAAGCATAAGTTGGTTTTCTAAATTTGAGACACTGTTCTGTTTTGGAATTCAGTTCCTGTGTAGCCAAGTTTACATTCCGTGTATTAGTGATATCTTATGATGTTTCTTTTTCTGTGTGACTTATTTCAGTTAGAATCATCGTACCTGAATCCACTCATTTTGCTGCTAAGGGCCTGATGACACAGATTTCATTGCTGAGTGATATTGCTTTGTAAGTAAATACCACAAGTTCTTTATCCATTTTTCACTTTCTGCGATGTTGAACTTGTACTGTAAACGAGGTTCTTGTAAACAGAGCCATTCCAAACTTTGGGGTGGCTGTGTCTTTTTGATTTTAATTTCCCTAAGCTATAGGACCATAAGTGGAAGTGCCCTAGGTTCTGTTGCTTTGTTTTTTCCATGTTTCAGGAAACACCATACACTTCTCCCGAGTGGTTGTTGGCAATTTACATCCCGCCCATCAGCATAACAAGGCTCCCAGTTCTCCATGGCCTGTCTTGCCTTTCTGGATTTTACACTTTTTTCAGATGGCCCTTTTGACCGGGGGGAAGTGAGACTTCATTGTAGTGCAGATTTTCTTTGCAAACTTGCTTGGTTGGCCAAAAAGGGCGTATGTGTTTTTTCCTGAATATATTCAGGAAAAAACGCATACGCCCTTTTTGGCCAAGTGCATCATTGTGGACGTTCTGCCTCTTTTCCTATGCTTTCAATGCAATTCCAGTCTACCTCCTGATATCGGTTTCCTGCAATTCTGCCCCGCTTTCAAGTCCTCTTGGCAGCCTTACTTCAGTCTATTTTTGGATGATAGCTGTCATTTATAACTCTGCAGGTTTGTGAATTACAGTGCCCCTGAGCTCCTTTCTTCAACTCGCTTTCTTTTGAGCTGGCCGCAACACCGCAGGGTGGCTTCAGGCCCTAATCTGGTTCCGGTACGGCACGCTGAGCCTTTGGTTATTTCCTCTTCCTGGTGGGAAATGAGAGTTAAATTTGCCCGTCCAGACACCTCCAGCTAGCCTCTCATTGGTTCTCGCTATTCCTGTTCATCTTCCGCAGAAATTGCAAACTGGGCCAAACAGGAGGTTAAAGGCGCTGACTCTCCAAGTGGGAAGAGTGTTAGTAAAGCGTCTGGAATGTTGCACCCGAGTACCAGGGTATGAAAACTGAGACATATTTGAACACGTCTCCCGTTCACATGGTTGATCATACTTGGGTTCCACATGCATGTTTTAGCTGAAGGAAGAATACCTTAAACCTGGAGAGTTGAGACCCGTGTAATGGGTACCATGCAATATGACTTCAAAGGGTCTTCATTTGCTCACCGAACCTCTCCAATCCTATCACTGCTGCGTTTATGCCCCTGTACACATGCTTGATTCTCTTTCGGAGACATAGCAATCCATAGGTTTTATGATACTTACTACTCAGGTACATTCTTAGGCGTTTAATATGCGGTGTTGAGTCCATTTCGTTGAGCAAGGAGTAGCTCTTGTCTATTCCATATTTGACTTAAGGAACTTTATCTGTGCTCATTTCAATCTCTGGTTTTATGCAGCACCCCAACTCACCTTTACCCTTAAGCAAGCATAAGTTGGTTTTCTAAATTTGAGACCCTGTTCTGTTCTGTAATTCAGTTCCTGTGTAGCCAAGTTTCCATTCCGTGTATTACTGATATCTTATGATGTTTCTTTTTCTGTGTGACTTACTTCAGTTAGAATCATCATACCTGAATCCACTCATTGTGCTGCTAAGGGCCTGATGACACAGATTTCATTGCTGAGTGATATTGCTTTGTAAGTAAATACCACAACTTCTTTATCCATTTTTCACTTTCTGCGATGTTGAACTTGTACTGTAAACGAGGTTCTTGTAAACAGAGGCGTCCCAAACTTTGGGGTGGCTGTGTCTTTTTGATTTTAATTTCCCTAAGCTATAGGACCATAAGTGGAAGTGCCCTAGGTTCTGTTGCTTTGTTTTTTAGATGTTTCAGGAAACACCATACACTTCTCCCGAGTGGTTGTTGGCAATTTACATCCCGCCCATCAGCATAACAAGGCTGCCAGTTTTCCATGGCCTGTCCTGCCTTTCTGGATTTTACACTTTTTTCAGATGGCCCTTTTGACCGGGGGGAAGTGAGACTTCATTGTAGTGCAGATTTCCTTTGCAAGCTTGCTTGGTTGGCCAAAAAGGGCGTATGCGTTTTTTCCTGAATATATTCAGGAAAAAACGCATACGCCCTTTTTGGCCAAGTGCATCATTGTGGACGTTCTGCCTCTTTTCCTATGCTTTCAATGCAATTCCAGTCTACCTCTTGAAATCGGTTTCCTGCAATTCTGCCCCGCTTTCAAGTCCTCTTGGCAGCCTTACTTCAGTGTATTTTTGGACGATAGCTGTCATTTATAACTCTGCAGGTTTGTGAATTACAGTGCCCCTCGGCTCCTTTCTTCAACTCGCTTTCTTTTGAGCTGGCCGCAACACCGCAGGATGGCTTCAGGCCCTAATCTGGTTCCGGTACGGCACGCTGAGCCTTTGGTTATTTCCTCTTCCTGGTGGGAAATGAGAGTTAAATTTGCCCGTCCAGACACCTCCAGCTAGCCTCTCATTGGTTCTCGCTATTCCTGTTCATCTTCCGCAGAAATTGCAAACTGGGCCAAACAGGAGGTTAAAGGGACTGACTCTCCAAGTCGGGAGAGGGTTAGTAAAGCGTCTGGAATGTTGCACCCGAGTACCAGGGGAGGAAAACTGAGACATATTTGAACACGTCTCCCGTTCACATGGTTGATCATACTCTGGGTTCCACATGCATGTTTTAGCTGAAGGAAGAATACCTTAAACCTGGAGAGTTGAGACCCGTGTAATGGGTACCATGCAATATGACTTCAAAGGGTCTTCATTTGCTCACCGAACCTCTCCAATCCTATCACTGCTGCGTTTATTCCCCTGTACACACGCTTGATTCTCTTTTGGAGACATAGCAATCCATAGGTTTTAAGATACTTACTAGTCAGGTACATTCTTAGGGGTTTAATATGGGGTTTTGAGTCCATTTCGTTGAGCAAGGAGTAGCTCTTGTCTATTCCATATTTGGCTTAAGGAACTTTATCTGTGCTCATTTCAATCTCTGGTTTTATGCAGCACCCCAACTCACCTTTCCCCTTAAGCAAGCATAAGTTGGTTTTCTAAATTTGAGAACCTGTTCTGTTCTGTAATTCAGTTCCTGTGTAGCCAAGTTTACATTCCGTGTATTAGAGATATCTTATGATGTTTCTTTTTCTGTGTGACTTATTTCAGTTAGAATCATCGTACCTGAATCCACTCATTATGCTGCTACGGGCCTGATGACATAGATTTCATTGCTGAGTGATACTGCATTGTACGTAAGTACCACAAGTTCTTTATCCATTTTTCACTTTCTGCGATGTTGAACTTGTACTGTAAACGAGGTTCTTGTAAACAGAGGCGTCCCAAACTTTGAGGTGGCTGTGTCGTTTTGATTTTAATTTCCCTAAGCTATAGGACCATAAGTGGCAGTGCCCTAGGCTCTGTTGCTTTGTTTTTTAGATGTTTCAGGAAACACCATACACTTCTCCCGAGTGTCTGTTGGCAATTTACATCCCGCCCATCAGCATAACAAGGCTCCCAGTTCTCCATGGCCTGTCCTGCCTTTCTGGATTTTACACTTTTTTCAGATGGCCCTTTTGACCGGGGGGAAGTGAGACTTCATTGTAGTGCAGATTTCCTTTGCAAGCTTGCTTGGTTGGCCAAAAAGGGCGTATGCGTTTTTTCCTGAATATATTCAGGAAAAAACGCATACGCCCTTTTTGGCCAAGTGCATCATTGTGGACGTTCTGCCTCTTTTCCTATGCTTTCAATGCAATTCCAGTCTACCTCCTGAAATCGGTTTCCTGCAATTCTGCCCCGCTTTCAAGTCCTCTTGGCAGCCTTACTTCAGTCTATTTTTGGACGATAGCTGTCATTTATAACTCTGCAGGTTTGTGAATTACAGTGCCCCTGAGCTCCTTTCTTCAACTCGCTTTCTTTTGAGCTGGCCGCAACACCGCAGGATGGCTTCAGGCCCTAATCTGGTTCCGGTACGGCACGCTGAGCCTTTGGTTATTTCCTCTTCCTGGTGGGAAATGAGAGTTAAATTTGTCCGTCCAGACACCTCCAGCTAGCCTCTCATTGGTTCTCGCTATTCCTGTTCATCTTCCGCAGAAATTGCAAACTGGGCCAAACAGGAGGTTAAAGGCGCTGACTCTCCAAGTGGGGAGAGTGTTAGTAAAGCGTCTGGAATGTTGCACCCGAGTACCAGGGGAGGAAAACTGAGACATATTTGAACACGTCTCCCGTTCACATGGTTGATCATACTCTGGGTTCCACATGCATGTTTTAGCTGAAGGAAGAATATCTTAAACCTGGAGAGTTGAGACCCGTGGAATGGGTACCATGCAATATGACTTCAAAGGGTCTTCATTTGCTCACCGAACCTCTCCACTCCTATCACTGCTGCGTTTATGCCCCTGTACACATGCTTGATTCTCTTTTGGAGACATAGCAATCCATAGGTTTTACGATACTTACTAGTCAGGTACATTCTTAGGCGTTTAATATGCGGTGTTGAGTCCATTTCGTTGAGCAAGGAGTAGCTCTTGTCTATTCCATATTTGGCTTAAGGAACTTTATCTGTGCTCATTTCAATCTCAGGTTTTATGCAGCACCCCAACTCACCTTTTCCCTTAAGCAAGCATAAGTTGGTTTTCTAAATTTGAGACCCTGTTCTGTTTTGGAATGCAGTTCCTGTGTAGCCAAGTTTACATTCCGTGTATTACTGATATCTTATGATGTTTCTTTTTCTGTGTGACATATTTCACTTAGAATCATCGTACCTGAATCCACTCATTGTGCTGCTACGGGCCTGATGACATAGATTTCATTGCTGAGTGATACTGCATTGTACGTAAGTACCACAAGTTCTTCATCCATTTTTCATTTTCTGTGATACTGAACTTGTATGGTAAACGAGGTTCTTGTAAACGGAGGCGTCCCAAACTTTGGGGTGGCTGTGTCTTTTTGATTTTAATTTCCCTAAGCTATAGGACCATAAGTGGAAGTGCCCTAGGTTCTGTTGCTTTGTTTTTTAGATGTTTCAGGAAACACCATACACTTCTCCCGAGTGGTTGTTGGCAATTTACATCCCGCCCATCAGCTTAACAAGGCTCCCAGTTCTCCATGGCCTGTCCTGCCTTTCTGGATTTTACAGTTTTTTCAGATGGCCCTTTTGCAAGGGGGGAAGTGAGACTTCATTGTAGTGCAGATTTCCTTTGCAAGCTTGCTTGGTTGGCCAAAAAGGGCGTATGCGTTTTTTCCTGAATATATTCAGGAAAAAACGCATACGCCCTTTTTGGCCAAGTGCATCATTGTGGACGTTCTGCCTCTTTTCCTATGCTTTCAATGCAATTCCAGTCTACCTCCTGAAATCGGTTTCCTGCAGTTCTGCCCTGCTTTCAAGTCCTCTTGGCAGCCTTACTTCAGTCTATTTTTGGACGATAGCTGTCATTTATAACTCTGCAGGTTTGTGAATTACAGTGCCCCTGAGCTCCTTTCTTCAACTCGCTTTCTTCTGAGCTGGCCGCAACACCGCAGGATGGCTTCAGGCCCTAATCTGGTTCCGGCACGGCACGCTGAGCCTTTGGTTAATTCCTCTTCCTGGTGGGAAATGAGAGTTAAATTTGCCCGTCCAGACACCTCCAGCTAGCCTCTCATTGGTTCTCGCTATTCCTGTTCATCTTCCGCAGAAATTGCAAACTGCGCCAAACAGGAGGTTAAAGGCGCTGACTCTCCAAGTGGGGAGAGTGTTAGTAAAGCATCTGGAATGTTGCACCCGAGTACCAGGGGAGGAAAACTGAGACATATTTGAACACGTCTCCCGTTCACACGGTTGATCATACTTGGGTTCCACATGCATGTTTTAGCTGAAGGAAGAATACGTTAAACCTGGAGAGTTGAGACCCGTGAAATGGATACCATGCAATATGACTTCAAAGGGTCTTCATTTGCTCACCGAACCTCTCCAATCCTATCACTGCTGCGTTTATGCCCCTGTACACACGCTTGATTCTCTTTTGGAGACATAGGAATCCATAGGTTTTAAGATACTTACTAGTCAGGTACATTCTTAGGCGTTTAATATAGGGTGTTGAGTCCATTTCGTTGAGCAAGGAGTAGCTCTTGTCTATTCCATATTTGGCTTAAGGAACTTTATCTGTGCTCATTTCAATCTCTGGTTTTATGCAGCACCCCAACTCACCTTTCCCCCTAAGCAAGCATAAGTTGGTTTTCTAAATTTGAGACACTGTTCTGTTTTGGAATTCAGTTCCTGTGTAGCCAAGTTTACATTCCGTGTATTAGTGATATCTTATGATGTTTCTTTTTCTGTGTGACTTATTTCAGTTAGAATCATCGTACCTGAATCCACTCATTTTGCTGCTAAGGGCCTGATGACACAGATTTCATTGCTGAGTGATATTGCTTTGTAAGTAAATACCACAAGTTCTTTATCCATTTTTCACTTTCTGCGATGTTGAACTTGTACTGTAAACGAGGTTCTTGTAAACAGAGCCATTCCAAACTTTGGGGTGGCTGTGTCTTTTTGATTTTAATTTCCCTAAGCTATAGGACCATAAGTGGAAGTGCCCTAGGTTCTGTTGCTTTGTTTTTTCCATGTTTCAGGAAACACCATACACTTCTCCCGAGTGGTTGTTGGCAATTTACATCCCGCCCATCAGCATAACAAGGCTCCCAGTTCTCCATGGCCTGTCTTGCCTTTCTGGATTTTACACTTTTTTCAGATGGCCCTTTTGACCGGGGGGAAGTGAGACTTCATTGTAGTGCAGATTTTCTTTGCAAACTTGCTTGGTTGGCCAAAAAGGGCGTATGTGTTTTTTCCTGAATATATTCAGGAAAAAACGCATACGCCCTTTTTGGCCAAGTGCATCATTGTGGACGTTCTGCCTCTTTTCCTATGCTTTCAATGCAATTCCAGTCTACCTCCTGATATCGGTTTCCTGCAATTCTGCCCCGCTTTCAAGTCCTCTTGGCAGCCTTACTTCAGTCTATTTTTGGATGATAGCTGTCATTTATAACTCTGCAGGTTTGTGAATTACAGTGCCCCTGAGCTCCTTTCTTCAACTCGCTTTCTTTTGAGCTGGCCGCAACACCGCAGGGTGGCTTCAGGCCCTAATCTGGTTCCGGTACGGCACGCTGAGCCTTTGGTTATTTCCTCTTCCTGGTGGGAAATGAGAGTTAAATTTGCCCGTCCAGACACCTCCAGCTAGCCTCTCATTGGTTCTCGCTATTCCTGTTCATCTTCCGCAGAAATTGCAAACTGGGCCAAACAGGAGGTTAAAGGCGCTGACTCTCCAAGTGGGAAGAGTGTTAGTAAAGCGTCTGGAATGTTGCACCCGAGTACCAGGGTATGAAAACTGAGACATATTTGAACACGTCTCCCGTTCACATGGTTGATCATACTTGGGTTCCACATGCATGTTTTAGCTGAAGGAAGAATACCTTAAACCTGGAGAGTTGAGACCCGTGTAATGGGTACCATGCAATATGACTTCAAAGGGTCTTCATTTGCTCACCGAACCTCTCCAATCCTATCACTGCTGCGTTTATGCCCCTGTACACATGCTTGATTCTCTTTCGGAGACATAGCAATCCATAGGTTTTATGATACTTACTACTCAGGTACATTCTTAGGCGTTTAATATGCGGTGTTGAGTCCATTTCGTTGAGCAAGGAGTAGCTCTTGTCTATTCCATATTTGACTTAAGGAACTTTATCTGTGCTCATTTCAATCTCTGGTTTTATGCAGCACCCCAACTCACCTTTACCCTTAAGCAAGCATAAGTTGGTTTTCTAAATTTGAGACCCTGTTCTGTTCTGTAATTCAGTTCCTGTGTAGCCAAGTTTCCATTCCGTGTATTACTGATATCTTATGATGTTTCTTTTTCTGTGTGACTTACTTCAGTTAGAATCATCATACCTGAATCCACTCATTGTGCTGCTAAGGGCCTGATGACACAGATTTCATTGCTGAGTGATATTGCTTTGTAAGTAAATACCACAACTTCTTTATCCATTTTTCACTTTCTGCGATGTTGAACTTGTACTGTAAACGAGGTTCTTGTAAACAGAGGCGTCCCAAACTTTGGGGTGGCTGTGTCTTTTTGATTTTAATTTCCCTAAGCTATAGGACCATAAGTGGAAGTGCCCTAGGTTCTGTTGCTTTGTTTTTTAGATGTTTCAGGAAACACCATACACTTCTCCCGAGTGGTTGTTGGCAATTTACATCCCGCCCATCAGCATAACAAGGCTGCCAGTTTTCCATGGCCTGTCCTGCCTTTCTGGATTTTACACTTTTTTCAGATGGCCCTTTTGACCGGGGGGAAGTGAGACTTCATTGTAGTGCAGATTTCCTTTGCAAGCTTGCTTGGTTGGCCAAAAAGGGCGTATGCGTTTTTTCCTGAATATATTCAGGAAAAAACGCATACGCCCTTTTTGGCCAAGTGCATCATTGTGGACGTTCTGCCTCTTTTCCTATGCTTTCAATGCAATTCCAGTCTACCTCCTTAAATCGGTTTCCTGCAATTCTGCCCCGCTTTCAAGTCCTCTTGGCAGCCTTACTTCAGTGTATTTTTGGACGATAGCTGTCATTTATAACTCTGCAGGTTTGTGAATTACAGTGCCCCTGAGCTCCTTTGTTCAACTCGCTTTCTGTTGAGCTGGCCGCAACACCGCAGGATGGCTTCAGGCTCTAATCTGGTTCCGGTACGGCACGCTGAGCCTTTGGTTATTTCCTCTTCCTGGTGGGAAATGAGAGTTAAATTTGCCCGTCCAGACACCTCCAGCTAGCCTCTCATTGGTTCTCGCTATTCCTGTTCATCTTCCGCAGAAATTGCAAACTGGGCCAAACAGGAGGTTAAAGGCGCTGACTCTCCAAGTGGGGAGAGTGTTAGTAAAGCGTCTGGAATGTTGCACCCGAGTACCAGGGGAGGAAAACTGAGACATATTTGAACACGTCTCCCGTTCACATGGTTGATCATACTTGGGTTCCACATGCATGTTTTAGCTGAAGGAAGAATACCTAAAACCTGGGTAGTTGAAATCCGTGGAATGGGTACCATGCAATATGACTTCAAAGGGTCTTCATTTGCTCACCGAACCTCTCCAATCCTATCACTGCTGCGTTTATGCCCCTGTACACATGCTTGATTCTCTTTCGGAGACATAGCAATCCATAGGTTTTAAGATACTTACTAGTCAGGTACATTCTTAGGCGTTTAATATGGGGTGTTGAGTCCATTTCGTTGAGCAAGGAGTAGCTCTTGTCTATTCCATATTTGGCTTAAGGAACTTTATCTGTGCTCATTTCAATCTCTGGTTTTATGCAGCAACCCAACTCACCTTTACCCTTAAGCAAGCATAAGTTGGTTTTCTAAATTTGAGACCCTGTTCTGTTTTGGAATTCAGTTCCTGTGTAGCCAAGTTTACATTCCGTGTATTACTGATATGTTATGATGTTTCTTTTTCTGTGTGACTTATTTCATTTAGAATCATCGTACCTGAATCTACTCATTATGCTGCTACGGGCCTGATGACATAGATTTCATTGCTGAGTGATACTGCATTGTACGTAAGTACCACAATTTCTTTATCCATTTTTCACTTTCTGCGATGTTGAACTTGTACTGTAAACGAGGTTATTGTAAACAGAGCCGTTCCAAACTTTGGGGTGGCTGTGTCTTTTTGATTTTAATTTCCCTAAGCTATAGGACCATAAGTGGAAGTGCCCTAGGCTCTGTTGCTTTGTTTTTTAGATGTTTCAGGAAACACCATAGACTTCTCCCGAGTGGTTGTTGGCAATTTACATCCCGCCCATCAGCATAACAAGGCTCCCAGTTCTCCATGGCCTGTCCTGCCTTTCTGGATTTTACACTTTTTTCAGATGGCCCTTTTGACCGGGGGGAAGTGAGACTTCATTGTAGTGCAGATTTCCTTTGCAAGCTTGCTTGGTTGGCCAAAAAGTGCGTATGCGTTTTTTCCTGAATATATTCAGGAAAAAACGCATACGCCCTTTTTGGCCAAGTGCATCATTGTGGACGCTCTGCCTCTTTTCCTATGCTTTCAATGCAATTCCAGTCTACCTCCTGAAATCGGTTTCCTGCAATTCTGCCCCGCTTTCAAGTCCTCTTGGCAGCCTTACTTCAGTCTATTTTTGGACGATAGCTGTCATTTATAACTCTGCAGGTTTGTGAATTACAGTGCCCCTGAGCTCCTTTCTTCAACTCGCTTTCTTGTGACCTGGCCGCAACACCGCAGGATGGCTTCAGGACCTAATCTGGTTCCGGCACGGCACGCTGAGCCTTTGGTTAATTCCTCTTCCTGGTGGGAAATGAGAGTTAAATTTGCCCGTCCAGACACCTCCAGCTAGTCTCTCATTGGTTCTCGCTATTCCTGTTCATCTTCCGCAGAAATTGCAAACTGGGCCAAACAGGAGGTTAAAGGCACTGACTCTCCAAGTCGGGAGAGTGTTAGTAAAGAGTCTGGAATGTTGCACCCGAGTACCAGGGTACGAAAACTGAGACATATTTTAACACGTCTCCCGATCACATGGTTGATCATACTCTAGGTTCCACATGCATGTTTTAGCTGAAGGAAGAATACCTTAAACCTGGGTAGTTGAAACCCGTGGAATGGGTACCATGCAATATGACTTCAAAGTGTCTTCATTTGCGCACCGAACCTCTCCAATCCTATCACTGCTGCGTTTATGCCCCTGTACACATGCTTGATTCTCTTTTGGAGACATAGCAATCCATAGGTTTTAAGATACTTACTAGTCAGGAACATTCTTAGGCATTTAATATGCGGTGTTGAGTCCATTTCGTTGAGCAAGGAGTAGCTCTGTTCTATTCCATATTTGGCTTAAGGAACTTTATCTGTGCTCATTTCAATCTCTGGTTTTATACAGCACCCCAACTCACCTTTCCCCTTAAGCAAGCATAAGTTGGTTTTCTAAATTTGAGACCCTGTTCTGTTCTGTAATTCAGTTCCTATGTAGCCAAGTTTACATTCCGTGTATTACTGATATCTTATGATGTTTCTTTTTCTGTGTGACTTACTTCAGTTAGAATCATCATACCTGAATCCACTCATTGTGCTGCTAAGGGCCTGATGACACAGATTTCATTGCTGAGTGATATTGCTTTGTAAGTAAATACCACAACTTCTTTATCCATTTTTCACTTTCTGCGATGTTGAACTTGTACTGTAAACGAGGTTCTTGTAAACAGAGCCGTTCCAAACTTTGGGGTGGCTGTGTCTTTTTGATTTTAATTTCCCTAAGCTATAGGACCATAAGTGGAAGTGCCCTAGGTTCTGTTGCTTTGTTTTTTAGATGTTTCAGGAAACACCATACACTTCTCCCGAGTGGTTGTTGGCAATTTACATCTCGCCCATCAGCATAAGAAGGCTCCCAGTTCTCCATGGCCTGTCCTGCCTTTCTGGATTTTACACTTTTTTCAGATGGCCCTTTTGACCGGGGGGAAGTGAGACTTCATTGTAGTGCAGATTTCCTTTGCAAGCTTGCTTGGTTGGCCAAAAAGGGCGTATGCGTTTTTTCCTGAATATATTCAGGAAAAAACGCATACGCACTTTTTGGCCAAGTGCATCATTGTGGACGTTCTGCCTCTTTTCCTATGCTTTCAATGCAATTCCAGTCTACCTCCTGAAATCGGTTTCCTGCAATGCTGCCCCGCTTTCAAGTCCTCTTGGCAGCCTTACTTCAGTCTATTTTTGGACGATAGCTGTCATTTATAACTCTGCAGGTTTGTGAATTACAGTGCCCCTGAGCTCCTTTCTTCAACTCGCTTTCTTGTGACCTGGCCGCAACACCGCAGGATGGCTTCAGGCCCTAATCTGGTTCCGGCAAGGCACGCTGAGCCTTTGGTTATTTCCTCTTCCTGGTGGGAAATGAGAGTTAAATTTGCCCGTCCAGACACCTCCAGCTAGCCTCTCATTTGTTCTCGCTATTCCTGTTCATCTTCCGCAGAAATTGCAAACTGGGCCAAACAGGAGGTTAAAGGCGCTGACTCTCCAAGTGGGGAGAGTGTTAGTAAAGCGTCTGGAATGTTGCACCCGAGTACCAGGGGAGGAAAACTGAGACATATTTGAACACGTCTCCCGTTCACATGGTTGATCATACTTGGGTTCCACATGCATGTTTTAGCTGAAGGAAGAATACCTTAAACCTGGAGAGTTAAGACCCGTGTAATGGGTACCATGCAATATGACTTCAAAGGGTCTTCATTTGCTCACCGAACCTCTCCAATCCTATCACTGCTGCGTTTATGACCCTGTACACATGCTTGATTCTCTTTCGGAGACATAGCAATCCATAGGTTTTTAAGATACTTACTAGTCAGGTACATTCTTAGGCGTTTAATATGCGATGTTGAGTCCATTTCGTTGAGCAAGGAGTAGCTCTTGTCTATTCCATATTTGACTTAAGGAACTTTATCTGTGCTCATTTCAATCTCTGGTTTTATGCAGCACCCCAACTCACCTTTCCCCTTAAGCAAGCATAAGTTGGTTTTCTAAATTTGAGACCCTGTTCTGTTCTGTAATTCAGTTCCTGTGTAGCCAAGTTTACATTCCGTGTATTACTGATATCTTATGATGTTTCTTTTTCTGTGTGACTTATTTCAGTTAGAATCATCATACCTCAATCCACTCATTGTGCTGCTAAGGGCCTGATGACACAGATTTCATTGCTGAGTGATATTGCTTTGTAAGTAAATACCACAACTTCTTTATCCATTTTTCACTTTCTGCGATGTTGAACTTGTACTGTAAACGAGGTTCTTGTAAACAGAGCCGTTCCAAACTTTGGGGTGGCTGTGTCTTTTTGATTTTAATTTCCCTAAGCTATAGGACCATAAGTGGAAGTGCCCTAGGTTCTGTTGCTTTGTTTTTTAGATGTTTCAGGAAACACCATACACTTCTCCCGAGTGGTTGTTGGCAATTTACATCCCGCCCATCAGCATAACAAGGCTCCCAGTTCTCCATGGCCTGTCCTGCCTTTCTGGATTTTACACTTTTTTCAGATGGCCCTTTTGACCGGGGGGAAGTGAGACTTCATTGTAGTGCAGATTTCCTTTGCAAGCTTGCTTGGTTGGCCAAAAAGGGCGTATGCGTTTTTTCCTGAATATATTCAGGAAAAAACGCATACGTCCTTTTTGGCCAAGTGCATCATTGTGGACGTTCTGCCTCTTTTCCTATGCTTTCAATGCAATTCCAGTCTACCTCCTGAAATCGGTTTCCTGCAATTCTGCCCCGCTTTCAAGTCCTCTTGGCAGCCTTACTTCAGTCTATTTTTGGACGATAGCTGTCATTTATAACTCTGCAGGTTTGTGAATTACAGTGCCCCTGAGCTCCTTTCTTCAACTCGCTTTCTTGTGACCTGGCCGCAACACCGCAGGATGGCTTCAGGCCCTAATCTGGTTCTGGCACGGCACGCTGAGCCTTTGGTTATTTCCTCTTCCTGGTGGGAAATGAGAGTTAAATTTGCCCGTCCAGACACCTCCAGCTAGCCTCTCATTGGTTCTCGCTATTCCTGTTCATCTTCCGCAGAAATTGCAAACTGGGCCAAACAGGAGGTTAAAGGCGCTGACTCTCCAAGTGGGGAGAGTGTTAGTAAAGCGTCTGGAATGTTGCACCCGAGTACCAGGGGAGGAAAACTGAGACATATTTGAACACGTCTCCCGTTCACATGGTTGATCATACTTGGGTTCCACATGCATGTTTTAGCTGAAGGAAGAATACCTAAAACCTGGGTAGTTGAAACCCTTGGAATGGGTACCATGCAATATGACTTCAAAGGGTCTTCATTTGCTCACCGAACCTCTCCAATCCTTTCACTGCTGCGTTTATGCCCCTGTACACATGCTTGATTCTCTTTTGGAGACATAGCAATCCATAGGTTTTAAGATACTTACTAGTCAGGTACATTCTTAGGCGTTTAATATGCGGTGTTGAGTCCATTTCGTTGAGCAAGGAGTAGCTCTTGTCTATTCCATATTTGGCTTAAGGAACTTTATCTGTGCTCATTTCAATCTCTGGTTTTATGCAGCAACCCAACTCACCTTTACCCTTAAGCAAGCATAAGTTGGTTTTCTAAATTTGAGACCCTGTTCTGTTTTGGAATTCAGTTCCTGTGTAGCCAAGTTTACATTCCGTGTATTACTGATATCTTATGATGTTTCTTTTTCTGTGTGACTTATTTCAGTTAGAATCATCGTACCTGAATCTACTCATTATGCTGCTACGGGCCTGATGACATAGATTTCATTGCTGAGTGATACTGCATTGTACGTAAGTACCACAAGTTCTTTATCCATTTTTCACTTTCTGCGATGTTGAACTTGTACTGTAAACGAGGTTCTTGTAAACAGAGGCGTCCCAAACTTTGGGGTGGCTGTGTCTTTTTGATTTTAATTTCCCTAAGCTATAGAACCATAAGTGGCAGTGCCCTAGGCTCTGTTGCTTTGTTTTTTAGATGTTTCAGGAAACACCATACACTTCTCCCGAGTGGTTGTTGGCAATTTACATCCCGCCCATCAGCATAACAAGGCTCCCAGTTCTCCATGGCCTGTCCTGCCTTTCTGGATTTTACACTTTTTTCAGATGGCCCTTTTGACCGGGGGGAAGTGAGACTTCATTGTAGTGCAGATTTCCTTTGCAAGCTTGCTTGGTTGGCCAAAAAGGGCGTATGCGTTTTTTCCTGAATATATTCAGGAAAAAACGCATATGCCCTTTTTGGCCAAGTGCATCATTGTGGACGTTCTGCCTCTTTGCCTATGCTTTCAATGCAATTCCAGTCTACCTCCTGAAATCGGTTTCCTGCAATTCTGCCCCGCTTTCAAGTCCTCTTGGCAGCCTTACTTCAGTCTATTTTTGGACGATAGCTGTCATTTATAACTCTGCAGGTTTGTGAATTACAGTGCCCCTGAGCTCCTTTCTTCAACTCACTTTCTTGTGACCTGGCCGCAACACCGCAGGATGGCTTCAGGACCTAATCTGGTTCCGGCACGGCACGCTGAGCCTTTGGTTAATTCCTCTTCCTGGTGGGAAATGAGAGTTAAATTTGCCCGTCCAGACACCTCCAGCTAGCCTCTCATTGGTTCTCGCTATTCCTGTTCATCTTCCGCAGAAATTGCAAACTGGGCCAAACAGGAGGTTAAAGGGACTGACTCTCCAAGTGGGGAGAGTGTTAGTAAAGCGTCTGGAATGTTGCACCCAAGTACCAGGGTACGAAAACTGAGACATATTTGAACACGTCTCCCGATCACATGGTTGATCATACTCTAGGTTCCACATGCATGTTTTAGCTGAAGGAAGAATACCTTAAACCTGGAGAGTTGAGACCCGTGTAATGGGTACCATGCAATATAACTTCAAAGGGTCTTCATTTGCTCACCGAACCTCTCCAGTCCTATCACTGCTGCATTTATGCCCCTGTACACACGCTTGATTCTCTTTTGGAGACATAGCAATCCATAGGTTTTAAGATACTTACTAGTCAGGTACATTCTTAGGGGTTTAATATGGGGTGTTGAGTCCATTTCGTTGAGCAAGGAGTAGCTCTTGTCTATTCCATATTTGGCTTAAGGAACTTTATCTGTGCTCATTTCAATCTCTGGTTTTATGCAGCACCCCAACTCACCTTTACCCTTAAGCAAGCATAAGTTGGTTTTCTAAATTTGAGACCCTGTTCTGTTCTGTAATTCAGTTCCTGTGTAGCCAAGTTTACATTCCGTGTATTACTGATATCTTATGGTGTTTCTTTTTCTGTGTGACTTATTTCAGTTAGAATCATCATACCTGAATCCACTCATTGTGTTGCTAAGGGCCTGATGACATAGAATTCATTGCTGAGTGATATTGCTTTGTAAGTAAATACCACAACTTCTTTATCCATTTTTCACTTTCTGCGATGTTGAACTTGTACTGTAAACGAGGTTCTTGTAAACAGAGGCGTCCCAAACTTTGGGGTGGCTGTGTCTTTTTGATTTTAATTTCCCTAAGCTATAGGACCATAAGTGGCAGTGCCCTAGGCTCTGTCGCTTTGTTTTCTAGATGTTTCAGGAAACACCATACACTTCTCCCGAGTGTCTGTTGGCAATTTACATCCCGCGCATCAGCATAACAAGGCTCCCAGTTCTCCATGGCCTGTCCTGCCTTTCTGGATTTTACACTTTTTTCAGATGGCCCTTTTGCCTGGGGGGAAGTGAGACTTCATTGTAGTGCAGATTTCCTTTGCAAGCTTGCTTGGTTGGCCAAAAAGGGCGTATGCGTTTTTTCCTGAATATATTCAGGAAAAAACGCATACGCCCTTTTTGGCCAAGTGCATCATTGTGGACGTTCTGCCTCTTTTCCTATGCTTTCAATGCAATTCCAGTCTACCTCCTGAAATCGGTTTCCTGCAATTCTGCCCCGCTTTCAAGTCCTCTTGGCAGCCTTACTTCAGTCTATTTTTGGACGATAGCTGTCATTTATAACTCTGCAGGTTTGTGAATTACAGTGCCCCTGAGCTCCTTTCTTCAACTCGCTTTCTTTTGAGCTGGCCGCAACACCGCAGGATGGCTTCAGACCCTAATCTGGTTCCGGTACGGCACGCTGAGCCTTTGGTTATTTCCTCTTCCTGGTGGGAAATGAGAGTTAAATTTGCCCGTCCAGACACCTCCAGCTAGCCTCTCATTGGTTCTCGCTATTCCTGTTCATCTTCCGCAGAAATTGCAAACTGGGCCAAACAGGAGGTTAAAGGCGCTGACTCTCCAAGTGGGGAGAGTGTTAGTAAAGCGTCTGGAATGTTGCACCCGAGTACCAGGGGAGGAAAACTGAGACATATTTGAACACGTCTCCCGTTCACATGGTTGATCATACTTGGGTTCCACATGCATGTTTTAGCTGAAGGAAGAATACCTAAAACCTGGGTAGTTGAAACCCGTGGAATGGGTACCATGCAATATGACTTCAAAGGGTCTTCATTTGCTCACCGAACCTCTCCAATCCTATCACTGCTGCGTTTATGCCCCTGTACACATGCTTGATTCTCTTTTGGAGACATAGCAATCCATAGGTTTTAAGATACTTACTAGTCAGGTACATTCTTAGGCGTTTAATATGCGGTGTTGAGTCCATTTCGTTGAGCAAGGAGTAGCTCTTGTCTATTCCATATTTGGCTTAAGGAACTTTATCTGTGCTCATTTCAATCTCTGGTTTTATGCAGCAACCCAACTCACCTTTCCCCTTAAGCAAGCATAAGTTGGTTTTCTAAATTTGAGTCCCTGTTCTGTTCTGTAATTCAGTTCCTATGTAGCCAAGTTTACATTCCGTGTATTACTGATATCTTATGATGTTTCTTTTTCTGTGTGACTTACTTCAGTTAGAATCATCATACCTGAATCCACTCATTGTGCTGCTAAGGGCCTGATGACACAGATTTCATTGCTGAGTGATATTGCTTTGTAAGTAAATACCACAACTTCTTTATCCATTTTTCACTTTCTGCGATGTTGAACTTGTACTGTAAACGAGGTTCTTGTAAACAGAGCCGTTCCAAACTTGGGGTGGCTGTGTCTTTTTGATTTTAATTTCCCTAAGCTATAGGACCATAAGTGGAAGTGCCCTAGGCTCTGTTGCTTTGTTTTTTAGATGTTTCAGGAAACACCATACACTTCTCCCGAGTGGTTGTTGGCAATTTACATCCTGCCCATCAGCATAACAAGGCTCCCAGTTCTCCATGGCCTGTCCTGCCTTTCTGGATTTTACACTTTTTTCAGATGGCCCTTTTGACTGGGGGGAAGTGAGACTTCATTGTAGTGCAGATTTCCTTTGCAAGCTTGCTTGGTTGGCCAAAAAGGGCGTATGCGTTTTTTCCTGAATATATTCAGGAAAAAACGCATACGCCCTTTTTGGCCAAGTGCATCATTGTGGACGTTCTGCCTCTTTTCCTATGCTTTCAATGCAATTCCAGTCTACCTCCTGAAATCGGATTCCTGCAATTCTGCCCCGCTTTCAAATCCTCTTGGCAGCCTTACTTCAGTCTATTTTTGGACGATAGCTGTCATTTATAACTCTGCAGGTTTGTGAATTACAGTGCCCCTGAGCTCCTTTCTTCAACTCGCTTTCTTGTGACCTGGCCGCAAAACCGCAGGATGGCTTCAGGCCCTAATCTGATTCCGGCCCGGCACGCTGAGCCTTTGGTTAATTCCTCTTCCTGGTGGGAAATGAGAGTTAAATTTGCCCGTCCAGACACCTCCAGCTAGCCTCTCATTGGTTCTCGCTATTCCTGTTCATCTTCCGCAGAAATTGCAAACTGGGCCAAACAGGAGGTTAAAGGGACTGACTCTCCAAGTCGGGAGAGTGTTAGTAAAGTGTCTGGAATGTTGCACCCAAGTACCAGGGTACGAAAACAGAGACATATTTGAACACGTCTCCCGATCACATGGTTGATCATACTCTAGGTTCCACATGCATGTTTTAGCTGAAGGAAGAATACCTTAAACCTGGGTAGTTGAAACCCGTGGAATGGGTACCATGCAATATGACTTCAAAGGGTCTTCATTTGCTCACCGAACCTCTCCAATCCTATCGCTGCTGCGTTTATGCCTCTGTACACATGCTTGATTCTCTTTTGGAGACATAGCAATCCATAGGTTTTAAGATACTTACTTGTCAGGAACATTCTTAGGCGTTTAATATGGGGTGTTGAGTCCATTTCGTTGAGCAAGGAGTAGCTCTTGTCTATTCCATATTTGGCTTAAGGAACTTTATCTGTGCTCATTTCAATCTCTGGTTTTATGCAGCACCCCAACTCACCTTTACCCTTAAGCAAGCATAAGTTGGTTTTCTAAATTTGAGACACTGTTCTGTTCTGTAATTCAGTTCCTGTGTAGGCAAGTTTACATTCCGTGTATTAGTGATATCTTATGATGTTTCTTTTTCTGTGTGACTTACTTCAGTTAGAATCATCATACCTGAATCCACTCATTGTGATGCTAAGGGCCTTATGACATAGATTTCATTGCTGAGTGATATTGCTTTGTAAGTGAATACCACAACTTCTTTATCCATTTTTCACTTTCTGCGATGTTGAACTTGTACTGTAAACGAGGTTCTTGTAAACAGAGCCGTTCCAAACTTTGGGGTGGCTGTGTCTTTTTGATTTTAATTTCCCTAAGCTATAGGACCATAAGTGGAAGTGCCCTAGGCTCTGTTGCTTTGTTTTTTAGATGTTTCAGGAAACACCATACACTTCTCCCAAGTGTCTGTTGGCAATTTACATCCTGCCCATCAGCATAACAAGGCTCCCAGTTCTCCATGGCCTGTCCTTTCTTTCTGGATTTTACGCTTTTTTCAGATGGCCCTTTTGACCGGGGGGAAGTGAGACTTCATTGTAGTGCAGATTTCCTTTGCAAGCTTGCTTGGTTGGCCAAAAAGGGTGTATGCGTTTTTTCCTGAATATATTCAGGAAAAAACGCATACGCCCTTTTTGGCCAAGTGCATCATTGTGGACGTTCTGCCTCTTTTCCTATGCTTTCAATGCAATTCCAGTCTACCTCCTGAAATCGGTTTCCTGCAATTCTGCCCCGCTTTCAAGTCCTCTTGGCAGCCTTACTTCAGTCTATTTTTGGACAATAGCTGTCATTTATAACTCTGCAGGTTTGTGAATTACAGTGCCCCTGAGCTCCTTTCTTCAACTCGCTTTCTTGTGACCTGGCCGCAACACCGCAGGGTGGCTTCAGGCCCTAATCTGGTTCCGGTACGGCACGCTGAGCCTTTGGTTATTTCCTCTTCCTGGTGGGAAATGAGAGTTAAATTTGCCCGTCCAGACACCTCCAGCTAGCCTCTCATTGGTTCTCGCTATTCCTGTTCATCTTCCACAGAAATTGCAAACTGGGCCAAACAGGAGGTTAAAGGCGCTGACTCTCCAAGTGGGGAGAGTGTTAGTAAAGCGTCTGGAATGTTGCACCCGAGTACCAGGGGAGGAAAACTGAGACATATTTGAACACGTCTCCCGTTCACATGGTTGATCATACTTGGGTTCCACATGCATGTTTTAGCTGAAGGAAGAATACCTTAAACCTGGAGAGTTGAGACCCGTGGAATGGGTACCATGCAATATGACTTCAAAGGGTCTTCATTTGCTCACCGAACCTCTCCAATCCTATCACTGCTGCATTTATGCCCCTGTACACACGCTTGATTCTCTTTTGGAGACATAGCAATCCATAGGTTTTAAGATACTTACTAGTCAGGTACATTCTTAGGCGTTTAATATGGGGTGTTGAGTCCATTTCGTTGAGCAAGGAGTAGCTCTTGTCTATTCCATATTTGGCTTAAGGAACATTATCTGTGCTCATTTCAATCTCTCGTTTTATGCAGCACCCCAACTCACCTTTCCCCTTAAGCAAGCATAAGTTGGTTTTCTAAATTTGAGTCCCTGTTCTGTTCTGTAATTCAGTTCCTGTGTAGCCAAATTTACATTCCGTGTATTACTGATATCTTATGATGTTTCTTTTTCTGTGTGACTTACTTCAGTTAGAATCATCATACCTGAATCCACTCATTGTGCTGCTACGGGCCTGATGACACAGATTTCATTGCTGAGTGATATTGCTTTGTAAGTAAATACCACAACTTCTTTATCCATTTTTCACTTTCTGCGATGTTGAACTTGTACTGTAAACGAGTTTCTTGTAAACAGAGGCGTCCCAAACTTTGGGGTGGCTGTGTCTTTTTGATTTTAATTTCCCTAAGCTATAGGACCATAAGTGGCAGTGCCCTAGGCTCTGTTGCTTTGTTTTTTAGATGTTTCAGGAAACACCATACACTTCTCCCGAGTGGTTGTTGGCAATTTACATCCCGCCCATCAGCATAACAAGGCTGCCAGTTTTCCATGGCCTGTCCTGCCTTTCTGGATTTTACACTTTTTTCAGATGGCCCTTTTGACCGGGGGGAAGTGAGACTTCATTGTAGTGCAGATTTCCTTTGCAAGCTTGCTTGGTTGGCCAAAAAGGGCGTATGCGTTTTTTCCTGAATATATTCAGGAAAAAACGCATACGCCCTTTTTGGCCAAGTGCATCATTGTGGACGTTCTGCCTCTTTTCCTATGCTTTCAATGCAATTCCAGTCTACCTCCTGAAATCGGTTTCCTGCAATTCTGCCCCGCTTTCAAGTCCTCTTGGCAGCCTTACTTCAGTGTATTTTTGGACGATAGCTGTCATTTATAACTCTGCAGGTTTGTGAATTACAGTGCCCCTGAGCTCCTTTCTTCAACTCGCTTTCTTTTGAGCTGGCCGCAACACCGCAGGATGGCTTCAGACCCTAATCTGGTTCCGGTACGGCACCCTGAGCCTTTGGTTATTTCCTCTTCCTGGTGGGAAATGAGAGTTAAATTTGCCCGTCCAGACACCTCCAGCTAGCCTCTCATTGGTTCTCGCTATTCCTGTTCATCTTCCGCAGAAATTGCAAACTGGGCCAAACAGGAGGTTAAAGGCGCTGACTCTCCAAGTGGGGAGAGTGTTAGTAAAGCGTCTGGAATGTTGCACCCGAGTACCAGGGGAGGAAAACTGAGACATATTTGAACACGTCTCCCGTTCACATGGTTGATCATACTTGGGATCCACATGCATGTTTTAGCTGAAGGAAGAATACCTTAAACCTGGGTAGTTGAGACCCGTGTAATTGGTACCATGCAATATGACTTCAAAGGGTCTTCATTTGCTCACCAAACCTCTCCAATCCTATCACTGCTGCGTTTATGCCCCTGTACACACGCTTGATTCTCTTTTGGAGACATAGCAATCCATAGGTTTTAAGATACTTACTAGTCAGGTACATTCTTAGGCGTTTAATATGGGGTGTTGAGTCCATTTCGTTGAGCAAGGAGTAGCTCTTGTCTATTCCATATTTGGCTTAAGGAACTTTATCTGTGCTCATTTCAATCTCTGTTTTTATGCAGCACCCCAACTCACCTTTCCCCTTAAGCAAGCATAAGTTGGTTTTCTAAATTTGAGACCCTGTTCTGTTCTGTAATTCAGTTCCTGTGTAGCCAAGTTTACATTCCGTGTATTACTGATATCTTATGATGTTTCTTTTCTGTGTGACTTACTTCAGTTAGAATCATCATACCTGAATCCACTCATTGTGCTGCTAAGGGCCTGATGACACAGATTTCATTGCTGAGTGATATTGCTTTGTAAGTAAATACCACAACTTCTTTATCCATTTTTCACTTTCTGCGATGTTGAACTTGTACTGTAAACGAGGTTCTTGTAAACAGAGCCGTTCCAAACTTTGGGGTGGCTGTGTCTTTTTGATTTTAATTTCCCTAAGCTATAGGACCATAAGTGGAAGTGCCCTAGGTTCTGTTGCTTTGTTTTTTAGATGTTTCAGGAAACACCATACACTTCTCCCGAGTGGTTGTTGGCAATTTACATCCTGCCCATCAGCATAACAAGGCTCCCAGTTCTCCATGGCCTGTCCTGCCTTTCTGGATTTTACACTTTTTTCAGATGGCCCTTTTGACCGGGGGGAAGTGAGACTTCATTGTAGTGCAGATTTCCTTTGCAAGCTTGCTTGGTTGGCCAAAAAGGGCGTATGCGTTTTTTCCTGAATATATTCAGGAAAAAACGCATACGCCCTTTTTGGCCAAGTGCATCATTGTGGACGTTCTGCCTCTTTTCCTATGATTTCAATGCAATTCCTGTCTACCTCCTGAAATCGGTTTCCTGCAATTCTGCCCCACTTTCAAGTCCTCTTGGCAGCCTTACTTCAGTCTATTTTTGGACGATAGCTGTCATTTATAACTCTGCAGGTTTGTGAATTACAGTGCCCCTGAGCTCCTTTCTTCAACTCGCTTTCTTTTGAGCTGGCCGCAACACCGCAGGATGGCTTCAGGCCCTAATCTGGTTCCGGTACGGCACGCTGAGCCTTTGGTTATTTCCTCTTCCTGGTGGGAAATGAGAGTTAAATTTGCCCGTCCAGACACCTCCAGCTAGCCTCTCATTGGTTCTCGCTATTCCTGTTCATCTTCCGCAGAAATTGCAAACTGGGCCAAACAGGAGGTTAAAGGCGCTGACTCTCCAAGTGGGGAGAGTGTTAGTAAAGCGTCTGGAATGTTGCACCCGAGTACCAGGGGAGGAAAACTGAGACATATTTGAACACGTCTCCCGTTCACATGGTTGATCATACTTGGGTTCCACATGCATGTTTTAGCTGTAGGAAGAATACCTTAAACCTGGAGAGTTGAGACCCGTGTAATGGGTACCATGCAATATGACTTCAAAGGGTCTTCATTTGCTCACCGAACCTCTCCAATCCTATCACTGCTGCGTTTATGCCCCTGTACACATGCTTGATTCTCTTTCGGAGACATAGCAATCCATAGGTTTTACGATACTTACTAGTCAGGTACATTCTCAGGCGTTTAATATGCGGTGTTGAGTCCATTTCGTTGAGCAAGGAGTAGCTCTTGTCTATTCCATATTTGACTTAAGGAAATTTATCTGTGCTCATTTCAATCTCTGGTTTTATGCAGCACCCCAACTCACCTTTACCCTTAAGCAAGCATAAGTTGGTTTTCTAAATTTGAGACCCTGTTCTGTTCTGTAATTCAGTTCCTGTGTAGCCAAGTTTACATTCCGTGTATTACTGATATCTTATGATGTTTCTTTTTCTGTGTGACTTATTTCAGTTAGAATCATCATACCTGAATCCACTCATTGTGATGCTAAGGGCCTGATGACATAGAATTCATTGCTGAGTGATATTGCTTTGTAAGTAAATACCACAACTTCTTTATCCATTTTTCACTTTCTGCGATGTTGAACTTGTACTGTAAACGAGGTTCTTGTAAACAGAGGCGTCCCAAACTTTGGGGTGGCTGTGTCTTTTTGATTTTAATTTCCCTAAGCTATAGGACCATAAGTGGCAGTGCCCTAGGCTCTGTCGCTTTGTTTTCTAGATGTTTCAGGAAACACCATACACTTCTCCCGAGTGTCTGTTGGCAATTTACATCCCGCCCATCAGCATAACAAGGCTCCCAGTTCTCCATGGCCTGTCCTGCCTTTCTGGATTTTACACTTTTTTCAGATGGCCATTTTGCCTGGGGGGAAGTGAGACTTCATTGTAGTGCAGATTTCCTTTGCAAGCTTGCTTGGTTGGCCAAAAAGGGCGTATGCGTTTTTTCCTGAATATATTCAGGAAAAAACGCATACGCCCTTTTTGGCCAAGTGCATCATTGTGGACGTTCTGCCTCTTTTCCTATGCTTTCAATGCAATTCCAGTCTACCTCCTGAAATCGGTTTCCTGCAATTCTGCCCCGCTTTCAAGTCCTCTTGGCAGCCTTACTTCAGTCTATTTTTGGACGATAGCTGTCATTTATAACTCTGCAGGTTTGTGAATTACAGTGCCCCTGAGCTCCTTTGTTCAACTCGCTTTCTTTTGAGCTGGCCGCAACACCGCAGGATGGCTTCAGACCCTAATCTGGTTCCGGTACGGCACGCTGAGCCTTTGGTTATTTCCTCTTCCTGGTGGGAAATGAGAGTTAAATTTGCCCGTCCAGACACCTCCAGCTATCCTCTCATTGGTTCTCGCTATTCCTGTTCATCTTCCGCAGAAATTGCAAACTGGGCCAAACAGGAGGTTAAAGGCGCTGACTCTCCAAGTGGGGAGAGTGTTAGTAAAGCGTCTGGAATGTTGCACCCGAGTACCAGGGGAGGAAAACTGAGACATATTTGAACACGTCTCCCGTTCACATGGTTGATCATACTTGGGTTCCACATGCATGTTTTAGCTGAAGGAAGAATACCTAAAACCTGGGTAGTTGAAACCCGTGGAATGGGTACCATGCAATATGACTTCAAAGGGTCTTCATTTGCTCACCGAACCTCTCCAATCCTATCACTGCTGCGTTTATGCCCCTGTACACATGCTTGATTCTCTTTTGGAGACATAGCAATCCATAGGTTTTAAGATACTTACTAGTCAGGTACATTCTTAGGCGTTTAATATGCGGTGTTGAGTCCATTTCGTTGAGCAAGGAGTAGCTCTTGTCTATTCCATATTTGGCTTAAGGAACTTTATCTGTGCTCATTTCAATCTCTGGTTTTATGCAGCAACCCAACTCACCTTTCCCCTTAAGCAAGCATAAGTTGGTTTTCTAAATTTGAGACCCTGTTCTGTTTTGGAATTCAGTTCCTGTGTAGCCAAGTTTACATTCCGTGTATTACTGATATCTTATGATGTTTCTTTTTCTGTGTGACTTATTTCAGTTAGAATCATCGTACCTGAATCTACTCATTATGCTGCTACGGGCCTGATGACATAGATTTCATTGCTGAGTGATACTGCATTGTACGTAAGTACCACAAGTTCTTTATCCATTTTTCACTTTCTGCGATGTTGAACTTGTACTGTAAACGAGGTTCTTGTAAACAGAGCCGTTCCAAACTTTGGGGTGGCTGTGTCTTTTTGATTTTAATTTCCCTAAGCTATAGGACCATAAGTGGAAGTGCCCTAGGCTCTGTTGCTTTGTTTTTTAGATGTTTCAGGAAACACCATACACTTCTCCCGAGTGGTTGTTGGCAATTTACATCCTGCCCATCAGCATAACAAGGCTCCCAGTTCTCCATGGCCTGTCCTGCCTTTCTGGATTTTACACTTTTTTCAGATGGCCCTTTTGACTGGGGGGAAGTGAGACTTCATTGTAGTGCAGATTTCCTTTGCAAGCTTGCTTGGTTGGCCAAAAAGGGCGTATGCGTTTTTTCCTGAATATATTCAGGAAAAAACGCATACGCCCTTTTTGGCCAAGTGCATCATTGTGGACGTTCTGCCTCTTTTCCTATGCTTTCAATGCAATTCCAGTCTACCTCCTGAAATCGGATTCCTGCAATTCTGCCCCGCTTTCAAATCCTCTTGGCAGCCTTACTTCAGTCTATTTTTGGACGATAGCTGTCATTTATAACTCTGCAGGTTTGTGAATTACAGTGCCCCTGAGCTCCTTTCTTCAACTCGCTTTCTTGTGACCTGGCCGCAACACCGCAGGATGGCTTCAGGCCCTAATCTGATTCCGGCCCGGCACGCTGAGCCTTTGGTTAATTCCTCTTCCTGGTGGGAAATGAGAGTTAAATTTGCCCGTCCAGACACCTCCAGCTAGCCTCTCATTGGTTCTCGCTATTCCTGTTCATCTTCCGCAGAAATTGCAAACTGGGCCAAACAGGAGGTTAAAGGGACTGACTCTCCAAGTCGGGAGAGTGTTAGTAAAGTGTCTCGAATGTTGCACCCAAGTACCAGGGTACGAAAACAGAGACATATTTGAACACGTCTCCCGATCACATGGTTGATCATACTCTAGGTTCCACATGCATGTTTTAGCTGAAGGAAGAATACCTTAAACCTGGGTAGTTGAAACCCGTGGAATGGGTACCATGCAATATGACTTCAAAGGGTCTTCATTTGCTCACCGAACCTCTCCAATCCTATCGCTGCTGCGTTTATGCCTCTGTACACATGCTTGATTCTCTTTTGGAGACATAGCAATCCATAGGTTTTAAGATACTTACTTGTCAGGAACATTCTTAGGCGTTTAATATGGGGTGTTGAGTCCATTTCGTTGAGCAAGGAGTAGCTCTTGTCTATTCCATATTTGGCTTAAGGAACTTTATCTGTGCTCATTTCAATCTCTGGTTTTATGCAGCACCCCAACTCACCTTTACCCTTAAGCAAGCATAAGTTGGTTTTCTAAATTTGAGACACTGTTCTGTTCTGTAATTCAGTTCCTGTGTAGGCAAGTTTACATTCCGTGTATTAGTGATATCTTATGATGTTTCTTTTTCTGTGTGACTTACTTCAGTTAGAATCATCATACCTGAATCCACTCATTGTGATGCTAAGGGCCTTATGACATAGATTTCATTGCTGAGTGATATTGCTTTGTAAGTGAATACCACAACTTCTTTATCCATTTTTCACTTTCTGCGATGTTGAACTTGTACTGTAAACGAGGTTCTTGTAAACAGAGCCGTTCCAAACTTTGGGGTGGCTGTGTCTTTTTGATTTTAATTTCCCTAAGCTATAGGACCATAAGTGGAAGTGCCCTAGGCTCTGTTGCTTTGTTTTTTAGATGTTTCAGGAAACACCATACACTTCTCCCAAGTGTCTGTTGGCAATTTACATCCTGCCCATCAGCATAACAAGGCTCCCAGTTCTCCATGGCCTGTCCTTTCTTTCTGGATTTTACGCTTTTTTCAGATGGCCCTTTTGACCGGGGGGAAGTGAGACTTCATTGTAGTGCAGATTTCCTTTGCAAGCTTGCTTGGTTGGCCAAAAAGGGCGTATGCGTTTTTTCCTGAATATATTCAGGAAAAAACGCATACGCCCTTTTTGGCCAAGTGCATCATTGTGGACGTTCTGCCTCTTTTCCTATGCTTTCAATGCAATTCCAGTCTACCTCCTGAAATCGGTTTCCTGCAATTCTGCCCCGCTTTCAAGTCCTCTTGGCAGCCTTACTTCAGTCTATTTTTGGACAATAGCTGTCATTTATAACTCTGCAGGTTTGTGAATTACAGTGCCCCTGAGCTCCTTTCTTCAACTCGCTTTCTTGTGACCTGGCCGCAACACCGCAGGGTGGCTTCAGGCCCTAATCTGGTTACGGTACGGCACGCTGAGCCTTTGGTTATTTCCTCTTCCTGGTGGGAAATGAGAGTTAAATTTGCCCGTCCAGACACCTCCAGCTAGCCTCTCATTGGTTCTCGCTATTCCTGTTCATCTTCCACAGAAATTGCAAACTGGGCCAAACAGGAGGTTAAAGGCGCTGACTCTCCAAGTGGGGAGAGTGTTAGTAAAGCGTCTGGAATGTTGCACCCGAGTACCAGGGGAGGAAAACTGAGACATATTTGAACACGTCTCCCGTTCACATGGTTGATCATACTTGGGTTCCACATGCATGTTTTAGCTGAAGGAAGAATACCTTAAACCTGTAGAGTTGAGACCCGTGGAATGGGTACCATGCAATATGACTTCAAAGGATCTTCATTTGCTCACCGAACCTCTCCAATCCTATCACTGCTGCATTTATGCCCCTGTACACACGCTTGATTCTCTTTTGGAGACATAGCAATCCATAGGTTTTAAGATACTTACTAGTCAGGTACATTCTTAGGCGTTTAATATGGGGTGTTGAGTCCATTTCGTTGAGCAAGGAGTAGCTCTTGTCTATTCCATATTTGGCTTAAGGAACATTATCTGTGCTCATTTCAATCTCTCGTTTTATGCAGCACCCCAACTCACCTTTCCCCTTAAGCAAGCATAAGTTTGTTTTCTAAATTTGAGACCCTGTTCTGTTCTGTAATTCAGTTCCTGTGTAGCCAAGTTTACATTCCGTGTATTACTGATATCTTATGATGTTTCTTTTCTGTGTGACTTACTTCAGTTAGAATCATCATACCTGAATCCACTCATTGTGCTGCTAAGGGCCTGATGACACAGATTTCATTGCTGAGTGATATTGCTTTGTAAGTAAATACCACAACTTCTTTATCCATTTTTCACTTTCTGCGATGTTGAACTTGTACTGTAAACGAGGTTCTTGTAAACAGAGCCGTTCCAAACTTTGGGGTGGCTGTGTCTTTTTGATTTTAATTTCCCTAAGCTATAGGACCATAAGTGGAAGTGCCCTAGGTTCTGTTGCTTTGTTTTTTAGATGTTTCAGGAAACACCATACACTTCTCCCGAGTGGTTGTTGGCAATTTACATCCTGCCCATCAGCATAACAAGGCTCCCAGTTCTCCATGGCCTGTCCTGCCTTTCTGGATTTTACACTTTTTTCAGATGGCCCTTTTGACCGGGGGGAAGTGAGACTTCATTGTAGTGCAGATTTCCTTTGCAAGCTTGCTTGGTTGGCCAAAAAGGGCGTATGCGTTTTTTCCTGAATATATTCAGGAAAAAACGCATACGCCCTTTTTGGCCAAGTGCATCATTGTGGACGTTCTGCCTCTTTTCCTATGATTTCAATGCAATTCCTGTCTACCTCCTGAAATCGGTTTCCTGCAATTCTGCCCCACTTTCAAGTCCTCTTGGCAGCCTTACTTCAGTCTATTTTTGGACGATAGCTGTCATTTATAACTCTGCAGGTTTGTGAATTACAGTGCCCCTGAGCTCCTTTGTTCAACTCGCTTTCTTTTGAGCTGGCCGCAACACCGCAGGATGGCTTCAGGCCCTAATCTGGTTCCGGTACGGCACGCTGAGCCTTTGGTTATTTCCTCTTCCTGGTGGGAAATGAGAGTTAAATTTGCCCGTCCAGACACCTCCAGCTAGCCTCTCATTGGTTCTCGCTATTCCTGTTCATCTTCCGCAGAAATTGCAAACTGGGCCAAACAGGAGGTTAAAGGCGCTGACTCTCCAAGTGGGGAGAGTGTTAGTAAAGCGTCTGGAATGTTGCACCCGAGTACCAGGGGAGGAAAACTGAGACATATTTGAACACGTCTCCCGTTCACATGGTTGATCATACTTGGGTTCCACATGCATGTTTTAGCTGAAGGAAGAATACCTTAAACCTGGAGAGTTGAGACCCGTGTAATGGGTACCATTCAATATGACTTCAAAGGGTCTTCATTTGCTCACCGAACCTCTCCAATCCTATCACTGCTGCGTTTATGCCCCTGTACACATGCTTGATTCTCTTTCGGAGACATAGCAATCCATAGGTTTTACGATACTTACTAGTCAGGTACATTCTCAGGCGTTTAATATGCGGTGTTGAGTCCATTTCGTTGAGCAAGGAGTAGCTCTTGTCTATTCCATATTTGACTTAAGGAAATTTATCTGTGCTCATTTCAATCTCTGGTTTTATGCAGCACCCCAACTCACCTTTACCCTTAAGCAAGTATAAGTTGGTTTTCTAAATTTGAGTCCCTGTTCTGTTCTGTAATTCAGTTCCTGTGTAGCCAAGTTTACATTCCGTGTATTACTGATATCTTATGATGTTTCTTTTTCTGTGTGACTTACTTCAGGTAGAATCATCATACCTGAATCCACTCATTGTGCTGCTAAGGGCCTGATGACACAGATTTCATTGCTGAGTGATATTGCTTTGTAAGTAAATACCACAACTTCTTTATCCATTTTTCACTTTCTGCGATGTTGAACTTGTACTGTAAACGAGGTTCTTGTAAACAGAGCCGTTCCAAACTTTGGGGTGGCTGTGTCTTTTTGGTTTTAATTTCCCTAAGCTATAGGACCATAAGTGGAAGTGCCCTAGGTTCTGTTGCTTTGTTTTTTAGATGTTTCAGGAAACACCATACACTTCTCCCGAGTGGTTGTTGGCAATTTACATCCCGCCCATCAGCATAACAAGGCTCCCAGTTCTCCATGGCCTGTCCTGCCTTTCTGGATTTTACACTTTTTTCAGATGGCCCTTTTGACTGGGGGGAAGTGAGACTTCATTGTAGTGCAGATTTCCTTTGCAAGCTTGCTTGGTTGGCCAAAAAGGGCGTATGCGTTTTTTCCTGAATATATTCAGGAAAAAACGCATACGCCCTTTTTGGCCAAGTGCATCATTGTGGACGTTCTGCCTCTTTTCCTATGCTTTCAATGCAATTCCAGTCTACCTCCTGAAATCGGTTTCCTGCAATTCTGCCCCGCTTTCAAGTCCTCTTGGCAGCCTTACTTCAGTCTATTTTTGGACGATAGCTGTCATTTATAACTCTGCAGGTTTGTGAATTACAGTGCCCCTGAGCTCCTTTCTTCAACTCGCTTTCTTGTGACCTGGCCGCAACACCGCAGGATGTCTTCAGGCCCTAATCTGGTTCCGGTATGGCACGCTGAGCCTTTGGTTATTTCCTCTTCCTGGTGGGAAATGAGAGTTAAATTTGCCCGTCCAGACACCTCCAGCTAGCCTCTCATTGGTTCTCGCTATTCCTGTTCATCTTCCGCAGAAATTGCAAACTGGGCCAAACAGGAGGTTAAAGGCGCTGACTCTCCAAGTGGGGAGAGTGTTAGTAAAGCGTCTGGAATGTTGCACCCGAGTACCAGGGGAGGAAAACTGAGACATATTTGAACACGTCTCCCGTTCACATGGTTGATCATACTTGGGTTCCACATGCATGTTTTAGCTGAAGGAAGAATACCTTAAACCTGGAGAGTTAAGACCCGTGTAATGGGTACCATGCAATATGACTTCAAAGGGTCTTCATTTGCTCACCGAACCTCTCCAATCCTATCACTGCTGCGTTTATGCCCCTGTACACACGCTTGATTCTCTTTCGGAGACATAGCAATCCATAGGTTTTAAGATACTTACTAGTCAGGTACATTCTTAGGCGTTTAATATGCGGTGTTGAGTCCATTTCGTTGAGCAAGGAGTAGCTCTTGTCTATTCCATATTTGACTTAAGGAACTTTATCTGTGCTCATTTCAATCTCTGGTTTTATGCAGCACCCCAACTCACCTTTACCCTTAAGCAAGCATAAGTTGGTTTTCTAAATTTGAGACCCTGTTCTGTTCTGTAATTCAGTTCCTGTGTAGCCAAGTTTACATTCCGTGTATTACTGATATCTTATGATGTTTCTTTTTCTGTGTGACTTACTTCAGTTAGAATCATCATACCTGAATCCACTCATTGTGCTGCTAAGGGCCTGATGACACAGATTTCATTGCTGAGTGATATTGCTTTGTAAGTAAATACCACAACTTCTTTATCCATTTTTCACTTTCTGCGATGTTGACCTTGTACTGTAAACGAGGTTCTTGTAAACAGAGGCGTCCCAAACTTTGGGGTGGCTGTGTCTTTTTGATTTTAATTTCCCTAAGCTATAGGACCATAAGTGGCAGTGCCCTAGGCTCTGTTGCTTTGTTTTTTAGATGTTTCAGGAAACACCATACACTTCTCCCGAGTGTGTATTGGCAATTTACATCCCGCCCATCAGCATAACAAGGCTCCCAGTTCTCCATGGCCTGTCCTGCCTTTCTGGATTTTACACTTTTTTCAGATCGCCCTTTTGACTGGGGCGAAGTGAGACTTCATTGTAGTGCAGATTTCCTTTGCAAGCTTGCTTGGTTGGCCAAAAAGGGCGTATGCGTTTTTTCCTGAATATATTCAGGAAAAAACGCATACGCCCTTTTTGGCCAAGTGCATCATTGTGGACGTTCTGCCTCTTTTCCTATGCTTGCAATGCAATTCCAGTCTACCTCCTGAAATCGGTTTCCTGCAATTCTGCCCCGCTTTCAAGTCCTCTTGGCAGCCTTACTTCAGTCTATTTTTGGACGATAGCTGTCATTTATAACTCTGCCGGTTTGTGAATTACAGTGCCCCTGAGCTCCTTTCTTCAACTCGCTTTCTTGTGACCTGGCCGCAACACCGCAGGATGGCTTCAGGCCCTAATCTGGTTCCGGCCCGGCACGCTGAGCCTTTGGTTAATTCCTCTTCCTGGTGGGAAATGAGAGTTAAATTTGCCCGTCCAGACACCTCCAGCTAGCCTCTCATTGGTTCTCGCTATTCCTGTTCATCTTCCGCAGAAATTGCAAAGTGGGCCAAACACGAGGTTAAAGGGACTGACTCTCCAAGTGGGGAGAGTGTTAGTAAAGCGTCTGGAATGTTGCACCCGAGTACCAGGGGAGGAAAACTGAGACATATTTGAACACGTCTCCCGATCACATGGTTGATCATACTCTAGGTTCCATATGCATGTTTTAGCTGAAGGAAGAATACCTTAAACCTGGGTAGTTGAAACCCGTGGACTGGGTACCATGCAATATGACTTCAAAGGGTCTTCATTTGCTCACCGAACCGCTCCAATCCTATCACTGCTGCGTTTATGCCCCTGTACACATGCTTGATTCTCTTTCGGAGACATAGCAATCCATAGGTTTTAAGATACTTACTAGTCAGGTGTATTCTTAGGCGTTTAATATGCGGTGTTGAGTCCATTTCGTTGAGCAAGGAGTAGCTCTTGTCTATTCCATATTTGGCTTAAGGAACTTTATCTGTGCTCATTTCAATCTCTGGTTTTATGCAGCACCCCAACTCACCTTTACCCTTAAGCAAGCATAAGTTGTTTTTCTAAATTTGAGACCCTGTTCTGTTCTGTAATTCAGTTCCTGTGTAGCCAAGTTTCCATTCCGTGTATTACTGATATCTTATGATGTTTCTTTTTCTGTGTGACTTATTTCAGTTAGAATCATCATACCTGAATCCACTCATTGTGCTGCTAAGGGCCTGATGACATAGATTTCATTGCTGAGTGATATTGCTTTGTAAGTGAATACCACAACTTCTTTATCCATTTTTCACTTTCTGCGATGTTGAACTTGTACTGTAAACGAGGTTCTTGTAAACAGAGCCGTTCCAAACTTTGGGGTGGCTGTGTCTTTTTGATTTTAATTTCCCTAAGCTATAGGACCATAAGTGGAAGTGCCCTAGGCTCTGTTGCTTTGTTTTTTAGATGTTTCAGGAAACAGCATACACTTCTCCCAAGTGTCTGTTGGCAGTTTACATCCCGCCAATCAGCATAACAAGGCTCCCAGTTCTCCATGGCCTGTCCTGCCTTTCTGGATTTTACACTTTTTTCAGATCGCCCTTTTGACTGGGGAGAAGTGAGACTTCATTGTAGTGCAGATTTCCTTTGCAAGCTTGCTTGGTTGGCCAAAAAGGGCGTATGCGTTTTTTCCTGAATATATTCAGGAAAAAACGCATACGCCCTTTTTGGCCAAGTGCATCATTGTGGACGTTCTGCCTCTTTTCCTATGCTTGCAATGCAATTCCAGTCTACCTCCTGAAATCGGTTTCCTGCAATTCTGCCCCGCTTTCAAGTCCTCTTGGCAGCCTTACTTCAGTCTATTTTTGGACGATAGCTGTCATTTATAACTCTGCCAGTTTGTGAATTACAGTGCCCCTGAGCTCCTTTCTTCAACTCGCTTTCTTGTGACCTGGCCGCAACACCGCAGGATGGCTTCAGGCCCTAATCTGGTTCCGGCCCGGCACGCTGAGCCTTTGGTTAATTCCTCTTCCTGGTGGGAAATGAGAGTTAAATTTGACCGTCCAGACACCTCCAGCTAGCCTCTCATTGGTTCTCGCTATTCCTGTTCATCTTCCGCAGAAATTGCAAAGTGGGCCAAACACTAGGTTAAAGGGACTGACTCTCCAAGTGGGGAGAGTGTTAGTAAAGCGTCTGGAATGTTGCACCCGAGTACCAGGGGAGGAAAACTGAGACATATTTGAACACGTCTCCCGATCACATGGTTGATCATACTCTAGGTTCCATATGCATGTTTTAGCTGAAGGAAGAATACCTTAAACCTGGGTAGTTGAAACCCGTGGACTGGGTACCATGCAATATGACTTCAAAGGGTCTTCATTTGCTCACCGAACCTCTCCAATCCTATCACTGCTGCCTTTATGCCCCTGTACACATGCTTGATTCTCTTTCGGAGACATAGCAATCCATAGGTTTTAAGATACTTACTAGTCAGGTACATTCTTAGGCGTTTAATATGCGGTGTTGAGTCCATTTCGTTGAGCAAGGAGTAGCTCTTGTCTATTCCATATTTGGCTTAAGGAACTTTATCTGTGCTCATTTCAATCTCTGGTTTTATGCAGCACCCCAACTCACCTTTACCCTTAAGCAAGCATAAGTTGTTTTTCTAAATTTGAGACCCTGTTCTGTTCTGTAATTCAGTTCCTGTGTAGCCAAGTTTCCATTCCGTGTATTACTGATATCTTATGATGTTTCTTTTTCTGTGTGACTTATTTCAGTTAGAATCATCATACCTGAATCCACTCATTGTGCTGCTAAGGGCCTGATGACATAGATTTCATTGCTGAGTGATATTGCTTTGTAAGTGAATACCACAACTTCTTTATCCATTTTTCACTTTCTGCGATGTTGAACTTGTACTGTAAACGAGGTTCTTGTAAACAGAGCCGTTCCAAACTTTGGGGTGGCTGTGTCTTTTTGATTTTAATTTCCCTAAGCTTTAGGACCATTAGTGGAAGTGCCCTAGGCTCTGTTGCTTTGTTTTTTAGATGTTTCAGGAAACAGCATACACTTCTCCCAAGTGTCTGTTGGCAGTTTACATCCCGCCCATCAGCATAACAAGGCTCCCAGTTCTCAATGGCCTGTTGCCTTTCTGGATTTTACACTTTTTTCAGATGGCCCTTTTGACCGGGGGGAAGTGAGACTTCATTGTAGTGCAGATTTCCTTTGCAAGCTTGCTTGGTTGGCCAAAAAGGGTGTATGCGTTTTTTCCTGAATATATTCAGGAGAAAACGCATACGCCCTTTTTGGCCAAGTGTATCATTGTGGACGTTCTGCCTCTTTTCCTATGCTTTCAATGCAATTCCAGTCTACCTCCTGAAATCGGTTTCCTGCAATTCTGCCCCGCTTTCAAGTCCTCTTGGCAGCCTTACTTCAGTCTATTTTTGGACGATAGCTGTCATTTATAACTCTGCAGGTTTGTGAATTACAGTGCTCCTGAGCTCCTTTCTTCAACTCGCTTTCTTGTGACCTGGCCGCAACACCGCAGGATGGCTTCAGGCCCTAATCTGGTTCGGGCCCGGCATGCTGAGCCTTTGGTTAATTCCTCTTCCTGGTGGGAAATGAGAGTTAAATTTGCTCGTCCAGACACCTCCAGCTAGCCTCTCATTGGTTCTCGCTATTCCTGTTCATCTTCCGCAGAAATTGCAAACTGGGCCAAACAGGAGGTTAAAGGGACTGACTCTCCAAGTGGGGAGAGTGTTAGTAAAGCGTCTGGAATGTTGCACCCGAGTACCAGGGGAGGAAAACTGAGACATATTTGAACATGTCTCCCGATCACATGGTTGATCATACTTGGGTTCCACATGCATGTTTTAGCTGAAGGAAGAATACCTTAAACCTGGAGAGTTGAGACCCGTGTAATGGGTACCATGCAATATGACTTCAAAGGGTCTTCATTTGCTCACTGAACCTCTCCAATCCTATCACTGCTGCGTTTATGCCCCTGTACACATGCTTGATTCTCTTTCGGAGACATAGCAATCCATAGGTTTTAAGATACTTACTAGTCAGGTACATTCTTAGGCGTTTAATATGCGGTGTTGAGTCCATTTCGTTGAGCAAGGAGTAGCTCTTGTCTATTCCATATTTGGTTTAAGGAACTTTATCTGTGCTCATTTCAATCTCTGGTTTTATGCAGCACCCCAACTCACCTTTACCCTTAAGCAAGTATAAGTTGGTTTTCTAAATTTGAGTCCCTGTTCTGTTCTGTAATTCAGTTCCTGTGTAGCCAAGTTTACATTCCGTGTATTACTGATATCTTATGATGTTTCTTTTTCTGTGTGACTTACTTCAGGTAGAATCATCATACCTGAATCCACTCATTGTGCTGCTAAGGGCCTGATGACACAGATTTCATTGCTGAGTGATATTGCTTTGTAAGTAAATACCACAACTTCTTTATCCATTTTTCACTTTCTGCGATGTTGAACTTGTACTGTAAACGAGGTTCTTGTAAACAGAGCCGTTCCAAACTTTGGGGTGGCTGTGTCTTTTTGGTTTTAATTTCCCTAAGCTATAGGACCATAAGTGGAAGTGCCCTAGGTTCTGTTGCTTTGTTTTTTAGATGTTTCAGGAAACACCATACACTTCTCCCGAGTGGTTGTTGGCAATTTACATCCCGCCCATCAGCATAACAAGGCTCCCAGTTCTCCATGGCCTCTCCTGCCTTTCTGGATTTTACACTTTTTTCAGATGGCCCTTTTGACCGGGGGGAAGTGAGACTTCATTGTAGTGCAGATTTCCTTTGCAAGCTTGCTTGGTTGGCCAAAAAGGGCGTATGCGTTTTTTCCTGAATATATTCAGGAAAAAACGCATACGCCCTTTTTGGCCAAGTGCATCATTGTGGACGTTCTGCCTCTTTTCCTATGCTTTCAATGCAATTCCAGTCTACCTCCTGAAATCGGTTTCCTGCAATTCTGCCCCGCTTTCAAGTCCTCTTGGCAGCCTTACTTCAGTGTATTTTTGGATGATAGCTGTCATTTATAACTCTGCAGGTTTGTGAATTACAGTGCCCCTGAGCTCCTTTCTTCAACTCGCTTTCTTGTGACCTGGCCGCAACACCGCAGGATGTCTTCAGGCCCTAATCTGGTTCCGGTACTGCACGCTGAGCCTTTGGTTATTTCCTCTTCCTGGTGGGAAATGAGAGTTAAATTTGCCCGTCCAGACACCTCCAGCTAGCCTCTCATTGGTTCTCGCTATTCCTGTTCATCTTCCGCAGAAATTGCAAACTGGGCCAAACAGGAGGTTAAAGGCGCTGACTCTCCAAGTGGGGAGAGTGTTAGTAAAGCGTCTGGAATGTTGCACCCGAGTACCAGGGTACGAAAACTGAGACATATTTGAACACGTCTCCCGATCACATGGTTGATCATACTCTAGGTTCCACATGCATGTTTTAGCTGAAGGAAGAATACCTTAAACCTGGGTAGTTGAAACCCATGGAATGGGTACCATGCAATATGACTTCAAAGGGTCTTCATTTGCTCACCGAACCTCTCCAATCCTATCACTGCTGCGTTTATGCCCCTGTACACATGCTTGATTCTCTTTCGGAGACATAGCAATCCATAGGTTTTAAGATACTTACTAGTCAGGTACATTCTTAGGCGTTTAATATGCGGTGTTGAGTCCATTTCGTTGAGCAAGGAGTAGCTCTTGTCTATTCCATATTTGGCTTAAGGAACTTTATCTGTGCTCATTTCAATCTCTGGTTTTAGGCAGCACCCCAACTCACCTTTACCCTTAAGCAAGCATAAGTTGGTTTTCTAAATTTGAGTCCCTCTTCTGTTCTGTAATTCAGTTCCTGTGTAGCCAAGTTTACATTCCGTGTATTACTGATATCTTATGATGTTTCTTTTTCTGTGTGACTTACTTCAGTTAGAATCATCATACCTGAATCCACTCATTGTGCTGCTAAGGGCCTGATGACACAGATTTCATTGCTGAGTGATATTGCTTTGTAAGTAAATACCACAACTTCTTTATCCATTTTTCACTTTCTGCGATGTTGAACTTGTACTGTAAACGAGGTTCTTGTAAACAGAGCCGTTCCAAACTTTGGGGTGGCTGTGTCTTTTTGATTTTAATTTCCCTAAGCTATAGGACCATAAGTGGAAGTGCCCTAGGTTCTGTTGCTTTGTTTTTTAGATGTTTCAGGAAACACCATACACTTCTCCCGAGTGGTTGTTGGCAATTTACATCCCGCCCATCAGCATAACAAGGCTCCCAGTTCTCCATGGCCTGTCCTGCCTTTCTGGATTTTACACTTTTTTCAGATGGCCCTTTTGACCGGGGTTAAGTGAGACTTCATTGTAGTGCAGATTTCCTTTGCAAGCTTGCTTGGTTGGCCAAAAAGGGCGTATGCGTTTTTTCCTGAATATATTCAGGAAAAAACGCATACGCCCTTTTTGGCCAAGTGCATCATTGTGGACGTTCTGCCTCTTTTCCTATGCTTTCAATGCAATTCCAGTCTACCTCCTGAAATCGGTTTCCTGCAATTCTGCCCCGCTTTCAAGTCCTCTTGGCAGCCTTACTTCAGTCTATTTTTGGACGATAGCTGTCATTTATAACTCTGCAGGTTTGTGAATTACAGTGCCCCTGAGCTCCTTTCTTCAACTCGCTTTCTTGTGACCTGGCCGCAACTCCGCAGGATGGCTTCAGGCCCTAATCTGGTTCCGGTACGGCACGCTCAGCCTTTGGTTAATTCCTCTTCCTGGTGGGAAATGAGAGTTAAATTTGCCCGTCCAGACACCTCCAGCTAGCCTCTCATTGGTTCTCGCTATTCCTGTTCATCTTCCGCAGAAATTGCAAACTGGGCCAAACAGGAGGTTAAAGGCGCTGACTCTCCAAGTGGGGAGAGTGTTAGTAAAGCGTCTGGAATGTTGCACCCGAGTACCAGGGGAGGAAAACTGAGACATATTTGAACACGTCTCCCGATCACATGGTTGATCATACTCTAGGTTCCACATGCATGTTTTAGCTGAAGGAAGAATACCTTAAACCTGGGTAGTTGAGACCCGTGTAATGGGTACCATGCAATATGACTTCAAAGGGTCTTCATTTGCTCACCGAACCTCTCCAATCCTATCACTGCTGCGTTTATGCCCCTGTACACATGCTTGATTCTCTTTTGGAGACATAGCAATCCATAGGTTTTACGATACTTACTAGTCAGGTACATTCTTAGGCGTTTAATATGCGGTGTTGAGTCCATTTCGTTGAGCAAGGAGTAGCTCTTGTCTATTCCATATTTGACTTAAGGAACTTTATCTGTGCTCATTTCAATCTCTGGTTTTATGCAGCACCCCAACTCACCTTTACCCTTAAGCAAGCATAAGTTGGTTTTCTAAATTTGAGACCCTGTTCTGTTCTGTAATTCAGTTCCTGTGTAGCCAAGTTTACATTCCGTGTATTACTGATATCTTATGATGTTTCTTTTTCTGTGTGACTTATTTCAGTTAGAATCATCATACCTGAATCCACTCATTGTGATGATAAGGGCCTGATGACATAGATTTCATTGCTGAGTGATATTGCTTTGTAAGTAAATACCACAACTTCTTTATCCATTTTTCACTTTCTGCAATGTTGAACTTGTACTGTAAACGAGGTTCTTGTAAACAGAGGCGTCCCAAACTTTGGGGTGGCTGTGTCTTTTTGATTTTAATTTCCCTAAGCTATAGGACCATAAGCGGCAGTGCCCTAGGCTCTGTTGCTTTGTTTTTTAGATGTTTCAGGAAACACCATACACTTCTCCCGAGTGTCTATTGGCAATTTACATCCCGCCCATCAGCATAACAAGGCTCCCAGTTCTCCATGGCCTGTCCTGCCTTTCTGGATTTTACACTTTTTTCAGATGGCCCTTTTGACCGGGGGGAAGTGAGACTTCATTGTAGTGCAGATTTCCTTTGCAAGCTTGCTTGGTTGGCCGAAAAGGGTGTATGCGTTTTTCCTGAATATATTCAGGAAAAAACGCATACGCCCTTTTTGGCCAAGTGCATCATTGTGGACGTTCTGCCTCTTTTCCTATGCTTTCATTGCAATTCCAGTCTACCTCCTGAAATCGGTTTCCTGCAATTCTGCCCCGCTTTCAAGTCCTCTTGGCAGCCTTACTTCAGTCTATTTTTGGACGATAGCTGTCATTTATAACTCTGCAGGTTTGTGAATTACAGTGCCCCTGAGCTCCTTTCTTCAACTCGCTTTCTTGTGACCTGGCCGCAACACCGCAGGATGGCTTCAGGCCCTAATCTGGTTCCGGCCCGGCACGCTGAGCCTTTGGTTATTTCCTCTTCCTGGTGGGAAATGAGAGTTAAATTTGCCCGTCCAGACACCTCCAGCTAGCCTCTCATTGGTTCTCGCTATTCCTGTTCATCTTCCGCAGAAATTGCAAACTGGGCCAAACAGGAGATTAAAGGGACTGACTCTCCAAGTCGGGAGAGTGTTAGTAAAACGTCTGGAATGTGGCACCCGAGTACCAGGGTACGAAAACTGAGACATATTTGAACACGTCTCCCGATCACATGGTAGATCATACTCTAGGTTCCACATGCATGTTTTAGCTGAAGGAAGAATACCTTAAACCTGGGTAGTTGAAACCCGTGGAATGGGTACCATGCAATATGACTTCAAAGGGTCTTCAATTTCTCACCGAACCTCTCCAATCCTATCACTGCTGCGTTTATGCCCCTGTACACATGCTTGATTCTCTTTCGGAGACATAGCAATCCATAGGTTTTAAGATACTTACTAGTCAGGTACATTCTTAGGCGTTTAATATGCGGTGTTGAGTCCATTTCGTTGAGCAAGGAGTAGCTCTTGTCTATTCCATATTTGGCTTAAGGAACTTTATCTGTGCTCATTTCAATCTCTGGTTTTATGCAGCACCCCAACTCACCTTTACCCTTAAGCAAGCATAAGTTGGTTTTCTAAATTTGAGTCCCTGTTCTGTTCTGTAATTCAGTTCCTGTGTAGCCAAGTTTACATTCCGTGTATTACTGATATCTTATGATGTTTCTTTTTCTGTGTGACTTACTTCAGTTAGAATCATCATACCTGAATCCACTCATTGTGCTGCTAAGGGCCTGATGACACAGATTTCATTGCTGAGTGATATTGCTTTGTAAGTAAATACCACAACTTCTTTATCCATTTTTCACTTTCTGCGATGTTGAACTTGTACTGTAAACGAGGTTCTTGTAAACAGAGCCGTTCCAAACTTTGGGGTGGCTGTGTCTTTTTGATTTTAATTTCCCTAAGCTATAGGACCATAAGTGGAAGTGCCCTAGGTTCTGTTGCTTTGTTTTTTAGATGTTTCAGGAAACACCATACACTTCTCCCGAGTGGTTGTTGGCAATTTACATCCCGCCCATCAGCATAACAAGGCTCCCAGTTCTCCATGGCCTGTCCTGCATTTCTGGATTTTACACTTTTTTCAGATGGCCCTTTTGACCGGGGGGAAGTGAGACTTCATTGTAGTGCAGATTTCCTTTGCAAGCTTGCTTGGTTGGCCAAAAAGGGCGTATGCGTTTTTTCCTGAATATATTCAGGAAAAAACGCATACGCCCTTTTTGGCCAAGTGCATCATTGTGGACGTTCTGCCTCTTTTCCTATGCTTTCAATGCAATTCCAGTCTACCTCCTGAAATCGGTTTCCTGCAATTCTGCCCCGCTTTCAAGTCCTCTTGGCAGCCTTACTTCAGTCTATTTTTGGACGATAGCTGTCATTTATAACTCTGCAGGTTTGTGAATTACAGTGCCCCTGAGCTCCTTTCTTCAACTCGCTTTCTTGTGACCTGGCCGCAACACCACAGGATGGCTTCAGGCCCTAATCTGGTTCCGGCACGGCACGCTGAGGCTTTGGTTATTTCCTCTTCCTGGTGGGAAATGAGAGTTAAATTTGCCCGTCCAGACACCTCCAGCTAGCCTCTCATTGGTTCTCGCTATTCCTGTTCATCTTCCGCAGAAATTGCAAACTGGGCCAAACAGGAGGTTAAAGGCGCTGACTCTCCACGTGGGGAGAGTGTTAGTAAAGCATCTGTAATGTTGCACCCGAGTACCAGGGGAGGAAAACTGAGACATATTTGAACACGTCTCCCGTTCACATGGTTGATCATACTTCGGTTCCACATGCATGTTTTAGGTGAAGGAAGCATACCTTAAACCTGGAGAGTTGAGACCCGTGGAATGGGTACCATGCAATATGACTTCAAAGGGTCTTCACTTGCTCACCGAACCTCTCCAATCCTATCACTGCTTCGTTTATGCCCCTGTACACATGCTTGATTCTCTTTTGGAGACACAGCAATCCATAGGTTTTACGATACTTACTAGTCAGGTACATTCTTAGGCGTTTAATATGCGGTGTTGAGTCCATTTCGTTGAGCAAGGAGTAGCTCTTGTCTATTCCATATTTGACTTAAGGAACTTTATCTGTGCTCATTTCAATCTCTGGTTTTATGCAGCACCCCAACTCACCTTTACCCTTAAGCAAGCATAAGTTGGTTTTCTAAATTTGAGAACCTGTTCTGTTCTGTAATTCAGTTCCTGTGTAGCCAAGTTTACATTCTGTGTATTACTGATATCTTATGATGTTTCTTTTTCTGTGTGACTTATTTCAGTTAGAATCATCATACCTGAATCCACTCATTGTGATGCTAAGGGCCTGATGACATAGATTTCATTGCTGAGTGATATTGCTTTGTAAGTAAATACCACAACTTCTTTATCCATTTTTCACTTTCTGCGATGTTGAACTTGTACTGTAAATGAGGTTCTTGTAAACAGAGGCGTCCCAAACTTTGGGGTGGCTGTGTCTTTTTGATTTTAATTTCCCTAAGCTATAGGACCATAAGCGGCAGTGCCCTAGGCTCTGTTGCTTTGTTTTTTAGATGTTTCAGGAAACACCATACATTTCTCCCGAGTGTCTATTGGCAATTTACATCCCGCCCATCAGCATAACAAGGCTCCCAGTTCTCCATGGCCTGTCCTGCCTTTCTGGATTTTACACTTTTTTCAGATGGCCCTTTTGACCGGGGGGAAGTGAGACTTCATTGTAGTGCAGATTTCCTTTGCAAGCTTGCTTCGTTGGCCAAAAAGTGTGTATGCGTTTTTTCCTGAATATATTCAGGAAAAAACGCATATGCCCTTTTTGGCCAAGTGCATCATTGTGGACGTTCTGCCTCTTTTCCTATGCTTTCAATGCAATTCCAGTCTACCTCTTGAAATCGGTTTCCTGCAATTCTGCCCCGCTTTCAAGTCCTCTTGGCAGCCTTACTTCAGTCTATTTTTGGACGATAGCTGTCATTTATAACTCTGCAGGTTTGTGAATTACAGTGCCCCTGAGCTCCTTTCTTCAACTCGCTTTCTTTTGAGCTGGCCGCAACACCGCAGGATGGCTTCAGGCCCTAATCTGGTTCCGGCCCGGCACGCTGAGCCTTTGGTTATTTCCTCTTCCTGGTGGGAAATGAGAGTTAAATTTGCCCGTCCAGACACCTCCAGCTAGCCTCTCATTGGTTCTCGCTATTCCTGTTCATCTTCCGCAGAAATTGCAAACTGGGCCAAACAGGAGGTTAAAGGCGCTGACTCTCCAAGTGGGGAGAGTGTTAGTAAAGCGTCTGGAATGTTGCACCCGAGTACCAGGGTACGAAAACTGAGACATATTTGAACACGTCTCCCGATCACATGGTTGATCATACTCTAGGTTCCACATGCATGTTTTAGCTGAAGGAAGAATACCTTAAACCTGGGTAGTTGAAACCCATGGAATGGGTACCATGCAATATGACTTCAAAGGGTCTTCATTTGCTCACCGAACCTCTCCAATCCTATCACTGCTGCGTTTATGCCCCTGTACACATGCTTGATTCTCTTTCGGAGACATAGCAATCCATAGGTTTTAAGATACTTACTAGTCAGGTACATTCTTAGGCGTTTAATATGCAGTGTTGAGTCCATTTCGTTGAGCAAGGAGTAGCTCTTGTCTATTCCATATTTGGCTTAAGGAACTTTATCTGTGCTCATTTCAATCTCTGGTTTTATGCAGCACCCCAACTCACCTTTACCCTTAAGCAAGCATAAGTTGGTTTTCTAAATTTGAGTCCCTGTTCTGTTCTGTAATTCAGTTCCTGTGTAGCCAAGTTTACATTCCGTGTATTACTGATATCTTATGATGTTTCTTTTTCTGTGTGACTTACTTCAGTTAGAATCATCATACCTGAATCCACTCATTGTGCTGCTAAGGGCCTGATGACACAGATTTCATTGCTGAGTGATATTGCTTTGTAAGTAAATACCACAACTTCTTTATCCATTTTTCACTTTCTGCGATGTTGAACTTGTACTGTAAACGAGGTTCTTGTAAACAGAGCCGTTCCAAACTTTGGGGTGGCTGTGTCTTTTTGATTTTAATTTCCCTAAGCTATAGGACCATAAGTGGAAGTGCCCTAGGTTCTGTTGCTTTGTTTTTTAGATGTTTCAGGAAACACCATACACTTCTCCCGAGTGGTTGTTGGCAATTTACATCCCGCCCATCAGCATAACAAGGCTCCCAGTTCTCCATGGCCTGTCCTGCCTTTCTGGATTTTACACTTTTTTCAGATGGCCCTTTTGACCGGGGGGAAGTGAGACTTCATTGTAGTGCAGATTTCCTTTGCAAGCTTGCTTGGTTGGCCAAAAAGGGCGTATGCGTTTTTTCCTGAATATATTCAGGAAAAAACGCATACGCCCTTTTTGGCCAAGTGCATCATTGTGGACGTTCTGCCTCTTTTCCTATGCTTTCAATGCAATTCCAGTCTACCTCCTGAAATCGGTTTCCTGCAATTCTGCCCCGCTTTCAAGTCCTCTTGGCAGCCTTACTTCAGTCTATTTTTGGACGATAGCTGTCATTTATAACTCTGCAGGTTTGTGAATTACAGTGCCCCTGAGCTCCTTTCTTCAACTCGCTTTCTTGTGACCTGGCCGCAACTCCGCAGGATGGCTTCAGGCCCTAATCTGGTTCCGGTACGGCACGCTCAGCCTTTGGTTAATTCCTCTTCCTGGTGGGAAATGAGAGTTAAATTTGCCCGTCCAGACACCTCCAGCTAGCCTCTCATTGGTTCTCGCTATTCCTGTTCATCTTCCGCAGAAATTGCAAACTGGGCCAAACAGGAGGTTAAAGGCGCTGACTCTCCAAGTGGGGAGAGTGTTAGTAAAGCGTCTGGAATGTTGCACCCGAGTACCAGGGGAGGAAAACTGAGACATATTTGAACACGTCTCCCGATCACATGGTTGATCATACTCTAGGTTCCACATGCATGTTTTAGCTGAAGGAAGAATACCTTAAACCTGGGTAGTTGAGACCCGTGTAATGGGTACCATGCAATATGACTTCAAAGGGTCTTCATTTGCTCACCGAACCTCTCCAATCCTATCACTGCTGCGTTTATGCCCCTGTACACATGCTTGATTCTCTTTTGGAGACATAGCAATCCATAGGTTTTACGATACTTACTAGTCAGGTACATTCTTAGGCGTTTAATATGCGGTGTTGAGTCCATTTCGTTGAGCAAGGAGTAGCTCTTGTCTATTCCATATTTGACTTAAGGAACTTTATCTGTGCTCATTTCAATCTCTGGTTTTATGCAGCACCCCAACTCACCTTTACCCTTAAGCAAGCATAAGTTGGTTTTCTAAATTTGAGACCCTGTTCTGTTCTGTAATTCAGTTCCTGTGTAGCCAAGTTTACATTCCGTGTATTACTGATATCTTATGATGTTTCTTTTTCTGTGTGACTTATTTCAGTTAGAATCATCATACCTGAATCCACTCATTGTGATGCTAAGGGCCTGATGACATAGATTTCATTGCTGAGTGATATTGCTTTGTAAGTAAATACCACAACTTCTTTATCCATTTTTCACTTTCTGCAATGTTGAACTTGTACTGTAAACGAGGTTCTTGTAAACAGAGGCGTCCCAAACTTTGGGGTGGCTGTGTCTTTTTGATTTTAATTTCCCTAAGCTATAGGACCATAAGCGGCAGTGCCCTAGGCTCTGTTGCTTTGTTTTTTAGATGTTTCAGGAAACACCATACACTTCTCCCGAGTGTCTATTGGCAATTTACATCCCGCCCATCAGCATAACAAGGCTCCCAGTTCTCCATGGCCTGTCCTGCCTTTCTGGATTTTACACTTTTTTCAGATGGTCCTTTTGACCGGGGGGAAGTGAGACTTCATTGTAGTGCAGATTTCCTTTGCAAGCTTGCTTGGTTGGCCGAAAAGGGTGTATGCGTTTTTCCTGAATATATTCAGGAAAAAACGCATACGCCCTTTTTGGCCAAGTGCATCATTGTGGACGTTCTGCCTCTTTTCCTATGCTTTCATTGCAATTCCAGTCTACCTCCTGAAATCGGTTTCCTGCAATTCTGCCCCGCTTTCAAGTCCTCTTGGCAGCCTTACTTCAGTCTATTTTTGGACGATAGCTGTCATTTATAACTCTGCAGGTTTGTGAATTACAGTGCCCCTGAGCTCCTTTCTTCAACTCGCTTTCTTGTGACCTGGCCGCAACACCGCAGGATGGCTTCAGGCCCTAATCTGGTTCCGGCCCGGCATGCTGAGCCTTTGGTTATTTCCTCTTCCTGGTGGGAAATGAGAGTTAAATTTGCCCGTCCAGACACCTCCAGCTAGCCTCTCATTGGTTCTCGCTATTCCTGTTCATCTTCCGCAGAAATTGCAAACTGGGCCAAACAGGAGATTAAAGGGACTGACTCTCCAAGTCGGGAGAGTGTTAGTAAAACGTCTGGAATGTGGCACCCGAGTACCAGGGTACGAAAACTGAGACATATTTGAACACGTCTCCCAATCACATGGTAGATCATACTCTAGGTTCCACATGCATGTTTTAGCTGAAGGAAGAATACCTTAAACCTGGGTAGTTGAAACCCGTGGAATGGGTACCATGCAATATGACTTCAAAGGGTCTTCATTTGCTCACCGAACCTCTCCAATCCTATCACTGCTGCGTTTATGCCCCTGTACAGATGCTTGATTCTCTTTCGGAGACATAGCAATCCATAGGTTTTAAGATACTTACTAGTCAGGTACATTCTTAGGCGTTTAATATGCGGTGTTGAGTCCATTTCGTTGAGCAAGGAGTAGCTCTTGTCTATTCCATATTTGGCTTAAGGAACTTTATCTGTGCTCATTTCAATCTCTGGTTTTATGCAGCACCCCAACTCACCTTTACCCTTAAGCAAGCATAAGTTGGTTTTCTAAATTTGAGTCCCTGTTCTGTTCTGTAATTCAGTTCCTGTGTAGCCAAGTTTACATTCCGTGTATTACTGATATCTTATGATGTTTCTTTTTCTGTGTGACTTACTTCAGTTAGAATCATCATACCTGAATCCACTCATTGTGCTGCTAAGGGCCTGATGACACAGATTTCATTGCTGAGTGATATTGCTTTGTAAGTAAATACCACAACTTCTTTATCCATTTTTCACTTTCTGCGATGTTGAACTTGTACTGTAAACGAGGTTCTTGTAAACAGAGCCGTTCCAAACTTTGGGGTGGCTGTGTCTTTTTGATTTTAATTTCCCTAAGCTATAGGACCATAAGTGGAAGTGCCCTAGGTTCTGTTGCTTTGTTTTTTAGATGTTTCAGGAAACACCATACACTTCTCCCGAGTGGTTGTTGGCAATTTACATCCCGCCCATCAGCATAACAAGGCTCCCAGTTCTCCATGGCCTGTCCTGCATTTCTGGATTTTACACTTTTTTCAGATGGCCCTTTTGACCTGGGGGAAGTGAGACTTCATTGTAGTGCAGATTTCCTTTGCAAGCTTGCTTGGTTGGCCAAAAAGGGTGTATGCGTTTTTTCCTGAATATATTCAGGAAAAAACGCATACGCCCTTTTTGGCCAAGTGCATCATTGTGGACGTTCTGCCTCTTTTCCTATGCTTTCAATGCAATTCCAGTCTACCTCCTGAAATCGGTTTCCTGCAATTCTGCCCCGCTTTCAAGTCCTCTTGGCAGCCTTACTTCAGTCTATTTTTGGATGATAGCTGTCATTTATAACTCTGCAGGTTTGTGAATTACAGTGCCCCTGAGCTCCTTTCTTCAACTCGCTTTCTTGTGACCTGGCCGCAACACCGCAGGATGTCTTCAGGCCCTAATCTGGTTCCGGTATGGCACGCTGAGGCTTTGGTTATTTCCTCTTCCTGGTGGGAAATGAGAGTTAAATTTGCCCGTCCAGACACCTCCAGCTAGCCTCTCATTGGTTCTCGCTATTCCTGTTCATCTTCCGCAGAAATTGCAAACTGGGCCAAACAGGAGGTTAAAGGCGCTGACTCTCCACGTGGGGAGAGTTTTAGTAAAGCATCTGTAATGTTGCACCCGAGTACCAGGGGAGGAAAACTGAGACATATTTGAACACGTCTCCCGTTCACATGGTTGATCATACTTGGGTTCCACATGCATGTTTTAGCTGAAGGAAGCATACCTTAAACCTGGAGAGTTGAGACCCGTGGAATGGGTACCATGCAATATGACTTCAAAGGGTCTTCACTTGCTCACCGAACCTCTCCAATCCTATCACTGCTTCGTTTATGCCCCTGTACACATGCTTGATTCTCTTTTGGAGACATAGCAATCCATAGGTTTTACGATACTTACTAGTCAGGTACATTCTTAGGCGTTTAATATGCGGTGTTGAGTCCATTTCGTTGAGCAAGGAGTAGCTCTTGTCTATTCCATATTTGACTTAAGGAACTTTATCTGTGCTCATTTCAATCTCTGGTTTTATGCAGCACCCCAACTCACCTTTCCCCTTAAGCAAGCATAAGTTGGTTTTCTAAATTTGAGACCCTGTTCTGTTCTGTAATTCAGTTCCTGTGTAGCCAAGTTTACATTCTGTGTATTACTGATATCTTATGATGTTTCTTTTTCTGTGTGACTTATTTCAGTTAGAATCATCATACCTGAATCCACTCATTGTGATGCTAAGGGCCTGATGACATAGATTTCATTGCTGAGTGATATTGCTTTGTAAGTAAATACCACAACTTCTTTATCCATTTTTCACTTTCTGCGATGTTGAACTTGTACTGTAAATGAGGTTCTTGTAAACAGAGGCGTCCCAAACTTTGGGGTGGCTGTGTCTTTTTGATTTTAATTTCCCTAAGCTATAGGACCATAAGCGGCAGTGCCCTAGGCTCTGTTGCTTTGTTTTTTAGATGTTTCAGGAAACACCATACATTTCTCCCGAGTGTCTATTGGCAATTTACATCCCGCCCATCAGCATAACAAGGCTCCCAGTTCTCCATGGCCTGTCCTGCGTTTCTGGATTTTAGACTTTTTTCAGATGGCCCTTTTGACCGGGGGGAAGTGAGACTTCATTGTAGTGCAGATTTCCTTTGCAAGCTTGCTTGGTTGGCCAAAAAGTGTGTATGCGTTTTTTCCTGAATATATTCAGGAAAAAACGCATATGCCCTTTTTGGCCAAGTGCATCATTGTGGACGTTCTGCCTCTTTTCCTATGCTTTCAATGCAATTCCAGTCTACCTCTTGAAATCGGTTTCCTGCAATTCTGCCCCGCTTTCAAGTCCTCTTGGCAGCCTTACTTCAGTCTATTTTTGGACGATAGCTGTCATTTATAACTCTGCAGGTTTGTGAATTACAGTGCCCCTGAGCTCCTTTCTTCAACTCGCTTTCTTTTGAGCTGGCCGCAACACCGCAGGATGGCTTCAGGCCCTAATCTGGTTCCGGCCCGGCACGCTGAGCCTTTGGTTATTTCCTCTTCCTGGTGGGAAATGAGAGTTAAATTTGCCCGTCCAGACACCTCCAGCTAGCCTCTCATTTGTTCTCGCTATTCCTGTTCATCTTCCGCAGAAATTGCAAACTGGGCCAAACAGGAGGTTAAAGGGACTGACTCTCCAAGTCGGGAGAGTGTTAGTAAAGCGTCTGGAATGTTGCACCCGAGTACCAGGGTACGAAAACTGAGATATATTTGAACACGTCTCCCGATCACATGGTTGATCATACTCTAGGTTCCACATGCATGTTTTAGCTGAAGGAAGAATACCTTAAACCTGGGTAGTTGAAACCCGTGGAATGGGTACCATGCAATATGACTTCAAAGGGTCTTCATTTGCTCACCGAACCTCTCCAATCCTATCACTGCTGCGTTTATGCCCCTGTACACATGCTTGATTCTCTTTCGGAGACATAGCAATCCATAGGTTTTAAGATACTTACTAGTCAGGTACATTCTTAGGCGTTTAATATGCGGTGTTGAGTCCATTTCGTTGATCAAGGAGTAGCTCTTGTCTATTCCATATTTGGCTTAAGGAACTTTATCTGTGCTCATTTCAATCTCTGGTTTTATGCAGCACCCCAACTCACCTTTACCCTTAAGCAAGCATAAGTTGGTTTTCTAAATTTGAGTCCCTGTTCTGTTCTGTAATTCAGTTCCTGTGTAGCCAAGTTTACATTCCGTGTATTACAGATATCTTATGATGTTTCTTTTTCTGTGTGACTTACTTCAGTTAGAATCATCATACCTGAATCCACTCATTGTGCTGCTAAGGGCCTGATGACACAGATTTCATTGCTGAGTGATATTGCTTTGTAAGTAAATACCACAACTTCTTTATCCATTTTTCACTTTCTGCGATGTTGAACTTGTACTGTAAACGAGGTTCTTGTAAACAGAGCCGTTCCAAACTTTGGGGTGGCTGTGTCTTTTTGATTTTAATTTCCCTAAGCTATAGGACCATAAGTGGAAGTGCCCTAGGTTCTGTTGCTTTGTTTTTTAGATGTTTCAGGAAACACCATACACTTCTCCCGAGTGGTTGTTGGCAATTTACATCCCGCCCATCAGCATAACAAGGCTCCCAGTTCTCCATGGCCTGTCCTGCCTTTCTGGATTTTACACTTTTTTCAGATGGCCCTTTTGACCGGGGGGAAGTGAGACTTCATTGTAGTGCAGATTTCCTTTGCAAGCTTGCTTGGTTGGCCAAAAAGGGCGTATGCGTTTTTTCCTGAATATATTCAGGAAAAAACGCATACGCCGTTTTTGGCCAAGTGCATCATTGTGGACGTTCTGCCTCTTTTCCTATGCTTGCAATGCAATTCCAGTCTACCTCCTGAAATCGGTTTCCTGCAATTCTGCCCCGCTTTCAAGTCCTCTTGGCAGCCTTACTTCAGTCTATTTTTGGACGATAGCTGTCATTTATAACTCTGCAGGTTTGTGAATTATAGTGCCGCTGAGCTCCTTTCTTCAACTCGCTTTCTTGTGACCTGGCCGCAACACCGCAGGATGGCTTCAGGCCCTAATCTGGTTCCGGTACGGCACGCTCAGCCTTTGGTTAATTCCTCTTCCTGGTGGGAAATGAGAGTTAAATTTGCCCGTCCAGACACCTCCAGCTAGCCTCTCATTGGTTCTCGCTATTCCTGTTCATCTTCCGCAGAAATTGCAAACTGGGCCAAACAGGAGGTTAAAGGCGCTGACTCTCCAAGTGGGGAGAGTGTTAGTAAAGCGTCTGGAATGTTGCACCCGAGTACCAGGGGAGGAAAACTGAGACATATTTGAACACGTCTCCCAATCACATGGTTGATCATACTCTAGGTTCCACATGCATGTTTTAGCTGAAGGAAGAATACCTTAAACCTGGAGAGTTGAGACCCGTGTAATGGGTACCATGCAATATGACTTCAAAGGGTCTTCATTTGCTCACCGAACCTCTCCAATCCTATCACTGCTGCGTTTATGCCCCTGTACACATGCTTGATTCTCTTTTGGAGACAAAGCAATCCATAGGTTTTACGATACTTACTAGTCAGGTACATTCTTAGGCGTTTAATATGCGGTGTTGAGTCCATTTCGTTGAGCAAGGAGTAGCTCTTGTCTATTCCATATTTGACTTAAGGAACTTTATCTGTGCTCATTTCAATCTCTGGTTTTATGCAGCACCCCAACTCACCTTTACCCTTAAGCAAGCATAAGTTGGTTTTCTAAATTTGAGACCCTGTTCTGTTCTGTAATTCAGTTCCTGTGTAGCCAAGTTTACATTCCGTGTATTACTGATATATTATGATGTTTCTTTTTCTGTGTGACTTATTTCAGTTAGAATCATCATACCTGAATCCACTCATTGTGATGCTAAGGGCCTGATGACACAGATTTCATTGCTGAGTGATATTGCTTTGTAAGTAAATACCACAACTTCTTTATCCATTTTTCACTTTCTGCGATGTTGAACTTGTACTGTAAACGAGGTTCTTGTAAACAGAGGCGTCCCAAACTTTGGGGTGGCTGTGTCTTTTTGATTTTAATTTCCCTAAGCTATAGGACCATAAGCGGCAGTGCCCTAGGCTCTGTTGCTTTGTTTTTTAGATGTTTCAGGAAACACCATACACTTCTCCCGAGTGTCTATTGGCAATTTACATCCCGCCCATCAGCATAACAAGGCTCCCAGTTCTCCATGGCCTGTCCTGCCTTTCTGGATTTTACACTTTTTTCAGATGGCCCTTTTGACCGGGGGGAAGTGAGACTTCATTGTAGTGCAGATTTCCTTTGCAAGCTTGCTTGGTTGGCCAAAAAGGGTGTATGCATTTTTTCCTGAATATATTCAGGAAAAAACGCATACGCCCTTTTTGGCCAAGTGCATCATTGTGGACGTTCTGCCTCTTTTCCTATGCTTTCAATGCAATTCCAGTCTACCTCCTGAAATCGGTTTCCTGCAATTCTGCCCCGCTTTCAAGTCCTCTTGGCAGCCTTACTGCAATCTATTTTTGGACGATAGCTGTCATTTATAACTCTGCAGGTTTGTGAATTACAGTGCCCCTGAGCTCCTTTCTTCAACTCGCTTTCTTTTGAGCTGGCCGCAGCACCGCAGGATGGCTTCAGGCCCTAATCTGGTTCCGGCCCGGCACGGTGAGCCTTTGGTTAATTCCTCTTCCTGGTGGGAAATGAGAGTTAAATTTGCCCGTCCAGACACCTCCAGCTAGCCTCTCATTGGTTCTCGCTATTCCTGTTCATCTTCCGCAGAAATTGCAAACTGGGCCAAACAGGAGGTTAAAGGGACTGACTCTCCAAGTGGGGAGAGTGTTAGTAAAGCGTCTGGAATGTTGCACCCGAGTACCAGGGGAGGAAAACTGAGACATATTTGAACACGTCTCCCGATCACATGGTTGATCATACTCTAGGTTCCACATGCATGTTTTCGCTGAAGGAAGAATACCTTAAACCTGGGTAGTTGAAACCCGTGGAATGGGTACCATGCAATATGACTTCAAAGGGTCTTCATTTGCTCACCGAACCTCTCCAATCCTATCACTGCTGCGTTTATGCCCCTGTACACATGCTTGATTCTCTTTCGGAGACATAGCAATCCATAGGTTTTAAGATACTTACTAGTCAGGTACATTCTTAGGCGTTTAATATGGGGTGTTGAGTCCATTTCGTTGAGCAAGGAGTAGCTCTTGTCTATTCCATATTTGGCTTAAGGAACTTTATCTGTGCTCATTTCAATCTCTGGTTTTATGCAGCACCCCAACTCACCTTTACCCTTAAGCAAGCATAAGTTGGTTTTCTAAATTTGAGACCCTGTTCTGTTCTGTAATTCAGTTCCTGTGTAGCCAAGTTTACATTCCGTGTATTACTGATATCTTATGATGTTTCTTTTTCTGTGTGACTTATTTCAGTTAGAATCATCATACCTGAATCCACTCATTGTGCTGCTAAGTGCCTGATGACACAGATTTCATTGCTGAGTGATATTGCTTTGTAAGTAAATACCACAACTTCTTTATCCATTTTTCACTTTCTGCGATGTTGAACTTGTACTGTAAACGAGGTTCTTGTAAACAGAGCCGTTCCAAACTTTGGGGTGGCTGTGTCTTTTTGATTTTAATTTCCCTAAGCTATAGGACCATAAGTGGAAGTGCCCTAGGTTCTGTTGCTTTGTTTTTTAGATGTTTCAGGAAACACCATACACTTCTCCCGAGTGGTTGTTGGCAATTTACATCCCGCCCATCAGCATAACAAGGCTCCCAGTTCTCCATGGCCTGTCCTGCCTTTCTGGATTTTACACTTTTTTCAGATGGCCCTTTTGACCGGGGGGAAGTGAGACTTCATTGTAGTGCAGATTTCCTTTGCAAGCTTGCTTGGTTGGCCAAAAAGGGCGTATGCGTTTTTTCCTGAATATATTCAGGAAAAAACGCATACGCCCTTTTTGGCCAAGTGCATCATTGTGGACGTTCTGCCTCTTTTCCTATGCTTTCAATGCAATTCCAGTCTACCTCCTGAAATCGGTTTCCTGCAATTCTGCCCCGCTTTCAAGTCCTCTTGGCAGCCTTACTTCAGTCTATTTTTGGACGATAGCTGTCATTTATAACTCTGCAGGTTTGTGAATTACAGTGCCCCTGAGCTCCTTTCTTCAACTCGCTTTCTTGTGACCTGGCCGCAACACCGCAGGATGGCTTCAGGCCCTAATCTGGTTCCGGCCCGGCACGCTGAGCCTTTGGTTAATTCCTCTTCCTGGTGGGAAATGAGAGTTAAATTTGCCCGTCCAGACACCTCCAGCTAGCCTCTCATTGGTTCTCGCTATTCCTGTTCATCTTCCGCAGAAATTGCAAACTGGGCCAAACAGGAGGTTAAAGGGACTGACTCTCCAAGTGGGGAGAGTGTTAGTAAAGCGTCTGGAATGTTGCACCCGAGTACCAGGGGAGGAAAACTGAGACATATTTGAACACGTCTCCCGATCACATGGTTGATCATACTCTAGGTTCCACATGCATGTTTTCGCTGAAGGAAGAATACCTTAAACCTGGGTAGTTGAAACCTGTGGAATGGGTACCATGCAATATGACTTCAAAGGGTCTTCATTTGCTCACCGAACCTCTCCAATCCTATCACTGCTGCGTTTATGCCCCTGTACACATGCTTGATTCTCTTTCGGAGACATAGCAATCCATAGGTGTTAAGATACTTACTAGTCAGGTACATTCTTAGGCGTTTAATATGGGGTGTTGAGTCCATTTCGTTGAGCAAGGAGTAGCTCTTGTCTATTCCATATTTGGCTTAAGGAACTTTATCTGTGCTCATTTCAATCTCTGGTTTTATGCAGCACCCCAACTCACCTTTACCCTTAAGCAAGCATAAGTTGGTTTTCTAAATTTGAGACCCTGTTCTGTTCTGTAATTCAGTTCCTGTGTAGCCAAGTTTACATTCCGTGTATTACTGATATCTTATGATGTTTCTTTTTCTGTGTGACTTATTTCAGTTAGAATCATCATACCTGAATCCACTCATTGTGCTGCTAAGTGCCTGATGACACAGATTTCATTGCTGAGTGATATTGCTTTGTAAGTAAATACCACAACTTCTTTATCCATTTTTCACTTTCTGCGATGTTGAACTTGTACTGTAAACGAGGTTCTTGTAAACAGAGCCGTTCCAAACTTTGGGGTGGCTGTGTCTTTTTGATTTTAATTTCCCTAAGCTATAGGACCATAAGTGGAAGTGCCCTAGGTTCTGTTGCTTTGTTTTTTAGATGTTTCAGGAAACACCATACACTTCTCCCGAGTGGTTGTTGGCAATTTACATCCCGCCCATCAGCATAACAAGGCTCCCAGTTCTCCATGGCCTGTCCTGCCTTTCTGGATTTTACACTTTTTTCAGATGGCCCTTTTGACCGGGGGGAAGTGAGACTTCATTGTAGTGCAGATTTCCTTTGCAAGCTTGCTTGGTTGGCCAAAAAGGGCGTATGCGTTTTTTCCTGAATATATTCAGGAAAAAACGCATACGCCCTTTTTGGCCAAGTGCATCATTGTGGACGTTCTGCCTCTTTTCCTATGCTTTCAATGCAATTCCAGTCTACCTCCTGAAATCGGTTTCCTGCAATTCTGCCCCGCTTTCAAGTCCTCTTGGCAGCCTTACTTCAGTCTATTTTTGGACGATAGCTGTCATTTATAACTCTGCAGGTTTGTGAATTACAGTGCCCCTGAGCTCCTTTCTTCAACTCGCTTTCTTGTGACCTGGCCGCAACACCGCAGGATGGCTTCAGGCCCTAATCTGGTTCCGGCCCGGCACGCTGAGCCTTTGGTTAATTCCTCTTCCTGGTGGGAAATGAGAGTTAAATTTGCCCGTCCAGACACCTCCAGCTAGCCTCTCATTGGTTCTCGCTATTCCTGTTCATCTTCCGCAGAAATTGCAAACTGGGCCAAACAGGAGGTTAAAGGGACTGACTCTCCAAGTGGGGAGAGTGTTAGTAAAGCGTCTGGAATGTTGCACCCGAGTACCAGGGGAGGAAAACTGAGACATATTTGAACACGTCTCCCGATCACATTGTTGATCATACTCTAGGTTCCATATGCATGTTTTAGCTGAAGGAAGAATACCTTAAACCTGGGTAGTTGAAACCCGTGGAATGGGTACCATGCAATATGACTTCAAAGGGTCTTCATTTGCTCACCGAACCTCTCCAATCCTATCACTGCTGCGTTTATGCCCCTGTACACATGCTTGATTCTCTTTCGGAGACATAGCAATCCATAGGTTTTAAGATACTTACAAGTCAGGTACATTCTTAGGCGTTTAATATGCGGTGTTGAGTCCATTTCGTTGAGCAAGGAGTAGCTCTTGTCTATTCCATATTTGGCTTAAGGAACTTTATCTGTGCTCATTTCAATCTCTGGTTTTATGCAGCACCCCAACTCACCTTTACCCTTAAGCAAGCATAAGTTGGTTTTCTAAATTTGAGACCCTGTTCTGTTCTGTAATTCAGTTCCTGTGTAGCCAAGTTTCCATTCCGTGTATTACTGATATCTTATGATGTTTCTTTTTCTGTGTGACTTATTTCAGTTAGAATCATCATACCTGAATCCACTCATTGTGCTGCTAAGGGCCTGATGACATAGATTTCATTGCTGAGTGATATTGCTTTGTAAGTAAATACCACAACTTCTTTATCCATTTTTCACTTTCTGCGATGTTGAACTTGTACTGTAAACGAGGTTCTTGTAAACAGAGCCGTTCCAAACATTGGGGTGGCTGTGTCTTTTTGATTTTAATTTCCCTAAGCTATAGGACCATAAGTGGAAGTGCCCTAGGCTCTGTTGCATTGTTTTTTAGATGTTTCAGGAAACACCATACACTTCTCCCAAGTTTCTGTTGGCAATTTACATCCCGCCCATCAGCATAACAAGGCTCCCAGTTCTCAATGGCCTGTTGCCTTTCTGGATTTTACACTTTTTTCAGATGGCCCTTTTGACCGGGGGGAAGTGAGACTTCATTGTAGTGCAGATTTCCTTTGCAAGCTTGCTTGGTTGTCCAAAAAGGGCGTATGCGTTTTTTCCTGAATATATTCAGGAAAAAACGCATACGCCCTTTTTGGCCAAGTGCATCATTGTGGACGTTCTGCCTCTTTTCCTATGCTTTCAATGCAATTCCAGTCTACCTCCTGAAATCGGTTTCCTGCAATTCTGCCCCGCTTTCAAGTCCTCTTGGCAGCCTTACTGCAGTCTATTTTTGGACGATAGCTGTCATTTATAACTCTGCACGTTTGTGAATTACAGTGCTCCTGAGCTCCTTTCTTCAACTCGCTTTCTTGTGACCTGGCCGCAACACCGCAGGATGGCTTCAGGCCCTAATCTGGTTCCGGCCCGGCATGCTGAGCCTTTGGTTAATTCCTCTTCCTGGTGGGAAATGAGAGTTAAATTTGCCCGTCCAGACACCTCCAGCTAGCCTCTCATTGGTTCTCACTATTCCTGTTCATCTTCCGCAGAAATTGCAAACTGGGCCAAACAGGAGGTTAAAGGGACTGACTCTCCAAGTGGGGAGAGTGTTAGTACAGCGTCTGGAATGTTGCACCCGAGTACCAGGGGAGGAAAACTGAGACATATTTGAACATGTCTCCCGATCACATGGTTGATCATACTCTAGGTTCCACATGCATGTTTTAGCTGAAGGAAGAATACCTTAAACCTGGGTAGTTGAAACCCCTGGAATGGGTACCATGCAATATGACTTCAAAGGGTCTTCATTTGCTCACCGAACCTCTCCAATCCTATCACTGCTGCGTTTATGCCCCTGTACACATGCTTGATTCTCTTTCGGAGACATAGCAATCCATAGGTTTTAAGATACTTACTAGTCAGGTACATTCTTAGGCGTTTAATATGCGGTGTTGAGTCCATTTCGTTGAGCAAGGAGTAGCTCTTGTCTATTCCATATTTGACTTAAGGAACTTTATCTGTGCTCATTTCAATCTCTGGTTTTATGCAGCACCCCAACTCACCTTTACCCTTAAGCAAGCATAAGTTGGTTTTCTAAATTTGAGACCCTGTTCTGTTCTGTAATTCAGTACCTGTGTAGCCAAGTTTACATTCCGTGTATTACTGATATCTTATGATGTTTCTTTTTCTGTGTGACTTACTTCAGTTAGAATCATCATACCTGAATCCACTCATTGTGCTGCTAAGGGCCTGATGACACAGATTTCATTGCTGAGTGATATTGCTTTGTAAGTAAATACCACAACTTCTTTATCCATTTTTCACTTTCTGCGATGTTGAACTTGTACTGTAAACGAGGTTCTTGTAAACAGAGGCGTCCCAAACTTTGGGGTGGCTGTGTCTTTTTGATTTTAATTTCCCTAAGCTATAGGACCATAAGTGGCAGTGCCCTAGGCTCTGTTGCTTTGTTTTTTAGATGTTTCAGGAAACACCATACACTTCTCCCGAGTGTCTATTGGCAATTTACATCCCGCCCATCAGCATAACAAGGCTCCCAGTTCTCCATGGCCTGTCCTGCCTTTCTGGATTTTACACTTTTTTCAGATGGCCCTTTTGACCGGGGGGAAGTGAGACTTCATTGTAGTGCAGATTTCCTTTGCAAGCTTGCTTGGTTGGCCAAAAAGGGCGTATGCGTTTTTTCCTGAATATATTCAGGAAAAAACCCATACGCCCTTTTTGGCCAAGTGCATCATTGTGGACGTTCTGCCTCTTTTCCTATGCTTTCAATGCAATTCCAGTCTACCTCCTGAAATCGGTTAATTGCAATTCTGCCCCGCTTTCAAGTCCTCTTGGCAGCCTTACTTCAGTCTATTTTTGGACTATAGCTGTCATTTATAACTCTGCAGGTTTGTGAATTACAGTGCCCCTGAGCTCCTTTCTTCAACTCGCTTTCTTTTGAGCTGGCCGCAACACGGCAGGATGGCTTCAGGCCCTAATCTGGTTCCGGCCCGGCACGCTGAGCCTTTGGTTATTTCCTCTTCCTGGTGGGAAATGAGAGTTAAATTTGCCCGTCCAGACACCTCCAGCTAGTCTCTCATTGGTTCTCGCTATTCCTGTTCTTCTTCCGCAGAAATTGCAAATTGGGCCAAACAGGAGGTTAAAGGCGCTGACTTTCCAAGTGGGGAGAGTGTTAGTAAAGCGTCTGGAATGTTGCACCCGAGTACCAGGGGAGGAAAACTGAGACATATTTGAACACGTCTCCCGTTCACATGGTTGATCATACTTGGGTTCCACATGCATGTTTTAGCTGAAGGAAGAATACCTTAAACCTGGAGAGTTAAGACCCGTGTAATGGGTACCATGCAATATGACTTCAAAGGGTCTTCATTTGCTCACCGAACCTCTCCAATCCTATCACTGCTGCGTTTATGCCCCTGTACACATGCTTGATTCTCTTCTGGAGACATAGCAATCCATAGGTTTTACGATACTTACTAGTCAGGTACATTCTTAGGCGTTTAATATGCGGTGTTGAGTCCATTTCGTTGAGCAAGGAGTAGCTCTTGTCTATTCCATATTTGACTTAAGGAACTTTATCTGTGCTCATTTCAATCTCTGGTTTTATGCAGCACCCCAACTCACCTTTACCCTTAAGCAAGCATAAGTTGGTTTTCTAAATTTGAGACCCTGTTCTGTTCTGTAATTCAGTTCCTGTGTAGCCAAGTTTACATTCCGTGTATTACTGATATATTATGATGTTTCTTTTTCTGTGTGACTTATTTCAGTTAGAATCATCATACCTGAATCCACTCATTGTGATGCTAAGGGCCTGATGACATAGATTTCATTGCTGAGTGATATTGCTTTGTAAGTAAATACCACAACTTCTTTATCCATTTTTCACTTTCTGCGATGTTGAACTTGTACTGTAAACGAGGTTCTTGTAAACAGAGGCGTCCCAAACTTTGGGGTGGCTGTGTCTTTTTGATTTTAATTTCCCTAAGCTATAGGACCATAAGCGGCAGTGCCCTAGGCTCTGTTGCTTTGTTTTTTAGATGTTTCAGGAAACACCATACACTTCTCCCGAGTGTCTATTGGCAATTTACATCCCGCCCATCAGCATAACAAGGCTCCCAGTTCTCCATGGCCTGTCCTGCCTTTCTGGATTTTACACTTTTTTCAGATGGCCCTTTTGACCAGGGGGAAGTGAGACTTCATTGTAGTGCAGATTTCCTTTGCAAGCTTGCTTGGTTGGCCAAAAAGGGCGTATGCGTTTTTTCCTGAATATATTCAGGAAAAAACGCATACGCCCTTTTTGGCCAAGTGCATCATTGTGGACGTTCTGCCTCTTTTCCTATGCTTTCAATGCAATTCCAGTCTACCTCCTGAAATCGGTTTCCTGCAATTCTGTGCCGCTTTCAAGTCCTCTTGGCAGCCTTACTTCAGTCTATTTTTGGACTATAGCTGTCATTTATAACTCTGCAGGTTTGTGAATTACAGTGCCCCTGAGCTCCTTTCTTCAACTCGCTTTCTTTTGAGCTGGCCGCAACACCGCTGGATGGCTTCAGGCCCTAATCTGGTTCCGGCCCGGCACGCTGAGCCTTTGGTTATTTCCTCTTCCTGGTGGGAAATGAGAGTTAAATTTGCCCGTCCAGACACCTCCAGCTAGTCTCTCATTGGTTCTCGCTATTCCTGTTCTTCTTCCGCAGAAATTGCAAATTGGGCCAAACAGGAGGTTAAAGGCGCTGACTTTCCAAGTGGGGAGAGTGTTAGTAAAGCGTCTGGAATGTTGCACCCGAGTACCAGGGGAGGAAAACTGAGACATATTTGAACACGTCTCCCGTTCACATGGTTGATCATACTTGGGTTCCACATGCATGTTTTAGCTGAAGGAAGAATACCTTAAACCTGGAGAGTTAAGACCCGTGTAATGGGTACCATGCAATATGACTTCAAAGGGTCTTCATTTGCTCACCGAACCTCTCCAATCCTATCACTGCTGCGTTTATGCCCCTGTACACATGCTTGATTCTCTTTCGGAGACATAGCAATCCATAGGTTTTAAGATACTTACTAGTCAGGTACATTCTTAGGCGTTTAATATGCGGTGTTGAGTCCATTTCGTTGAGCAAGGAGTAGCTCTTGTCTATTCCATATTTGACTTAAGGAACTTTATCTGTGCTCATTTCAATCTCTGGTTTTATGCAGCACCCCAACTCACCTTTACCCTTAAGCAAGCATAAGTTGGTTTTCTAAATTTGAGACCCTGTTCTGTTCTGTAATTCAGTTACTGTGTAGCCAAGTTTACATTCCGTGTATTACTGATATCTTATGATGTTTCATTTTCTGTGTGACTTACTTCAGTTAGAATCATCATACCTGAATCCACTCATTGTGCTGCTAAGGGCCTGATGACACAGATTTCATTGCTGAGTGATATTGCTTTGTAAGTAAATACCACAACTTCTTTATCCATTTTTCACTTTCTGCGATGTTGAACTTGTACTGTAAACGAGGTTCTTGTAAACAGAGGCGTCCCAAACTTTGGGGTGGCTGTGTCTTTTTGATTTTAATTTCCCTAAGCTATAGGACCATAAGTGGCAGTGCCCTAGGCTCTGTTGCTTTGTTTTTTAGATGTTTCAGGAAACACCATACACTTCTCCCAAGTGTCTGTTGGCAATTTACATCCCGCCCATCAGCATAACAAGGCTCCCAGTTCTCCATGGCCTGTCCTGCCTTTCTGGATTTTACACTTTTTTCAGATGGCCCTTTTGACCGGGGGGAAGTGAGACTTCATTGTAGTGCAGATTTCCTTTGCAAGCTTGCTTGGTTGGCCAAAAAGGGTGTATGCGTTTTTTCCTGAATATATTCAGGAAAAAACGCATACGCCCTTTTTGGCCAAGTGCATCATTGTGGACGTTCTGCCTCTTTTCCTATGCTTTCAATGCAATTCCAGTCTACCTCCTGAAATCGGTTTCCTGCAATTCTGCGCCGCTTTCAAGTCCTCTTGGCAGCCTTACTTCAGTCTATTTTTGGACTATAGCTGTCATTTATAACTCTGCAGGTTTGTGAATTACAGTGCCCCTGAGCTCCTTTCTTCAACTCGCTTTCTTTTGAGCTGGCCGCAACACCGCTGGATGGCTTCAGGCCCTAATCTGGTTCCGGCCCGGCACGCTGAGCCTTTGGTTATTTCCTCTTCCTGGTGGGAAATGAGAGTTAAATTTGCCCGTCCAGACACCTCCAGCTAGTCTCTCATTGGTTCTCGCTATTCCTGTTCTTCTTCCGCAGAAATTGCAAATTGGGCCAAACAGGAGGTTAAAGGCGCTGACTTTCCAAGTGGGGAGAGTGTTAGTAAAGCGTCTGGAATGTTGCACCCGAGTACCAGGGGAGGAAAACTGAGACATATTTGAACACGTCTCCCGTTCACATGGTTGATCATACTTGGGTTCCACATGCATGTTTTAGCTGAAGGAAGAATACCTTAAACCTGGAGAGTTAAGACCCGTGTAATGGGTACCATGCAATATGACTTCAAAGGGTCTTCATTTGCTCACCGAACCTCTCCAATCCTATCACTGCTGCGTTTATGCCCCTGTACACATGCTTGATTCTCTTTCGGAGACATAGCAATCCATAGGTTTTAAGATACTTACTAGTCAGGTACATTCTTAGGCGTTTAATATGCGGTGTTGAGTCCATTTCGTTGAGCAAGGAGTAGCTCTTGTCTATTCCATATTTGACTTAAGGAACTTTATCTGTGCTCATTTCAATCTCTGGTTTTATGCAGCACCCCAACTCACCTTTACCCTTAAGCAAGCATAAGTTGGTTTTCTAAATTTGAGACCCTGTTCTGTTCTGTAATTCAGTTCCTGTGTAGCCAAGTTTACATTCCGTGTATTACTGATATCTTATGATGTTTCATTTTCTGTGTGACTTACTTCAGTTAGAATCATCATACCTGAATCCACTCATTGTGCTGCTAAGGGCCTGATGACACAGATTTCATTGCTGAGTGATATTGCTTTGTAAGTAAATACCACAACTTCTTTATCCATTTTTCACTTTCTGCGATGTTGAACTTGTACTGTAAACGAGGTTCTTGTAAACAGAGGCGTCCCAAACTTTGGGGTGGCTGTGTCTTTTTGATTTTAATTTCCCTAAGCTATAGGACCATAAGTGGCAGTGCCCTAGGCTCTGTTGCTTTGTTTTTTAGATGTTTCAGGAAACACCATACACTTCTCCCGAGTGGTTGTTGGCAATTTACATCCCGCCCATCAGCATAAGAAGGCTCCCAGTTCTCCATGGCCTGTCCTGCCTTTCTGGATTTTACACTTTTTTCAGATGGCCCTTTTGACCGGGGGGAAGTGAGACTTCATTGTAGTGCAGATTTCCTTTGCAAGCTTGCTTGGTTGGCCAAAAAGGGCGTATGCGTTTTTTCCTAAATATATTCAGGAAAAAACGCATATGCCCTTTTTGGCCAAGTGCATCATTTTGGACGTTCTGCCTCTTTTCCTATGCTTGCAATGCAATTCCAGTCTACCTCCTGAAATCGGTTTCCTACAATTCTGCCCCGCTTTCAAGTCCTCTTGGCAGCCTTACTTCAGTCTATTTTTGGACGATAGCTGTCATTTATAACTCTGCAGGTTTGTGAATTACAGTGCCCCTGAGCTCCTTTCTTCAACTCGCTTTCTTGTGACCTGGCCGCAACACCGCAGGATGGCTTCAGGACTTAATCTGGTTCCGGCCCGGCACGCTGAGCCTTTGGTTAATTCCTCTTCCTGGTGGGAAATGAGAGTTAAATTTGCCCGTCCAGACACCTCCAGCTAGCCTCTCATTGGTTCTCGCTATTCCTGTTCATCTTCCGCAGAAATTGCAAACTGGGCCAAACAGGAGGTTAAAGGCGCTGACTCTCCAAGTGGGGAGAGTGTTAGTAAAGCGTCTGGAATGTTGCACCCGAGTACCAGGGGAGGAAAACTGAGACATATTTGAACACGTCTCCCGATCACATTGTTGATCATACTCTAGGTTCCATATGCATGTTTTAGCTGAAGGAAGAATACCTTAAACCTGGGTAGTTGAAACCCGTGGAATGGGTACCATGCAATATGACTTCAAAGGGTCTTCATTTGCTCACCGAACCTCTCCAATCCTATCACTGCTGCCTTTATGCCCCTGTACACATGCTTGATTCTCTTTCGGAGACATAGCAATGCATAGGTTTTAAGATACTTACAAGTCAGGTACATTCTTAGGCGTTTAATATGCGGTGTTGAGTCCATTTCGTTGAGCAAGGAGTAGCTCTTGTCTATTCCATATTTGGCTTAAGGAACTTTATCTGTGCTCATTTCAATCTCTGGTTTTATGCAGCACCCCAACTCACCTTTCCCCTTAAGCAAGCATAAGTTGTTTTTCTAAATTTGAGACCCTGTTCTGTTCTGTAATTCAGTTCCTGTGTAGCCAAGTTTCCATTCCGTGTATTACAGATATCTTATGATGTTTCTTTTTCTGTGTGACTTATTTCAGTTAGAATCATCATACCTGAATCCACTCATTGTGCTGCTAAGGGCCTGATGACATAGATTTCATTGCTGAGTGATATTGCTTTGTAAGTGAATACCACAACTTCTTTATCCATTTTTCAATTTCTGCGATGTTGAACTTGTACTGTAAACGAGGTTCTTGTAAACAGAGCCGTTCCAAACTTTGGGGTGGCTGTGTCTTTTTGATTTTAATTTCCCTAAGCTATAGGACCATAAGTGGAAGTGCCCTAGGCTCTGTTGCTTTGTTTTTTAGATGTTTCAGGAAACACCATACACTTCTCCCAAGTGTCTGTTGGCAATTTACATCCCAACCATCAGCATAACAAGGCTCCCAGTTCTCCATGGCCTGTTGCCTTTCTGGATTTTACACTTTTTTCAGATGGCCCTTTTGACCGGGGGGAAGTGAGACTTCATTGTAGTGCAGATTTCCTTTGCAAGCTTGCTTGGTTGGCCAAAAAGGGCGTATGCGTTTTTTCCTGAATATATTCAGGAAAAAACGCATACGCCCTTTTTGGCCAAGTGCATCATTGTGGACGTTCTGCCTCTTTTCCTATGCTTTCAATGCAATTCCAGTCTACCTCCTGAAATCGGTTTCCTGCAATTCTGCCCCGCTTTCAAGTCCTCTTGGCAGCCTTACTTCAGTCTATTTTTGGACGATAGCTGTCATTTATAACTCTGCAGGTTTGTGAATTACAGTGCCCCTGAGCTCCTTTCTTCAACTCGCTTTCTTGTGACCTGGCCGCAACACCGCAGGATGGCTTCAGGCCCTAATCTGGTTCCGGCCCGGCATGCTGAGCCTTTGGTTAATTCCTCTTCCTGGTGGGAAATGAGAGTTAAATTTGCCCGTCCAGACACCTCCAGCTAGTCTCTCATTGGTTCTCGCTATTCCTGTTCTTCTTCCGCAGAAATTGCAAATTGGGCCAAACTGGAGGTTAAAGGCGCTGACTTTCCAAGTGGGGAGAGTGTTAGTAAAGCGTCTGGAATGTTGCACCCGAGTACCAGGGGAGGAAAACTGAGACATATTTGAACACGTCTCCCGTTCACATGGTTGATCATACTTGGGTTCCACATGCATGTTTTAGCTGAAGGAAGAATACCTTAAACCTGGAGAGTTAAGACCCGTGTAATGGGTACCATGCAATATGACTTCAAAGGGTCTTCATTTGCTCACCGAACCTCTCCAATCCTATCACTGCTGCGTTTATGCCCCTGTACACATGCTTGATTCTCTTTCGGAGACATAGCAATCCATAGGTTTTAAGATACTTACTAGTCAGGTACATTCTTAGGCGTTTAATATGCGGTGTTGAGTCCATTTCGTTGAGCAAGGAGTAGCTCTTGTCTATTCCATATTTGACTTAAGGAACTTTATCTGTGCTCATTTCAATCTCTGGTTTTATGCAGCACCCAAACTCACCTTTACCCTTAAGCAAGCATAAGTTGGTTTTCTAAATTTGAGACCCTGTTCTGTTCTGTAATTCAGTTACTGTGTAGCCAAGTTTACATTCCGTGTATTACTGATATCTTATGATGTTTCATTTTCTGTGTGACTTACTTCAGTTAGAATCATCATACCTGAATCCACTCATTGTGCTGCTAAGGGCCTGATGACACAGATTTCATTGCTGAGTGATATTGCTTTGTAAGTAAATACCACAACTTCTTTATCCATTTTTCACTTTCTGCGATGTTGAACTTGTACTGTAAACGAGGTTCTTGTAAACAGAGGCGTCCCAAACTTTGGGGTGGCTGTGTCTTTTTGATTTTAATTTCCCTAAGCTATAGGACCATAAGTGGCAGTGCCCTAGGCTCTGTTGCCTTGTTTTTTAGATGTTTCAGGAAACACCATACACTTCTCCGGAGTGGTTGTTGGCAATTTACATCCCGCCCATCAGCATAACAAGGCTCCCTGTTCTCCATGGCCTGTCCTGCCTTTCTGGATTTTACACTTTTTTCAGATGGCCCTTTTGACCGGGGGGAAGTGAGACTTCATTGTAGTGCAGATTTCCTTTGCAAGCTTGCTTGGTTGGCCAAAAAGGGCGTATGCGTTTTTTCCTGAATATATTCAGGAAAAAACGCATACGCCCTTTTTGGCCAAGTGCATCATTTTGGACGTTCTGCCTCTTTTCCTATGCTTGCAATGCAATTCCAGTCTACCTCCTGAAATCGGTTTCCTGCAATTCTGCCCCGCTTTCAAGTCCTCTTGGCAGCCTTACTTCAGTCTATTTTTGGACGATAGCTGTCATTTATAACTCTGCAGGTTTGTGAATTACAGTGCCCCTGAGCTCCTTTCTTCAACTCGCTTTCTTGTGACCTGGCCGCAACACCGCTGGATGGCTTCAGGACCTAATCTGGTTCCGGCCCGGCACGCTGAGCCTTTGGTTAATTCCTCTTCCTGGTGGGAAATGAGAGTTAAATTTACCCGTCCAGACACCTCCAGCTAGCCTCTCATTGGTTCTCGCTATTCCTGTTCATCTTCCGCAGAAATTGCAAACTGGGCCAAACAGGAGGTTAAAGGCGCTGACTCTCCAAGTGGGGAGAGTGTTAGTAAAGCGTCTGGAATGTTGCACCCGAGTACCAGGGGAGGAAAACTGAGACATATTTGAACACGTCTCCCGATCACATTGTTGATCATACTCTAGGTTCCATATGCATGTTTTAGCTGAAGGAAGAATACCTTAAACCTGGGTAGTTGAAACCCGTGGAATGGGTACCATGCAATATGACTTCAAAGGGTCTTCATTTGCTCACCGAACCTCTCCAATCCTATCACTGCTGCCTTTATGCCCCTGTACACATGCTTGATTCTCTTTCGGAGACATAGCAATGCATAGGTTTTAAGATACTTACAAGTCAGGTACATTCTTAGGCGTTTAATATGCGGTGTTGAGTCCATTTCGTTGAGCAAGGAGTAGCTCTTGTCTATTCCATATTTGGCTTAAGGAACTTTATCTGTGCTCATTTCAATCTCTGGTTTTATGCAGCACCCCAACTCACCTTTCCCCTTAAGCAAGCATAAGTTGTTTTTCTAAATTTGAGACCCTGTTCTGTTCTGTAATTCAGTTCCTGTGTAGCCAAGTTTCCATTCCGTGTATTACTGATATCTTATGATGTTTCTTTTTCTGTGTGACTTATTTCAGTTAGAATCATCATACCTGAATCCACTCATTGTGCTGCTAAGGGCCTGATGACATAGATTTCATTGCTGAGTGATATTGCTTTGTAAGTCAATACCACAACTTCTTTATCCATTTTTCAATTTCTGCGATGTTGAACTTGTACTGTAAACGAGGTTCTTGTAAACAGAGCCGTTCCAAACTTTGGGGTGGCTGTGTCTTTTTGATTTTAATTTCCCTAAGCTATAGGACCATAAGTGGAAGTGCCCTAGGCTCTGTTGCTTTGTTTTTTAGATGTTTCAGGAAACACCATACACTTCTCCCAAGTGTCTGTTGGCAATTTACATCCCAACCATCAGCATAACAAGGCTCCCAGTTCTCAATGGCCTGTTGCCTTTCTGGATTTTACACTTTTTTCAGATGGCCCTTTTGACCGGGGGGAAGTGAGACTTCATTGTAGTGCAGATTTCCTTTGCAAGCTTGCTTGGTTGGCCAAAAAGGGCGTATGCGTTTTTTCCTGAATATATTCAGGAAAAAACGCATACGCCCTTTTTGGCCAAGTGCATCATTGTGGACGTTCTGCCTCTTTTCCTATGCTTTCAATGCAATTCCAGTCTACCTCCTGAAATCGGTTTCCTGCAATTCTGCCCCGCTTTCAAGTCCTCTTGGCAGCCTTACTTCAGTCTATTTTTGGACGATAGCTGTCATTTATAACTCTGCAGGTTTGTGAATTACAGTGCCCCTGAGCTCCTTTCTTCAACTCGCTTTCTTGTGACCTGGCCGCAACACCGCAGGATGGCTTCAGGCCCTAATCTGGTTCCGGCCCGGCATGCTGAGCCTTTGGTTAATTCCTCTTCCTGGTGGGAAATGAGAGTTAAATTTGCCCGTCCAGACACCTCCAGCTAGTCTCTCATTGGTTCTCGCTATTCCTGTTCTTCTTCCGCAGAAATTGCAAATTGGGCCAAACTGGAGGTTAAAGGCGCTGACTTTCCAAGTGGGGAGAGTGTTAGTAAAGCGTCTGGAATGTTGCACCCGAGTACCAGGGGAGGAAAACTGAGACATATTTGAACACGTCTCCCGTTCACATGGTTGATCATACTTGGGTTCCACATGCATGTTTTAGCTGAAGGAAGAATACCTTAAACCTGGAGAGTTAAGACCCGTGTAATGGGTACCATGCAATATGACTTCAAAGGGTCTTCATTTGCTCACCGAACCTCTCCAATCCTATCACTGCTGCGTTTATGCCCCTGTACACATGCTTGATTCTCTTTCGGAGACATAGCAATCCATAGGTTTTAAGATACTTACTAGTCAGGTACATTCTTAGGCGTTTAATATGCGGTGTTGAGTCCATTTCGTTGAGCAAGGAGTAGCTCTTGTCTATTCCATATTTGACTTAAGGAACTTTATCTGTGCTCATTTCAATCTCTGGTTTTATGCAGCACCCAAACTCACCTTTACCCTTAAGCAAGCATAAGTTGGTTTTCTAAATTTGAGACCCTGTTCTGTTCTGTAATTCAGTTACTGTGTAGCCAAGTTTACATTCCGTGTATTACTGATATCTTATGATGTTTCATTTTCTGTGTGACTTACTTCAGTTAGAATCATCATACCTGAATCCACTCATTGTGCTGCTAAGGGCCTGATGACACAGATTTCATTGCTGAGTGATATTGCTTTGTAAGTAAATACCACAACTTCTTTATCCATTTTTCACTTTCTGCGATGTTGAACTTGTACTGTAAACGAGGTTCTTGTAAACAGAGGCGTCCCAAACTTTGGGGTGGCTGTGTCTTTTTGATTTTAATTTCCCTAAGCTATAGGACCATAAGTGGCAGTGCCCTAGGCTCTGTTGCTTTGTTTTTTAGATGTTTCAGGAAACACCATACACTTCTCCCGAGTGGTTGTTGGCAATTTACATCCCGCCCATCAGCATAACAAGGCTCCCAGTTCTCCATGGCCTGTCCTGCCTTTCTGGATTTTACACTTTTTTCAGATGGCCCTTTTGACCGGGGGGAAGTGAGACTTCATTGTAGTGCAGATTTCCTTTGCAAGCTTGCTTGGTTGGCCAAAAAGGGCGTATGCGTTTTTTCCTGAATATATTCAGGAAAAAACGCATACGCCCTTTTTGGCCAAGTGCATCATTTTGGACGTTCTGCCTCTTTTCCTATGCTTGCAATGCAATTCCAGTCTACCTCCTGAAATCGGTTTCCTGCAATTCTGCCCCGCTTTCAAGTCCTCTTGGCAGCCTTACTTCAGTCTATTTTTGGACGATAGCTGTCATTTATAACTCTGCAGGTTTGTGAATTACAGTGCCCCTGAGCTCCTTTCTTCAACTCGCTTTCTTGTGACCTGGCCGCAACACCGCAGGATGGTTTCAGGACCTAATCTGGTTCCGGCACGGCACGCTGAGCCTTTGGTTAATTCCTCTTCCTGGTGGGAAATGAGAGTTAAATTTGCCCGTCCAGACACCTCCAGCTAGCCTCTCATTGGTTCTCGCTATTCCTGTTCATCTTCCGCAGAAATTGCAAACTGGGCCAAACAGGAGGTTAAAGGGACTGACTCTCCAAGTGGGGAGAGTGTTAGTAAAGCGTCTGGAATGTTGCACCCGAGTACCAGGGGAGGAAAACTGAGACATATTTGAACACGTCTCCCGATCACATTGTTGATCATACTCTAGGTTCCATATGCATGTTTTAGCTGAAGGAAGAATACCTTAAACCTGGGTAGTTGAAACCCGTGGAATGGGTACCATGCAATATGACTTCAAAGGGTCTTCATTTGCTCACCGAACCTCTCCAATCCTATCACTGCTGCCTTTATGCCCCTGTACACATGCTTGATTCTCTTTCGGAGACATAGCAATGTATAGGTTTTAAGATACTTACAAGTCAGGTACATTCTTAGGCGTTTAATATGCGGTGTTGAGTCCATTTCGTTGAGCAAGGAGTAGCTCTTGTCTATTCCATATTTGGCTTAAGGAACTTTATCTGTGCTCATTTCAATCTCTGGTTTTATGCAGCACCCCAACTCACCTTTACCCTTAAGCAAGCATAAGTTGGTTTTCTAAATTTGAGACCCTGTTCTGTTCTGTAATTCAGTTCCTGTGTAGCCAAGTTTCCATTCCGTGTATTACTGATATCTTATGATGTTTCTTTTTCTGTGTGACTTATTTCAGTTAGAATCATCATACCTGAATCCACTCATTGTGCTGCTAAGGGCCTGATGACATAGATTTCATTGCTGAGTGATATTGCTTTGTAAGTGAATACCACAACTTCTTTATCCATTTTTCACTTTCTGCGATGTTGAACTTGTACTGTAAACGAGGTTCTTGTAAACAGAGCCGTTCCAAACTTTGGGGTGGCTGTGTCTTTTTGATTTTAATTTCCCTAAGCTATAGGACCATAAGTGGAAGTGCCCTAGGCTCTGTTGCTTTGTTTTTTACATGTTTCAGGAAACACCATACACTTCTCCCAAGTGTCTGTTGGCAATTTACATCCCAACCATCAGCATAACAAGGCTCCCAGTTCTCAATGGCCTGTTGCCTTTCTGGATTTTACACTTTTTTCAGATGGCCCTTTTGACCGGGGGGAAGTGAGACTTCATTGTAGTGCAGATTTCCTTTGCAAGCTTGCTTGGTTGGCCAAAAAGGGCGTATGCGTTTTTTCCTGAATATATTCAGGAAAAAATGCATACGCCCTTTTTGGCCAAGTGCATCATTGTGGACGTTCTGCCTCTTTTCCTATGCTTTCAATGCAATTCCAGTCTACCTCCTGAAATCGGTTTCCTGCAATTCTGCCCCGCTTTCAAGTCCTCTTGGCAGCCTTACTTCAGTCTATTTTTGGACGATAGCTGTCATTTATAACTCTGCAGGTTTGTGAATTACAGTGCCCCTGAGCTCCTTTCTTCAACTCGCTTTCTTGTGACCTGGCCGCAACACCGCAGGATGGTTTCAGGACCTAATCTGGTTCCGGCACGGCACGCTGAGCCTTTGGTTAATTCCTCTTCCTGGTGGGAAATGAGAGTTAAATTTGCCCGTCCAGACACCTCCAGCTAGCCTCTCATTGGTTCTCGCTATTCCTGTTCATCTTCCGCAGAAATTGCAAACTGGGCCAAACAGGAGGTTAAAGGGACTGACTCTCCAAGTGGGGAGAGTGTTAGTAAAGCGTCTGGAATGTTGCACCCGAGTACCAGGGGAGGAAAACTGAGACATATTTGAACACGTCTCCCGATCACATTGTTGATCATACTCTAGGTTCCATATGCATGTTTTAGCTGAAGGAAGAATACCTTAAACCTGGGTAGTTGAAACCCGTGGAATGGGTACCATGCAATATGACTTCAAAGGGTCTTCATTTGCTCACCGAACCTCTCCAATCCTATCACTGCTGCCTTTATGCCCCTGTACACATGCTTGATTCTCTTTCGGAGACATAGCAATGTATAGGTTTTAAGATACTTACAAGTCAGGTACATTCTTAGGCGTTTAATATGCGGTGTTGAGTCCATTTCGTTGAGCAAGGAGTAGCTCTTGTCTATTCCATATTTGGCTTAAGGAACTTTATCTGTGCTCATTTCAATCTCTGGTTTTATGCAGCACCCCAACTCACCTTTACCCTTAAGCAAGCATAAGTTGGTTTTCTAAATTTGAGACCCTGTTCTGTTCTGTAATTCAGTTCCTGTGTAGCCAAGTTTCCATTCCGTGTATTACTGATATCTTATGATGTTTCTTTTTCTGTGTGACTTATTTCAGTTAGAATCATCATACCTGAATCCACTCATTGTGCTGCTAAGGGCCTGATGACATAGATTTCATTGCTGAGTGATATTGCTTTGTAAGTGAATACCACAACTTCTTTATCCATTTTTCACTTTCTGCGATGTTGAACTTGTACTGTAAACGAGGTTCTTGTAAACAGAGCCGTTCCAAACTTTGGGGTGGCTGTGTCTTTTTGATTTTAATTTCCCTAAGCTATAGGACCATAAGTGGAAGTGCCCTAGGCTCTGTTGCTTTGTTTTTTACATGTTTCAGGAAACACCATACACTTCTCCCAAGTGTCTGTTGGCAATTTACATCCCAACCATCAGCATAACAAGGCTCCCAGTTCTCAATGGCCTGTTGCCTTTCTGGATTTTACACTTTTTTCAGATGGCCCTTTTGACCGGGGGGAAGTGAGACTTCATTGTAGTGCAGATTTCCTTTGCAAGCTTGCTTGGTTGGCCAAAAAGGGCGTATGCGTTTTTTCCTGAATATATTCAGGAAAAAATGCATACGCCCTTTTTGGCCAAGTGCATCATTGTGGACGTTCTGCCTCTTTTCCTATGCTTTCAATGCAATTCCAGTCTACCTCCTGAAATCGGTTTCCTGCAATTCTGCCCCGCTTTCAAGTCCTCTTGGCAGCCTTACTTCAGTCTATTTTTGGACGATAGCTGTCATTTATAACTCTGCAGGTTTGTGAATTACAGTGCCCCTGAGCTCCTTTCTTCAACTCGCTTTCTTGTGACCTGGCCGCAACACCGCAGGATGGCTTCAGGCCCTAATCTGGTTCCGGCCCGGCATGCTGAGCCTTTGGTTAATTCCTCTTCCTGGTGGGAAATGAGAGTTAAATTTGCCCGTCCAGACACCTCCAGCTAGTCTCTCATTGGTTCTCGCTATTCCTGTTCTTCTTCCGCAGAAATTGCAAATTGGGCCAAACTGGAGGTTAAAGGCGCTGCCTTTCCAAGTGGGGAGAGTGTTAGTAAAGCGTCTGGAATGTTGCACCCGAGTACCAGGGGAGGAAAACTGAGACATATTTGAACACGTCTCCCGTTCACATGGTTGATCATACTTGGGTTCCACATGCATGTTTTAGCTGAAGGAAGAATACCTTAAACCTGGAGAGTTAAGACCCGTGTAATGGGTACCATGCAATATGACTTCAAAGGGTCTTCATTTGCTCACCGAACCTCTCCAATCCTATCACTGCTGCGTTTATGCCCCTGTACACATGCTTGATTCTCTTTCGGAGACATAGCAATGCATAGGTTTTAAGATACTTACAAGTCAGGTACATTCTTAGGCGTTTAATATGCGGTGTTGAGTCCATTTCGTTGAGCAAGGAGTAGCTCTTGTCTATTCCATATTTGGCTTAAGGAACTTTATCTGTGCTCATTTCAATCTCTGGTTTTATGCAGCACCCCAACTCACCTTTACCCTTAAGCAAGCATAAGTTGGTTTTCTAAATTTGAGACCCTGTTCTGTTCTGTAATTCAGTTCCTGTGTAGCCAAGTTTCCATTCCGTGTATTACTGATATCTTATGATGTTTCTTTTTCTGTGTGACTTATTTCAGTTAGAATCATCATACCTGAATCCACTCATTGTGCTGCTAAGGGCCTGATGACATAGATTTCATTGCTGAGTGATATTGCTTTGTAAGTCAATACCACAACTTCTTTATCCATTTTTCACTTTCTGCGATGTTGAACTTGTACTGTAAACGAGGTTCTTGTAAACAGAGCCGTTCCAAACTTTGGGGTGGCTGTGTCTTTTTGATTTTAATTTCCCTAAGCTATAGGACCATAAGTGGAAGTGCCCTAGGCTCTGTTGCTTTGTTTTTTAGATGTTTCAGGAAACACCATACACTTCTCCCAAGTGTCTGTTGGCAATTTACATCCCAACCATCAGCATAACAAGGCTCCCAGTTCTCCATGGCCTGTTGCCTTTCTGGATTTTACACTTTTTTCAGATGGCCCTTTTGACCGGGGGGAAGTGAGACTTCATTGTAGTGCAGATTTCCTTTGCAAGCTTGCTTGGTTGGCCAAAAAGGGCGTATGCGTTTTTTCCTGAATATATTCAGGAAAAAACGCATACGCCCTTTTTGGCCAAGTGCATCATTGTGGACGTTCTGCCTCTTTTCCTATGCTTTCAATGCAATTCCAGTCTACCTCCTGAAATCGGTTTCCTGCAATTCTGCCCCGCTTTCAAGTCCTCTTGGCAGCCTTACTTCAGTCTATTTTTGGACGATAGCTGTCATTTATAACTCTGCAGGTTTGTGAATTACAGTGCCCCTGAGCTCCTTTCTTCAACTCGCTTTCTTGTGACCTGGCCGCAACACCGCAGGATGGCTTCAGGCCCTAATCTGGTTCTGGCCCGGCATGCTGAGCCTTTGGTTAATTCCTCTTCCTGGTGGGAAATGAGAGTTAAATTTGCCCGTCCAGACACCTCCAGCTAGCCTCTCATTGGTTCTCGCTATTCCTGTTCATCTTCCGCAGAAATTGCAAACTGGGCCAAACAGGAGGTTAAAGGGACTGACTCTCCAAGTGGGGAGAGTGTTAGTAAAGCGTCTGGAATGTTGCACCCGAGTACCAGGGGAGGAAAACTGAGACATATTTGAACATGTCTCCCGATCACATGGTTGATCATACTCTAGGTTCCACATGCATGTTTTAGCTGAAGGAAGAATACCTTAAACCTGGGTAGTTGAAACCCGTGGAATGGGTACCATGCAATATGACTTCAAAGGGTCTTCATTTGCTCACCGAACCTCTCCAATCCTATCACTGCTGCGTTTATGCCCCTGTACACATGCTTGATTCTCTTTCGGAGACATAGCAATCCATAGGTTTTAAGATACTTACTAGTCAGGTACATTCTTAGGCGTTTAATATGGGGTGTTGAGTCCATTTCGTTGAGCAAGGAGTAGCTCTTGTCTATTCCATATTTGGCTTAAGGAACTTTATCTGTGCTCATTTCAATCTCTGGTTTTATGCAGCACCCCAACTCACCTTTACCCTTAAGCAAGAATAAGTTGGTTTTCTAAATTTGAGACCCTGTTCTGTTCTGTAATTCAGTTCCTGTGTAGCCAAGTTTACATTCCGTGTATTAGTGATATCTTATGATGTTTCTTTTTCTGTGTGACTTATTTCAGTTAGAATCATCATACCTGAATCCACTCATTGTGCTGCTAAGGGCCTGATGACACAGATTTCATTGCTGAGTGATATTGCTTTGTAAGTAAATACCACAACTTCTTTATCCATTTTTCACTTTCTGCGATGTTGAACTTGTACTGTAAACGAGGTTCTTGTAAACAGAGGCGTCCCAAACTTTGGGGTGGCTGTGTCTTTTTGATTTTAATTTCCCTAAGCTATAGGACCATAAGTGGCAGTGCCCTAGGCTCTGTTGCTTTGTTTTTTAGATGTTTCAGGAAACACCATACACTTCTCCCGAGTGGTTGTTGGCAATTTACATCCCGCCCATCAGCATAACAAGGCTCCCAGTTCTCCATGGCCTGTCCTGCCTTTCTGGATTTTACACTTTTTTCAGATGGCCCTTTTGACCGGGGGGAAGTGAGACTTCATTGTAGTGCAGATTTCCTTTGCAAGCTTGCTTGGTTGGCCAAAAAGGGCGTATGCGTTTTTTCCTGAATATATTCAGGAAAAAACGCATACGCCCTTTTTGGCCAAGTGCATCATTTTGGACGTTCTGCCTCTTTTCCTATGCTTGCAATGCAATTCCAGTCTACCTCCTGAAATCGGTTTCCTGCAATTCTGCCCCGCTTTCAAGTCCTCTTGGCAGCCTTACTTCAGTCTATTTTTGGACGATAGCTGTCATTTATAACTCTGCAGGTTTGTGAATTACAGTGCCCCTGAGCTCCTTTCTTCAACTCGCTTTCTTGTGACCTGGCCGCAACACCGCAGGATGGCTTCAGGACCTAATCTGGTTCCGGCCCGGCACGCTGAGCCTTTGGTTAATTCCTCTTCCTGGTGGGAAATGAGAGTTAAATTTGCCCGTCCAGACACCTCCAGCTAGCCTCTCATTGGTTCTCGCTATTCCTGTTCATCTTCCGCAGAAATTGCAAACTGGGCCAAACAGGAGGTTAAAGGGACTGACTCTCCAAGTGGGGAGAGTGTTAGTAAAGCGTCTGGAATGTTGCACCCGAGTACCAGGGGAGGAAAACTGAGACATATTTGAACATGTCTCCCGATCACATTGTTGATCATACTCTAGGTTCCATATGCATGTTTTAGCTGAAGGAAGAATACCTTAAACCTGGGTAGTTGAAACCCGTGGAATGGGTACCATGCAATATGACTTCAAAGGGTCTTCATTTGCTCACCGAACCTCTCCAATCCTATCACTGCTGCGTTTATGCCCCTGTACACATGCTTGATTCTCTTTCGGAGACATAGCAATGCATAGGTTTTAAGATACTTACAAGTCAGGTACATTCTTAGGCGTTTAATATGCGGTGTTGAGTCCATTTCGTTGAGCAAGGAGTAGCTCTTGTCTATTCCATATTTGGCTTAAGGAACTTTATCTGTGCTCATTTCAATCTCTGGTTTTATGCAGCACCCCAACTCACCTTTACCCTTAAGCAAGCATAAGTTGGTTTTCTAAATTTGAGACCCTGTTCTGTTCTGTAATTCAGTTCCTGTGTAGCCAAGTTTCCATTCCGTGTATTACTGATATCTTATGATGTTTCTTTTTCTGTGTGACTTATTTCAGTTAGAATCATCATACCTGAATCCACTCATTGTGCTGCTAAGGGCCTGATGACATAGATTTCATTGCTGAGTGATATTGCTTTGTAAGTCAATACCACAACTTCTTTATCCATTTTTCACTTTCTGCGATGTTGAACTTGTACTGTAAACGAGGTTCTTGTAAACAGAGCCGTTCCAAACTTTGGGGTGGCTGTGTCTTTTTGATTTTAATTTCCCTAAGCTATAGGACCATAAGTGGAAGTGCCCTAGGCTCTGTTGCTTTGTTTTTTAGATGTTTCAGGAAACACCATACACTTCTCCCAAGTGTCTGTTGGCAATTTACATCCCAACCATCAGCATAACAAGGCCCCCAGTTCTCCATGGCCTGTTGCCTTTCTGGATTTTACACTTTTTTCAGATGGCCCTTTTGACCGGGGGGAAGTGAGACTTCATTGTAGTGCAGATTTCCTTTGCAAGCTTGCTTGGTTGGCCAAAAAGGGCGTATGCGTTTTTTCCTGAATATATTCAGGAAAAAACGCATACGCCCTTTTTGGCCAAGTGCATCATTGTGGACGTTCTGCCTCTTTTCCTATGCTTTCAATGCAATTCCAGTCTACCTCCTGAAATCGGTTTCCTGCAATTCTGCCCCGCTTTCAAGTCCTCTTGGCAGCCTTACTTCAGTCTATTTTTGGACGATAGCTGTCATTTATAACTCTGCAGGTTTGTGAATTACAGTGCCCCTGAGCTCCTTTCTTCAACTCGCTTTCTTGTGACCTGGCCGCAACACCGCAGGATGGCTTCAGGCCCTAATCTGGTTCTGGCCCGGCATGCTGAGCCTTTGGTTAATTCCTCTTCCTGGTGGGAAATGAGAGTTAAATTTGCCCGTCCAGACACCTCCAGCTAGCCTCTCATTGGTTCTCGCTATTCCTGTTCATCTTCCGCAGAAATTGCAAACTGGGCCAAACAGGAGGTTAAAGGGACTGACTCTCCAAGTGGGGAGAGTGTTAGTAAAGCGTCTGGAATGTTGCACCCGAGTACCAGGGGAGGAAAACTGAGACATATTTGAACATGTCTCCCGATCACATGGTTGATCATACTCTAGGTTCCACATACATGTTTTAGCTGAAGGAAGAGTACCTTAAACCTGGGTAGTTGAAACCCGTGGAATGGGTACCATGCAATATGACTTCAAAGGGTCTTCATTTGCTCACCGAACCTCTCCAATCCTATCACTGCTGCGTTTATGCCCCTGTACACATGCTTGATTCTCTTTCGGAGACATAGCAATCCATAGGTTTTAAGATACTTACTAGTCAGGTACATTCTTAGGCGTTTAATATGGGGTGTTGAGTCCATTTCGTTGAGCAAGGAGTAGCTCTTGTCTATTCCATATTTGGCTTAAGGAACTTTATCTGTGCTCATTTCAATCTCTGGTTTTATGCAGCACCCCAACTCACCTTTACCCTTAAGCAAGAATAAGTTGGTTTTCTAAATTTGAGACCCTGTTCTGTTCTGTAATTCAGTTCCTGTGTAGCCAAGTTTACATTCCGTGTATTACTGATATCTTATGATGTTTCTTTTTCTGTGTGACTTATTTCAGTTAGAATCATCATACCTGAATCCACTCATTGTGCTGCTAAGGGCCTGATGACACAGATTTCATTGCTGAGTGATATTGCTTTGTAAGTAAATACCACAACTTCTTTATCCATTTTTCACTTTCTGCGATGTTGAACTTGTACTGTAAACGAGGTTTTTGTAAACAGAGGCGTCCCAAACTTTGGGGTGGCTGTGTCTTTTTGATTTTAATTTCCCTAAGCTATAGGACCATAAGTGGAAATACCCTAGGTTCTGTTGCTTTGTTTTTTAGATGTTTCAGGAAACACCATACACTTCTCTCGAGTGGTTGTTGGCAATTTACATCCCGCCCATCAGCATAACAAGGCTCCCAGTTCTCCATGGCCTGTCCTGCCTTTCTGGATTTTACACTTTTTTCAGATGGCCCTTTTGACCGGGGAGAAGTGAGACTTCATTGTAGTGCAGATTTCCTTTGCAAGCTTGCTTGGTTGGACAAAAACTGCGTATGCGTTTTTTCCTGAATATATTCAGGAAAAAACGCATACGCCCTTTTTGGCCAAGTGCATCATTGTGGACGTTCTGCCTCTTTTCCTATGCTTTCAATGCAATTCCAGTCTACCTCCTGAAATCGGTTTCCTGCAATTCTGCCCTGCTTTCAAGTCCTCTTGGCAGCCTTACTTCAGTCTATTTTTGGACGATAGCTGTCATTTATAACTATGCAGGTTTGTGAATTACAGTGCCCCTGAGCTCCTTTCTTCAACTTGCTTTCTTGTGACCTGGCCGCAACACCACAGGATGGCTTCAGGCCCTAATCTGGTTCCGGCACGGCACGCTGAGCCTTTGGTTATTTCCTCTTCCTGGTGGGAAATGAGAGTTAAATTTGCCCGTCCAGACACCTCCAGCTAGCCTCTCATTGGTTCTCGCTATTCCTGTTCATCTTCTGCAGAAATTGCAAACTGGGCCAAACAGGAGGTTAAAGGCGCTGACTCTCCAAGTGGGGAGAGTGTTAGTAAAGCGTCTGGAATGTTGCACCCGAGTACCAGGGGAGGAAAACTGAGACATATTTGAACACGTCTCCCGTTCACATGGTTGATCATACTTGGGTTCCACATGCATGTTTTAGCTGAAGGAAGAATACCTTAAACCTGGAGAGTTGAGACCCGTGTAATGGGTACCATGCAATATGACTTCAAAGGGTCTTCATTTGCTCACCGAACCTCTCCAATCCTATCACTGCTGCGTTTATGCCCCTGTACACATGCTTGATTCTCTTTTGGAGACATAGCAATCCATAGGTTTTAAGATACTTACTAGTCAGGTACATTCTTAGGCGTTTAATATGCGGTGTTGAGTCCATTTCGTTGAGCAAGGAGTAGCTCTTGTCTATTCCATATTTGACTTAAGGAACTTTATCTGTGCTCATTTCAATCTCTGGTTTTATGCAGCACCCCAACTCACCTTTACCCTTAAGCAAGCATAAGTTGGTTTTCTAAATTTGAGACCCTGTTCTGTTCTGTAATTCAGTTCCTGTGTAGCCAAGTTTCATTCCGTGTATTACTGATATCTTATGATGTTTCTTTTTCTGTGTGACTTATTTCAGTTAGAATCATCATACCTGAATCCACTCATTGTGATGCTAAGGGCCTGATGACATAGATTTCATTGCTGAGTGATATTGCTTTGTAAGTAAATACCACAACTTCTTTATCCATTTTTCACTTTCTGCGATGTTGAACTTGTACTGTAGACGAGGTTCTTGTAAACAGAGGCGTCCCAAACTTTGGGGTGGCTGTGTCTTTTTGATTTTAATTTCCCTAAGCTATAGGACCATAAGTGGCAGTGCCCTAGGCTCTGTTGCTTTGTTTTTTAGATGTTTCAGGAAACACCATACACTTCTCCCGAGTGTCTGTTGGCAATTTACATGCCGCCCATCAGCATAACAAGGCTCCCAGTTCTCCATGGCCTGTCCTGCCTTTCTGGATTTTACACTTTTTTCAGATGGCCCTTTTGACCGGGGGGAAGTGAGACTTCATTGTAGTGCAGATTTCCTTTGCAAGCTTGCTTGGTTGGCCAAAAAGGGCGTATGCGTTTTTTCCTGAATATATTCAGGAAAAAACGCATACGCCCTTTTTGGCCAAGTGCATCATTGTGGACGTTCTGCCTCTTTTCCTATGCTTTCAATGCAATTCCAGTCTACCTCCTGAAATCGGTTTCCTGCAATTCTGCCCTGCTTTCAAGTCCTCTCGGCAGCCTTACTTCAGTCTATTTTTGGACGATAGCTGTCATTTATAACTCTGCAGGTTTGTGAATTACAGTGCCCCTGAGCTCCTTTCTTCAACTTGCTTTCTTTTGAGCTGGCCGCAACACCGCAGGATGGCTTCAGGCCCTAATCTGGTTCCGGCACGGCACGCTGAGCCTTTGGTTATTTCCTCTTCCTGGTGGGAAATGAGAGTTAAATTTGCCCGTCCAGACACCTCCAGCTAGTCTCTCATTGGTTCTCGCTATTCCTGTTCTTCTTCCGCAGAAATTGCAAATTGGGCCAAACAGGAGGTTAAAGGCGCTGACTTTCCAAGTGGGGAGAGTGTTAGTAAAGCGTCTGGAATGTTGCACCCGAGTACCAGGGGAGGAAAACTGAGACATATTTGAACACGTCTCCCGTTCACATGGTTGATCATACTTGGGTTCCACATGCATGTTTTAGCTGAAGGAAGAATACCTTAAACCTGGAGAGTTAAGACCCGTGTAATGGGTACCATGCAATATGACTTCAAAGGGTCTTCATTTGCTCACCGAACCTCTCCAATCCTATCACTGCTGCGTTTATGCCCCTGTACACATGCTTGATTCTCTTTCGGAGACATAGCAATCCATAGGTTTTAAGATACTTACTAGTCAGGTACATTCTTAGGCGTTTAATATGCGGTGTTGAGTCCATTTCGTTGAGCAAGGAGTAGCTCTTGTCTATTCCATATTTGACTTAAGGAACTTTATCTGTGCTCATTTCAATCTCTGGTTTTATGCAGCACCCCAACTCACCTTTACCCTTAAGCAAGCATAAGTTGTTTTTCTAAATTTGAGACCCTGTTCTGTTCTGTAATTCAGTTCCTGTGTAGCCAAGTTTACATTCCGTGTATTACTGATATCTTATGATGTTTCTTTTTCTGTGTGACTTACTTCAGTTAGAATCATCATACCTGAATCCACTCATTGTGCTGCTAAGGGCCTGATGACACAGATTTCATTGCTGAGTGATATTGCTTTGTAAGTAAATACCACAACTTCTTTATCCATTTTTCACTTTCTGCGATGTTGAACTTGTACTGTAAACGAGGTTCTTGTAAACAGAGCCGTTCCAAACTTTGGGGTGGCTGTGTCTTTTTGATTTTAATTTCCCTAAGCTATAGGACCATAAGTGGAAGTGCCCTAGGTTCTGTTGCTTTGTTTTTTAGATGTTTCAGGAAACACCATACACTTCTCCCGAGTGGTTGTTGGCAATTTACATCCCGCCCATCAGCATAACAAGGCTCCCAGTTCTCCATGGCCTGTCCTGCCTTTCTGGATTTTACACTTTTTTCAGATGGCCCTTTTGACCGGGGGGAAGTGAGACTTCATTGTAGTGCAGATTTCCTTTGCAAGCTTGCTTGGTTGGCCAAAAAGGGCGTATGCGTTTTTTCCTGAATATATTCAGGAAAAAACGCATACGCCCTTTTTGGCCAAGTGCATCATTGTGGACGTTCTGCCTCTTTTCCTATGCTTTCAATGCAATTCCAGTCTACCTCCTGAAATCGGTTTCCTGCAATTCTGCCCCGCTTTCAAGTCCTCTTGGCAGCCTTACTTCAGTCTAGTTTTGGACGATAGCTGTCATTTATAACTCTGCAGGTTTGTGAATTACAGTGCCCCTGAGCTCCTTTCTTCAACTCGCTTTCTTGTGACCTGGCCGCAACACCGCAGGATGGCTTCAGGCCCTAATCTGGTTCTGGCATGGCACGCTGAGCCTTTGGTTAATTCCTCTTCCTGGTAGGAAATGAGAGTTAAATTTGCCCGTCCAGAAACCTCCAGCTAGTCTCCGTTGGTTCTCGCTATTCCTGTTCATCTTCCGCAGAAATTGCAAACTGGGCCAAACAGGAGGTTAAAGGGACTGACTCTCCAAGTGGGGAGAGTGTTAGTAAAGCGTCTGGAATGTTGCACCCGAGTACCAGGGTACGAAAACTGAGACATATTTGAACACGTCTCCCGATCACATGGTTGATCATACTCTAGGTTCCACATGCATGTTTTAGCTGAAGGAAGAATACCTTAAACCTGGGTAGTTGAAACCCGTGGAATGGGTACCATGCAATATGACTTCAAAGGGTCTTCATTTGCTCACCGAACCTCTCCAATCCTATCACTGCTGCGTTTATGCCCCTGTACACATGCTTGATTCTCTTTCGGAGACATAGCAATCCATAGGTTTTAAGATACTTACTAGTCAGGTACATTCTTAGGCGTTTAATATGCGGTGTTGAGTCCATTTCGTTGAGCAAGGAGTAGCTCTTGTCTATTCCATATTTGGCTTAAGGAACTTTATCTGTGCTCATTTCAATCTCTGGTTTTATGCAGCATCCCAACTCACCTTTACCCTTAAGCAAGCAAAGTTGTTTTTCTAAATTTGAGTCCCTGTTCTGTTCTGTAATTCAGTTCCTGTGTAGCCAAGTTTACATTCCGTGTATTACTGATATCTTATGATGTTTCTTTTTCTGTGTGACTTACTTCAGTTAGAATCATCATACCTGAATCCACTCATTGTGCTGCTAAGGGCCTGATGACACAGATTTCATTGCTGAGTGATATTGCTTTGTAAGTAAATACCACAACTTCTTTATCCATTTTTCACTTTCTGCGATGTTGAACTTGTACTGTAGACGAGGTTCTTGTAAACAGAGGCGTCCCAAACTTTGGGGTGGCTGTGTCTTTTTGATTTTAATTTCCCTAAGCTATAGGACCATAAGTGGCAGTGCCCTAGGCTCTTTTGCTTTGTTTTTTAGATGTTTCAGGAAACACCATACACTTCTCCGGAGTGGTTGTTGGCAATTTACATCCCGCCCATCAGCATAACAAGGCTCCCAGTTCTCCATGGCCTGTTGCCTTTCTGGATTTTACACTTTTTTCAGATGGCCCTTTTGACCGGGGGGAAGTGAGACTTCATTGTAGTGCAGATTTCCTTTGCAAGCTTGCTTGGTTGGCCAAAAAGGGCGTATGCGTTTTTTCCTGAATATATTCAGGAAAAAACGCATACGCCCTTTTTGGCCAAGTGCATCATTGTGGACGTTCTGCCTCTTTTCCTATGCTTTCAATGCAATTCCAGTCTACCTCCTGAAATCGGTTTCCTGCAATTCTGCCCCGCTTTCAAGTCCTCTTGGCAGCCTTACTTCAGTCTATTTTTGGACGATAGCTGTCATTTATAACTCTGCAGGTTTGTGAATTACAGTGCCCCTGAGCTCCTTTCTTCAACTCGCTTTCTTGTGACCTGGCCGCAACACCGCAGGATGGCTTCAGGCCCTAATCTGGTTCCGGCCCGGCATGCTGAGCCTTTGGTTAATTGCTCTTCCTGGTGGGAAATGAGAGTTAAATTTGCCCGTCCAGACACCTCCAGCTAGCCTCTCATTGGTTCTCGCTATTCCTGTTCATCTTCCGCAGAAATTGCAAACTGGGCCAAACAGGAGGTTAAAGGGACTGACTCTCCAAGTGGGGAGAGTGTTAGTAAAGCGTCTGGAATGTTGCACCCGAGTACCAGGGGAGGAAAACTGAGACATATTTGAACACGTCTCCCGATCACATGGTTGATCATACTCTAGGTTCCACATGCATGTTTTAGCTGAAGGAAGAATACCTTAAACCTGGGTAGTTGAAACCCGTGGAATGGGTACCATGCAATATGACTTCAAAGGGTCTTCATTTGCTCACCGAACCTCTCCAATCCTATCACTGCTGCGTTTATGCCCCTGTACACATGCTTGATTCTCTTTCGGAGACATAGCAATCCATAGGTTTTAAGATACTTACTAGTCAGGTACATTCTTAGCCGTTTAATATGGGGTGTTGAGTCCATTTCGTTGAGCAAGGAGTAGCTCTTGTCTCTTCCATATTTGGCTTAAGGAACTTTATCTGTGCTCATTTCAATCTCTGGTTTTATGCAGCACCCCAACTCACCTTTACCTTTAAGCAAGAATAAGTTGGTTTTCTAAATTTGAGACCCTGTTCTGTTCTGTAATTCAGTTCCTGTGTAGCCAAGTTTACATTCCGTGTATTACTGATATCTTATGATGTTTCTTTTTCTGTGTGACTTATTTCAGTTAGAATCATCATACCTGAATCCACTCATTGTGATGCTAAGGGCCTGATGACATAGATTTCATTGCTGAGTGATATTGCTTTGTAAGTAAATACCACAACTTCTTTATCCATTTTTCACTTTCTGCGATGTTGAACTTGTACTGTAAATGAGGTTCTTGTAAACAGAGCCGTTCCAAACTTTGGGGTGGCTGTGTCTTTTTGATTTTAATTTCCCTAAGCTATAGGACCATAAGTGGAAGTGCCCTAGGTTCTGTTGCTTTGTTTTTTAGATGTTTCAGGAAACACCATACACTTCTCCCGAGTGTCTGTTGGCAATTTACATCCCGCCCATCAGCATAACAAGGCTCCCAGTTCTCCATGGCCTGTCCTGCCTTTCTGGATTTTACACTTTTTTCAGATGGCCCTTTTGACCGGGGGGAAGTGAGACTTCATTGTAGTGCAGATTTCCTTTGCAAGCTTGCTTGGTTGGCCAAAAAGGGCGTATGCGTTTTTTCCTGAATATATTCAGGAAAAAACGCATACGCCCTTTTTGGCCAATGCATCATTGTGGACGTTCTGCCTCTTTTCCTATGCTTTCAATGCAATTCCAGTCTACCTCCTGAAATCGGTTTCCTGCAATTCTGCCCCGCTTTCAAGTCCTCTTGGCAGCCTTACTTCAGTCTATTTTTGGACGATAGCTGTCATTTATAACTCTGCAGGTTTGTGAATTACAGTGCCCCTGAGCTCCTTTCTTCAACTCGCTTTCTTGTGACCTGGCCGCAACACCGCAGGATGGCTTCAGGCCCTAATCTGGTTCCGGCACGGCACGCTGAGCCTTTGGTTATTTCCTCTTCCTGGTGGGAAATGAGAGTTAAATTTGCCCGTCGAGAAACCTCCAGCTAGCCTCTCATTGGTTCTCGCTATTCCTATTCATCTTCCGCAGAAATAGCAAACTGGGCCAAACAGGAGGTTAAAGGCGCTGACTCTCCAAGTGGGGAGAGTGTTAGTAAAGCGTCTGGAATGTTGCACCCGAATACCAGGGGAGGAAAACTGAGACATATTTGAACACGTCTCCCGTTCACATGGTTGATCATACTTGGGTTCCACATGCATGTTTTAGCTGAAGGAAGAATACCTTAAACCTGGGTAGTTGAAACCCGTGGAATGGGTACCATGCAATATGACTTCAAAGGGTCTTCATTTGCTCACCGAACCTCTCCAATCCTATCACTGCTGCGTTTATGCCCCTGTACACATGCTTGATTCTCTTTCGGAGACATAGCAATCCATAGGTTTTAAGATACTTACAAGTCAGGTACATTCTTAGGCGTTTAATATGCGGTGTTGAGTCCATTTCGTTGAGCAAGGAGTAGCTCTAGTCTATTCCATATTTGGCTTAAGGAACTTTATCTGTGCTCATTTCAATCTCTGGTTTTATGCAGCACCCCAACTCACCTTTACCCTTAAGCAAGAATAAGTTGGTTTTCTAAATTTGAGACCCTGTTCTGTTCTGTAATTCAGTTCCTGTGTAGCCAAGTTTACATTCCGTGTATTACTGATATCTTAAGATGTTTCTTTTTCTGTGTGACTTATTTCAGTTAGAATCATCATACCTGAATCCACTCATTGTGCTGCTAAGGGCCTGATGACACAGATTTCATTGCTGAGTGATATTGCTTTGTAAGTAAATACCACAACTTCTTTATCCATTTTTCAATTTCTGCGATGTTGAACTTGTACTGTAAACGAGGTTCTTGTAAACAGAGCCGTTCCAAACTTTGGGGTGGCTGTGTCTTTTTGATTTTAATTTCCCTAAGCTATAGGACCATAAGTGGAAGTGCCCTAGGTTCTGTTGCTTTGTTTTTTAGATGTTTCAGGAAACACCATACACTTCTCCCGAGTGGTTGTTGGCAATTTACATCCCGCCCATCAGCATAACAAGGCTCCCAGTTCTCCATGGCCTGTCCTGCCTTTCTGGATTTTACACTTTTTTCAGATGGCCCTTTTGACCGGGGGGAAGTGAGACTTCATTGTAGTGCAGATTTCCTTTGCAAGCTTGCTTGGTTGGCCAAAAAGGGCGTATGCGTTTTTTCCTGAATATATTCAGGAAAAAACGCATACGCCCTTTTTGGCCAAGTGCATCATTGTGGACGTTCTGCCTCTTTTCCTATGCTTTCAATGCAATTCCAGTCTACCTCCTGAAATCGGTTTCCTGCAATTCTGCCCCACTTTCAAGTCCTCTTGGCAGCCTTACTTCAGTCTATTTTTGGACGATAGCTGTCATTTATAACTCTGCAGGTTTGTGAATTACAGTGCCCCTGAGCTCCTTTCTTCAACTCGCTTTCTTTTGAGCTGGCCGCAACACCGCAGGATGGCTTCAGGCCCTAATCTGGTTCCGGTACGGCACGCTGAGCCTTTGGTTATTTCCTCTTCCTGATGGGAAATGAGAGTTAAATTTGCCCGTCCAGACACCTCCAGCTAGCCTCTCATTGGTTCTCGCTATTCCTGTTCATCTTCCGCAGAAATTGCAAACAGGGCCAACAGGAGGTTAAAGGCGCTGACTCTCCAATTGGGGAGAGTGTTAGTAAAGCGTCTGGAATGTTGCACCCGAGTACCAGGGGAGGAAAACTGAGACATATTTGAACACGTCTCCCGTTCACATGGTTGATCATACTTGGGTTCCACATGCATGTTTTAGCTGAAGGAAGAATACCTTAAACCTGGAGAGTTGAGACCCGTGTAATGGGTACCATGCAATATGACTTCAAAGGGTCTTCATTTGCTCACCGAACCTCTCCAATCCTATCACTGCTGCGTTTATGCCCCTGTACACATGCTTGATTCTCTTTTGGAGACATAGCAATCCATAGGTTTTACGATACTTACTAGTCAGGTACATTCTTAGGCGTTTAATATGCGGTGTTGAGTCCATTTCGTTGAGCAAGGAGTAGCTCTTGTCTATTCCATATTTGACTTAAGGAACTTTATCTGTGCTCATTTCAATCTCTGGTTTTATGCAGCACCCCAACTCACCTTTACCCTTAAGCAAGAATAAGTTGGTTTTCTAAATTTGAGACCCTGTTCTGTTCTGTAATTCAGTTCCTGTGTAGCCAAGTTTACATTCCGTGTATTACTGATATCTTATGATGTTTCTTTTTCTGTGTGACTTATTTCAGTTAGAATCATCATACGTGAATCCACTCATTGTGATGCTAAGGGCCTGATGACATAGATTTCATTGCTGAGTGATATTGCTTTGTAAGTAAATACCACAACTTCTTTATCCATTTTTCACTTTCTGCGATGTTGAACTTGTACTGTAAACGAGGTTCTTGTAAACAGAGGCGTCCCAAACTTTGGGGTGGCTGTGTCTTTTTGATTTTAATTTCCCTAAGCTATAGCACCATAAGTGGCAGTGCCCTAGGCTCTGTTGCTTTGTTTTTTAGATGTTTCAGGAAACACCATACACTTCTCCCGAGTGTCTGTTGGCAATTTACATCCCGCCCATCAGCATAACAAGGCTCCCAGTTCTCCATGGCCTGTCCTGCCTTTCTGGATTTTACACTTTTTTCAGATGGTCCTTTTGACCGGGGGGAAGTGAGACTTCATTGTAGTGCAGATTTCCTTTGCAAGCTTGCTTGGTTGGCCAAAAAGGGCGTATGCGTTTTTTCCTGAATATATTCAGGAAAAAACGCATACGCCCTTTTTGGCCAAGTGCATCATTGTGGACGTTCTGCCTCTTTTCCTATGCTTTCAATGCAATTCCAGTCTACCTCCTGAAATCGGTTTCCTGCAATTCTGCCCCACTTTCAAGTCCTCTTGGCAGCCTTACTTCAGTCTATTTTTGGACGATAGCTGTCATTTATAACTCTGCAGGTTTGTGAATTACAGTGCCCCTGAGCTCCTTTCTTCAACTCGCTTTCTTTTGAGCTGGCCGCAACACCGCAGGATGGCTTCAGGCCCTAATCTGGTTCCGGTACGGCACGCTGAGCCTTTGGTTATTTCCTCTTCCTGATGGGAAATGAGAGTTAAATTTGCCCGTCCAGACACCTCCAGCTAGCCTCTCATTGGTTCTCGCTATTCCTGTTCATCTTCCGCAGAAATTGCAAACAGGGCCAACAGGAGGTTAAAGGCGCTGACTCTCCAATTGGGGAGAGTGTTAGTAAAGCGTCTGGAATGTTGCACCCGAGTACCAGGGGAGGAAAACTGAGACATATTTGAACACGTCTCCCGTTCACATGGTTGATCATACTTGGGTTCCACATGCATGTTTTAGCTGAAGGAAGAATACCTTAAACCTGGAGAGTTGAGACCCGTGTAATGGGTACCATGCAATATGACTTCAAAGGGTCTTCATTTGCTCACCGAACCTCTCCAATCCTATCACTGCTGCGTTTATGCCCCTGTACACATGCTTGATTCTCTTTTGGAGACATAGCAATCCATAGGTTTTACGATACTTACTAGTCAGGTACATTCTTAGGCGTTTAATATGCGGTGTTGAGTCCATTTCGTTGAGCAAGGAGTAGCTCTTGTCTATTCCATATTTGACTTAAGGAACTTTATCTGTGCTCATTTCAATCTCTGGTTTTATGCAGCACCCCAACTCACCTTTACCCTTAAGCAAGAATAAGTTGGTTTTCTAAATTTGAGACCCTGTTCTGTTCTGTAATTCAGTTCCTGTGTAGCCAAGTTTACATTCCGTGTATTACTGATATCTTATGATGTTTCTTTTTCTGTGTGACTTATTTCAGTTAGAATCATCATACGTGAATCCACTCATTGTGATGCTAAGGGCCTGATGACATAGATTTCATTGCTGAGTGATATTGCTTTGTAAGTAAATACCACAACTTCTTTATCCATTTTTCACTTTCTGCGATGTTGAACTTGTACTGTAAACGAGGTTCTTGTAAACAGAGGCGTCCCAAACTTTGGGGTGGCTGTGTCTTTTTGATTTTAATTTCCCTAAGCTATAGCACCATAAGTGGCAGTGCCCTAGGCTCTGTTGCTTTGTTTTTTAGATGTTTCAGGAAACACCATACACTTCTCCCGAGTGTCTGTTGGCAATTTACATCCCGCCCATCAGCATAACAAGGCTCCCAGTTCTCCATGGCCTGTCCTGCCTTTCTGGATTTTACACTTTTTTCAGATGGTCCTTTTGACCGGGGGGAAGTGAGACTTCATTGTAGTGCAGATTTCCTTTGCAAGCTTGCTTGGTTGGCCAAAAAGGGCGTATGCGTTTTTTCCTGAATATATTCAGGAAAAAACGCATACGCCCTTTTTGGCCAAGTGCATCATTGTGGACGTTCTGCCTCTTTTCCTATGCTTTCAATGCAATTCCAGTCTACCTCCTGAAATCGGTTTCCTGCAATTCTGCCCGCTTTCAAGTCCTCTTGGCAGCCTTACTTCAGTCTATTTTTGGACGATAGCTGTCATTTATAACTCTGCAGGTTTGTGAATTACAGTGCCCCTGAGCTCCTTTCTTCAACTCGCTTTCTTGTGACCTGGCCGCAACACCGCAGGATGGCTTCAGGCCCTAATCAGGTTCCGGCCCTGCATGCTGAGCCTTTGGTTAATTCCTCTTCCTGGTGGGAAATGAGAGTTAAATTTGCCCATCCAGACACCTCCAGCTAGCCTCTCATTGGTTTTCGCTATTCCTGTTCATCTTCCGCAGAAATTGCAAACTGGGCCAAACAGGAGGTTAAAGGGACTGACTCTCCAAGTGGGGAGAGTGTTAGTAAAGCGTCTGGAATGTTGCACCCGAGTACCAGGGGAGGAAAACTGAGACATATTTGAACACGTCTCCCGATCACATGGTTGATCATACTCTAGGTTCCACATGCATGTTTTAGCTGAAGGAAGAATACCTTAAACCTGGGTAGTTGAAACCCGTGGAATGGGTACCATGCAATATGACTTCAAAGGGTCTTCATTTGCTCACCGCACCTCTCCAATCCTATCACTGCTGCGTTTATGCCCCTGTACACATGCTTGATTCTCTTTCGGAGACATAGCAATCCATAGGTTTTAAGATACTTACAAGTCAGGTACATTCTTAGGCGTTTAATATGGGGTGTTGAGTCCATTTCGTTGAGCAAGGAGTAGCTCTTGTCTATTCCATATTTGGCTTAAGGAACTTTATCTGTGCTCATTTCAATCTCTGGTTTTATGCAGCACCCCAACTCACCTTTACCTTTAAGCAAGAATAAGTTGTTTTTCTAAATTTGAGACCCTGTTCTGTTCTGTAATTCAGTTCCTGTGTAGCCAAGTTTACATTCCGTGTATTACTGATATCTTATGATGTTTCTTTTTCTGTGTGACTTATTTCAGTTAGAATCATCATACCTGAATCCACTCATTGTGCTGCTACGGGCCTGATGACACAGATTTCATTGCTGAGTGATATTGCTTTGTAAGTAAATACCACAACTTCTTTATCCATTTTTCACTTTCTGCGATGTTGAACTTGTACTGTAAACGAGGTTCTTGTAAACAGAGGCGTCCCAAACTTTGGGGTGGCTGTGTCTTTTTGATTTTAATTTCCCTAAGCTATAGGACCATAAGTGGCAGTGCCCTAGGCTCTGTTGCTTTGTTTTTTAGATGTTTCAGGAAACACCATACACTTCGCACGAGTGTCTATTGGCAATTTACATCCCGCCCATCAGGATAACAAGGCTCCCAGTTCTCCATGGCCTGTCCTGCCTTTCTGGATTTTACACTTTTTTCAGATGGCCCTTTTGACCGGGGGGAAGTGAGACTTCATTGTAGTGCAGATTTCCTTTGCAAGCTTGCTTGGTTGGCCAAAAAGGGCGTATGCGTTTTTTCCTGAATATATTCAGGAAAAAACGCATACGCCCTTTTTGGCCAAGTGCATCATTGTGGACGTTCTGCCTCTTTTCCTATGCTTTCAATGCAATTCCAGTCTACCTCCTGAAATCGGTTTCCTGCAATTCTGCCCCGCTTTCAAGTCCTCTTGGCAGCCTTACTTCAGTCTATTTTTGGACGATAGCTGTCATTTATAACTCTGCAGGTTTGTGAATTACAGTGCCCCTGAGCTCCTTTCTTCAACTCGCTTTCTTGTGACCTGGCCGCAACACCGCAGGATGGCTTCAGGCCCTAATCTGGTTCCGGCCCGGCATGCTGAGCCTTTGGTTAATTCCTCTTCCTGGTGGGAAATGAGAGTTAAATTTGCCCGTCCAGACACCTCCAGCTAGCCTCTCATTGGTTCTCGCTATTCCTGTTCATCTTCCACAGAAATTGCAAACTGGGCCAAACAGGAGGTTAAAGGGACTGACTCTCCAAGTGGGGAGAGTGTTAGTAAAGCGTCTGGAATGTTGCACCCGAGTACCAGGGGAGGAAAACTGAGACATATTTGAACACGTCTCCCGATCACATGGTTGATCATACTCTAGGTTCCACATGCATGTTTTAGCTGAAGGAAGAATACCTTAAACCTGGGTAGTTGAAACCCGTGGAATGGGTACCATGCAATATGACTTCAAAGGGTCTTCATTTGCTCACCGAACCTCTCCAATCCTATCACTGCTGCGTTTATGCCCCTGTACACATGCTTGATTCTCTTTCGGAGACATAGCAATCCATAGGTTTTAAGATACTTACTAGTCAGGTACATTCTTAGGCGTTTAATATGGGGTGTTGAGTCCATTTCGTTGAGCAAGGAGTAGCTCTTGTCTATTCCATATTTGGCTTAAGGAACTTTATCTGTGCTCATTTCAATCTCTGGTTTTATGCAGCACCCCAACTCACCTTTACCCTTAAGCAAGCATAAGTTGGTTTTCTAAATTTGAGACCCTGTTCTGTTCTGTAATTCAGTTCCTGTGTAGCCAAGTTTCCATTCCGTGTATTACTGATATCTTATGATGTTTCTTTTTCTGTGTGACTTATTTCAGTTAGAATCATCATACCTGAATCCACTCATTGTGCTGCTACGGGCCTGATGACACAGATTTCATTGCTGAGTGATATTGCTTTGTAAGTAAATACCACAACTTCTTTATCCATTTTTCACTTTCTGCGATGTTGAACTTGTACTGTAAACGAGGTTCTTGTAAACAGAGCCATTCCAAACTTTGGGGTGGCTGTGTCTTTTTGATTTTAATTTCCCTAAGCTATAGGACCATAAGTGGAAGTGCCCTAGGCTCTGTTGCTTTGTTTTTTAGATGTTTCAGGAAACACCATACACTTCTCCCAAGTGTCTGTTGGCAATTTACATCCCGCCCATCAGCATAACAAGGCTCCCAGTTCTCAATGGCCTGTTGCCTTTCTGGATTTTACACTTTTTTCAGATGGCCCTTTTGACCGGGGGGAAGTGAGACTTCATTGTAGTGCAGATTTCCTTTGCAAGCTTGCTTGGTTGGCCAAAAAGGGCGTATGCGTTTTTTCCTGAATATATTCAGGAGAAAACGCATACACCCTTTTTGGCCAAGTGCATCATTGTGGACGTTCTGCCTCTTTTCCTATGCTTTCAATGCAATTGCAGTCTACCTCCTGAAATCGGTTTCCTGCAATTCTGCCCCGCTTTCAAGTCCTCTTGGCAGCCTTACTTCAGTCTATTTTTGGACGATAGCTGTCATTTATAACTCTGCAGGTTTGTGAATTACAGTGCCCCTGAGCTCCTTTCTTCAACTCGCTTTCTTGTGACCTGGCCGCAACACCGCAGGATGGCTTCAGGCCCTAATCTGGTTCCGGCCCAGCATGCTGAGCCTTTGGTTATTTCCTCTTCCTGGTGGGAAATGAGAGTTAAATTTGCCCGTCCAGACACCTCCAGCTAGCCTCTCATTGGTTCTCGCTATTCCTGTTCATCTTCCGCAGAAATTGCAAACTGGGCCAAACAGGAGGTTAAAGGGACTGACTCTCCACGTGGGGAGAGTGTTAGTAAAGCGTCTGGAATGTTGCACCCGAGTACCAGGGGAGGAAAACTGAGACATATTTGAACACGTCGCCCGATCACATGGTTGATCATACTCTAGGTTCCACATGCATGTTTTAGCTGAAGGAAGAATACCTTAAACCTGGGTAGTTGAAACCCGTGGAATGGGTACCATGCAATATGACTTCAAAGGGTCTACATTTGCTCACCGCACCTCTCCAATCCTATCACTGCTGCGTTTATGCCCCTGTACACATGCTTGATTCTCTTTCGGAGACATAGCAATCCATAGGTTTTAAGATACTTACTAGTCAGGTACATTCTTAGGCGTTTAATATGGGGTGTTGAGTCCATTTCGTTGAGCAAGGAGTAGCTCTTGTCTATTCCATATTTGGCTTAAGGAACTTTATCTGTGCTCATTTCAATCTCTGGTTTTATGCAGCACCCCAACTCACCTTTACCCTTAAGCAAGCATAAGTTGGTTTTCTAAATTTGAGACCCTGTTCTGTTTTGGAATGCAGTTCCTGTGTAGCCAAGGTTCCATTCCGTGTATTACTGATATCTTATGATGTTTCTTTTTCTGTGTGACTTATTTCAGTTAGAATCATCATACCTGAATCCACTCATTGTGCTGCTACGGGCCTGATGACACAGATTTCATTGCTGAGTGATATTGCTTTGTAAGTAAATACCACAACTTCTTTATCCATTTTTCACTTTCTGCGATGTTGAACTTGTACTGTAAACGAGGTTCTTGTAAACAGAGCCGTTCCAAACTTTGGGGTGGCTGTGTCTTTTTGATTTTAATTTCCCTAAGCTATAGGACCATACGTGGAAGTGCCCTAGGCTCTGTTGCTTTGTTTTTTAGATGTTTCAGGAAACACCATACACTTCTCCCAAGTGTCTGTTGGCAATTTACATCCCGCCCATCAGCATAACAAGGCTCCCAGTTCTCAATGGCCTGTTGCCTTTCTGGATTTTACACTTTTTTCAGATGGCCCTTTTGGCCGGGGGGAAGTGAGACTTCATTGTAGTGCAGATTTCCTTTGCAAGCTTGCTTGGTTGGCCAAAAAGGGCGTATGCGTTTTTTCCTGAATATATTCAGGAGAAAACGCATACACTCTTTTTGGCCAAGTGCATCATTGTGGACGTTCTGCCTCTTTTCCTATGCTTTCAATGCAATTCCAGTCTACCTCCTGAAATCGGTTTCCTGCAATTCTGCCCCGCTTTCAAGTCCTCTTGGCAGCCTTACTTCAGTCTATTTTTGGACGATAGCTGTCATTTATAACTCTGCAGGTTTGTGAATTACAGTGCCCCTGAGCTCCTTTCTTCAACTCGCTTTCTTGTGACCTGGCCGCAACACCGCAGGATGGCTTCAGGCCCTAATCTGGTTCCGGCCCGGCATGCTGAGCCTTTGGTTAATTCCTCTTCCTGGTGGGAAATGAGAGTTAAATTTGCCCGTCCAGACACCTCCAGCTAGCCTCTCATTGGTTCTCACTATTCCTGTTCATCTTCCGCAGAAATTGCAAACTGGGCCAAACAGGAGGTTAAAGGGACTGACTCTCCAAGTGGGGAGAGTGTTAGTAAAGCGTCTGGAATGTTGCACCCGAGTACCAGGGGAGGAAAACTGAGACATATTTGAACACGTCTCCCGATCACATTGTTGATCATACTCTAGGTTCCATATGCATGTTTTAGCTGAAGGAAGAATACCTTAAACCTGGGTAGTTGAAACCCGTGGAATGGGTACCATGCAATATGACTTCAAAGGGTCTTCATTTGCTCACCGAACCTCTCCAATCCTATCACTGCTGCGTTTATGCCCCTGTACACACGCTTGATTCTCTTTCGGAGACATAGCAATCCATAGGTTTTAAGATACTTACTAGTCAGGTACATTCTTAGGCGTTTAATATGGGGTGTTGAGTCCATTTCGTTGAGCAAGGAGTAGCTCTTGTCTATTCCATATTTGGCTTAAGGAACTTTATCTGTGCTCATTTCAATCTCTGGTTTTATGCAACACCCCAACTCACCTTTACCCTTAAGCAAGCATAAGTTGGTTTTCTAAATTTGAGACCCTGTTCTGTTCTGTAATTCAGTTCCTGTGTAGCCAAGTTTCCATTCCGTGTATTACTGATATCTTATGATGTTTCTTTTTCTGTGTGACTTATTTCAGTTAGAATCATCATACCTGAATCCACTCATTGTGCTGCTACGGGCCTGATGACACAGATTTCATTGCTGAGTGATATTGCTTTGTAAGTAAATACCACAACTTCTTTATCCATTTTTCACTTTCTGCGATGTTGAACTTGTACTGTAAACGAGGTTCTTGTAAACAGAGCCGTTCCAAACTTTGGGGTGGCTGTGTCTTTTTGATTTTAATTTCCCTAAGCTATAGGACCATAAGTGGAAGTGCCCTAGGCTCTGTTGCTTTGTTTTTTAGATGTTTCAGGAAACACCATACACTTCTCCCAAGTGTCTGTTGGCAATTTACATCCCGCCCATCAGCATAACAAGGCTCCCAGTTCTCAATGGCCTGTTGCCTTTCTGGATTTTACACTTTTTTCAGATGGCCCTTTTGACCGGGGGGAAGTGAGACTTCATTGTAGTGCAGATTTCCTTTGCAAGCTTGCTTGGTTGGCCAAAAAGGGCGTATGCGTTTTTTCCTGAATATATTCAGGAGAAAACGCATACACCCTTTTTGGCCAAGTGCATCATTGTGGACGTTCTGCCTCTTTTCCTATGCTTTCAATGCAATTGCAGTCTACCTCCTGAAATCGGTTTCCTGCAATTCTGCCCCGCTTTCAAGTCCTCTTGGCAGCCTTACTTCAGTCTATTTTTGGACGATAGCTGTCATTTATAACTCTGCAGGTTTGTGAATTACAGTGCCCCTGAGCTCCTTTCTTCAACTCGCTTTCTTGTGACCTGGCCGCAACACCGCAGGATGGCTTCAGGCCCTAATCTGGTTCCGGCCCAGCATGCTGAGCCTTTGGTTAATTCCTCTTCCTGGTGGGAAATGAGAGTTAAATTTGCCCGTCCAGACACCTCCAGCTAGCCTCTCATTGGTTCTCGCTATTCCTGTTCATCTTCCGCAGAAATTGCAAACTGGGCCAAACAGGAGGTTTAAGGGACTGACTCTCCACGTGGGGAGAGTGTTAGTAAAGCGTCTGGAATGTTGCACCCGAGTACCAGGGGAGGAAAACTGAGACATATTTGAACACGTCGCCCGATCACATGGTTGATCATACTCTAGGTTCCACATGCATGTTTTAGCTGAAGGAAGAATACCTTAAACCTGGGTAGTTGAAACCCGTGGAATGGGTACCATGCAATATGACTTCAAAGGGTCTACATTTGCTCACCGCACCTCTCCAATCCTATCACTGCTGCGTTTATGCCCCTGTACACATGCTTGATTCTCTTTCGGAGACATAGCAATCCATAGGTTTTAAGATACTTACTAGTCAGGTACATTCTTAGGCGTTTAATATGGGGTGTTGAGTCCATTTCGTTGAGCAAGGAGTAGCTCTTGTCTATTCCATATTTGGCTTAAGGAACTTTATCTGTGCTCATTTCAATCTCTGGTTTTATGCAGCACCCCAACTCACCTTTACCCTTAAGCAAGCATAAGTTGGTTTTCTAAATTTGAGACCCTGTTCTGTTTTGGAATGCAGTTCCTGTGTAGCCAAGGTTCCATTCCGTGTATTACTGATATCTTATGATGTTTCTTTTTCTGTGTGACTTATTTCAGTTAGAATCATCATACCTGAATCCACTCATTGTGCTGCTACGGGCCTGATGACACAGATTTCATTGCTGAGTGATATTGCTTTGTAAGTAAATACCACAACTTCTTTATCCATTTTTCACTTTCTGCGATGTTGAACTTGTACTGTAAACGAGGTTCTTGTAAACAGAGCCGTTCCAAACTTTGGGGTGGCTGTGTCTTTTTGATTTTAATTTCCCTAAGCTATAGGACCATAAGTGGAAGTGCCCTAGGCTCTGTTGCTTTGTTTTTTAGATGTTTCAGGAAACACCATACACTTCTCCCAAGTGTCTGTTGGCAATTTACATCCCGCCCATCAGCATAACAAGGCTCCCAGTTCTCAATGGCCTGTTGCCTTTCTGGATTTTACACTTTTTTCAGATGGCCCTTTTGGCCGGGGGGAAGTGAGACTTCATTGTAGTGCAGATTTCCTTTGCAAGCTTGCTTGGTTGGCCAAAAAGGGCGTATGCGTTTTTTCCTGAATATATTCAGGAGAAAACGCATACACCCTTTTTGGCCAAGTGCATCATTGTGGACGTTCTGCCTCTTTTCCTATGCTTTCAATGCAATTGCAGTCTACCTCCTGAAATCGGTTTCCTGCAATTCTGCCCCGCTTTCAAGTCCTCTTGGCAGCCTTACTTCAGTCTATTTTTGGACGATAGCTGTCATTTATAACTCTGCAGGTTTGTGAATTACAGTGCCCCTGAGCTCCTTTCTTCAACTCGCTTTCTTGTGACCTGGCCGCAACACCGCAGGATGGCTTCAGGCCCTAATCTGGTTCCGGCCCGGCATGCTGAGCCTTTGGTTAATTCCTCTTCCTGGTGGGAAATGAGAGTTAAATTTGCCCGTCCAGACACCTCCAGCTAGCCTCTCATTGGTTCTCGCTATTCCTGTTCATCTTCCGCAGAAATTGCAAACTGGGCCAAACAGGAGGTTAAAGGGACTGACTCTCCAAGTGGGGAGAGTGTTAGTAAAGCGTCTGGAATGTTGCACCCGAGTACCAGGGGAGGAAAACTGAGACATATTTGAACACGTCTCCCGATCACATGGTTGATCATACTCTAGGTTCCACATGCATGTTTTAGCTGAAGGAAGAATACCTTAAACCTGGGTAGTTGAAACCCGTGGAATGGGTACCATGCAATATGACTTCAAAGGGTCTTCATTTGCTCACCGAACCTCTCCAATCCTATCACTGCTGCGTTTATGCCCCTGTACACATGCTTGATTCTCTTTCGGAGACATAGCAATCCATAGGTTTTAAGATACTTACTAGTCAGGTACATTCTTAGGCGTTTAATATGCGGTGTTGAGTCCATTTCGTTGAGCAAGGAGTAGCTCTTGTCTATTCCATATTTGGCTTAAGGAACTTTATCTGTGCTCATTTCAATCTCTGGTTTTATGCAGCACCCCAACTCACCTTTCCCCTTAAGCAAGCATAAGTTGGTTTTCTAAATTTGAGACCCTGTTCTGTTCTGTAATTCAGTTCCTGTGTAGCCAAGTTTACATTCCGTGTATTACTGATATCTTATGATGTTTCTTTTTCTGTGTGACTTATTTCAGTTAGAATCATCGTACCTGAATCCACTCATTGTGCTGCTAAGGGCCTGATGACACAGATTTCATTGCTGAGTGATATTGCTTTGTAAGTAAATACCACAACTTCTTTATCCATTTTTCACTTTCTGCGATGTTGAACTTGTACTGTAAACGAGGTTCTTGTAAACAGAGCCGTTCCAAACTTTGGGGTGGCTGTGTCTTTTTGATTTTAATTTCCCTAAGCTATAGGACCATAAGTGGAAGTGCCCTAGGCTCTGTTGCTTTGTTTTTTAGATGTTTCAGGAAACACCATACACTTCTCCCGAGTGGTTGTTGGCAATTTACATCCCGCCCATCAGCATAACAAGGCTCCCAGTTCTCCATGGCCTGTCCTGCCTTTCTGGATTTTACACTTTTTTCAGATGGCCCTTTTGGCCGGGGGGAAGTGAGACTTCATTGTAGTGCAGATTTCCTTTGCAAGCTTGCTTGGTTGGCCAAAAAGGGCGTATGCGTTTTTTCCTGAATATATTCAGGAGAAAACGCATACAACCTTTTTGGCCAAGTGCATCATTGTGGACGTTCTGCCTCTTTTCCTATGCTTTCAATGCAATTGCAGTCTACCTCCTGAAATCGGTTTCCTGCAATTCTGCCCCGCTTTCAAGTCCTCTTGGCAGCCTTACTTCAGTCTATTTTTGGACGATAGCTGTCATTTATAACTCTGCAGGTTTGTGAATTACAGTGCCCCTGAGCTCCTTTCTTCAACTCGCTTTCTTGTGACCTGGCCGCAACACCGCAGGATGGCTTCAGGCCCTAATCTGGTTCCGGCCCGGCATGCTGAGCCTTTGGTTAATTCCTCTTCCTGGTGGGAAATGAGAGTTAAATTTGCCCGTCCAGACACCTCCAGCTAGCCTCTCATTGGTTCTCGCTATTCCTGTTCATCTTCCGCAGAAATTGCAAACTGGGCCAAACAGGAGGTTAAAGGGACTGACTCTCCAAGTGGGGAGAGTGTTAGTAAAGCGTCTGGAATGTTGCACCCGAGTACCAGGGGAGGAAAACTGAGACATATTTGAACACGTCTCCCGATCACATGGTTGATCATACTCTAGGTTCCACATGCATGTTTTAGCTGAAGGAAGAATACCTTAAACCTGGGTAGTTGAAACCCGTGGAATGGGTACCATGCAATATGACTTCAAAGGGTCTTCATTTGCTCACCGAACCTCTCCAATCCTATCACTGCTGCGTTTATGCCCCTGTACACATGCTTGATTCTCTTTCGGAGACATAGCAATCCATAGGTTTTAAGATACTTACTAGTCAGGTACATTCTTAGGCGTTTAATATGCGGTGTTGAGTCCATTTCGTTGAGCAAGGAGTAGCTCTTGTCTATTCCATATTTGGCTTAAGGAACTTTATCTGTGCTCATTTCAATCTCTGGTTTTATGCAGCACCCCAACTCACCTTTCCCCTTAAGCAAGCATAAGTTGGTTTTCTAAATTTGAGACCCTGTTCTGTTCTGTAATTCAGTTCCTGTGTAGCCAAGTTTACATTCCGTGTATTACTGATATCTTATGATGTTTCTTTTTCTGTGTGACTTATTTCAGTTAGAATCATCGTACCTGAATCCACTCATTTTGCTGCTAAGGGCCTGATGACACAGATTTCATTGCTGAGTGATATTGCTTTGTAAGTAAATACCACAACTTCTTTATCCATTTTTCACTTTCTGCGATGTTGAACTTGTACTGTAAACGAGGTTCTTGTAAACAGAGCCGTTCCAAACTTTGGGGTGGCTGTGTCTTTTTGATTTTAATTTCCCTAAGCTATAGGACCATAAGTGGAAGTGCCCTAGGCTCTGTTGCTTTGTTTTTTAGATGTTTCAGGAAACACCATACACTTCTCCCGAGTGGTTGTTGGCAATTTACATCCCGCCCATCAGCATAACAAGGCTCCCAGTTCTCCATGGCCTGTCCTGCCTTTCTGGATTTTACACTTTTTTCAGATGGCCCTTTTGGCCGGGGGGAAGTGAGACTTCATTGTAGTGCAGATTTCCTTTGCAAGCTTGCTTGGTTGGCCAAAAAGGGCGTATGCGTTTTTTCCTGAATATATTCAGGAAAAAACGCATACGCCCTTTTTGGCCAAGTGCATCATTGTGGACGTTCTGCCTCTTTTCCTATGCTTTCAATGCAATTCCAGTCTACCTCCTGAAATCGGTTTCCTGCAATTCTGCCCCGCTTTCAAGTCCTCTTGGCAGCCTTACTTCAGTCTATTTTTGGACGATAGCTGTCATTTATAACTCTGCAGGTTTGTGAATTACAGTGCCCCTGAGCTCCTTTCTTCAACTCGCTTTCTTTTGAGCTGGCCGCAACACCGCAGGATGGATTCAGGCCCTAATCTGGTTCCGGTACGGCCATCTGAGCCTTTGGTTATTTCCTCTTCCTGGTGGGAAATGAGAGTTAAATTTGCCCGTCCAGACACCTCCAGCTAGTCTCTCATTGGTTCTCGCTATTCCTATTCATCTTCCGCAGAAATTGCAAACTGGGCCAAACAGGAGGTTAAAGGCGCTGACTCTCCAAGTGGGGAGAGTGTTAGTAAAGCGTCTGGAATGTTGCACCCGAGTACCAGGGGAGGAAAACTGAGACATATTTGAACACGTCTCCCGATCACATGGTTGATCATACTCTAGGTTCCACATGCATGTTTTAGCTGAAGGAAGAATACCTTAAACCTGGGTAGTTGAAACCCGTGGAATGGGTACCATGCAATATGACTTCAAAGGGTCTTCATTTGCTCACCGAACCTCTCCAATCCTATCACTGCTGCGTTTATGCCCCTGTACACATGCTTGATTCTCTTTCGGAGACATAGCAATCCATAGGTTTTAAGATACTTACTAGTCAGGTACATTCTTAGGCGTTTAATATGGGGTGTTGAGTCCATTTCGTTGAGCAAGGAGTAGCTCTTGTCTATTCCATATTTGGCTTAAGGAACTTTATCTGTGCTCATTTCAATCTCTGGTTTTATGCAGCACCCCAACTCACCTTTACCCTTAAGCAAGAATAAGTTGGTTTTCTAAATTTGAGACCCTGTTCTGTTCTGTAATTCAGTTCCTGTGTAGCCAAGTTTACATTCCGTGTATTACTGATATCTTATGATGTTTCTTTTTCTGTGTGACTTATTTCAGTTAGAATCATCATACCTGAATCCACTCATTGTGCTGCTAAGGGCCTGATGACATAGATTTCATTGCTGAGTGATATTGCTTTGTAAGTAAATACCACAACTTCTTTATCCATTTTTCACTTTCTGCGATGTTGAACTTGTACTGTAAACGAGGTTCTTGTAAACAGAGCCGTTCCAAACTTTGGGGTGGCTGTGTCTTTTTGATTTTAATTTCCCTAAGCTATAGGACCATAAGTGGCAGTGCCCTAGGCTCTGTTGCTTTGTTTTTTAGATGTTTCAGGAAACACCATACACTTCTCCCGAGTGTTTGTTGGCAATTTACATCCCGCCCATCAGCATAACAGGGCTCCCAGTTCTCCATGGCCTGTCCTGCCTTTCTGGATTTTACACTTTTTTCAGATGGCCCTTTTGACCGGGGGGAAGTGAGACTTCATTGTAGTGCAGATTTCCTTTGCAAGCTTGCTTGGTTGGCCAAAAAGGGCGTATGCGTTTTTTCCTGAATATATTCAGGAAAAAACGCATACGCCCTTTTTGGCCAAGTGCATCATTGTGGACGTTCTGCCTCTTTTCCTATGCTTTCAATGCAATTCCAGTCTACCTCCTGAAATCGGTTTCCTGCAATTCTGCCCCACTTTCAAGTCCTCTTGGCAGCCTTACTTCAGTCTATTTTTGGACGATAGCTGTCATTTATAACTCTGCAGGTTTGTGAATTACAGTGCCCCTGAGCTCCTTTCTTCAACTCGCTTTCTTGTGACCTGGCCGCAACACCGCAGGATGGCTTCACGCCCTAATCTGGTTCCGGCCCGGCATGCTGAGCCTTTGGTTAATTCCTCTTCCTGGTGGGAAATGAGAGTTAAATTTGCCCGTCCAGACACCTCCAGATAGCCTCTCATTGGTTCTCGCTATTCCTGTTCATCTTCCGCAGAAATTGCAAACTGGGCCAAACAGGAGGTTAAAGGGACTGACTCTCCACGTGGGGAGAGTGTTAGTAAAGCGTCTGGAATGTTGCACCCGAGTACCAGGGGAGGAAAACTGAGACATATTTGAACACATCTCCCGTTCGCATGGTTGATCATACTTGGGTTCCACATGCATGTTTTAGCTGAAGGAAGAATACCTTAAACCTGGAGAGTTAAGACCCGTGTAATGGGTACCATGCAATATGACTTCAAAGGGTCTTCATTTGCTCACCGAACCTCTCCAATCCTATCACTGCTGCATTTATGCCCCTGTACACATGCTTGATTCTCTTTCGGAGACATAGCAATCCATAGGTTTTAAGATACTTACTAGTCAGGTACATTCTTAGGCGTTTAATATGGGGTGTTGAGTCCATTTCGTTGAGCAAGGAGTAGCTCTTGTCTATTCCATATTTGGCTTAAGGAACTTTATCTGTGCTCATTTCAATCTCTGGTTTTATGCAGCACCCCAACTCACCTTTACCCTTAAGCAAGAATAAGTTGGTTTTCTAAATTTGAGACCCTGTTCTGTTCTGTAATTCAGTTCCTGTGTAGCCAAGTTTACATTCCGTGTATTACTGATATCTTATGATGTTTCTTTTTCTGTGTGACTTATTTCAGTTAGAATCATCATACCTGAATCCACTCATTGTGCTGCTAAGGGCCTGATGACACAGATTTCATTGCTGAGTGATATTGCTTTGTAAGTAAATACCACAACTTCTTTATCCATTTTTCACTTTCTGCGATGTTGAACTTGTATTGTAAACGAGGTTCTTGTAAACAGAGCCGTTCCAAACTTTGGGGTGGCTGTGTCTTTTTGATTTTAATTTCCCTAAGCTATAAGACCATAAGAGAAAGTGCCCTAGGTTCTGTTGCTTTGTTTTTTACATGTTTCAGGAAACACCATACACTTCTCCCGAGTGGTTGTTGGCAATTTACATCCCGCCCATCAGCATAACAAGGCTCCCAGTTCTCCATGGCCTGTCCTGCCTTTCTGGATTTTACACTTTTTTCAGATGGCCCTTTTGACCGGGGGGAAGTGAGACTTCATTGTAGTGCAGATTTCCTTTGCAAGCTTGCTTGGTTGGCCAAAAAGGGCGTATGCGTTTTTTCCTGAATATATTCAGGAAAAAACGCATACGCCCTTTTTGGCCAAGTGCATCATTGTGGACGTTCTGCCTCTTTTCCTATGCTTTCAATGCAATTCCAGTCTACCTCCTGAAATCGGTTTCCTGCAATTCTGCCCCGCTTTCAAGTCCTCTTGGCAGCCTTACTTCAGTCTATTTTTGGACGATAGCTGTCATTTATAACTCTGCAGGTTTGTGAATTACAGTGCCCCTGAGCTCCTTTCTTCAACTCGCTTTCTTTTGAGCTGGCCGCAACACCGCAGGATGGCTTCAGGCCCTAATCTGGTTCCGGTACGGCCCGCTGAGCCTTTGGTTATTTCCTCTTCCTGGTGGGAAATGAGAGTTAAATATGCCCGTCCAGACACCTCCAGCTAGTCTCTCATTGGTTCTCGCTATTCCTGTTCATCTTCCGCAGAAATTGCAAACTGGGCCAAACAGGAGGTTAAAGGCGCTGACTCTCCAAGTGGGGAGAGTGTTAGTAAAGCGTCTGGAATGTTGCACCCGAGTACCAGGGGAGGAAAACTGAGACATATTTGAACACGTCTCCCGATCACATGGTTGATCATACTCTAGGTTCCACATGCATGTTTTAGCTGAAGGAAGAATACCTTAAACCTGGGTAGTTGAAACCCGTGGAATGGGTACCATGCAATATGACTTCAAAGGGTCTTCATTTGCTCACCGAACCTCTCCAATCCTATCACTGCTGCGTTTATGCCCCTGTACACATGCTTGATTCTCTTTCGGAGACATAGCAATCCATAGGTTTTAAGATACTTACTAGTCAGGTACATTCTTAGGCGTTTAATATGGGGTGTTGAGTCCATTTCGTTGAGCAAGGAGTAGCTCTTGTCTATTCCATATTTGGCTTAAGGAACTTTATCTGTGCTCATTTCAATCTCTGGTTTTATGCAGCACCCCAACTCACCTTTACCCTTAAGCAAGAATAAGTTGGTTTTCTAAATTTGAGACCCTCTTCTGTTCTGTAATTCAGTTCCTGTGTAGCTAAGTTTACATTCCGTGTATTACTGATATCTTATGATGTTTCTTTTTCTGTGTGACTTATTTCAGTTAGAATCATCATACCTGAATCCACTCATTGTGCTGCTAAGGGCCTGATGACACAGATTTCATTGCTGACTGATATTGCTTTGTAAGTAAATACCACAACTTCTTTATCCATTTTTCACTTTCTGCGATGTTGAACTTGTACTGTAAACGAGGTTCTTGTAAACAGAGCCATTCCAAACTTTGGGGTGGCTGTGTCTTTTTGATTTTAATTTCCCTAAGCAATAGGACCATAAGTGGAAGTGCCCTAGGCTCTGTTGCTTTGTTTTTTAGATGTTTCAGGAAACACCATACACTTCTCCCGAGTGGTTGTTGGCAATTTACATCCCGCCCATCAGCATAACAAGGCTCCCAGTTCTCCATGGCCTGTCCTGCCTTTCTGGATTTTACACTTTTTTCAGATGGCCCTTTTGACCGGGGGGAAGTGAGACTTCATTGTAGTGCAGATTTCCTTTGCAAGCTTGCTTGGTTGGCCAAAAAGGGCGTATGCGTTTTTTCCTGAATATATTCAGGAAAAAACGCATACGCCCTTTTTGGCCAAGTGCATCATTGTGGACGTTCTGCCTCTTTTCCTATGCTTTCAATGCAATTCCAGTCTACCTCCTGAAATCGGTTTCCTGCAATTCTGCCCCGCTTTCAAGTCCTCTTGGCAGCCTTACTTCAGTCTATTTTTGGACGATAGCTGTCATTTATAACTCTGCAGGTTTGTGAATTACAGTGCCCCTGAGCTCCTTTCTTCAACTCGCTTTCTTTTGAGCTGGCCGCAACACCGCAGGATGGCTTCAGGCCCTAATCTGGTTCCGGTACGGCCCGCTGAGCCTTTGGTTATTTCCTCTTCCTGGTGGGAAATGAGAGTTAAATATGCCCGTCCAGACACCTCCAGCTAGTCTCTCATTGGTTCTCGCTATTCCTGTTCATCTTCCGCAGAAATTGCAAACTGGGCCAAACAGGAGGTTAAAGGCGCTGACTCTCCAAGTGGGGAGAGTGTTAGTAAAGCGTCTGGAATGTTGCACCCGAGTACCAGGGGAGGAAAACTGAGACATATTTGAACACGTCTCCCGATCACATGGTTGATCATACTCTAGGTTCCACATGCATGTTTTAGCTGAAGGAAGAATACCTTAAACCTGGGTAGTTGAAACCCGTGGAATGGGTACCATGCAATATGACTTCAAAGGGTCTTCATTTGCTCACCGAACCTCTCCAATCCTATCACTGCTGCGTTTATGCCCCTGTACACATGCTTGATTCTCTTTCGGAGACATAGCAATCCATAGGTTTTAAGATACTTACTAGTCAGGTACATTCTTAGGCGTTTAATATGGGGTGTTGAGTCCATTTCGTTGAGCAAGGAGTAGCTCTTGTCTATTCCATATTTGGCTTAAGGAACTTTATCTGTGCTCATTTCAATCTCTGGTTTTATGCAGCACCCCAACTCACCTTTACCCTTAAGCAAGAATAAGTTGGTTTTCTAAATTTGAGACCCTCTTCTGTTCTGTAATTCAGTTCCTGTGTAGCTAAGTTTACATTCCGTGTATTACTGATATCTTATGATGTTTCTTTTTCTGTGTGACTTATTTCAGTTAGAATCATCATACGTGAATCCACTCATTGTGCTGCTAAGGGCCTGATGACACAGATTTCATTGCTGAGTGATATTGCTTTGTAAGTAAATACCACAACTTCTTTATCCATTTTTCACTTTCTGCGATGTTGAACTTGTACTGTAAACGAGGTTCTTGTAAACAGAGCCGTTCCAAACTTTGGGGTGGCTGTGTCTTTTTGATTTTAATTTCCCTAAGCTATAGGACCATAAGTGGAAGTGCCCTAGGCTCTGTTGCTTTGTTTTTTAGATGTTTCAGGAAACACCATACACTTCTCCCGAGTGGTTGTTGGCAATTTACATCCCGCCCATCAGCATAACAAGGCTCCCAGTTCTCCATGGCCTGTCCTGCCTTTCTGGATTTTACACTTTTTTCAGATGGCCCTTTTGACCGGGGGGAAGTGAGACTTCATTGTAGTGCAGATTTCCTTTGCAAGCTTGCTTGGTTGGCCAAAAAGGGCGTATGCGTTTTTTCCTGAATATATTCAGGAAAAAACGCATACGCCCTTTTTGGCCAAGTGCATCATTGTGGACGTTCTGCCTCTTTTCCTATGCTTTCAATGCAATTCCAGTCTACCTCCTGAAATCGGTTTCCTGCAATTCTGCCCCGCTTTCAAGTCCTCTTGGCAGCCTTACTTCAGTCTATTTTTGGACGATAGCTGTCATTTATAACTCTGCAGGTTTGTGAATTACAGTGCCCCTGAGCTCCTTTCTTCAACTCGCTTTCTTTTGAGCTGGCCGCAACACCGCAGGATGGCTTCAGGCCCTAATCTGGTTCCGGTACGGCCCGCTGAGCCTTTGGTTATTTCCTCTTCCTGGTGGGAAATGAGAGTTAAATTTGCCCGTCCAGACACCTCCAGCTAGCCTCTCATTGGTTCTCGCTATTCCTGTTCATCTTCCGCAGAAATTGCAAACTGGGCCAAACAGAATGTTAAAGGCGCTGACTTTCCAAGTGGGGAGAGTGTTAGTAAAGCATCTGTAATGTTGCACCCGAGTACCAGGGGAGGAAAACTGAGACATATTTGAACACGTCTCCCGTTCACATGGTTGATCATACTTGGGTTCCACATGCATGTTTTAGCTGAAGGAAGAATACCTTAAACCTGGAGAGTTGAGACCCGTGTAATGGGTACCATGCAATATGACTTCAAAGGGTCTTCACTTGCTCACCGAACCTCTCCAATCCTATCACTGCTGTGTTTATGCCCCTGTTCACATGCTTGATTCTCTTTTGGAGACATAGCAATCCATAGGTTTTACGATACTTACTAGTCAGGTACATTCTTAGGCGTTTAATATGCGGTGTTGAGTCCATTTCGTTGAGCAAGGAGTAGCTCTTGTCTATTCCATATTTGACTTAAGGAACTTTATCTGTGCTCATTTCAATCTCTGGTTTTATGCAGCACCCCAACTCACCTTTACCCTTAAGCAAGCATAAGTTGGTTTTCTAAATTTGAGACCCTGTTCTGTTCTGTAATTCAGTTCCTGTGTAGCCAAGTTTACATTCTGTGTATTACTGATATCTTATGATGTTTCTTTTTCTGTGTGACTTATTTCAGTTAGAATCATCATACCTGAATCCACTCATTGTGATGCTAAGGGCGTGATGACATAGATTTCATTGCTGAGTGATATTGCTTTGTAAGTAAATACCACAACTTCTTTATCCATTTTTCACTTTCTGCGATGTTGAACTTGTACTGTAAACGAGGTTCTTGTAAACGGAGGCGTCCCAAACTTTGGGGTGGCTGTGTCTTTTTGATTTTAATTTCCCTAAGCTATAGAACCATAAGTGGCAGTGCCCTAGGCTCTGTTGCTTTGTTTTTTAGATGTTTCAGGAAACACCATACACTTCTCCCGAGTGGTTGTTGGCAATTTACATCCCGCCCATCAGCATAACAAGACTCCCAGTTCTCCATGGCCTGTCCTGCCTTTCTGGATTTTACACTTTTTTCAGATGGCCCTTTTGACCGGGGGGAAGTGAGACTTCATTGTAGTGCAGATTTCCTTTGCAAGCTTGCTTGGTTGGCCAAAAAGGGCGTATGCGTTTTTTCCTGAATATATTCAGGAAAAAACGCATACGCCCTTTTTGGCCAAGTGCATCATTGTGGACGTTCTGCCTCTTTTCCTATGCTTTCAATGCAATTCCAGTCTACCTCCTGAAATCGGTTTCCTGCAATTCTGCCCCGCTTTCAAGTCCTCTTGGCAGCCTTACTTCAGGCTATTTTTGGACGATAGCTGTCATTTATAACTCTGCAGGTTTGTGAATTACAGTGCCCCTGAGCTCCTTTCTTCAACTCGCTTTCTTTTGAGCTGGCCGCAACACCGCAGGATGGCTTCAGGCCCTAATCTGGTTCCGGCACGGCACGCTGAGCCTTTGGTTATTTCCTCTTCCTGGTGGGAAATGAGAGTTAAATTTGCCCGTCCAGACACCTCCAGCTAGTCTCTCATTGGTTCTCGCTATTCCTGTTCATCTTCCGCAGAAATTGCAAACTGGGCCAAACAGGAGGTTAAAGGCGCTGACTCTCCAAGTGGGGAGAGTGTTAGTAAAGCGTCTGGAATGTTGCACCCGAGTACCAGGGGAGGAAAACTGAGACATATTTGAACACGTCTCCCGTTCACATGGTTGATCATACTTGGGTTCCACATGCATGTTTTAGCTGAAGGAAGAATACCTTAAACCTGGAGAGTTAAGACCCGTGTAATGGGTACCATGCAATATGACTTCAAAGGGTCTTCATTTGCTCACCAAACCTCTCCAATCCTATCACTGCTGCGTTTATGCCCCTGTACACATGCTTGATTCTCTTTCGGAGACATAGCAATCCATAGGTTTTAAGATACTTACTAGTCAGGTACATTCTTAGGCGTTTAATATGCGGTGTTGAGTCCATTTCGTTGAGCAAGGAGTAGCTCTTGTCTATTCCATATTTGACTTAAGGAACTTTATCTGTGCTCATTTCAATCTCTGGTTTTATGCAGCACCCCAACTCTCCTTTACCCTTAAGGAAGCATAAGTTGGTTTTCTAAATTTGAGACCCTGTTCTGTTCGGTAATTCAGTTCCTGTGTAGCCAAGTTTACATTCCGTGTATTACTGATATCTTATGATGTTTCTTTTTCTGTGTGACTTACTTCAGTTAGAATCATCATACCTGAATCCACTCATTGTGCTGCTAAGGGCCTGATGACACAGATTTCATTGCTGAGTGATATTGCTTTGTAAGTAAATACCACAACTTCTTTATCCATTTTTCACTTTCTGCGATGTTGAACTTGTACTGTAAACGAGGTTCTTGTAAACAGAGCCGTTCCAAACTTTGGGGTGGCTGTGTCTTTTTGATTTTAATTTCCCTAATCTATAGGACCATAAGTGGAAGTGCCTTAGGCTCTGTTGCTTTGTTTTTTAGATGTTTCAGGAAACACCATACACTTCTCCCGAGTGGTTGTTGGCAATTTACATCCCGCCCATCAGCATAACAAGGCTCCCAGTTCTCCATGGCCTGTCCTGCCTTTCTGGATTTTACACTTTTTTCAGATGGCCCTTTTGACCGGGGGGAAGTGAGACTTCATTGTAGTGCAGATTTCCTTTGCAAGCTTGCTTGGTTGGCCAAAAAGGGCGTATGCGTTTTTTCCGGAATATATTCAGGAAAAAACGCATACGCCCTTTTTGGCCAAGTGCATCATTGTGGACGTTCTGCCTCTTTTCCTATGCTTTCAATGCAATTCCAGTCTACCTCCTGAAATCGGTTTCCTGCAATTCTGCCCCGCTTTCAAGTCCTCTTGGCAGCCTTACTTCAGTCTATTTTTGGACGATAGCTGTCATTTATAACTCTGCAGGTTTGTGAATTACAGTGCCCCTGAGCTCCTTTCTTCAACTCACTTTCTTTTGAGCTGGCCGCAACACCGCAGGATGGCTTCAGGCCCTAATCTGGTTCCGGTACGGCACGCTGAGCCTTTGGTTATTTCCTCTTCCTGGTGGGAAATGAGAGTTAAATTTGCCCGTCCAGACACCTCCAGCTAGCCTCTCATTGGTTCTCGCTATTCCTGTTCATCTTCCGCAGAAATTGCAAACTGGGCCAAACAGGAGGTTAAAGGCGCTGACTCTCCACGTGGGGAGAGTGTTAGTAAAGCGTCTGGAATGTTGCACCCGAGTACCAGGGGAGGAAAACTGAGACATATTTGAACACGTCTCCCGTTCACATGGTTGATCATACTTGGGTTCCACATGCATGTTTTAGCTGAAGGAAGAATACCTTAAACCTGGAGAGTTGAGACCCGTGTAATGGGTACCATGCAATATGACTTCAAAGGGTCTTCACTTGCTCACCGAACCTCTCCAATCCTATCACTGCTTCGTTTATGCCCCTGTACACATGCTTGATTCTCTTTTGGAGACATAGCAATCCATAGGTTTTACGATACTTACTAGTCAGGTACATTCTTAGGCGTTTAATATGCGGTGTTGAGTCCATTTCGTTGAGCAAGGAGTAGCTCTTGTCTATTCCATATTTGGCTTAAGGAACTTTATCTGTGCTCATTTCAATCTCTGGTTTTATGCAGCACCCCAACTCTCCATTACCCTTAAGGAAGCATAAGTTGGTTTTCTAAATTTGAGACCCTGTTCTGTTCGGTAATTCAGTTCCTGTGTAGCCAAGTTTACATTCCGTGTATTACTGATATCTTATGATGTTTCTTTTTCTGTGTGACTTATTTCAGTTAGAATCATCGTACCTGAATCTACTCATTATGCTGCTATGGACCTGATGACATAGATTTCATTGCTGAGTGATACTGCATTGTACGTAAGTACCACAAGTTCTTTATCCATTTTTCACTTTCTGCGATGTTGAACTTGTACTGTAAACGAGGTTCTTGTAAACAGAGGCGTCCCAAACTTTGGGGTGGCTGTGTCTTTTTGATTTTAATTTCCCTAAGCTATAGGACCATAAGTGGAAGTGCCCTAGGCTCTGTTGCTTTGTTTTTTAGATGTTTCAGGAAACACCATACACTTCTCCCAAGTGTCTGTTGGCAATTTACATCCCGCCCATCAGCATAACAAGGCTCCCAGTTCTCAATGGCCTGTTGCCTTTCTGGATTTTACACTTTTTTCAGATGGCCCTTTTGACCGGGGGGAAGTGAGACTTCATTGTAGTGCAGATTTCCTTTGCAAGCTTGCTTGGTTGGCCAAAAAGTGCGTATGCGTTTTTTCCTGAATATATTCAGGAAAAAACGCATACGCCCTTTTTGGCCAAGTGCATCATTGTGGACGTTCTGCCTCTTTTCCTATGCTTTCAATGCAATTCCAGTCTACCTCCTGAAATCGGTTTCCTGCAATTCTGCCCCGCTTTCAAGTCCTCTTGGCAGCCTTACTTCAGTCTATTTTTGGACGATAGCTGTCATTTATAACTCTGCAGGTTTGTGAATTACAGTGCCCCTGAGCTCCTTTCTTCAACTCGCTTTCTTGTGACCTGGCCGCAACACCGCAGGATGGCTTCAGGCCCTGATCTGTTCCGGCACGGCACGCTGAGCCTTTGGTTAATGCCTCTTCCTGGTGGGAAATGAGAGTTAAATTTGCCCGTCCAGACACCTCCAGCTAGTCTCTCATTGGTTCTCGCTATTCCTGTTCATCTTCCGCAGAAATTGCAAACTGGGCCAAACAGGAGGTTAAAGGGACTGACTCTCCAAGTCGGGAGAGTGTTAGTAAAGCGTCTGGAATGTTGCACCCGAGTACTAGGGGAGGAAAACTGAGACATATTTGAACACGTCTCCCGTTCACATGGTTGATCATACTTGGGTTCCACATGCATGTTTTAGCTGAAGGAAGAATACCTTAAACCTGGAGAGTTGAGACCCGTGGAATGGGTACCATGCAATATGACTTCAAAGGGTCTTCATTTGCTCACCGAACCTCTCCAATCCTATCACTGCTGCGTTTATGCCCCTGTACACATGCTTGATTCTCTTTCGGAGACATAGCAATCCATAGGTTTTAAGATACTTACTAGTCAGGTACATTGTTAGGCGTTTAATATGCGGTGTTGAGTCCATTTCGTTGAGCAAGGAGTAGCTCTTGTCTATTCCATATTTGACTTAAGGAACTTTATCTGTGCTCATTTCAATCTCTGGTTTTATGCAGCACCACAACTCACCTTTCCCCTTAAGCAAGCATAAGTTGTTTTTCTAAATTTGAGACCCTGTTCTGTTCTGTAATTCAGTTCCTGTGTAGCCAAGTTTACATTCCGTGTATTACTGATATCTTATGATGTTTCTTTTTCTGTGTGACTTACTTCAGTTAGAATCATCATACCTGAATCCACTCATTGTGCTGCTAAGGGCCTGATGACACAGATTTCATTGCTGAGTGATATTGCTTTGTAAGTAAATACCACAACTTCTTTATCCATTTTTCACTTTCTGCGATGTTGAACTTGTACTGTAAACGAGGTTCTTGTAAACAGAGGCGTCCCAAACTTTGGGGTGGCTGTGTCTTTTTGATTTTAATTTCCCTAAGCTATAGGACCATAAGTGGAAGTGCCCTAGGTTCTGTTGCTTTGTTTTTTAGATGTTTCAGGAAACACCATACACTTCTCCCGAGTGGTTGTTGGCAATTTACATCCCGCCCATCAGCATAACAAGGCTCCCAGTTCTCCATGGCCTGTCCTGCCTTTCTGGATTTTACACTTTTTTCAGATGGCCCTTTTGACCGGGGGGAAGTGAGACTTCATTGTAGTGCAGATTTCCTTTGCAAGCTTGCTTGGTTGGCCAAAAAGTGCGTATGCGTTTTTTCCTGAATATATTCAGGAAAAAACGCATACGCCCTTTTTGGCCAAGTGCATCATTGTGGACGTTCTGCCTCTTTTCCTATGCTTTCAATGCAATTCCAGTCTACCTCCTGAAGTCGGTTTCCTGCAATTCTGCCCCGCTTTCAAGTCCTCTTGGCAGCCTTACTTCAGTCTATTTTTGGACGATAGCTGTCATTTATAACTCTGCAGGTTTGTGAATTACAGTGCCCCTGAGCTCCTTTCTTCAACTCGCTTTCTTGTAACCTGGCCGCAACACCGCAGGATGGCTTCAGGCCCTAATCTGCTTCCGGCCCGGCATGCTGAGCCTTTGGTTAATTCCTCTTCCTGGTGGGAATTGAGAGTTAAATTTGCCCGTTCAGACACCTCCAGCTAGTCTCTCATTGGTTCTCGCTATTCCTGTTCATCTTCCGCAGAAATTGCAAACTGGGCCAAACAGGAGGTTAAAGGGACTGACTCTCCAAGTCAGGAGAGTGTTAGTAAAGCGTCTGGAATGTTGCACCCGAGTACCAGGGGAGGAAAACTGAGACATATTTGAACACGTCTCCCGTTCACATGGTTGATCATACTTGGGTTCCACATGCATGTTTTAGCTGAAGGAAGAATACCTTAAACCTGGAGAGTTAAGACCCGTGTAATGGGTACCATGCAATATGACTTCAAAGGGTCTTCATTTGCTCACCGAACCTCTCCAATCCTATCACTGCTGCGTTTATGCCCCTGTACACATGCTTGATTCTCTTTCGGAGACATAGCAATCCATAGGTTTTAAGATACTTACTAGTCAGGTACATTCTTAGGCGTTTAATATGCGGTGTTGAGTCCATTTCGTTGAGCAAGGAGTAGCTCTTGTCTATTCCATATTTGACTTAAGGAACTTTATCTGTGCTCATTTCAATCTCTGGTTTTATGCAGCACCCCAACTCACCTTTCCCCTTAAGCAAGCATAAGTTGTTTTTCTAAATTTGAGACCCTGTTCTGTTCTGTAATTCAGTTCCTGTGTAGCCAAGTTTACATTCCGTGTATTACTGATATCTTATGATGTTTCTTTTTCTGTGTGACTTACTTCAGTTAGAATCATCATACCTGAATCCACTCATTGTGCTGCTAAGGGCCTGATGACACAGATTTCATTGCTGAGTGATATTGCTTTGTAAGTAAATACCACAACTTCTTTATCCATTTTTCACTTTCTGCGATGTTGAACTTGTACTGTAAACGAGGTTCTTGTAAACAGAGGCGTCCCAAACTTTGGGGTGGCTGTGTCTTTTTGATTTTAATTTCCCTAAGCTATAGGACCATAAGTGGAAGTGCCCTAGGTTCTGTTGCTTTGTTTTTTAGATGTTTCAGGAAACACCATACACTTCTCCCGAGTGGTTGTTGGCAATTTACATCCCGCCCATCAGCATAACAAGGCTCCCAGTTCTCCATGGCCTGTCCTGCCTTTCTGGATTTTACACTTTTTTCAGATGGCCCTTTTGACCGGGGGGAAGTGAGACTTCATTGTAGTGCAGATTTCCTTTGCAAGCTTGCTTGGTTGGCCAAAAAGGGCGTATGCGTTTTTTCCTGAATATATTCAGGAAAAAACGCATACGCCCTTTTTGGCCAAGTGCATCATTGTGGACGTTCTGCCTCTTTTCCTATGCTTTCAATGCAATTCCAGTCTACCTCCTGAAATCGGTTTCCTGCAATTCTGCCCCGCTTTCAAGTCCTCTTGGCAGCCTTACTTCAGTCTATTTTTGGACGATAGCTGTCATTTATAACTCTGCAGGTTTGTGAATTACAGTGCCCCTGAGCTCCTTTCTTCAACTCGCTTTCTTGTGACCTGGCCGCAACACCGCAGGATGGCTTCAGGCCCTAATCTGGTTCCGGCACGGCACGCTGAGCCTTTCGTTATTTCCTCTTCCTGGTGGGAAATGAGAGTTAAATTTGCCCGTCCAGACACCTCCAGCTAGTCTCTCATTGGTTCTCGCTATTCCTGTTCATCTTCCGCAGAAATTGCAAACTGGGCCAAACAGGAGGTTAAAGGCGCTGACTCTCCAAGTGGGGAGAGTGTTAGTAAAGCGTCTGGAATGTTGCACCCGAGTACCAGGGGAGGAAAACTGAGACATATTTGAACACGTCTCCCGTTCACATGGTTGATCATACTTGGGTTCCACATGCATGTTTTAGCTGAAGGAAGAATACCTTAAACCTGGAGAGTTAAGACCCGTGTAATGGGTACCATGCAATATGACTTCAAAGGGTCTTCATTTGCTCACCGAACCTCTCCAATCCTATCACTGCTGCGTTTATGCCCCTGTACACATGCTTGATTCTCTTTCGGAGACATAGCAATCCATAGGTTTTAAGATACTTACTAGTCAGGTACATTCTTAGGCGTTTAATATGCGGTGTTGAGTCCATTTCGTTGAGCAAGGAGTAGCTCTTGTCTATTCCATACTTGACTTAAGGAACTTTATCTGTGCTCATTTCAATCTCTGGTTTTATGCAGCACCCCAACTCACCTTTCCCCTTAAGCAAGCATAAGTTGTTTTTCTAAATTTGAGACCCTGTTCTGTTCTGTAATTCAGTTCCTGTGTAGTCAAGTTTACATTCCGTGTATTACTGATATCTTATGATGTTTCTTTTTCTGTGTGACTTACTTCAGTTAGAATCATCATACCTGAATCCACTCATTGTGCTGCTACGGGCCTGATGACACAGATTTCATTGCTGAGTGATATTGCTTTGTAAGTAAATACCACAACTTCTTTCTCCATTTTTCACTTTCTGCGATGTTGAACTTGTACTGTAAACGAGGTTCTTGTAAACAGAGCCGTTCCAAACTTTGGGGTGGCTGTGTCTTTTTGATTTTAATTTCCCTAAGCTATAGGACCATAAGTGGAAGTGCCCTAGGTTCTGTTGCTTTGTTTTTTAGATGTTTCAGGAAACACCATACACTTCTCCCGAGTGGTTGTTGGCAATTTACATCCCGCCCATCAGCATAACAAGGCTCCCAGTTCTCCATGGCCTGTCCTGCCTTTCTGGATTTTACACTTTTCTCAGATGGCCCTTTTGACCGGGGGGAAGTGAGACTTCATTGTAGTGCAGATTTCCTTTGCAAGCTTGCTTGGTTGGCCAAAAAGTGCGTATGCGTTTTTTCCTGAATATATTCAGGAAAAAACGCATACGCCCTTTTTGGCCAAGTGCATCATTGTGGACGTTCTGCCTCTTTTCCTATGCTTTCAATGCAATTCCAGTCTACCTCCTGAAATCGGTTTCCTGCAATTCTGCCCCGCTTTCAAGTCCTCTTGGCAGCCTTACTTCAGTCTATTTTTGGACGATAGCTGTCATTTATAACTCTGCAGGTTTGTGAATTACAGTGCCCCTGAGCTCCTTTCTTCAACTCGCTTTCTTGTAACCTGGCCGCAACACCGCAGGATGGCTTCAGGCCCTAATCTGCTTCCGGCCCGGCATGCTGAGCCTTTGGTTAATTCCTCTTCCTGGTGGGAATTGAGAGTTAAATTTGCCCGTTCAGACACCTCCAGCTAGTCTCTCATTGGTTCTCGCTATTCCTGTTCATCTTCCGCAGAAATTGCAAACTGGGCCAAACAGGAGGTTAAAGGGACTGACTCTCCAAGTCAGGAGAGTGTTAGTAAAGCGTCTGGAATGTTGCACCCGAGTACCAGGGGAGGAAAACTGAGACATATTTGAACACGTCTACCGTTCACATGGTTGATCATACTCTGGGTTCCACATGCATGTTTTAGCTGAAGGAAGAATACCTTAAACCTGGAGAGTTGAGACCCGTGTAATGGGTACCATGCAATATGACTTCAAAGGGTCTTCATTTGCTCACCGAACCTCTCCAATCCTATCACTGCTGCGTTTATGCCCCTGTACACATGCTTGATTCTCTTTCAGAGACATAGCAATCCATAGGTTTTAAGATACTTACTAGTCAGGTACATTCTTAGGCGTTTAATATGCGGTGTTGAGTCCATTTCGTTGAGCAAGGAGTAGCTCTTGTCTATTCCATATTTGGCTTAAGGAACTTTATCTGTGCTCATTTCAATCTTTGGTTTTATGCAGCACCCCAACTCACCTTTACCCTTAAGCAAGCATAAGTTGGTTTTCTAAATTTGAGACCCTGTTCTGTTCTGTAATTCAGTTCCTGTGTAGCCAAGTTTACATTCCGTGTATTACTGATATCTTATGATGTTTCTTTTCTGTGTGACTTATTTCAGTTAGAATCATCATACCTGAATCCACTCATTGTGCTGCTAAGGGCCTGATGACACAGATTTCATTGCTGAGTGATATTGCTTTGTAAGTAAATACCACAACTTCTTTATCCATTTTTCACTTTCTGCGATGTTGAACTTGTACTGTAAACGAGGTTCTTATAAACAGAGCCAATCCAAACTTTGGGGTGGCTGTGTCTTTTTGATTTTAATTTCCCTAAGCTATAGGACCATAAGTGGCAGTGCCCTAGGCTCTGTTGCTTTGTTTTTTAGATGTTTCAGGAAACACCATACACTTCTCCCGAGTGTCTGTTGGCAATTTACATCCCGCCCATCAGCATAACAAGGCTCCCAGTTCTCCATGGCCTGTCCTGCCTTTCTGGATTTTACACTTTTTTCAGATGGCCCTTTTGACCGGGGGGAAGTGAGACTTCATTGTAGTGCAGATTTCCTTTGCAAGCTTGCTTGGTTGGCCAAAAAGGGCGTATGCGTTTTTTCCTGAATATATTCAGGAAAAAACGCATACGCCCTTTTTGGCCAAGTGCATCATTGTGGACGTTCTGCCTCTTTTCCTATGCTTTCAATGCAATTCCAGTCTACCTCCTGAAATCGGTTTCCTGCAATTCTGCCCCGCTTTCAAGTCCTCTTGGCAGCCTTACTTCAGTCTATTTTTGGACGATAGCTGTCATTTATAACTCTGCAGGTTTGTGAATTACAGTGCCCCTGAGCTCCTTTCTTCAACTCGCTTTCTTGTGACCTGGCCGCAACACCGCAGGATGGCTTCAGGCCCTAACCTGGTTCCGGAACGGCACGCTGAGCCTTTCGTTATTTCCTCTTCCTGGTGGGAAATGAGAGTTAAATTTGCCCGTCCAGACACCTCCAGCTAGTCTCTCATTGGTTCTCGCTATTCCTGTTCATCTTCCGCAGAAATTGCAAACTGGGCCAAACAGGAGGTTAAAGGCGCTGACTCTCCAAGTGGGGAGAGTGTTACTAAAGCGTCTGGAATGTTGCACCCGAGTACCAGGGGAGGAAAACTGAGACATATTTGAACACGTCTCCCGTTCACATGGTTGATCATACTTGGGTTCCAAATGCATGTTTTAGCTGAAGGAAGAATACCTTAAACCTGGAGAGTTAAGACCCGTGTAATGGGTACCATGCAATATGACTTCAAAGGGTCTTCATTTGCTCACCGAACCTCTCCAATCCTATCACTGCTGCGTTTATGCCCCTGTACACATGCTTGATTCTCTTTCGGAGACATAGCAATCCATAGGTTTTAAGATACTTACTAGTCAGGTACATTCTTAGGCGTTTAATATGCGATGTTGAGTCCATTTCGTTGAGCAAGGAGTAGCTCTTGTCTATTCCATATTTGGCTTAAGGAACTTTATCTGTGCTCATTTCAATCTCTGGTTTTATGCAGCACCCCAATTCACCTTTCCCCTTAAGCAAGCATAAGTTGGTTTTCTAAATTTGAGACCCTGTTCTGTTTTGGAATGCAGTTCCTGTGTGGCCAAGTTTACATTCCGTGTATTACTGATATCTTATGATGTTTCTTTTTCTGTGCGACTTATTTCAGTTAGAATCATCATACCTGAATCCACTCATTGTGCTGCTAAGGGCCTGATGACACAGATTTCATTGCTGAGTGATATTGCTTTGTAAGTAAATACCACAACTTCTTTATCCATTTTTCACTTTCTGCGATGTTGAACTTGTACTGTAAACGAGGTTCTTTTAAACAAAGCCGTTCCAAATTTTGGGGTGGCTGTGTCTTTTTGATTTTAATTTCCCTAAGCTATAGGACCATAAGTGGAAGTGCCCTAGGCTCTGTTGCTTTGTTTTTTAGATGTTTTAGGAAACACCATACACTTCTCCCAAGTGTCTGTTGGTAATTTACATCCCGCCCATCAGCATAACAAGGCTCCCAGTTCTCCATGGCCTGTTGCCTTTCTGGATTTTACACTTTTTTCAGATGGCCCTTTTGACCGGGGGGAAGTGAGACTTCATTGTAGTGCAGATTTCCTTTGCAAGCTTGCTTGGTTGGCCAAAAAGGGCGTATGCGTTTTTTCCTGAATATATTCAGGTAAAAACGCATACGCCCTTTTTGGCCAAGTGCATCATTGTGGACGTTCTGCCTCTTTTCCTATGCTTTCAATGCAATTCCAGTCTACCTCCTGAAATCGGTTTCCTGCAATTCTGCCCCGCTTTCAAGTCCTCTTGGCAGCCTTACTTCAGTCTATTTTTGGACGATAGCTGTCATTTATAACTCTGCAGGTTTGTGAATTACAGTGCCCCTGAGCTCCTTTCTTCAACTCGCTTTCTTATGACCTGGCCGCAACACCGCAGGATGGCTTCAGGCCCTAATCTGGTTCCGGCCCGGCATGCTGAGCCTTTGGTTAATTCCTCTTCCTGGTGGGAAATGAGAGTTAAATTTGCCCGTCCAGACACCTCCAGCTAGCCTCTCATTGGTTCTCGCTATTCCTGTTCATCTTCCGCAGAAATTGCAAACTGGGCCAAACAGGAGGTTAAAGGCGCTGACTCTCCAAGTGGGGAGAGTGTTAGTAAAGCGTCTGGAATGTTGCACCCGAGTACCAGGGGAGGAAAACTGAGACATATTTGAACACGTCTCCCGTTCACATGGTTGATCATACTTGGGTTCCACATGCATGTTTTAGCTGAAGGAAGAATACCTTAAACCTGGAGAGTTGAGACCCGTGTAATGGGTACCATGCAATATGACTTCAAAGAGTCTTCATTTGCTCACCGAACCTCTCCAATCCTATCACTGCTGCGTTTATGCCCCTGTACACATGCTTGATTCTCTTCTGGAGACATAGCAATCCATAGGTTTTAAGATACTTACTAGTCAGGTACATTCTTAGGCGTTTAATATGCGGTGTTGAGTCCATTTCGTTGAGCAAGGAGTAGCTCTTGTCTATTCCATATTTGACTTAAGGAACTTTATCTGTGCTCATTTCAATCTCTGGTTTTATGCAGCACCCCAACTCACCTTTACCCTTAAGCAAGCATAAGTTGGTTTTCTAAATCTGAGACCCTGTTCTGTTCTGTAATTCAGTTCCTGTGTAGCCAAGTTTACATTCCGTGTATTACTAATATCTTATGATGTTTTTTTTCTGTGTGACTTATTTCAGTTAGAATCATCATACCTGAATCCACTCATTGTGATGCTAAGGGCCTGATGACATAGATTTCATTGCTGAGTGATATTGCTTTGTAAGTAAATACCACAACTTCTTTATCCATTTTTCACTTTCTGTGATGTTGAACTTGTACTGTAAAGGAGGTTCTTGTAAACAGAGGCGTCCCAAACTTTGGGGTGGCTGTGTCTTTTTGATTTTAATTTCCCTAAGCTATAGGACCATAAGTGGCAGTGCCCTAGGCTCTGTTGCTTTGTTTTTTAGATGTTTCAGGAAACACCATACACTTCTCCCAAGTGTCTGTTGGCAATTTACATCCCGCCCATCAGCATAACAAGGCTCCCAGTTCTCCATGGCCTGTCCTGCCTTTCTGGATTTTACACTTTTTTCAGATGGCCCTTTTGACCGGGGGGAAGTGAGACTTCATTGTAGTGCAGATTTCCTTTGCAAGCTTGCTTGGTTGGCCAAAAAGGGCGTATGCGTTTTTTCCTGAATATATTCAGGAAAAAACGCATACGCACTTTACGGCCAAGTGCATCATTGTGGACGTTCTGCCTCTTTTCCTATGCTTTCAATGCAATTCCAGTCTACCTCCTGAAATCGGTTTCCTGCAATTCTGCCCCGCTTTCAAGTCCTCTTGGCAGCCTTACTTCAGTCTATTTTTGGACGATAGCTGTCATTTATAACTCTGCAGGTTTGTGAATTACAGTTCCCCTGAGCTCCTTTCTTCAACTCGCTTTCTTTTGAGCTGGCCGCAACACCGCAGGATGGCTTCAGGCCCTAATCTGGTTCCGGCCCGGCATGCTGACCCTTTGGTTAATTCCTCTTCCTGGTGGGAAATGAGAGTTAAATTTGCCCGTCCAGACACCTCCAGCTAGCCTCTCATTGGTTCTCGCTATTCCTGTTCATCTTCCGCAGAAATTGCAAACTGGGCCAAACAGGAGGTTAAAGGCGCTGACTCTCCAAGTGGGGAGAGTGTTAGTAAAGCGTCTGGAATGTTGCACCCGAGTACCAGGGGAGGAAAACTGAGACATATTTGAACACGTCTCCCGTTCACATGGTTGATCATACTTGGGTTCCACATGCATGTTTTAGCTGAAGGAAGAATACCTTAAACCTGGAGAGTTGAGACCCGTGTAATGGGTACCATGCAATATGACTTCAAAGGGTCTTCATTTGCTCACCGAACCTCTCCAATCCTATCACTGCTGCGTTTATGCCCCTGTACACATGCTTGATTCTCTTCTGGAGACATAGCAATCCATAGGTTTTACGATACTTACTAGTCAGGTACATTCTTAGGCGTTTAATATGCGGTGTTGAGTCCATTTCGTTGAGCAAGGAGTAGCTCTTGTCTATTCCATATTTGACTTAAGGAACTTTATCTGTGCTCATTTCAATCTCTGGTTTTATGCAGCACCCCAACTCACCTTTACCCTTAAGCAAGCATAAGTTGGTTTTCTAAATCTGAGACCCTGTTCTGTTCTGTAATTCAGTTCCTGTGTAGCCAAGTTTACATTCCGTGTATTACTGATATCTTATGATGTTTTTTTTCTGTGTGACTTATTTCAGTTAGAATCATCATACCTGAATCCACTCATTGTGATGCTAAGGGCCTGATGACATAGATTTCATTGCTGAGTGATATTGCTTTGTAAGTAAATACCACAACTTCTTTATCCATTTTTCACTTTCTGCGATGTTGAACTTGTACTGTAAAGGAGGTTCTTGTAAACAGAGGCGTCCCAAACTTTGGGGTGGCTGTGTCTTTTTGATTTTAATTTCCCTAAGCTATAGGACCATAAGTGGCAGTGCCCTAGGCTCTGTTGCTTTGTTTTTTAGATGTTTCAGGAAACACCATACACTTCTCCCAAGTGTCTGTTGGCAATTTACATCCCGCCCATCAGCATAACAAGGCTCCCAGTTCTCCATGGCCTGTCCTGCCTTTCTGGATTTTACACTTTTTTCAGATGGCCCTTTTGACCGGGGGGAAGTGAGACTTCATTGTAGTGCAGATTTCCTTTGCAAGCTTGCTTGGTTGGCCAAAAAGTGCGTATGCGTTTTTTCCTGAATATATTCAGGAAAAAACGCATACGCCCTTTTTGGCCAAGTGCATCATTGTGGACGTTCTGCCTCTTTTCCTATGCTTTCAATGCAATTCCAGTCTACCTCCTGAAATCGGTTTCCTGCAATTCTGCCCCGCTTTCAAGTCCTCTTGGCAGCCTTACTTCAGTCTATTTTTGGACGATAGCTGTCATTTATAACTCTGCAGGTTTGTGAATTACAGTTCCCCTGAGCTCCTTTCTTCAACTCGCTTTCTTGTGACCTGGCCGCAACACCGCAGGATGGCTTCAGGCCCTAATCTGGTTCCGGCCCGGCATGCTGAGCCTTTGGTTAATTCCTCTTCCTGCTGGGAAATGAGAGTTAAATTTGCCCGTCCAGACACCTCCAGCTAGCCTCTCATTGGTTCTCGCTATTCCTGTTCATCTTCCGCAGAAATTGCAAACTGGGCCAAACAGGAGGTTAAAGGCGCTGACTCTCCAAGTGGGGAGAGTGTTAGTAAAGCGTCTGGAATGTTGCACCCGAGTACCAGGGGAGGAAAACTGAGACATATTTGAACACGTCTCCCGTTCACATGGTTGATCATACTTGGGTTCCACATGCATGTTTTAGCTGAAGGAAGAATACCTTAAACCTGGAGAGTTGAGACCCGTGTAATGGGTACCATGCAATATGACTTCAAAGGGTCTTCATTTGCTCACCGAACCTCTCCAATCCTATCACTGCTGCGTTTATGCCCCTGTACACATGCTTGATTCTCTTCTGGAGACATAGCAATCCATAGGTTTTACGATACTTACTAGTCAGGTACATTCTTAGGCGTTTAATATGCGGTGTTGAGTCCATTTCGTTGAGCAAGGAGTAGCTCTTGTCTATTCCATATTTGACTTAAGGAACTTTATCTGTGCTCATTTCAATCTCTGGTTTTATGCAGCACCCCAACTCACCTTTACCCTTAAGCAAGCATAAGTTGGTTTTCTAAATCTGAGACCCTGTTCTGTTCTGTAATTCAGTTCCTGTGTAGCCAAGTTTACATTCCGTGTATTACTGATATCTTATGATGTTTTTTTTCTGTGTGACTTATTTCAGTTAGAATCATCATACCTGAATCCACTCATTGTGATGCTAAGGGCCTGATGACATAGATTTCATTGCTGAGTGATATTGCTTTGTAAGTAAATACCACAACTTCTTTATCCATTTTTCACTTTCTGCGATGTTGAACTTGTACTGTAAAGGAGGTTCTTGTAAACAGAGGCGTCCCAAACTTTGGGGTGGCTGTGTCTTTTTGATTTTAATTTCCCTAAGCTATAGGACCATAAGTGGCAGTGCCCTAGGCTCTGTTGCTTTGTTTTTTAGATGTTTCAGGAAACACCATACACTTCTCCCGAGTGTCTGTTGGCAATTTACATCCCGCCCATCAGCATAACAAGGCTCCCAGTTGTCCATGGCCTGTCCTGCCTTTCTGGATTTTACACTTTTTTCAGATGGCCCTTTTGACCGGGGGGAAGTGAGACTTCATTGTAGTGCAGATTTCCTTTGCAAGCTTGCTTGGTTGGCCAAAAAGGGCGTATGCGTTTTTTCCTGAATATATTCAGGAAAAAACGCATACGCCCTTTTTGGCCAAGTGCATCATTGTGGACGTTCTGCCTCTTTTCCTATGCTTTCAATGCAATTCCAGTCTACCTCCTGAAATCGGTTTCCTGCAATTCTGCCCCGCTTTCAATTCCTCTTGGCAGCCTTACTTCAGTCTATTTTTGGACGATAGCTGTCATTTATAACTCTGCAGGTTTGTGAATTACAGTGCCCCTGAGCTCCTTTCTTCAACTCGCTTTCTTGTGACCTGGCCGCAACACCGCAGGATGGCTTCAGGCCCTAATCTGGTTCCGGCCCGGCATGCTGAGCCTTTGGTTAATTCCTCTTCCTGGTGGGAAATGAGAGTTAAATTTGCCCGTCCAGACACCTCCAGCTAGCCTCTCATTGGTTCTCGCTATTCCTGTTCTTCTTCCGCAGAAATTGCAAACTGGGCCAAACAGGAGGTTAAAGGCGCTGACTCTCCAAGTGGGGAGAGTGTTAGTAAAGCGTCTGGAATGTTGCACCCGAGTACCAGGGGAGGAAAACTGAGACATATTTGAACACGTCTCCCGTTCACATGGTTGATCATACTTGGGTTCCACATACATGTTTTAGCTGAAGGAAGAATACCTTAAACCTGGAGAGTTGAGACCCGTGTAATGGGTACCATGCAATATGACTTCAAAGGGTCTTCATTTGCTCACCGAACCTCTCCAATCCTATCACTGCTGCGTTTATGCCCCTGTACACATGCTTGATTCTCTTTTGGAGACATAGCAATCCATAGGTTTTACGATACTTACTAGTCAGGTACATTCTTAGGCGTTTAATATGCGGTGTTGAGTCCATTTCGTTGAGCAAGGAGTAGCTCTTGTCTATTCCATATTTGACTTAAGGAACTTTATCTGTGCTCATTTCAATCTCTGGTTTTATGCAGCACCCCAACTCACCTTTACCCTTAAGCAAGCATAAGTTGTTTTTCTATATTTGAGACCCTGTTCTGTTCTGTAATTCAGTTCCTGTGTAGCCAAGTTTACATTCCGTGTATTACTGATATCTTATGATGTTTCTTTTTCTGTGTGACTTATTTCAGTTAGAATCATCATACCTGAATCCACTCATTGTGCTGCTAAGGGCCTGATGACATAGATTTCATTGCTGAGTGATATTGCTTTGTAAGTGAATACCACAACTTCTTTATCCATTTTTCACTTTCTGCGATGTTGAACTTGTACTGTAAACGAGGTTCTTGTAAACAGAGCCGTTCCAAACTTTGGGGTGGCTGTGTCTTTTTGATTTTAATTTCCCTAAGCTATAGGACCATAAGTGGAAGTGCCCTAGGCTCTGTTGCTTTGTTTTTTAGATGTTTCAGGAAACACCATACACTTCTCCCAAGTGTCTGTTGGAAATTTACATCCCGCCCATCAGCATAACATGGTTCCCAGTTCTCAATGGCCTGTTGCCTTTCTGGATTTTACACTTTTTTCAGATGGCCCTTTTGACCGGGGGGAAGTGAGACTTCATTGTAGTGCAGATTTCCTTTGCAAGCTTGCTTGGTTGGCCAAAAAGGGCGTATGCGTTTTTTCCTGAATATATTCAGGAGAAAACGCATACGCCCTTTTTGGCCAAGTGCATCATTGTGGACGTTCTGCCTCTTTTCCTATGCTTTCAATGCAATTCCAGTCTACCTCCTGAAATCGGTTTCCTGCAATTCTGCCCCGCTTTCAAGTCCTCTTGGCAGCCTTACTTCAGTCTATTTTTGGACGATAGCTGTCATTTATAACTCTGCAGGTTTGTGAATTACAGTGCCCCTGAGCTCCTTTCTTCAACTCGCTTTCTTGTGACCTGGCCGCAACACCGCAGGATGGCTTCAGGCCCTAATCTGGTTCCGGCACGGCATGCTGAGCCTTTGCTTAATTCCTCTTCCTGGTGGGAAATGAGAGTTAAATTTGCCCGTCCAGACACCTCCAGCTAGCCTCTCATTGGTTCTCGCTATTCCTGTTCATCTTCCGCAGAAATTGCAAACTGGGCCAAACAGGAGGTTAAAGGCGCTGACTCTCCAAGTGGGGAGAGTGTTAGTAAAGCGTCTGGAATGTTGCACCCGAGTACCAGGGGAGGAAAACTGAGACATATTTGAACACGTCTCCCGTTCACATGGTTGATCATACTTGGGTTCCACATGCATGTTTTAGCTGAAGGAAGAATACCTTAAACCTGGAGAGTTGAGACCCGTGGAATGGGTACCATGCAATATGACTTCAAAGGGTCTTCATTTGCTCACCGAACCTCTCCAATCCTATCACTGCTGCGTTTATGCCCCTGTACACATGCTTGATTCTCTTTCGGAGACATAGCAATCCATAGGTTTTAAGATACTTACAAGTCAGGTACATTCTTAGGCGTTTAATATGCGGTGTTGAGTCCATTTCGTTGAGCAAGGAGTAGCTCTTGTCTATTCCATATTTGACTTAAGGAACTTTATCTGTGCTCATTTCAATCTCTGGTTTTATGCGGCACCCCAACTCACCTTTCCCCTTAAGCAAGCATAAGTTGTTTTTCTAAATTTGAGACCCTGTTCTGTTATGTAATTCAGTTCCTGTGTAGCCAAGTTTCCATTCATTGTATTACTGATATCTTATGATGTTTCTTTTTCTGTGTGACTTATTTCAGTTAGAATCATCATACCTGAATCCACTCATTGTGCTTCTAAGGGCCTGATGACATAGATTTCATTGCTGAGTGATATTGCTTTGTAAGTGAATACCACAACTTCTTTATCCATTTTTCACTTTCTGCAATGTTGAACTTGTACTGTAAACGAGGTTCTTGTAAACAGAGCCGTTCCAAACTTTGGGGTGGCTGTGTCTTTTTGATTTTAATTTCCCTAAGCTATAGGACCATAAGTGGAAGTGCCCTAGGCTCTGTTGCTTTGTTTTTTAGATGTTTCAGGAAACACCATACACTTCTCCCAAGTGTCTGTTGGCAATTTACATCCCGCCCATCAGCATAACAAGGCTCCCAGTTCTCCATGGCCTGTCCTGCCTTTCTGGATTTTACACTTTTTTCAGATGGCCCTTTTGACCGGGGGGAAGTGAGACTTCATTGTAGTGCAGATTTCCTTTGCAAGCTTGCTTGGTTGGCCAAAAAGGGCGTATGCGTTTTTTCCTGAATATATTCAGGAGAAAACGCATACGCCCTTTTTGGCCAAGTGCATCATTGTGGACGTTCTGCCTCTTTTCCTATGCTTTCAATGCAATTCCAGTCTACCTCCTGAAATCGGTTTCCTGCAATTCTGCCCCGCTTTCAAGTCCTCTTGGCAGCCTTACTTCAGTCTATTTTTGGACGATAGCTGTCATTTATAACTCTGCAGGTTTGTGAATTACAGTGCCCCTGAGCTCCTTTCTTCAACTCGCTTTCTTGTGACCTGGCCGCAACACCGCAGGATGGCTTCAGGCCCTAATCTGGTTCCGGCCCGGCATGCTGAGCCTTTGGTTATTTCCTCTTCCTGGTGGGAAATGAGAGTTAAATTTGCCCGTCCAGACACCTCCAGCTAGCCTCTCATTGGTTCTCGCTATTCCTGTTCATCTTCCGCAGAAATTGCAAACTGGGCCAAACAGGAGGTTAAAGGGACTGACTCTCCAAGTGGGGAGAGTGTTAGTAAAGCGTCTGGAATGTTGCACCCGAGTACCAGGGGAGGAAAACTGAGACATATTTGAACACGTCTCCCGATCACATGGTTGATCATACTCTAGGTTCCACATGCATGTTTTAGCTGAAGGAAGAATACCTTAAACCTGGGTAGTTGAAACCCGTGGAATGGGTACCATGCAATATGACTTCAAAGGGTCTTCATTTGCTCACCGAACCTCTCCAATCCTATCACTGCTGCGTTTATGCCCCTGTACACATGCTTGATTCTCTTTCGGAGACATAGCAATCCATAGGTTTTAAGATACTTACTAGTCAGGTACATTCTTAGGCGTTTAATATGGGGAGTTGAGTCCATTTCGTTGAGCAAGGAGTAGCTCTTGTCTATTCCATATTTGGCTTAAGGAACTTTATCTGTGCTCATTTCAATCTCTGGTTTTATGCAGCACCCCAACTCACCTTTACCCTTAAGCAAGAATAAGTTGGTTTTCTAAATTTGAGACCCTGTTCTGTTCTGTAATTCAGTTCCTGTGTAGTCAAGTTTACATTCCGTGTATTACTGATATCTTATGATGTTTCTTTTTCTGTGTGACTTATTTCAGTTAGAATCATCATACCTGAATCCACTCATTGTGATGCTAAGGGCCTGATGACATAGATTTCATTGCTGAGTGATATTGCTTTGTAAGTAAATACCACAACTTCTTTATCCATTTTTCACTTTCTGCGATGTTGAACTTGTACTGTAAACGAGGTTCTTGTAAACAGAGGCGTCCCAAACTTTGGGGTGGCTGTGTCTTTTTGATTTTAATTTCCCTAAGCTATAGGACCATAAGTGGCAGTGCCCTAGGCTCTGTTGCTTTGTTTTTTAGATGTTTCAGGAAACACCATACACTTCTCCCGAGTGTCTGTTGGCAATTTACATCCCGCCCATCAGCATAACAAGGCTCCCAGTTCTCCATGGCCTGTTGCCTTTCTGGATTTTACACTTTTTTCAGATGGCCCTTTTGACCGGGGGGAAGTGAGACTTCATTGTAGTGCAGATTTCCTTTGCAAGCTTGCTTGGTTGGCCAAAAAGGGCGTATGCGTTTTTTCCTGAATATATTCAGCAAAAAACGCATACGCCCTTTTTGGCCAAGTGCATCATTGTGGACGTTCTGCCTCTTTTCCTATGCTTTCAATGCAATTCCAGTCTACCTCCTGAAATCGGTTTCCTGCAATTCTGCCCCGCTTTCAAGTCCTCTTGGCAGCCTTACTTCAGTCTATTTTTGGACGATAGCTGTCATTTATAACTCTGCAGGTTTGTGAATTACAGTGCCCCTGAGCTCCTTTCTTCAACTCGCTTTCTTGTGACCTGGCCGCAACACCGCAGGATGGCTTCAGGCTCTAATCTGGTTCCGGCCCGGCATGCTGAGCCTTTGGTTAATTCCTCTTCCTGGTGGGAAATGAGAGTTAAATTTGCCCGTCCAGACACCTCCAGCTAGCCTCTCATTGGTTCTCGCTATTCCTGTTCATCTTCCGCAGAAATTGCAAACTGGGCCAAACAGGAGGTTAAAGGCGCTGACTCTCCAAGTGGGGAGAGTGTTAGTAAAGCGTCTGGAATGTTGCACCCGAGTACCAGGGGAGGAAAACTGAGACATATTTGAACACGTCTCCCGTTCACATGGTTGATCATACTTGGGTTCCACATGCATGTTTTAGCTGAAGGAAGAATACCTTAAACCTGGAGAGTTGAGACCCGTGTAATGGGTACCATGCAATATGACTTCAAAGGGTCTTCATTTGCTCACCAAACCTCTCCAATCCTATCACTGCTGCGTTTATGCCCCTGTACACATGCTTGATTCTCTTTCGGAGACATAGCAATCCATAGGTTTTAAGATACTTACAAGTCAGGTACATTCTTAGGCGTTTAATATGCGGTGTTGAGTCCATTTCGTTGAGCAAGGAGTAGCTCTTGTCTATTCCATATTTGACTTAAGGAACTTTATCTGTGCTCATTTCAATCTCTGGTTTTATGCAGCACCCCAACTCACCTTTACCCTTAAGCAAGCATAAGTTGGTTTTCTAAATTTGAGACCCTGTTCTGTTCTGTAATTCAGTTCCTGTGTAGCCAAGTTTACATTCCGTGTATTACTGATATCTTATGATGTTTTTTTTCTGTGTGACTTATTTCAGTTAGAATCATCATACCTGAATCCACTCATTGTGATGCTAAGGGCCTGATGACATAGATTTCATTGCTGAGTGATATTGCTTTGTAAGTAAATACCACAACTTCTTTATCCATTTTTCACTTTCGCGATGTTGAACTTGTACTGTAAACGAGGTTCTTGTAAACAGAGGCGTCCCAAAATTTGGGGTGGCTGTGTCTTTTTGATTTTAATTTCCCTAAGCTATAGGACCATAAGTGGCAGTGCCCTAGGCTCTGTTGCTTTGTTTTTTAGATGTTTCAGGAAACACCATACACTTCTCCCGAGTGTCTGTTGGCAATTTACATCCCGCCCATCAGCATAACAAGGCTCCCAGTTCTCCATGGCCTGTCCCGCCTTTCTGGATTTTACACTTTTTTCAGATGGCCCTTTTGACCGGGGGGAAGTGAGACTTCATTGTAGTGCAGATTTCCTTTGCAAGCTTGCTTGGTTGGCCAAAAAGGGCGTATGCGTTTTTTCCTGAATATATTCAGCAAAAAACGCATACGCCCTTTTTGGCCAAGTGCATCATTGTGGACGTTCTGCCTCTTTTCCTATGCTTTCAATGCAATTCCAGTCTACCTCCTGAAATCGGTTTCCTGCAATTCTGCCCCGCTTTCAATTCCTCTTGGCAGCCTTACTTCAGTCTATTTTTGGACGATAGCTGTCATTTATAACTCTGCAGGTTTGTGAATTACAGTGCCCCTGAGCTCCTTTCTTCAACTCGCTTTCTTGTGACCTGGCCGCAACACCGCAGGATGGCTTCAGGCCCTAATCTGGTTCCGGCCCGGCATGCTGAGCCTTTGGTTAATTCCTCTTCCTGGTGGGAAATGAGAGTTAAATTTGCCCGTCCAGACACCTCCAGCTAGCCTCTCATTGGTTCTCGCTATTCCTGTTCATCTTCCGCAGAAATTGCAAACTGGGCCAAACAGGAGGTTAAAGGCGTTGACTCTCCAAGTGGGGAGAGTGTTAGTAAAGCGTCTGGAATGTTGCACCCGAGTACCAGGGGAGGAAAACTGAGACATATTTGAACACGTCTCCCGTTCACATGGTTGATCATACTTGGGTTCCACATGCATGTTTTAGCTGAAGGAAGAATACCTTAAACCTGGAGAGTTGAGACCCGTGGAATGGGTACCATGCAATATGACTTCAAAGGGTCTTCATTTGCTCACCAAACCTCTCCAATCCTATCACTGCTGCGTTTATGCCCCTGTACACATGCTTGATTCTCTTTCGGAGACATAGCAATCCATAGGTTTTAAGATACTTACAAGTCAGGTACATTCTTAGGCGTTTAATATGCGGTGTTGAGTCCATTTCGTTGAGCAAGGAGTAGCTCTTGTCTATTCCATATTTGGCTTAAGGAACTTTATCTGTGCTCATTTCAATCTCTGGTTTTATGCAGCACCCCAACTCACCTTTACCCTTAAGCAAGCATAAGTTGTTTTTCTAAATTTGAGACCCTGTTCTGTTCTGTAATTCAGTTCCTGTGTAGCCAAGTTTCCATTCATTGTATTACTGATATCTTATGATGTTTCTTTTTCTGTGTGACTTATTTCAGTTAGAATCATCATACCTGAATCCACTCATTGTGCTGCTAAGGGCCTGATGACATAGATTTCATTGCTGAGTGATATTGCTTTGTAAGGGAATACCACAACTTCTTTATCCATTTTTCACTTTCTGCAATGTTGAACTTGTACTGCAAACGAGGTTCTTGTAAACAGAGCCGTTCCAAACTTTGGGGTGGCTGTGTCTTTTTGATTTTAATTTCCCTAAGCTATAGGACCATAAGTGGAAGTGCCCTAGGCTCTGTTGCTTTGTTTTTTAGATGTTTCAGGAAACACCATACACTTCTCCCAAGTGTCTGTTGGCAATTTACATCCCGCCCATCAGCATAACAAGGCTCCCAGTTCTCCATGGCCTGTTGCCTTTCTGGATTTTACACTTTTTTCAGATGGCCCTTTTGACCGGGGGGAAGTGAGACTTCATTTTAGTGCAGATTTCCTTTGCAAGCTTGCTTGGTTGGCCAAAAAGGGCGTATGCGTTTTTTCCTGAATATATTCAGGAAAAAACGCATACGCCCTTTTTGGCCAAGTGCATCATTGTGGACGTTCTCCCTCTTTTCCTATGCTTTCAATGCAATTCCAGTCTACCTCCTGAAATCGGTTTCCTGCAATTCTGCCCGCTTTCAAGTCCTCTTGGCAGCCTTACTTCAGTCTATTTTTGGACGATAGCTGTCATTTATAACTCTGCAGGTTTGTGAATTACAGTGCCCCTGAGCTCCTTTCTTCAACTCGCTTTCTTGTGACCTGGCCGCAACACCGCAGGATGGCTTCAGGCCCTAATCTGGTTCCGGCCCGGCATGCTGAGCCTTTGGTTATTTCCTCTTCCTGGTGGGAAATGAGAGTTAAATTTGCCCGTCCAGACACCTCCAGCTAGCCTCTCACTGGTTCTCGCTATTCCTGTTCATCTTCCGCAGAAATTGCAAACTGGGCCAAACAGGAGGTTAAAGGGACTGACTCTCCAAGTGGGGAGAGTGTTAGTAAAGCGTCTGGAATGTTGCACCCGAGTACCAGGGGAGGAAAACTGAGACATATTTGAACACGTCTCCCGATCACATGGTTGATCATACTCTAGGTTCCACATGCATGTTTTAGCTGAAGGAAGAATACCTTAAACCTGGGTAGTTGAAACCCGTGGAATGGGTACCATGCAATATGACTTCAAAGGGTCTTCATTTGCTCACCGAACCTCTCCAATCCTATCACTGCTGCGTTTATGCCCCTGTACACATGCTTGATTCTCTTTCGGAGACATAGCAATCCATAGGTTTTAAGATACTTACTAGTCAGGTACATTCTTAGGCGTTTAATATGGGGAGTTGAGTCCATTTCGTTGAGCAAGGAGTAGCTCTTGTCTATTCCATATTTGGCTTAAGGAACTTTATCTGTGCTCATTTCAATCTCTGGTTTTATGCAGCACCCCAACTCACCTTTACCCTTAAGCAAGAATAAGTCGGTTTTCTAAATTTGAGACCCTGTTCTGTTCTGTAATTCAGTTCCTGTGTAGTCAAGTTTACATTCCGTGTATTACTGATATCTTATGATGTTTCTTTTTCTGTGTGACTTATTTCAGTTAGAATCATCATACCTGAATCCACTCATTGTGCTGCTAAGGGCCTGATGACACAGATTTCATTGCTGAGTGATATTGCTTTGTAAGTAAATACCACAACTTCTTTATCCATTTTTCACTTTCTGCGATGTTGAACTTGTACTGTAAACGAGGTTCTTGTAAACAGAGCCGTTCCAAACTTTGGGGTGGCTGTGTCTTTTTGATTTTAATTTCCCTAAGCTATAGGACCATAAGTGGAAGTGCCCTAGGCTCTGTTGCTTTGTTTTTTAGATGTTTCAGGAAACACCATACACTTCTCCCGAGTGTCTGTTGGCAATTTACATCCCGCCCATCAGCATAACAAGGCTCCCAGTTCTCCATGGCCTGTTGCCTTTCTGGATTTTACACTTTTTTCAGATGGCCCTTTTGACCGGGGGGAAGTGAGACTTCATTGTAGTGCAGATTTCCTTTGCAAGCTTGCTTGGTTGGCCAAAAAGGGCGTATGCGTTTTTTCCTGAATATATTCAGCAAAAAACGCATACGCCCTTTTTGGCCAAGTGCATCATTGTGGACGTTCTGCCTCTTTTCCTATGCTTTCAATGCAATTCCAGTCTACCTCCTGAAATCGGTTTCCTGCAATTCTGCCCCGCTTTCAATTCCTCTTGGCAGCCTTACTTCAGTCTATTTTTGGACGATAGCTGTCATTTATAACTCTGCAGGTTTGTGAATTACAGTGCCCCTGAGCTCCTTTCTTCAACTCGCTTTCTTGTGACCTGGCCGCAACACCGCAGGATGGCTTCAGGCCCTAATCTGGTTCCGGCCCGGCATGCTGAGCCTTTGGTTAATTCCTCTTCCTGGTGGGAAATGAGAGTTAAATTTGCCCGTCCAGACACCTCCAGCTAGCCTCTCATTGGTTCTCGCTATTCCTGTTCATCTTCCGCAGAAATTGCAAACTGGGCCAAACAGGAGGTTAAAGGCGTTGACTCTCCAAGTGGGGAGAGTGTTAGTAAAGCGTCTGGAATGTTGCACCCGAGTACCAGGGGAGGAAAACTGAGACATATTTGAACACGTCTCCCGTTCACATGGTTGATCATACTTGGGTTCCACATGCATGTTTTAGCTGAAGGAAGAATACCTTAAACCTGGAGAGTTGAGACCCGTGGAATGGGTACCATGCAATATGACTTCAAAGGGTCTTCATTTGCTCACCGAACCTCTCCAATCCTATCACTGCTGAGTTTATGCCCCTGTACACATGCTTGATTCTCTTTTGGAGACATAGCAATCCATAGGTTTTACGATACTTACTAGTCAGGTACATTCTTAGGCGTTTAATATGCGGTGTTGAGTCCATTTCGTTGAGCAAGGAGTAGCTCTTGTCTATTCCATATTTGACTTAAGGAACTTTATCTGTGCTCATTTCAATCTCTGGTTTTATGCAGCACCCCAACTCACCTTTACCCTTAAGCAAGCATAAGTTGGTTTTCTAAATTTGAGACCCTGTTCTGTTCTGTAATTCAGTTCCTGTGTAGCCAAGTTTACATTCCGTGTATTACTGATATCTTATGATGTTTTTTTTCTGTGTGACTTATTTCAGTTAGAATCATCATACCTGAATCCACTCATTGTGATGCTAAGGGCCTGATGACATAGATTTCATTGCTGAGTGATATTGCTTTGTAAGTAAATACCACAACTTCTTTATCCATTTTTCACTTTCTGCGATGTTGAACTTGTACTGTAAACGAGGTTCTTGTAAACAGAGGCGTCCCAAAATTTGGGGTGGCTGTGTCTTTTTGATTTTAATTTCCCTAAGCTATAGGACCATAAGTGGCAGTGCCCTAGGCTCTGTTGCTTTGTTTTTTAGATGTTTCAGGAAACACCATACACTTCTCCCGAGTGTCTGTTGGCAATTTACATCCCGCCCATCAGCATAACAAGGCTCCCAGTTGTCCATGGCCTGTTGCCTTTCTGGATTTTACACTTTTTTCAGATGGCCCTTTTGACCGGGGGGAAGTGAGACTTCATTGTAGTGCAGATTTCCTTTGCAAGCTTGCTTGGTTGGCCAAAAAGGGCGTATGCGTTTTTTCCTGAATATATTCAGCAAAAAACGCATACGCCCTTTTTGGCCAAGTGCATCATTGTGGACGTTCTGCCTCTTTTCCTATGCTTTCAATGCAATTCCAGTCTACCTCCTGAAATCGGTTTCCTGCAATTCTGCCCCGCTTTCAAGTCCTCTTGGCAGCCTTACTTCAGTCTATTTTTGGACGATAGCTGTCATTTATAACTCTGCAGGTTTGTGAATTACAGTGCCCCTGAGCTCCTTTCTTCAACTCGCTTTCTTGTGACCTGGCCGCAACACCGCAGGATGGCTTCAGGCCCTAATCTGGTTCCGGCCCGGCATGCTGAGCCTTTGGTTATTTCCTCTGCCTGGTGGGAAATGAGAGTTAAATTTGCCCGTCCAGACACCTCCAGCTAGCCTCTCACTGGTTCTCGCTATTCCTGTTCATCTTCCGCAGAAATTGCAAACTGGGCCAAACAGGAGGTTAAAGGGACTGACTCTCCAAGTGGGGAGAGTGTTAGTAAAGCGTCTGGAATGTTGCACCCGAGTACCAGGGGAGGAAAACTGAGACATATTTGAACACGTCTCCCGATCACATGGTTGATCATACTCTAGGTTCCACATGCATGTTTTAGCTGAAGGAAGAATACCTTAAACCTGGGTAGTTGAAACCCGTGGAATGGGTACCATGCAATATGACTTCAAAGGGTCTTCATTTGCTCACCGAACCTCTCCAATCCTATCACTGCTGCGTTTATGCCCCTGTACACATGCTTGATTCTCTTTCGGAGACATAGCAATCCATAGGTTTTAAGATACTTACTAGTCAGGTACATTCTTAGGCGTTTAATATGGGGAGTTGAGTCCATTTCGTTGAGCAAGGAGTAGCTCTTGTCTATTCCATATTTGGCTTAAGGAACTTTATCTGTGCTCATTTCAATCTCTGGTTTTATGCAGCACCCCAACTCACCTTTACCCTTAAGCAAGAATAAGTCGGTTTTCTAAATTTGAGACCCTGTTCTGTTCTGTAATTCAGTTCCTGTGTAGTCAAGTTTACATTCCGTGTATTACTGATATCTTATGATGTTTCTTTTTCTGTGTGACTTATTTCAGTTAGAATCATCATACCTGAATCCACTCATTGTGCTGCTAAGGGCCTGATGACACAGATTTCATTGCTGAGTGATATTGCTTTGTAAGTAAATACCACAACTTCTTTATCCATTTTTCACTTTCTGCGATGTTGAACTTGTACTGTAAACGAGGTTCTTGTAAACAGAGCCGTTCCAAACTTTGGGGTGGCTGTGTCTTTTTGATTTTAATTTCCCTAAGCTATAGGACCATAAGTGGAAGTGCCCTAGGCTCTGTTGCTTTGTTTTTTAGATGTTTCAGGAAACACCATACACTTCTCCCGAGTGTCTGTTGGCAATTTACATCCCGCCCATCAGCATAACAAGGCTCCCAGTTCTCCATGGCCTGTTGCCTTTCTGGATTTTACACTTTTTTCAGATGGCCCTTTTGACCGGGGGGAAGTGAGACTTCATTGTAGTGCAGATTTCCTTTGCAAGCTTGCTTGGTTGGCCAAAAAGGGCGTATGCGTTTTTTCCTGAATATATTCAGGAAAAAACGCATACGCCCTTTTTGGCCAAGTGCATCATTGTGGACGTTCTGCCTCTTTTCCTATGCTTTCAATGCAATTCCAGTCTACCTCCTGAAATCGGTTTCCTGCAATTCTGCCCCGCTTTCAAGTCCTCTTGGCAGCCTTACTTCAGTCTATTTTTGGACGATAGCTGTCATTTATAACTCTGCAGGTTTGTGAATTACAGTGCCCCTGAGCTCCTTTCTTCAACTTGCTTTCTTGTGACCTGGCCGCAACACCGCAGGATGGCTTCAGGCCCTAATCTGGTTCTGGCACGGCACGCTGAGCCTTTCATTATTTCCTTTTCCTGGTGGGAAATGAGAGTTAAATTTGCCCGTCCAGACACCTCCAGCTAGTCTCTCATTGGTTCTCGCTATTCCTGTTCATGTTCCGCAGAAATTGCAAACTGGGCCAAACAGGAGGTTAAAGGCGCTGACTCTCCAAGTGGGGAGAGTGTTAGTAAAGCGTCTGGAATGTTGCACCCGAGTACCAGGGGAGGAAAACTGAGACATATTTGAACACGTCTCCCGTTCACATGGTTGATCATACTTGGGTTCCACATGCATGTTTTAGCTGAAGGAAGAATACCTTAAACCTGGAGAGTTGAGACCCGTGGAATGGGTACCATGCAATATGACTTCAAAGGGTCTTCATTTGCTCACCGAACCTCTCCAATCCTATCACTGCTGAGTTTATGCCCCTGTACACATGCTTGATTCTCTTTTGGAGACATAGCAATCCATAGGTTTTACGATACTTACTAGTCAGGTACATTCTTAGGCGTTTAATATGCGGTGTTGAGTCCATTTCGTTGAGCAAGGAGTAGCTCTTGTCTATTCCATATTTGACTTAAGGAACTTTATCTGTGCTCATTTCAATCTCTGGTTTTATGCAGCACCCCAACTCACCTTTACCCTTAAGCAAGCATAAGTTGGTTTTCTAAATTTGAGACCCTGTTCTGTTCTGTAATTCAGTTCCTGTGTAGCCAAGTTTACATTCCGTGTATTACTGATATCTTATGATGTTTTTTTTCTGTGTGACTTATTTCAGTTAGAATCATCATACCTGAATCCACTCATTGTGATGCTAAGGGCCTGATGACATAGATTTCATTGCTGAGTGATATTGCTTTGTAAGTAAATACCACAACTTCTTTATCCATTTTTCACTTTCTGCGATGTTGAACTTGTACTGTAAACGAGGTTCTTGTAAACAGAGGCGTCCCAAAATTTGGGGTGGCTGTGTCTTTTTGATTTTAATTTCCCTAAGCTATAGGACCATAAGTGGCAGTGCCCTAGGCTCTGTTGCTTTGTTTTTTAGATGTTTCAGGAAACACCATACACTTCTCCCGAGTGTCTGTTGGCAATTTACATCCCGCCCATCAGCATAACAAGGCTCCCAGTTCTCCATGGCCTGTTGCCTTTCTGGATTTTACACTTTTTTCAGATGGCCCTTTTGACCGGGGGGAAGTGAGACTTCATTGTAGTGCAGATTTCCTTTGCAAGCTTGCTTGGTTGGCCAAAAAGGGCGTATGCGTTTTTTCCTGAATATATTCAGGAAAAAACGCATACGCCCTTTTTGGCCAAGTGCATCATTGTGGACGTTCTGCCTCTTTTCCTATGCTTTCAATGCAATTCCAGTCTACCTCCTGAAATTGGTTTCCTGCAATTCTGCCCCGCTTTCAAGTCCTCTTGGCAGCCTTACTTCAGTCTATTTTTGGACGATAGCTGTCATTTATAACTCTGCAGGTTTGTGAATTACAGTGCCCCTGAGCTCCTTTCTTCAACTTGCTTTCTTGTGACCTGGCCGCAACACCGCAGGATGGCTTCAGGCCCTAATCTGGTTCCGGCACGGCACGCTGAGCCTTTCATTATTTCCTTTTCCTGGTGGGAAATGAGAGTTAAATTTGCCCGTCCAGACACCTCCAGCTAGTCTCTCATTGGTTCTCGCTATTCCTGTTCATCTTCCGCAGAAATTGCAAACTGGGCCAAACAGGAGGTTAAAGGCGCTGACTCTCCAAGTGGGGAGAGTGTTAGTAAAGCGTCTGGAATGTTGCACCCGAGTACCAGGGGAGGAAAACTGAGACATATTTGAACACGTCTCCCGTTCACATGGTTGATCATACTTGGGTTCCACATGCATGTTTTAGCTGAAGGAAGAATACCTTAAACCTGGAGAGTTGAGACCCGTGGAATGGGTACCATGCAATATGAATTCAAAGGGTCTTCATTTGCTCACCGAACCTCTCCAATCCTATCACTGCTGCGTTTATGCCCCTGTTCACATGCTTGATTCTCTTTTGGAGACATAGCAATCCATAGGTTTTACGATACTTACTAGTCAGGTACATTCTTAGGCATTTAATATGCGGTGTTGAGTCCATTTCGTTGAGCAAGGAGTAGCTCTTGTCTATTCCATATTTGACTTAAGGAACTTTATCTGTGCTCATTTCAATCTCTGGTTTTATGCAGCACCCCAACTCACCTTTACCCTTAAGCAAGCATAAGTTGTTTTTCTAAATTTGAGACCCTGTTCTGTTCTGTAATTCAGTTCCTGTGTAGCCAAGTTTACATTCCGTGTATTACTGATATCTTATGATGTTTTTTTTCTGTGTGACTTATTTCAGTTAGAATCATCATACCTGAATCCACTCATTGTGATGCTAAGGGCCTGATGACATAGATTTCATTGCTGAGTGATATTGCTTTGTAAGTAAATACCACAACTCCTTTATCCATTTTTCACTTTCTGCGATGTTGAACTTGTACTGTAAACGAGGTTCTTGTAAACAGAGGCGTCCCAAAATTTGGGGTGGCTGTGTCTTTTTGATTTTAATTTCCCTAAGCTATAGGACCATAAGTGGCAGTGCCCTAGGCTCTGTTGCTTTGTTTTTTAGATGTTTCAGGAAACACCATACACTTCTCCCGAGTGTCTGTTGGCAATTTACATCCCGCCCATCAGCATAACAAGGCTCCCAGTTGTCCATGGCCTGTTGCCTTTCTGGATTTTACACTTTTTTCAGATGGCCCTTTTGACCGGGGGGAAGTGAGACTTCATTGTAGTGCAGATTTCCTTTGCAAGCTTGCTTGGTTGGCCAAAAAGGGCGTATGCGTTTTTTCCTGAATATATTCAGCAAAAAACGCATACGCCCTTTTTGGCCAAGTGCATCATTGTGGACGTTCTGCCTCTTTTCCTATGCTTTCAATGCAATTCCAGTCTACCTCCTGAAATCGGTTTCCTGCAATTCTGCCCCGCTTTCAAGTCCTCTTGGCAGCCTTACTTCAGTCTATTTTTGGACGATAGCTGTCATTTATAACTCTGCAGGTTTGTGAATTACAGTGCCCCTGAGCTCCTTTCTTCAACTCGCTTTCTTGTGACCTGGCCGCAACACCGCAGGATGGCTTCAGGCCCTAATCTGGTTCCGGCCCGGCATGCTGAGCCTTTGGTTATTTCCTCTTCCTGGTGGGAAATGAGAGTTAAATTTGCCCGTCCAGACACCTCCAGCTAGCCTCTCACTGGTTCTCGCTATTCCTGTTCATCTTCCGCAGAAATTGCAAACTGGGCCAAACAGGAGGTTAAAGGGACTGACTCTCCAAGTGGGGAGAGTGTTAGTAAAGCGTCTGGAATGTTGCACCCGAGTACCAGGGGAGGAAAACTGAGACATATTTGAACACGTCTCCCGATCACATGGTTGATCTTACTCTAGGTTCCACATGCATGTTTTAGCTGAAGGAAGAATACCTTAAACCTGGGTAGTTGAAACCCGTGGAATGGGTACCATGCAATATGACTTCAAAGGGTCTTCATTTGCTCACCGAACCTCTCCAATCCTATCACTGCTGCGTTTATGCCCCTGTACACATGCTTGATTCTCTTTCGGAGACATAGCAATCCATAGGTTTTAAGATACTTACTAGTCAGGTACATTCTTAGGCGTTTAATATGGGGAGTTGAGTCCATTTCGTTGAGCAAGGAGTAGCTCTTGTCTATTCCATATTTGGCTTAAGGAACTTTATCTGTGCTCATTTCAATCTCTGGTTTTATGCAGCACCCCAACTCACCTTTACCCTTAAGCAAGAATAAGTCGGTTTTCTAAATTTGAGACCCTGTTCTGTTCTGTAATTCAGTTCCTGTGTAGTCAAGTTTACATTCCGTGTATTACTGATATCTTATGATGTTTCTTTTTCTGTGTGACTTATTTCAGTTAGAATCATCATACCTGAATCCACTCATTGTGCTGCTAAGGGCCTGATGACACAGATTTCATTGCTGAGTGATATTGCTTTGTAAGTAAATACCACAACTTCTTTATCCATTTTTCACTTTCTGCGATGTTGAACTTGTACTGTAAACGAGGTTCTTGTAAACAGAGCCGTTCCAAACTTTGGGGTGGCTGTGTCTTTTTGATTTTAATTTCCCTAAGCTATAGGACCATAAGTGGAAGTGCCCTAGGCTCTGTTGCTTTGTTTTTTAGATGTTTCAGGAAACACCATACACTTCTCCCGAGTGTCTGTTGGCAATTTACATCCCGCCCATCAGCATAACAAGGCTCCCAGTTCTCCATGGCCTGTTGCCTTTCTGGATTTTACACTTTTTTCAGATGGCCCTTTTGACCAGGGGGAAGTGAGACTTCATTGTAGTGCAGATTTCCTTTGCAAGCTTGCTTGGTTGGCCAAAAAGGGCGTATGCGTTTTTTCCTGAATATATTCAGGAAAAAACGCATACGCCCTTTTTGGCCAAGTGCATCATTGTGGACGTTCTGCCTCTTTTCCTATGCTTTCAATGCAATTCCAGTCTACCTCCTGAAATCGGTTTCCTGCAATTCTGCCCCGCTTTCAAGTCCTCTTGGCAGCCTTACTTCAGTCTATTTTTGGACGATAGCTGTCATTTATAACTCTGCAGGTTTGTGAATTACAGTGCCCCTGAGCTCCTTTCTTCAACTTGCTTTCTTGTGACCTGGCCGCAACACCGCAGGATGGCTTCAGGCCCTAATCTGGTTCTGGCACGGCACGCTGAGCCTTTCATTATTTCCTTTTCCTGGTGGGAAATGAGAGTTAAATTTGCCCGTCCAGACACCTCCAGCTAGTCTCTCATTGGTTCTCGCTATTCCTGTTCATGTTCCGCAGAAATTGCAAACTGGGCCAAACAGGAGGTTAAAGGCGCTGACTCTCCAAGTGGGGAGAGTGTTAGTAAAGCGTCTGGAATGTTGCACCCGAGTACCAGGGGAGGAAAACTGAGACATATTTGAACACGTCTCCCGTTCACATGGTTGATCATACTTGGGTTCCACATGCATGTTTTAGCTGAAGGAAGAATACCTTAAACCTGGAGAGTTGAGACCCGTGGAATGGGTACCATGCAATATGACTTCAAAGGGTCTTCATTTGCTCACCGAACCTCTCCAATCCTATCACTGCTGAGTTTATGCCCCTGTACACATGCTTGATTCTCTTTTGGAGACATAGCAATCCATAGGTTTTACGATACTTACTAGTCAGGTACATTCTTAGGCGTTTAATATGCGGTGTTGAGTCCATTTCGTTGAGCAAGGAGTAGCTCTTGTCTATTCCATATTTGACTTAAGGAACTTTATCTGTGCTCATTTCAATCTCTGGTTTTATGCAGCACCCCAACTCACCTTTACCCTTAAGCAAGCATAAGTTGGTTTTCTAAATTTGAGACCCTGTTCTGTTCTGTAATTCAGTTCCTGTGTAGCCAAGTTTACATTCCGTGTATTACTGATATCTTATGATGTTTTTTTTCTGTGTGACTTATTTCAGTTAGAATCATCATACCTGAATCCACTCATTGTGATGCTAAGGGCCTGATGACATAGATTTCATTGCTGAGTGATATTGCTTTGTAAGTAAATACCACAACTTCTTTATCCATTTTTCACTTTCTGCGATGTTGAACTTGTACTGTAAACGAGGTTCTTGTAAACAGAGGCGTCCCAAAATTTGGGGTGGCTGTGTCTTTTTGATTTTAATTTCCCTAAGCTATAGGACCATAAGTGGCAGTGCCCTAGGCTCTGTTGCTTTGTTTTTTAGATGTTTCAGGAAACACCATACACTTCTCCCGAGTGTCTGTTGGCAATTTACATCCCGCCCATCAGCATAACAAGGCTCCCAGTTGTCCATGGCCTGTTGCCTTTCTGGATTTTACACTTTTTTCAGATGGCCCTTTTGACCGGGGGGAAGTGAGACTTCATTGTAGTGCAGATTTCCTTTGCAAGCTTGCTTGGTTGGCCAAAAAGGGCGTATGCGTTTTTTCCTGAATATATTCAGCAAAAAACGCATACGCCCTTTTTGGCCAAGTGCATCATTGTGGACGTTCTGCCTCTTTTCCTATGCTTTCAATGCAATTCCAGTCTACCTCCTGAAATCGGTTTCCTGCAATTCTGCCCCGCTTTCAAGTCCTCTTGGCAGCCTTACTTCAGTCTATTTTTGGACGATAGCTGTCATTTATAACTCTGCAGGTTTGTGAATTACAGTGCCCCTGAGCTCCTTTCTTCAACTCGCTTTCTTGTGACCTGGCCGCAACACCGCAGGATGGCTTCAGGCCCTAATCTGGTTCCGGCCCGGCATGCTGAGCCTTTGGTTAATTCCTCTTCCTGGTGGGAAATGAGAGTTAAATTTGCCCGTCCAGACACCTCCAGCTAGCCTCTCATTGGTTCTCGCTATTCCTGTTCATCTTCCGCAGAAATTGCAAACTGGGCCAAACAGGAGGTTAAAGGCGCTGACTCTCCAAGTGGGGAGAGTGTTAGTAAAGCGTCTGGAATGTTGCACCCGAGTACCAGGGGAGGAAAACTGAGACATATTTGAACACGTCTCCCGTTCACATGGTTGATCATACTTGGGTTCCACATGCATGTTTTAGCTGAAGGAAGAATACCTTAAACCTGGAGAGTTGAGACCCGTGGAATGGGTACCATGCAATATGAATTCAAAGGGTCTTCATTTGCTCACCGAACCTCTCCAATCCTATCACTGCTGCGTTTATGCCCCTGTACACATGCTTGATTCTCTTTTGGAGACATAGCAATCCATAGGTTTTACGATACTTACTAGTCAGGTACATTCTTAGGCATTTAATATGCGGTGTTGAGTCCATTTCGTTGAGCAAGGAGTAGCTCTTGTCTATTCCATATTTGACTTAAGGAACTTTATCTGTGCTCATTTCAATCTCTGGTTTTATGCAGCACCCCAACTCACCTTTACCCTTAAGCAAGCATAAGTTGTTTTTCTAAATTTGAGACCCTGTTCTGTTCTGTAATTCAGTTCCTGTGTAGCCAAGTTTACATTCCGTGTATTACTGATATCTTATGATGTTTTTTTTCTGTGTGACTTATTTCAGTTAGAATCATCATACCTGAATCCACTCATTGTGATGCTAAGGGCCTGATGACATAGATTTCATTGCTGAGTGATATTGCTTTGTAAGTAAATACCACAACTCCTTTATCCATTTTTCACTTTCTGCGATGTTGAACTTGTACTGTAAACGAGGTTCTTGTAAACAGAGGCGTCCCAAAATTTGGGGTGGCTGTGTCTTTTTGATTTTAATTTCCCTAAGCTATAGGACCATAAGTGGCAGTGCCCTAGGCTCTGTTGCTTTGTTTTTTAGATGTTTCAGGAAACACCATACACTTCTCCCCAGTGTCTGTTGGCAATTTACATCCCGCCCATCAGCATAACAAGGCTCCCAGTTCTCCATGGCCTGTTGCCTTTCTGGATTTTACACTTTTTTCAGATGGCCCTTTTGACCGGGGGGAAGTGAGACTTCATTGTAGTGCAGATTTCCTTTGCAAGCTTGCTTGGTTGGCCAAAAAGGGCGTATGCGTTTTTTCCTGAATATATTCAGGAAAAAACGCATACGCCCTTTTTGGCCAAGTGCATCATTGTGGACGTTCTGCCTCTTTTCCTATGCTTTCAATGCAATTCCAGTCTACCTCCTGAAATTGGTTTCCTGCAATTCTGCCCCGCTTTCAAGTCCTCTTGGCAGCCTTACTTCAGTCTATTTTTGGACGATAGCTGTCATTTATAACTCTGCAGGTTTGTGAATTACAGTGCCCCTGAGCTCCTTTCTTCAACTTGCTTTCTTGTGACCTGGCCGCAACACCGCAGGATGGCTTCAGGCCCTAATCTGGTTCCGGCACGGCACGCTGAGCCTTTCATTATTTCCTTTTCCTGGTGGGAAATGAGAGTTAAATTTGCCCGTCCAGACACCTCCAGCTAGTCTCTCATTGGTTCTCGCTATTCCTGTTCATCTTCCGCAGAAATTGCAAACTGGGCCAAACAGGAGGTTAAAGGCGCTGACTCTCCAAGTGGGGAGAGTGTTAGTAAAGCGTCTGGAATGTTGCACCCGAGTACCAGGGGAGGAAAACTGAGACATATTTGAACACGTCTCCCGTTCACATGGTTGATCATACTTGGGTTCCACATGCATGTTTTAGCTGAAGGAAGAATACCTTAAACCTGGAGAGTTGAGACCCGTGGAATGGGTACCATGCAATATGAATTCAAAGGGTCTTCATTTGCTCACCGAACCTCTCCAATCCTATCACTGCTGCGTTTATGCCCCTGTACACATGCTTGATTCTCTTTTGGAGACATAGCAATCCATAGGTTTTACGATACTTACTAGTCAGGTACATTCTTAGGCATTTAATATGCGGTGTTGAGTCCATTTCGTTGAGCAAGGAGTAGCTCTTGTCTATTCCATATTTGACTTAAGGAACTTTATCTGTGCTCATTTCAATCTCTGGTTTTATGCAGCACCCCAACTCACCTTTACCCTTAAGCAAGCATAAGTTGTTTTTCTAAATTTGAGACCCTGTTCTGTTCTGTAATTCAGTTCCTGTGTAGCCAAGTTTACATTCCGTGTATTACTGATATCTTATGATGTTTTTTTTCTGTGTGACTTATTTCAGTTAGAATCATCATACCTGAATCCACTCATTGTGATGCTAAGGGCCTGATGACATAGATTTCATTGCTGAGTGATATTGCTTTGTAAGTAAATACCACAACTCCTTTATCCATTTTTCACTTTCTGCGATGTTGAACTTGTACTGTAAACGAGGTTCTTGTAAACAGAGGCGTCCCAAAATTTGGGGTGGCTGTGTCTTTTTGATTTTAATTTCCCTAAGCTATAGGACCATAAGTGGAAGTGCCCTAGGCTCTGTTGCTTTGTTTTTTAGATGTTTCAGGAAACACCATACACTTCTCCCCAGTGTCTGTTGGCAATTTACATCCCGCCCATCAGCATAACAAGGCTCCCAGTTCTCCATGGCCTGTTGCCTTTCTGGATTTTACACTTTTTTCAGATGGCCCTTTTGACCGGGGGGAAGTGAGACTTCATTGTAGTGCAGATTTCCTTTGCAAGCTTGCTTGGTTGGCCAAAAAGGGCGTATGCGTTTTTTCCTGAATATATTCAGGAAAAAACGCATACGCCCTTTTTGGCCAAGTGCATCATTGTGGACGTTCTGCCTCTTTTCCTATGCTTTCAATGCAATTCCAGTCTACCTCGTGAAATCGGTTTCCTGCAATTCTGCCCCGCTTTCAAGTCCTCTTGGCAGCCTTACTTCAGTCTATTTTTGGACGATAGCTGTCATTTATAACTCTGCAGGTTTGTGAATTACAGTGCCCCTGAGCTCCTTTCTTCAACTCGCTTTCTTGTGACCTGGCCGCAACACCGCAGGATGGCTTCAGGCCCTAATCTGGTTCCGGCACGGCATGCTGAGCCTTTGGTTATTACCTCTTCCTGGTGGGAAATGAGAGTTAAATTTGCCCGTCCAGACACCTCCAGCTAGCCTCTCATTGGTTCTCGCTATTCCTGTTCATCTTCCGCAGAAATTGCAAACTGGGCCAAACAGGAGGTTAAAGGGACTGACTCTCCAAGTGGGGAGAGTGTTAGTAAAGCGTCTGGAATGTTGCACCCGAGTACCAGGGGAGGAAAACTGAGACATATTTGAACACGTCTCCCGATCACATGGTTGATCATACTCTAGGTTCCACATGCATGTTTTAGCTGAAAGAAGAATACCTTAAACCTGGGTAGTTGAAACCCGTGGAATGGGTACCATGCAATATGACTTCAAAGGGTCTTCATTTGCTCACCGAACCTCTCCAATCCTATCACTGCTGCGTTTATGCCCCTGTACACATGCTTGATTCTCTTTCAGAGACATAGCAATCCATAGGTTTTAAGATACTTACTAGTCAGGTACATTCTTAGGCGTTTAATATGGGGTGTTGAGTCCATTTCGTTGAGCAAGGAGTAGCTCTTGTCTATTCCATATTTGGCTTAAGGAACTTTATCTGTGCTCATTTCAATCTCTGGTTTTATGCAGCACCCCAACTCACCTTTACCCTTAAGCAAGAATAAGTTGGTTTTCTAAATTTGAGACCCTGTTCTGTTCTGTAATTCAGTTCCTGTGTAGTCAAGTTTACATTCCGTGTATTACTGATATCTTATGATGTTTCTTTTTCTGTGTGACTTATTTCAGTTAGAATCATCATACCTGAATCCACTCATTGTGCTGCTAAGGACCTGATGACACAGATTTCATTGCTGAGTGATATTGCTTTGTAAGTAAATACCACAACTTCTTTATCCATTTTTCACTTTCTGCGATGTTGAACTTGTACTGTAAACGAGGTTCTTGTAAACAGAGCCGTTCCAAACTTTGGGGTGGCTGTGTCTTTTTGATTTTAATTTCCCTAAGCTATAGGACCATAAGTGGAAGTGCCCTAGGCTCTGTTGCTTTGTTTTTTAGATGTTTCAGGAAACACCATACACTTCTCCCGAGTGGTTGTTGGCAATTTACATCCCGCCCATCAGCATAACAAGGCTCCCAGTTCTCCATGGCCTGTCCTGCCTTTCTGGATTTTACACTTTTTTCAGATGGCCCTTTTGACCGGGGGGAAGTGAGACTTCATTGTAGTGCAGATTTCCTTTGCAAGCTTGCTTGGTTGGCCAAAAAGGGCGTATGCGTTTTTTCCTGAATATATTCAGGAAAAAACGCATACGCCCTTTTTGGCCAAGTGCATCATTGTGGACGTTCTGCCTCTTTTCCTATGCTTTCAATGCAATTCCAGTCTACCTCCTGAAATCGGTTTCCTGCAATTCTGCCCCGCTTTCAAGTCCTCTTGGCAGCCTTACTTCAGTATTTTTGGACGATAGCTGTCATTTATAACTCTGCAGGTTTGTGAATTACAGTGCCCCTGAGCTCCTTTCTTCAACTCGCTTTCTTGTGACCTGGCCGCAACACCGCAGGATGGCTGCAGGCCCTAATCTGGTTCCGGCCCGGCATGCTGAGCCTTTGGTTAATTCCTCTTCCTGGTGGGAAATGAGAGTTAAATTTGCCCGTCCAGACACCTCCAGCTAGCCTCTCATTGGTTCTCGCTATTCCTGTTCATCTTCCGCAGAAATTGCAAACTGGGCCAAACAGGAGGTTAAAGGCGCTGACTCTCCAAGTGGGGAGATTGTTAGTAAAGCGTCTGGAATGTTGCACCCGAGTACCAGGGGAGGAAAACTGAGACATATTTGAACACGTCTCCCGTTCACATGGTTGATCATACTTGGGTTCCACATGCATGTTTTAGCTGAAGGAAGAATACCTTAAACCTGGAGAGTTGAGACCCGTGTAATGGGTACCATGCAATATGACTTCAAAGGGTCTTCATTTGCTCACCGAACCTCTCCAATCCTATCACTGCTGCGTTTATGCCCCTGTACACATGCTTGATTCTCTTTTGGAGACATAGCAATCCATAGGTTTTACGATACTTACTAGTCAGGTACATTCTTAGGCGTTTAATATCCGGTGTTGAGTCCATTTCGTTGAGCAAGGAGTAGCTCTTGTCTATTCCATATTTGACTTAAGGAACTTTATCTGTGCTCCTTTCAATCTCTGGTTTTATGCAGCACCCCAACTCACCTTTACCCTTAAGCAAGCATAAGTTGTTTTTCTAAATTTGAGACCCTGTTCTGTTCTGTAATTCAGTTCCTGTGTAGCCAAGTTTCCATTCCGTGTATTACTGATATCTTATGATTTTTCTTTTTCTGTGTGACTTATTTCAGTTAGAATCATCATACCTGAATCCACTCATTGTGCTGCTAAGGGCCTGATGACATAGATTTCATTGCTGAGTGATATTGCTTTGTAAGTGAATACCACAACTTCTTTATCCATTTTTCACTTTCTGCGATGTTGAACTTGTACTGTAAACGAGGTTCTTGTAAACAGAGCCGTTCCAAACTTTGGGGTGGCTGTGTCTTTTTGATTTTAATTTCCCTAAGCTATAGGACCATAAGTGGCAGTGCCCTAGGCTCTGTTGCTTTGTTTTTTAGATGTTTCAGGAAACACCATACACTTCTCCCCAGTGTCTGTTGGCAATTTACATCCCGCCCATCAGCATAACAAGGCTCCCAGTTCTCCATGGCCTGTTGCCTTTCTGGATTTTACACTTTTTTCAGATGGCCCTTTTGACCGGGGGGAAGTGAGACTTCATTGTAGTGCAGATTTCCTTTGCAAGCTTGCTTGGTTGGCCAAAAAGGGCGTATGCGATTTTTCCTGAATATATTCAGGAAAAAACGCATATGCCCTTTTTGGCCAAGTGCATCATTGTGGACGTTCTGCCTCTTTTCCTATGCTTTCAATGCAATTCCAGTCTACCTCCTGAAATCGGTTTCCTGCAATTCTGCCCCGCTTTCAAGTCCTCTTGGCAGCCTTACTTCAGTCTATTTTTGGACGATAGCTGTCATTTATAACTCTGCAGGTTTGTGAATTACAGTGCCCCTGAGCTCCTTTCTTCAACTTGCTTTCTTGTGACCTGGCCGCAACACCGCAGGATGGCTTCAGGTCCTAATCTGGTTCCGGCACGGCACGCTGAGCCTTTCATTATTTCCTTTTCCTGGTGGGAAATGAGAGTTAAATTTGCCCGTCCAGACACCTCCAGCTAGTCTCTCATTGGTTCTCGCTATTCCTGTTCATCTTCCGCAGAAATTGCAAACTGGGCCAAACAGGAGGTTAAAGGCGTTGACTCTCCAAGTGGGGAGAGTGTTAGTAAAGCGTCTGGAATGTTGTACCCGAGTACCAGGGGAGGAAAACTGAGACATATTTGAACACGTCTCCCGTTCACATGGTTGATCATACTTGGGTTCCACATGCATGTTTTAGCTGAAGGAAGAATACCTTAAACCTGGAGAGTTGAGACCCGTGGAATGGGTTCCATGCAATATGACTTCAAAGGGTCTTCATTTGCTCACCGAACCTCTCCAATCCTATCACTGCTGCGTTTATGCCCCTGTACACATGCTTGATTCTCTTTTGGAGACATAGCAATCCATAGGTTTTACGATACTTACTAGTCAGGTACATTCTTAGGCGTTTAATATGCGGTGTTGAGTCCATTTCGTTGAGCAAGGAGTAGCTCTTGTCTATTCCATATTTGACTTAAGGAACTTTATCTGTGCTCATTTCAATCTCTGGTTTTATGCAGCACCCCAACTCACCTTTACCCTTAAGCAAGCATAAGTTGTTTTTCTAAATTTGAGACCCTGTTCTGTTCTGTAATTCAGTTCCTGTGTAGCCAAGTTTACATTCCGTGTATTACTGATATCTTATGATGTTTTTTTTCTGTGTGACTTATTTCAGTTAGAATCATCATACCTGAATCCACTCATTGTTATGCTAAGGGCCTGATGACATAGATTTCATTGCTGAGTGATATTGCTTTGTAAGTAAATACCACAACTCCTTTATCCATTTTTCACTTTCTGCGATGTTGAACTTGTACTGTAAACGAGGTTCTTGTAAACAGAGGCGTCCCAAAATTTGGGGTGGCTGTGTCTTTTTGATTTTAATTTCCCTAAGCTATAGGACCATAAGTGGCAGTGCCCTAGGCTCTGTTGCTTTGTTTTTTAGATGTTTCAGGAAACACCATACACTTCTCCCCAGTGTCTGTTGGCAATTTACATCCCGCCCATCAGCATAACAAGGCTCCCAGTTCTCCATGGCCTGTTGCCTTTCTGGATTTTACACTTTTTTCAGATGGCCCTTTTGACCGGGGGGAAGTGAGACTTCATTGTAGTGCAGATTTCCTTTGCAAGCTTGCTTGGTTGGCCAAAAAGGGCGTATGCGTTTTTTCCTGAATATATTCAGGAAAAAACGCATACGCCCTTTTTGGCCAAGTGCATCATTGTGGACGTTCTGCCTCTTTTCCTATGCTTTCAATGCAATTCCAGTCTACCTCGTGAAATCGGTTTCCTGCAATTCTGCCCCGCTTTCAAGTCCTCTTGGCAGCCTTACTTCAGTCTATTTTTGGACGATAGCTGTCATTTATAACTCTGCAGGTTTGTGAATTACAGTGCCCCTGAGCTCCTTTCTTCAACTCGCTTTCTTGTGACCTGGCCGCAACACCGCAGGATGGCTTCAGGCCCTAATCTGGTTCCGGCACGGCATGCTGAGCCTTTGGTTATTACCTCTTCCTGGTGGGAAATGAGAGTTAAATTTGCCCGTCCAGACACCTCCAGCTAGCCTCTCATTGGTTCTCGCTATTCCTGTTCATCTTCCGCAGAAATTGCAAACTGGGCCAAACAGGAGGTTAAAGGGACTGACTCTCCAAGTGGGGAGAGTGTTAGTAAAGCGTCTGGAATGTTGCACCTGAGTACCAGGGGAGGAAAACTGAGACATATTTGAACACGTCTCCCGATCACATGGTTGATCATACTCTAGGTTCCACATGCATGTTTTAGCTGAAAGAAGAATACCTTAAACCTGGGTAGTTGAAACCCGTGGAATGGGTACCATGCAATATGACTTCAAAGGGTCTTCATTTGCTCACCGAACCTCTCCAATCCTATCACTGCTGCGTTTATGCCCCTGTACACATGCTTGATTCTGTTTCGGAGACATAGCAATCCATAGGTTTTAAGATACTTACTAGTCAGGTACATTCTTAGGCGTTTAATATGGGGTGTTGAGTCCATTTCGTTGAGCAAGGAGTAGCTCTTGTCTATTCCATATTTGGCTTAAGGAACTTTATCTGTGCTCATTTCAATCTCTGGTTTTATGCAGCACCCCAACTCACCTTTACCCTTAAGCAAGAATAAGTTGGTTTTCTAAATTTGAGACCCTGTTCTGTTCTGTAATTCAGTTCCTGTGTAGTCAAGTTTACATTCCGTGTATTACTGATATCTTATGATGTTTCTTTTTCTGTGTGACTTATTTCAGTTAGAATCATCATACCTGAATCCACTCATTGTGCTGCTAAGGGCCTGATGACACAGATTTCATTGCTGAGTGATATTGCTTTGTAAGTAAATACCACAACTTCTTTATCCATTTTTCACTTTCTGCGATGTTGAACTTGTACTGTAAACGAGGTTCTTGTAAACAGAGCCGTTCCAAACTTTGGGGTGGCTGTGTCTTTTTGATTTTAATTTCCCTAAGCTATAGGACCATAAGTGGAAGTGCCCTAGGCTCTGTTGCTTTGTTTTTTAGATGTTTCAGGAAACACCATACACTTCTCCCGAGTGGTTGTTGGCAATTTACATCCCGCCCATCAGCATAACAAGGCTCCCAGTTCTCCATGGCCTGTCCTGCCTTTCTGGATTTTACACTTTTTTCAGATGGCCCTTTTGACCGGGGGGAAGTGAGACTTCATTGTAGTGCAGATTTCCTTTGCAAGCTTGCTTGGTTGGCCAAAAAGGGCGTATGCGTTTTTTCCTGAATATATTCAGGAAAAAACGCATACGCCCTTTTTGGCCAAGTGCATCATTGTGGACGTTCTGCCTCTTTTCCTATGCTTTCAATGCAATTCCAGTCTACCTCCTGAAATCGGTTTCCTGCAATTCTGCCCCGCTTTCAAGTCCTCTTGGCAGCCTTACTTCAGTCTATTTTTGGACGATAGCTGTCATTTATAACTCTGCAGGTTTGTGAATTACAGTGCCCCTGAGCTCCTTTCTTCAACTCGCTTTCCTGTGACCCTGCCGCAACAGCGCAGGATGGCTTCAGGCCCTAATCTGGTTCCGGCCCGGCATGCTGAGCCTTTGGTTAATTCCTCTTCCTGGTGGGAAATGAGAGTTAAATTTGCCCGTCCAGACACCTCCAGCTAGCCTCTCATTGGTTCTCGCTATTCCTGTTCATCTTCCGCAGAAATTGCAAACTGGGCCAAACAGGAGGTTAAAGGGACTGACTCTCCAAGTCGGGAGAGTGTTAGTAAAGCGTCTGGAATGTTGCACCCGAGTACCAGGGGAGGAAAACTGAGACATATTTGAACACGTCTCCCGATCACATGGTTGATCATACTCTAGGTTCCACATGCATGTTTTAGCTGAAGGAAGAATACCTTAAACCTGGGTAGTTGAAACCCGGGGAATGGGTACCATGCAATATGACTTCAAAGGGTCTTCATTTGCTCACCGAACCTCTCCAATCCTATCACTGCTGCGTTTATGCCCCTGTACACATGCTTGATTCTCTTTCGGAGACATAGCAATCCATAGGTTTTAAGATACTTACAAGTCAGGTACATTCTTAGGCGTTTAATATGCGGTTTTGAGTCCATTTCGTTGAGCAGGGAGTAGCTCTTGTCTATTCCATATTTGACTTAAGGAACTTTATCTGTGCTCATTTCAATCTCTGGTTTTATGCAGCACCCCAACTCACCTTTACCCTTAAGCAAGCATAAGTTGTTTTTCTAAATTTGAGACCCTGTTCTGTTCTGTAATTCAGTTCCTGTGTAGCCAAGTTTCCATTCCGTGTATTACTGATATCTTATGATGTTTCTTTTTCTGTGTGACTTATTTCAGTTAGAATCATCATACCTGAATCCACTCATTGTGATGCTAAGGGCCTGATGACATAGATTTCATTGCTGAGTGATATTGCTTTGTAAGTGAATACCACAACTTCTTTATCCATTTTTCACTTTCTGCGATGTTGAACTTGTACTGTAAACGAGGTTCTTGTAAACAGAGCCGTTCCAAACTTTGGGGTGGCTGTGTCTTTTTGATTTTAATTTCCCTAAGCTATAGGACCATAAGTGGAAGTGCCCTAGGCTCTGTTGCTTTGTTTTTTAGATGTTTCAGGAAACACCATACACTTCTCCCGAGTGTCTGTTGGCAATTTACATCCCACCCATCAGC